>NC_081439.1:74793140-75427515 GCF_949786415.1 Peromyscus eremicus | reverse complement strand
TCAAGAGGACCAAGATTAAATTTCCTGCACCCACACAATGGCTCACAACCATCTATAATTCCAGTCACAGAGGATCCAACACCATGTTCTGGCATTGGAAGACACTGCACACATGGGTTGATGAGACACACACAGGCAAAATGCCCATACACACAAAATAAAAACAAGATAAAGTTATGTTTAGAGAATAGTAGTTAAGCACAGAACTATGGAAAACAAAACAAGAATATGTAGCTGGAGAATTTCTCTCCAGCTCCTGCCACCAAGTCCCGCCAGTCCCAGAGCCCACCATTTCTCAGGTACCATTATATTCCTTCTCAGGTCTTTGATGGGATTGAAGACTAGCAGTTATAGTTACAACTTAGTAGATAGAACATATTAAGTATTAGATTCAGGTTCTTTAGGATAGGACACCTTTTGGAATAATCTTTGTAACATGCCATTTACCTATGCTCTATACTTCTCTGGATTTTAATATGTGTTTCTTGCTTGATATTGTTTGCATTGGTTGTAGTTCCATCTTATCTAGGTTATTATCCTTCATTATTCCTGGACAATATTTGATAACCATTCCTTTGTATATAGTCTGGTATTAGGTTAGAACTTTCTTTTTTTTTTTTCCACAAAGATACCCCCACAACAGACTGCTGGCAATGGTCGAGAGACAGTCCGAACTGACCTATTCTGGTGATGGGATGGCCAAACACTCTAATTGTCGTGCTAGAAACCTCATCCAACTACTGAGGGATCTGGATGCAGAGATCCATGACTAGGCCCCAGGTGGATCTCTGGGAGTCCAATTAGTGAGAATGAGGAGGGTTTATATGAGAGAGAATTGTTGAGACCAAGGTCGGATAAAGCACAGAGACAAATAGCCAAACAAACGGAAACACATGAAATATGAACCAATGGCTGAGGGGTCACCAACTGGATCAGGCCCTCTGAGTGGGTGAGACAGTTGATTGGCCTGATCTGTTTGGGAGGCATCCAGGCAGTGGCACCGGGTCCTGTGCTCATTGCATGAGTCGGCTGTTTGAAGCCTGGGGCCTATGCAGGGTCCCTTGGCTCGGCCTGGGAGGAGGGGACTGGACCTACCTGGACTGAGTCCACCAGGTTGATCTCAGTCTGTGAGGAAGGCTTTGCCCTGGAGGAGATTGGAATGGGGTGCGGGCTGGGGGAAAGGTGAGGGGGGCGGGAGGGGGGAGAACAAGGGAATCTGTGGCTGATATGTAGAACTGAATTGTATTGCAAAATAAAAATTTAAAAAAATAAAAAATAATCCAAAAAAAAAAGAACTTTCTTATTTAGACAAAAAGGGGGAGATGTAGTGGGTAGCCATTCCAGCTTTGTTCTGGAAGTTCCAATCCCCATTGAGACTTGGGCAACTGTCACGCCTACAAGGCGGGGCCAAGGGAGGTGCCTGGGGACCCGAGATCTGGATCGGCGGACACTCGCTCGGGTCCAGGTCCCTGGATGGTGGAGGTGGATAAAGCAGAGCTCCAGAGAACACCGCTGGACTGTGATACACCTTCCCCAGACCCCGCGACCTACCTATCCCTTAATTTGTAAGTTACGCCATTAAATAAATCTCCTTTTAACTACATGGAGTGGCCTTAATAATTTCACCAATAAGAATATCTAGATGTTTTAAGGACAGCTCGAACTGCATACTGAATGACTTCCAGGTTATCCTTGGCTATAGAGTCCCTGGAGAAAAAAAGCAAAAAAGAAAAAAGGAAAAGGAAAAAAAAGACATGAGAAGGGCAAAAAAAAATGTGGATTATAATATTATAAGACTTACTTAAATGCTAGCAAGATATCTCAGGGGATAAATGATAAATATATTATCTGATGTCATAACTCAAAAATTGGCTCCTACAGTCTTCTAACCTTTACACATAGGTTGTGGTATTTATTTCCAGGCAACCTAACTACATACATAACAAATAAATAAATACAGATTAAAATACTATTTTTAAAAAATAGGTACTTTTTTCATGAGTTTATGTTTACTTATTTAAACTGTCAGATGTTTATACAGTACTCATCAGATTAAATATCAGAAATTAAGCTCAAAATAATTGTGACAATATTTAAAATATGCAAGTGTCATATTTTTGTGTAGATGTAACCAACCGTCTTATTAAATAAGATACACAGAGCCAATTCAGAGAAGAAAGCCAAGAGGTCAGAGCTAAGAGCCTCACCCTTCCTGCTTCAGTGATCCTCTTCAGTCAAGAGAGCTCTCCGAAAAGGACCTACTTCCTGTGTGTATGTCTTTATATAGTCTAGCTGTTCTGCCTTCTCATTGGTTGTAAACCTAAACACGTGACTGCCTTGTCACTGCCTGTATGTACCACCCTCCAGGTCCTTAAAGGTGTGTGCCACCGCCGCCACGCACTTGCTATGGCTCTAATAGCTCTGATCCCCAGGCAACTTCATTTATTAACATACAATTAAAATCACATTTCAGTACAAGTAAAATACCACCACATTTTTGTAATTGATATTATTTATGAATAGACTATCAAGATTTCTTGTGACCAAAGAATGAATTTTAGGACTTTCTGATAATAAGGTAATTCAGAAAAGTATTAGGATAGGGTAACATTTAGTTTGAATCTAGTTCATTACCATTAGTCTCATGTTGCTGACATAGATATTTACCTGTATTTTTCATCAATACAGAAAAAAATGAAGAAATTTACCTTGTGACATTGAATCCTGTTAAAGTATGAATGCCAAAATGAAAGAATTGGAGAATTTAATTACTTCTTATAGGGATCTAATGCAGCTCTTCAAGCTCACACACACACACATACACACACACACACACACACACACACACACACACAAATCAAGGGAGAGATGCCTGAGAAGGTTTTCATTGAAGTGTGATAATTATGAAAATATAATAACTCTCAAAAGTACCATTGCCTTTGAGCAGCAATAACTTAACAGCTCCATTTCCACATCCTCAGATTTCCATAAACAGCAGATAGATAATAAAACAGAAAATGATTCTGATTTTGAGCTTATTTCTTTCCAATGTGATTTCACTCTGAATGCAATTCAGTTCTCTACTATGCCAGGTCATTTTTGTACAATCAGTGCCTGGCCTTGCATCCTGTTGATCACCATAGCTATAAAGTTAACAAACCATGGACTTTTTCTATGAGCTTCAACCACACATGGGCTATCATTTTCTCTGCAGTGATCTTGCTTGAGTTGGATATAAAATCTAAATCATTCACAGACTATTTGAAATGTATGGGAAATCACAGGTCAAAATGATACATTTCATTAATTGACTAGTTAGACTCTGTTAGAAATACTGAGCTATAGGTAGTTATGATGTGTGTGTAACAATATAATTTGTCTTCTCATTTCATCTCTTGTAATTAGCCTCCCTTGACTGTATGGTTCAACTGATGAATCATTTACAATTAGAAATGTAACAATTGTGCCAAACATTGGAGAAGAAAAAGGAGAAAAAACTGTAATAAAAATTAGAATTTTATAGGTAATTTTCTGTTAGTTATTAGGAAGCTACCTCATATTTAACAGTTGATTTCTGTTGTAATGTTTTCATTATTTGCTATGAAAAATCATAACTCAAATGAATTCAAACACTTGTGCTAATGACAAGTTTTAAAGACACATAAAGAGAAAAATATAGAATCAAAAGTGTTGTGAACATTCCCATTCACCTGTGTGGCTATTAAGATAATGCTTCATATTTTTTAGTTTTCTAAAAATAGGAGGCGATTTTAAAGTAAAAATCACATTTTGAATAACTAGGTCTTATTTTATTTTGGAGCATAAATTTCTCTAAAAGTTCCATTATATCTGATTTCCATATGGATCATGATTTTGATGATTTATAGGTACTCTCACGTTTCTTACATTTTAAAATACCTAAATAATCTTCAACTTCCACTTAATCTGAACTTATTACTCTTCCATTCAGAAAATGTTTAAGGTTTCATGTAATTTTCCTTTGCTTGTCATAACTTTATCCTTTCATTCCTCTCTTTAAAAGTAGGATAGATGCATTTCAATAAAATATATGTAAAATTCAACTTTTATCTAAAATTTATAACATTTTTTCAAATAAGGAAACAATAAATTATAAATGAATTGAAGTTTTCATATGCTTCAATTATTGTTATGGTGACCCTCGTTCTGATAAGGCAATGGTATCTACTTAAATTTGAAATCTTCACAAATTCTGTAATACAATATGAGAGTTAAAGAAAGACACAGGGATCACCTGATGACAGAGAAATGGATGAGATCTACATGAACAACATGGACGTGAGTGGGGGTAATGAAGGGCAAGGGTCGAGGGAAAGAGAGCTTAGGGGAGTGGGAGATCCCAGCTGGATCAAGAACAGAGAGGCAGAGCAAGGAATAAGAGACCATGATAAATGAAGACCACATGAGAATAGGAAGAAGCAAAGTGCTAGAGAGGGCCACAGAAATCCACAAAGATACCTCCACAATAGACTACTGGCAATGGTCGAGAGACAGCCCAAACTGACCTACTCTGGTGATAGGATGGCCAAACATCCTAATTGTCATGTTAGAAACCTCATCCAATGACTGAGGGAACCGATGCAGAGATCCATGGTCAGGTCCCAGGTGGAGCTCTGGGAGTCCAATTGGCAAGAAAGAGGAGGGTTTGTATAAGCAAGAATGGTTGAAACCAAGGTTGGAAAAAGCACAGGGACAAATAGCCAAACGAATGGAAACACATGAACTATGAACCAATAGCTGAGGAGCCCCCAACTGGATCAGGCCCTCTGGATAAGTGAGATAGTTGATTAGCTTGATCTGTTTGAGATTCATCCAGGCAGTGGGACCGGGACCTGTCTTCAGTGCATGAGCTGGCTGTTTGGAACCTGGGGCTTATAGAGGGAAACTTGGCTCAGCCTAGGAGGAGGGGACTGGACCTGCCTGGACTGAATCTACCAGGTTGAACTCAATCCTCAGGGGAGTCTTTGCCCTGGAGGAGATGGGAATGGGGGGTAGGCTGGGGGGGGGGGCGCAGGGGAGGGGGGAGAACAAGGGAATCCGTGGCTGATATGTAAAATTAAATTAAATTATAAAATAAAATAAAAAATGCAATCATCTCTACGAGTGAAAAAAATATGTGTCAATAAGTGAATTGTGTTCAGTAGTATCTCTCCAATATCCATGTCCACTTTTAAACTCTTGACTTGTCCATGTTTGGAAATGCATCTGTGCAAACATAATTAGTTATTCTCATATTAGTTTTTATTTGAGAAATTCATAAAGACCCAAAGTCCTTCTCACCCTTTGCTGCCACTCATTTCAGCTTTCCCTTCTAGCAAATTCCCATTTCTTTGTGATAACTGAGTATTTGTAGAACTCTTATCTAACAGGGACCCAGGTTGCCATTGCGATTGTAGATTGGGATGTAGGTAGGCACAGAAATACATTTAATAAAATCATAGAAGAAAAAATCCCCAATCTAAAGAAAGCAATGCCTACCAAGGTACAAGAAGCACAGAGAATATATAATTACATCATTTTATTGCAGAAGTATTTGGAGAATAATAGAGTAGGCAAAAACAGTTTGACTCTACAAAGTCTGTAGTCAATGTCACTGCAAATTCAGGTAGAGAAATTGGAACAGTAGAGTTTTCAGGTATTCTATATGAGAGAACTTGCATGAAAACCATTCCCAGAGAAAGAAGGTCTCAACCTTGGTGGAGAAATAATACAGATGACATTTTGAAATTAATTTTAATGGAAAATAAGAAAAGTTTTGAAAATGTGTGGATTCTTGTGGAAACACTATTCCATTGAAAAAATAGTAGGGCTTGGAAAGAAGAAACATTTCTTGGTGGATTGATGGTGATGATACAATGCTAACCTATATTGGAAATTAAAAGAACTATTAAAACAAAATTGATCCAAAGTCAGAAGACAAACCTGTTCTTTTCCCTCAAATAGATAAAAATGCCATGAATTCAAGTATATTCCACTTCACCTCATCTGGCTATAATGATCTAAGAAATCAAGAAATCGCACAGATAAATCAACCTTGATTTCTACTGTAGGGCTTGAAAGCATATGGCATTTAACTAATGAACAGAAAATGGTAGACTAAGAATGATAGGATGATTTTAATAGAAAATGAACATTGAAATTTTCCTTCTGTAAACATTTCATACAAACAAAATGTAACAATACAAAAAAATGAAACCTAAAATATCACCTTAAGTTAAAATAAATGCACTGATGCAAATGTTTATTATTTTTCTTAAAAGATAATCTTCAGATCATGATTCCCAAATGGAACAAAAAATTCCAGGAAGATATTGTGTGTTGATTAAAAAAACAGAAAAAAATCAACCAGGAAATAATGAATAAATTAATTGAATAACCAGGGAAATTTCATTAAAGTAAGTGTTCTAAATGAGAAATATGAATCAAAGCAGAATATAAACATAAAATAAAGGAAAATAAAAACAAAATAAAATAAATTCTCATAAAAATAAAGTAAAATTTAAGACATTTTAAATAGAGGTCAGTGAAGAAACATTTACAAAGTAGAACAGTAAAAACAGAGTTAATATTTAAAAAGAATGGACTAAGATGAAATCTTGAAGTATCTTTAATTTGCATTTCCCTTATGGAGAAAAATCTACACATATTTGTTTCTCAGCCACTTATCTTTCATATTTTGAGAACAATCTATTTACTTAATTCTAAGCTTCATTTTAATGCTCAATTGTTTTCTTGGTGTATAATGTTTTGAATTCTTTATATATTTCAGACACTAACCCTTTCCTGATTTAAACCTGGTAAAGACTTTTCCCATTCTATAGCCTTTCTCTTCACTTGAATGATGTGTCCTTTGTTGCACAGAAATTATTTAGTTTCATAATGTCTCATTCATTAATTGTTGATCTTAATGCCTGAAATATTAGAGACCTGTTCAGAAGATCTTTTCCTGTGACAAAGAGATCAAGTATATTTACCACATTCTCCTTCATAAGATTCAGTGTATCAGGTTTTATACTGATGTTCTTGATCAATTTGAAGTTGATTTTCGGGTTTGAGCATGGTGATGCATGCCTTTAATTCCAGCACTCGGGAGACAGAGGCAAGTGGAACTCTGTGAATTTGCAGCCAGCCTGGTCTATAGAGTGAGTTCCAGGACAGTCAGGGTTCACAAAGAAGTCTATCTTGAAATACCAATATTTAAAAAAAAGAAAAGGAAAGAAATGAAGTTGAGTTTTATGCAGGGTAAGAGTTATGGATCTATTTTCACCATCATTTGTTGAAGATGCTGTCTTTTCACCAACATATTTTCTAAGTGAAAATTCAGGTGGCTGTAGGAGTGTGTATTTATATAACCTTATATCTATTACATTGATAAATACATCTGATTTTATGCTAGTACCATTCTGTTGGCATCACTATAGCTCTGTAGTATAACTTGAAGTATGAGATTGTTTTACCTCCAGCCTTGTTTTTTAATTGTTTAGATTATTTTAGTTATCATGCATCTTTTATGTTTCCATATGAAATTAAAACTACTTTGGAATTTTTTTTTTTTTTTTTTTTTGGTTTTTCGAGACAAGGTTTCTCTGTGTAGCTTTGCGCCTTTCCTGGAACTCACTTGGTAGCCCAGGCTGGCCTCGAACTCACAGAGATCCGCCTGGCTCTGCCTCCCGAGTGCTGGGATTAAAGGCGTGCGCCACCACCGCCCGGCTACTTTGGAATTTTATCTTACTACAAGCCGAATGGCTAAGATTAAAAAAAAAAAACAGACAACAACAAATTCTGTCATGAATGTGAAGAAAAAGGAATGCTCATTCACTTGAGAGTACAAACTTGTGCAGCCACCTTGCTAACCAGTGTCAAGGTACTTAAAATTATGGAAATAGATATACATGATTGAGATATAACATTTGTACTAGTTACTTCTTTCCCAAATTGAAAAAACCTAGCATCATCTGGGAAGAAGTCACATCAACTAAAAATAAATTCATATATATATATACAAGACTGTCAAATGTTTTCTTAATTAATGATTCACATGGGGAGGAAAGGCCATTGGTGTCATTACTCCTTGGCAGGTGGCCCTGTTTAGTGAGAGGACTGAGCAGATGCCATAATAGGCTCTTCAGTCTTCTGTCAGAGATCAGGCCTCAATTTCAGTTTTCTGAGACTGAAGAAGCAGTTTCTGAGAAAGCCACAAAGGACAACCAATCTTCAATGCCCATGACAGCAGGGATAAGAGAGACAGTGCATACCAGGCCTGAGCCAGCACCCAGAGGCAGCATGTACTAGGCCAGTCAGGCTCCATAGTCAATAGCACAAGGTAATAAACAAAGAAGGACAGACTCTAGGACTCCTCCAGGCTTGCCCAAAAATGGAGAAGCTGTAGCCTTAACCAGCCCCTGACTAGGCTTAATCAATTAGTATGTACTAATATGATTGCTGCTTGCTTAATCCAATCATATCTGAGATGGCCTAACTGCCCTAGGCACTCCTCTTGGCTGTGCTTAAAAGGAGCCTGTAAGCATCTCTTGGGATCATCATCATTTTTCTTTTGTGTAGGATGGTCGGCCCCAGCATGCTGGAATAATCAACACTCTTTGATTACATACATGGATGGTGGTCTTTTGTGGGACTTCTCTAGGACCTAATATTTGGTATATGAAAGCAGGTTGAGTAAGACATAAGAAGCAAGCCAGTAAGGTGAGTTCCTCCTCAGTCTCTGCTTCAGTTCTAGTCTCCAGGTTTGTGACTTGAATTTCTTCTGTTCATAGTGGATGATTAACTATAAAGTGAAATAGACCCGTTCCTTCCTAATTTGCTTATGTTCATAGTGCTTATAATATCAATAAAGCAAACTAAAACTGGAGTGAGGATTTTGGCATACAGCTGTGACTTATCTGGCCATCTTGTTTTAGGGGGATTATGGAAGTATATTGGAGTTTTGTGCTAGAAAAAAAGCCATTTAGTGCTCAGAGCTGTTATGAGAACTTGGAAGCTAAGCATGCTGAGGAAAAACATATAGATGATGAAGTTTCACAAAAATTGCCCAGGGGAGGGGGTGAAGAAGGTATAAGAAGGGTTATCAGGGAGATGAGTGGTAAGTGTAGAGAAACACTCTAAACATTTCAAGATCATAGTGAAATCTACTACTGTAGAAGTTTTCTTAAAATACACACACACATACACACATACACACACACACACACACACACACACACACAGAGAGAGAGAGAGAGAGAGAGAGAGAGAGAGAGAGAGAGAGAGAGAGAGAGAGAGAGAGAGAGAGGAGAGAGAGAACAATATTGCTGGAGTACACCACAAGATAACAAATAAAAAGCCCAGTGCCAGGAATGGGTTACCTCTTTTGGAGTTGTTGGCAAAGTATGGTCCCATAGGCCTATAAACAGGAGAAGCTATTGCCAAGGATCATGGCTACCCTCCTGGAGGTCATGGTAAGATTCTATTGTGGAAGACATTATACATTTGAGTCATAAAATTGGAAAACAAACTGATACTCACCTGAAAGCTTCATCTCTACTGGTTAGCTTTCACAGTGCTTTGAATGTCCATTGATTGCTACTGGAGGAAAAAAATAATCATAAAATTTACCCCAATACACTGTGAGCTACAACAATGACTAGCCTGGCAAGACATATCCATTGATGCAACAATGGCAAGAATATCATGGGAAGTTTATTTTTTTGCAGTACATGGTGATTGACACAGAGATTCACAACTGAGACTAAGAGGCTAAGGTATGCTAAGCCTCAAATAGAATATGTATATCACAACCTCTTCTTCCAAGGCTCAGAAATCATTACAGAAGAGGGTGTTGAAAGACTGTAAGAGCCATAAGTGATAGATAACTTCAAGGAAACAATATTTTCTGGGCACATCAAGGTAATTACACATCTAAATTCACAGCATTTGGGACAGCACACCCAAGGCTTACACTTGCTCAGACCAGACAAAATTCCTGCATATATAACAGAGTTGGGCATGAAGTTCCACCCCTGGAGCGAAAGAATCATTTTCTCTAATGATGTGACATCTGGTGGGTAGACCTTCAGTGAAGGCTACAAATTCAAATGTTTATGGTGAGCACAAACTGTACTTGATGGGGCTAAAAACAACAACATAAAAAGAAGATACAAAGTTATGTGGGTAGGGAATGGGGAATAGGTCTGAGAGGAATGGAGAAAGGTTTTGAATATAATCAAAACTCATTGCAGTAAATTTTTGAGGACCCATTAAAATGAGGTGGGGGAACAAAAGGGCAAGAAAATGATTTTGTATGAGGCATTACTATATTAAAATATTAATTAGAATACTAGAAAAATAATTCAACTGTTAAGTTCATATTTAATGAGCTAACCAGATTCAGAAATACAAAGATTGCATGCTCCATCTCATCTGTGGTTCCTAACTCCAAATCTTCTGATGCAAGTATATATACCTGGGAGTAACATTAAGAAACCAGGAGAGCAAAAAGGTACCATGTGCAGTGGGGAAAAAAAGAGAGGGAAATAGCATGATAAATGAAATTTGAAGGGATAAATTGTAAAAGAAAGGCTTTTATTAGAAAAGTGAGAGGAGGATGAAAAAAGGAGAGGACAGTAGAATAACAGGATTAAAGTAATAAAGAACTGTACCATTATTTACTTGCCTAAAAGCATATGTGATATATGTAAGCCTGTGTATACATACATAGCTTAAATGAAATTTCCAAAATCTGTGCTGACAGTGCTCCCCACAAGGACATAGATTATCTAACAAAACCCTTAACACCAGGCATGAGAATCCTGTTGCTTTAGTTATTGGTCAGGGCTGCCCAAGTGACTACAAGAAATTGTAGCCAATTGCTGTTGCCCTTGGTTACCTCTGAGAGGTTGAAGATAGAACCAAGAGGATTCAATCTGTATCTGAACTGAAAGCCTGTTTCCTGAGAACTAGAATTCAGAATACCATAAGGTGTTGTACAAACTTCTTTTTTCTTTATTCATTTTATATACCAACCATAGATCCCCCTCTCATCTCTCCTCCTATTCCCCCTCCACCTTCCTCATCAGCCCTCCTCTCCCCACTGCTTTATCAGGGGTGAGCAAGGTGTCCGACTATAAGTAATGGGATCCAGAAAGTTGGCTCATGCATCAGGGATAATTCCTGTTCACACTGCCAGGAAGCCCCTTAAATAAACCAAGCTTAATCACTGTCTCCCATATGGAGAGGGTCTATTCTTGTCCCATGCAGATTCTATAGCTGTCAGTCTGAAGTTCATGAATTCCTTTGAGCTTGGTTCAGTTGTCTCTGTAGATTTCCCTATCATGATCTTTACCTCCCCCCTTGCTTATATAATCCCTTTTCCCTCTCTTCTACTAGACTCCCAGAGCTTGGCCTGGTGTATGGTTGTGGATTTCTGCATCTGCTTCCATCACTTAATGGAGGAAGGCTCTATGATAACAAGGTATTCACCAATCTGATTACCAGGATAGCCCAGTTCAGGCACCCTCACCACTGTTGATAGTAGTCTGTTCTGGTGTCACCCTTGTGAATTCCTGGGAATTTTCCTAGCACTAGGTTTCTCCCTTACCCCATAATATCTCCCTCTATCAAAGTATTTCTTTCATTGCTCTCCCACTCTGTCCTTACCCCAGCTTGACCATCCTGTTGCCTCATATTCTCATCCCCCATTCCCTACATTCTATTGCCTCCCCTCCTCTGTTTCCCCTTATCAAGGTGATCTATACATGCCTCTTGTCCTCCTTGTTTCCTATCTTCTCTGGAGCTGTGGGCTGTAGTCTGGTTATCCTTTGCTTTACATCTAGTATCCAATTATGAATGAGTATATACCATGTTTGTCTTTCTGAATCTGGGTTACCACACTCAGGATGATATTTTCTAGTCCCATCCATTTGCCTGCAAATTTCATGATGTCATTGTTTTTTATAGCTAAGTAATAGTCCGATGTGTATGTGTACCACATTTTTCTTATCCATTCTTCGGTTGAGGGCCATCTAGGTTGCTTCCAGGTTCAGGCAATTATGAATAATGCTGCTATAAACATAGTTGACCATGTGTCCTTGTGTTATGATTGAGCACCTTTTGGGTATATGCCCAAGAGTCATCATTGGTATCATTGGGTCTTGAGGTAGATTGATTCCCAATTTTCTGAGAAACCTCCATACTGTTTTCCAATGTGGCTGTAAAAGTTTGCACTCCCACCAGCAGTGGAGGAATGTTCCCCTTGCTCCACATCCTCTCCAACACTGTCATCAGTGTTCTTGGTCTTAGCTATTCTGACAGGTGTGTATAGTTATTATACTTATTGTATATAGTTTTCCTTATATTAGTAATAAACTTTTCTTATTTTAGACAATAAAAGGGAAGATGTGATATTTTGTGTGCGATCTAACAAATAAAGCTTGCCTGAAGATCAGAGGCCAAATACAGCCACCCATAGTTAGCTATAGAGTCCAGGCAGTGATGGCACACACCTTTAATCCCAGCAGATGGAGTCTCATGCCTTTGATTTCAGTACTTAGGAGGCACACATGCCTTTAATCCCAGCACTAGGGAGGTTGAGACAAAAAGGGATATGGCTGGGTAAAGAAAGGAATATAAGGTAGGAGGAGACAGGAGCTAAGTCGTTTTGGTTGAAGAGTTGGTAAGGTGAGAGGTGGCTTTGGCTTATTCCTTTGTCTCTCTGATCTTTCAGCACTTACTCTGATATCTGGCTTCAGGTTTTTATTAAGACCAATTAGGATTCATGATACACTTATGTGCTTTATCCTGGATAGTTTCTAGTGCTCTGCCTTTACTTTCCAGTTTACTTATTGCATGTTTAATTAGTTATTAATTCCATTCAATGTATTTGTAATTTAATATATTGCATTATTTATTTATTTATTTATTTATTTATTTATTTATTTATTTATGGTTTTTCAAGACAAGGTTTCTCCGTGTAGTTTTGGTGCCTGTCCTGGATCTTGCTCTGTAGACCAGGATGACCTTGAACTCACAGAGATCCTCTGCCTCTGCCTCCCAAGTGCTGGGGTTAAAGGCATGCACCACCACTGCCTGGCTAATTTATTATATTTTATATCAAAAAATCAACTCATAAATATTTATTATTTTATTGTTTTTGAGACAGGTTCTCATGTATTCTCAACCATGCTAAGAGACCGACTTGAACTTCTAATGCTCCTACTTCCACCTTGAAAGTTCTAAGGTTACAGGTAAGCACCACCACTCCTATTTCATGCAGTCCTAGGGATCTCACCCAGGTCCTTGTGCATGCTAGGCAGGCACTCTGCCATCTAAGCTTCATCTTTAGCTCCTATTAATATATTTTAATACCTCCCAATTTTTCTCCTTTCATTTGTAGATGAATAAAAATGTTAGAAAAATGACTAAGCATTTTCCAAAATTCATAAAATGATTTATCTATATATCTAAAATTCAATTGTTTTTTAAATATGATCAAAATACACTGTACAAAATTCTCAAAGAAGTAATAAAAATTGAGGGCAAAAAGGAAACTCAAAAAATAACAACAACAAAAACACGAGAAACCCCCAAACTCAAATTTGAAGCAGTGTAAAGAAAACTATATAAAGATTGATTTTTAGTCTTTTGAAAACAAGTGGGTACAAGGTAGCAGCCAGAGAGAATATGATATTTTCAGTGTTAAAATTACATTTCTGTGTGTGCCTGTGTGCATTCACAAGTACATGTATGCACATGCCAGAGTGTACATGTGGTGGAGGTTAGGGAACCACTTGAGTAAGTCAGTTCTCTCCTTTTACCATGTGGGTTTGGGGATGTGAACTCAGGTCATAAGATTTGGATACAGGCAACTTTACCCACTAAACCATTTCCTTGGCCCAAGAATTTTTTTAATTAATTAAATTTATTTATTTATTTTATAGCCTGACCACAGTTTCCCCTCCTTTCTCTCCTTCCAGTCCCCCCTCAAACCCCTTCTGTTACCACCTTCCAATCTACTCTTCCTTTTCTGTTCAGAAAGGAGCAGCCCTTCCATGGATATTAAACACAACATGACATATTAAATTGTAGTAGGACTAAGAACCTCCCCCTGTACTAAGGCCAGACAAGACAATCAAGTATGAGGAATAGGGTCCAAAAAGCCAGTAAAAGAGTCAGAGACATACCCTGCTCCTATTGTTATGTGTCCCAAAAGTAGACCAAGCTACATAACTGTCTCATATATGTAGAGGGACTAGGTCAGCTCCATGCAGGCTCCCTGGTTGTTGGTTGGTTCAGGCTCTGTGAGCTCCTATGAGACAGGTTAGTTGTTTCAGTGGGTTTTCTTTTGGTGTCCTTGGACCCTCTGGGTTCTACAATCCTTCTTCCCTCTCTTCAGCAGGATTTTTCTCATGAGAAACTATACAGGCCATAAAACAATGGAATGACATATTTAAAGTGCTTAAAGAAAAACTATTCAATTTGTAGATTCTATTCAATTGTGAAATAGTGTTGTCAGCTTTGGCAAAATGTAAAATTACAGAGGAGATAGGCTTCCAGGCATGCCTGTAGGGGATTTATCTTCATTATGTTGTTCAGGAACATTCCCTGCACTAGGGATCTTGGACTCTTTGAAACAGAGAAAGTCAACTAAGCACTAGAATACATGCATTCATTGTATTCTGTTTTATGATTGTGAATGTAATATTACCAGCTCATTCAGGCATCTGCTGCCTTGACTTCCCACCATGATGAGCTGTACCTTGAACCCTTTCCATCTTGAGAGTCATGGAAGACAGAGACAGAGAGAGATCATTAATTTCTTAGTATAGTTTTATGTAATATTAATATTTCTACAAAATATTATTTTGTATGGTATGGTATCTCACACTTGCACTTAGATGGCTCAGATAGTCATTGTTCTAGGCTAGCCTGGGATAGGGAGTTGTGGTGATAATGTATCTGTGTCCCCCAATAAAATTTATCTGAGGATCAGAGGATAAAGGTCAGCCACTATTAGTAAAAACAAAAGTCATGAAATGTTAGCACATGCCCTTAATCCATCTGGATCTCTGTGTGTTCAAGGCCATACTAGGGAACAGAGCCAAATGTGGTGACACATGCCTTTAATATCAGTACCAACCATAGAGATCTGGAGGTTTCTACAGACAGGCAGTGGCAAGGAAGTGAGGTAACTGGTCTAAGATAGCCAATGAGAGGGCAAAACAGCAAGGCAATAAAGGTGTGGGTAAGACAGGAAGTAGCTCACACTTTGGAAGATACAGTGTTGGTGAGGTAAAGTAAGCTGGTGGCTGTTCTGATTTCTCTGATCTCTGTCAGATTTTCACCCTTATTTCTGGCTCTGTGCTTTTTGATTTAATAAGACCACTTAGAAATTCATCTACAGGGAGTAAGACTTTATGTAAAGGGATTAAAAGAGAAAAATTCTTAAAATTAACTTAGTATCATTTTAATACAAACAACATGTATTATTTTCCATGGAAGTTTAAAAGTGCTTGTCATGGGGAAGAGGCTCAAACAAAACATCTATTTCTATGAGTCTATAGCTCACTATCAGATTTTACTGAACAATGAACAGTTAATTGTGTTAAAATACTTATTTCTCATGTCAGATTAAAGAATTCATTTCATTTGTATAAGCTTTTTATTATATATACTTGGCATTTTATTGCTGTGGGATAATGCTTTTGTACATTGATTTAATAAAACACTGATTGGCCAGTAGTCAGGCAGGAAGTAAAGGGAGGATAAGCAGACAAGGAGAATTCTGGGAAGAGGAAGGCTGAGTCAGGAGACACCAGTCCACCATCCAGGGAGCAGCATGTAATAGCATACAGGTAAAGCTACAGAAAATGTGATGACATATAGATTAACAGAAACGGGCTTAGTTTAAATGTAAGAGCTAGTCAGTGGTAGGTCTAAGCTAATGGTGGAGCAGTTTTAATTAATATAAGCCTCTGTGTGTTTATTTGGGTTCAAGAGGCTGTGGGACCAGGTGAGAGAGAATTGTTCTGACTGCAGACTGGGTGAGAAACAGGAAAACTTACTAATACAAATGGTGCCAAAATGTGTGGCAAGAGTTTCCACCTAAAACCCAAGAAAGCTTTAGAAAAAAAAGATTCTAAAATGGAGCTAAAAACAGCTTCCTAGTTGTATCTCTCAGGCCAGCCGTGAGCTACAGTATGGCAGGTTCACAGCATACGGGCCTGAGTGTAACATGGCAGAATTCTGCCACTTTTCACAGTGGCATCTCCAAGACACGCATTATGCTGCATGGTGAATTTAGCCTTTGCTAGTACAGACACAAAAAAAGGTTTCTGGCCTACACACTGCTTTAATGGAGGCATAGACCCACTGCTTCCAAGAGTTGGTGGTACACATGGCTGCTAGAGCCAAAGGTGGCAGTAAATGTACCTCTGCCATGTTGGGAAGCTGAGGTGGGCAGAGCCAGCAGCCAAAGCTGCCATTTCAGTCCTAGTCATTCTAAAATTTAAAACAATAGAATCACAATAAGTCTGATTCAGATTAAATAAACATCTAAATGGTTTAAACTGGCAGAAAAAACTGCCAGACATTCTACAGGACACAGAAAAAGAAAATGATTGAGAGACTAGGTCTATGGGCTAAAGATAGATGCCCCAATATTACAGAGGAACTTGGGTAACTGTCCAGGTAGGCAGAGGTCTCTGTCATTCTAGATTTTTGGAAGTTGATTACAATGTTCTTCCTGCTTACTTAGGTAATATTGTATCCTTCTGAGGTCTTTGATATAGTTGAAGACTAGATAGTTATAATTTTCCTTGGTTATGATAAAAGATAAATTAGATATGAAACTTTAGACTCACAAATATAGGATAAATAGAATATTTTCTTTAGTTTTGCCAAATATAAATAGACTACATATTGTAACTGTAATTCTTGCTTGATAACTGTTTTGTTATATGTAATTTTGCTATGTTAAAGTTAAAACTTTCCTTTTTAATTAAACAGAAAAGGGGAAATGCTGTGGGATAATGCTTTTGTACACTAGTTTAATAAAACCAGGTGAGAGAGAATTGTCCTGACTGCGAACTGGGTGGGACACAGGAAAACTTCCAAATATATTTTATCCTATTTAAATACCAATAATATAGACACATTTTTCCTGTAAAAACTTGCTAAAAGAACAATATACTTTCAAAGCTTCCCTGATTATTTTCTCAACATTGAAACAATATACTGTTTCATTTTACTAGAGACATATGCTAGAGCACTGTCAGTCTTAATTTGTACACATATTCCCATGATGGCCATAACTTCTAACAAATGTGTAATTATAGAATCATCGTTTTCAGAACTCAAAGCAGTCAACCATTGAAATCTTGAACAGGTATCAATGGTGTGATGTACATATTATAATTTTCCAAATTCTACAAAATGAAACACATCCATCTGCCAGATTTCATTTCTTTGAGTACCATTTGGCTTACTTCCTTCAGATAGTGGAGTTCAGTTGTATAAAGAACAATTAGGAAATTAACTTATGATTTCCTAACCTTGTTGCCAAGTGATAGAAAAACCCTTTTTCAAACTCTTGCTATTGACATGATTTTTTTTATGAAAATCCTGAGGACTCCAGCACATTTCCTATCAATAGTTGATCAATATCATCATTACATTTTGATATAGGGCCTGGCAGTCCCATATGGAATTGGATGTGTGTTATACATAAAGGATTATTTCTATTTCTGCTTATTTCTTGTAACTAAAACAATAATGAAGTTAATTCTGACTCATTAGGAATAAATTCAGTATTTTCAATGTGTAAAACAACACTTTCTGCACACTGAGAGTCAGTAACAATGTTGGGAGGTTATGTAATCCATTAATACCATCAAAATAGCATATAACTCTGACTTTTGGACATAATCATAAAGGCTTTGAGATGGATTTTACTTAAATTTCCTGATTTGCAACCGACCTTTCTTGATTTATTTGCATCAGCATAAAATGTGTGGGGCTCCAGATATTGGTGTTCCCTATACAATGTAATGAAGGATTCAGTTATTTATCTTTATAAATTAAAATCTCATTCTTTTGGGATATTTGTTGTTAACCTCTCCCAAAATATTACTGTAAGCTCTTTGCCAAGGTTCACTTCTGCCTATAATTTGTCAATTTCATCATTAGTGAAAGGTACTATAATTTCCGCTGTGTCTATTCCTGCTAAGTGACAAAGTCTCAATTTTCCTTTTAGGATAAACTCAGAGACCTTTTCCATATAGGTTTTAATTTTTTACTCTGTTTATTTGGTAGAAATATACATTCCAATATAATATCTTCCTTTTGCATTATAATTCCTCTAGGAGAACGCTTAGAGGGTAAAATAACCAGAATGCAATCTAGCTCTGAATCCTAGTGATCCACATGTGCATCCTGTATTTTTTTTTCCACCAAAGTCAATTCTCTCTCAGCTTCAGCTGTTAATTCTCTTGGACTATTTAAGTCCTTGTCACCATCTAAGGTTTTGAAAAAATTACTCAGTTCATCATTTTTTACGCCAACAACAGTTTGTATATGGGAAATGTATCCAAATAATCTTTGAAAGTCATTAAGAGTCTGTAATCTCTCTCTCCTAATTTACACCTTTTCGGGTCTAGTTTTTTGTAGGCCTATTTTATATCCTAAATAATTAATAGAATCTCCTCTTTGTATCTTTTCAGGAGCAATTTGTAATCCCCAACAAGGAAATTTCTTCTTTACTTCTTCAAACATTCTTTCTGAAGTATCTACATTTGAATCAGCTAGTAAAATATAGTCCATGTAATGATAAATTATAGATTTAGGAAATTGTTTATGTATTACTTCCAATGGCTGTTGCACAAATATTGGCACAGGGTTGCACTACTTAACATTCCTTGTAGGAGAAACTTCCTTGATATCTCTTAACTGGCTGAGAATTATTATAAGTAGGAACCATGAAGGCAAATCTTTCTCTGTTCTTTACTTGTAAGGGTATTGAAAAGAAACAGTCTTTTAAATTGATAACTGTAAGAGACTATCCTTTAGGTAACACAGTAGGCAAAGGAATTCCAGATTGTAGAGAGCCCATTGGCTGAATTACTTTGTTAATTGCTCTAAGGTCTGTTACCATTCTCCATTTACCATTTATTTTTATAACAAATACAGGAGAATTCCAAGGGCTGGTAGATTATTCAATATTCTGAGCATTTAACTGCTCATGTAGCAGGTCTTCTAAAATCTACAGTTTCTCTGTTGTTAAAGGCCATTGCTGAACCCATACAGGCTCATCCATTAACCATTTCAGAGGTAGGACTGTTGGTGCCTTTGAAAGATCAGCAGCTGTTGTACCTTTTTCTTGTACAACCAGAATGGTCAGTGACTGTTCTTTATAATACCTTCTAATATTTTCCTTAGAAACATATGTTAGTTTATGGTTTGTTTCTAAGATTGGAGGAATGTTAATCTGGGTATTCTGTTACTGTAACAAATCACATGCCCATAAATACATTGCAATGTTTGCCACATATGGCTTTAATTTTCCTTTCTGTCCTTCTGGCCCTATACATTTGTCTCATGTTGTGCTCTGTTATACCCTTGATAACATTCCAATCCCTAAAAGTTGAATATTTACCCTAGAAAGGAGGGGTATTCTATTGGGATTATTCTTAGCAAAAAAACATTGTTTCTAGGAATGCGCTGTTTACAGTTCTTTTTTGGGTGTTGTTGTTCACCACAATTAAAGTATTTGTCATTTCAATTTTTCTTCAAACTCTGGAAATCACCTCCCCTATCCAAGCATCATCATGGTTATGAGATTCAATATTGATTGTATCTTGAATCCATTCCTTCAAGGGTGGTGATCTTGCCTTTGGTGGCCCAATTACCCTTTCCCATTATGCATTAACATTTTCAAAACCCAGAGATTCAATTATTGTTTGTCTAGCTTCTAAATTGGGTATCATTCTATTTACTGCTGAAGCCAGTCTTTAGAAGAAATCAGTGAAGGTTTCTTTGGGGCCTTGTATGACTTTAGTAAATGACTCAATTTTCTTTCCTACTTCTTCAATTCTGTCCCAAGCATTCAAGGCTGCCACAAAGCATAATGCCAGGTTGTGGTCATCATATACGGACTGTTTTTCTATATTAGCATAATCTCCCTCTCCAAGAAGTTGGTCTTCTGAGGTTTCCATACCTCTAGCCCTACTTCATTGTTCAATAGTCTTAGCCTTGTCTTTCAACCAGGTCTTCCATGGTATTTGACGACCAGACTCCAAATGTACTGTAACCAAATCTCTCCAGTCTTGAGGGATAATTCTATTAAAAGTTGATCACGAGTTTTACATATGCTTCACAAAAGGTGAATGCATGCCATATGAGACTATCACTTCCTTGAATCTCCTCAAATCTAACATTCGCACAGGAGTAAGGCTCCGGAGTTAGGCCTTACACAATATCAGAAACTCTGAGCTTGCTTTGCCTAGCAGGGCTGCATAATAGGATGATTTGGCAAGAAGAGTGGTTAACAGGTGTTTTGAAGGGTCTATATTTGGATATAAATTGATCTTGAAAGACAGAGGTCTTTTGCTTCTCATCTTGTTAGTGTATAAAAATCCCATTAGAAATAAACTCCAGACAACGAGGTATTGACCCAGGGACCTGCCAATGCTATCCTGTGTCTCTATCTTTTCTCTTCGTCTGTGTCTATATTTCTTCCTTTTACTTCTCAATTCCTCACTGATCCCTTTAATGACCCTTTGATAGGTCAACATTGAACCCCAACACTGAACCTTGACATATGGTGCCTGAACAGGGACATTAATATGGAGGTCCCCTGACAAAGGGCACGCTAGAAAACTTTGAATATGGGTGATAAAGTGAAAGAACATTGCAGGTTGAAGGGAGCATGTGGTTCTTTCTTTTGGGGAATAAAATATAAATATAAAGCAAGTAATAGTAGACAACTGTTTAAAGATATTTTTAAAAAGCCAGAGGAGCTAAAGTTAGGCTGCAGCAAGTCTCTCTCTCTCTCTCTCTCTCTCTCTCTCTCTCTCTCTCTCTCTCATATATATATATATATATATATATTAAACTTTTAAAAATATGAAAATCTAATATGATAATATGTTACAAAGGTTTGAGTTTGTGATTTACTTTTAGTAATTCATAAAAGATTTTGTGAAGTTTGAGAAATATAGGTTTTAGGTATAAGGATACTGTGAAGGCTTAAGAGAAAGTACCTTAGGGTAGAGCAGGTATTCCCTAGCACAGGACCTTGGAGGCAGACATGTGGAGACGAGTGTAAAGGCAGCATCCAAGACTGAGCAGCCACTGCAAACCTAGCAGTCTAAGAATGAACAGTGGCTTCAGAAAGCAGCAGAGAGAGCAGCAGCTGTCCCAGCTTGGCATCGTCATTGCTAAGACCCATAGGGCATCATCTTGTCACAGGCAGCAAACACCAAAAGAGCCAGCAAGAGTAGTGAGGGTCTGCAAGTTTCATTCTGTGAAGGAGCTGCAGTGAAGAGAACGCAGTCATCCAGGGTGTTTGGAAAAAAAATGGACTGACATGGCTGGAGGTTATGCTCTGCAAGCCTTAGGAGCCAAGCAGAGATGCCACAAGCGAGGTGAGTGGAGGTGAACAGTAGCAGAGGCAGTGCTGCTGCAGGCCCAAGGGAGAGTGCTGGTCCACAGAATGCCCAGATGAGACAGCCTCAATGTGGAGAGTACAGTGGAGGTTTTGAAATCCTCTGTGCAATGGAATGTGTAGGGTCTGAGTCCCCTGCAGCTACAGTGTGGGAACTGCTGAGGTAAGGCATAGCTGTGCTGAACAGTGAAGACTCACTAGAACCCAGGCCAGCCTGGGAGAGGTGGAATGGTGGAGGTGCTCTGAGTTTGGCCTTTTGTAGATGAATTTCTAAATGATCTTATTAAATAAAAAACAGAGACAAATATAGGGGTGAAAGTCTTAGAGAAAGACCAGGGAAAACCTTACCTCACCAACTCTACAGCTTCCAAATGCGAGTTACTTTCTGTCTACCCATGCCTTTATTGCCTTGCTGTTCTACCCTCTCATTGGCTCTCCTTAGCCCAGTTACCTCACTTCCTCTTCCTACACAACTCTGTCACTTTCTGACTGTCTGTACAGACCTCCACATCTCTATGGTTGGTACTAGGATTAAAGGTATGTGTTACCACACTTGGCTCTGTTCCCTAGTGTGGCCTTGAACACACAGAGATTCTGCCTGCTAAGGGATTAAGAGTATGTGCTGCCTGACTTTTGTGTTTGCTGTAGTGGCTGGCTTTCCTCTGATGTCCACGCAAGCTTTATTAAAGCACAAATAAAATATCACCACATTTCAGCACAAATAAAATATCACCAAAGACTTTGGCTGTGGAACCAAGGGAGCACACAGAGGAAGGCTACCAGCAGAGCAGGTAACAGAACCCAGGATACTGAATGGAAACTGTGGTTCATAGCAGTATGGCAGCACTTTGAGCCCTCAAACTCCAGGACTGGGACTGTAAAAGCTGAATGGGATGGAGCCAGCAGCTAAAGCCACACAGCTTTGGTTTGCTGGTGGTGAACAAATGCATGGTTCCTGTAAGAGATTGATTCCTGCTTCAGGCTGGTTGCACAGAGAGTTCTTTTGAAGAGGGCTGTACCAGCCAGCTACTGTGGCAGAGCTTTTGCCCTGGAGTAGATTTCCTAGGGGAAGGCTACCAGCCAGAAAGCACCACTGTACCTGAGAGTAACATTTTAGAGACACTTGTTTGAACTTGGCTGTTTGCATGTAAGGGAACTACAACAAGTGTTTGGTTGTAGATTTCTTCATATTTGGAGCTTTTTGCTTCAGATTCATCATGACTTGGACAGCCATACAAAGACTTCAGGGTAACTAGTGAGCCAGGCCCTGATCTTGAGGTTTCCGTGGAATGTTAAGACTGGTTTCAGAACTGACTTTTTGTACTTTTCAGACCTCAGAAATGGGACAATTATTATTTCACCTACACAGACACACTTTATCAACTGTGGTGACTTGCAAACTGTTTTGTGTGGGAATGGAACTGTTCTGTGTATGTTTGCTAAAATTTGGGAAATGTAAATAGTTCTATTAAGAGTTTGCTTTTGGGGCCGGGCGGTGGTGGCGCACGACTTTAATCCCAGCACTCGGGAGGCAGAGCCAGGCGGATCTCTGTGAGTTCGAGGCCAGCCTGGACTACCAAGTGAGTTCCAGGAAAGGCGCAAAGCTACACAGAGAAACTCTGTCTCGAAAAACCAAAAACAAAAAAAAAAGAGTTTGCTTTTGGATGTAAGTTTGTGAAAATTGTAATATTCATGCTAGAAGTATAGTGCTGACCTCTTAATGCTAGTGAAACATGGTGTGATGATAAGGGGTTACAGGTTCAGCCAAGGAATTTATAAGGCTTTGAGTAGACATTGCCAAATGGTTGAGTTGGTAATTGCCAGGCCCTAATTTTCTTGGTGAAAGATGAGAGTTGATTTGAAATGCCATGCTGAATATAACTGGGTATATGTAGACTTTTCTATTTACAATGGCTGATTTAAAAAAGGCTTGATGAAGCTAAAACTGCTGTACACATCCTGGATCAATTTAAAAAATGTCATCCTGTACTCCTTTACTAGGAGGTATTGCAGCCATAAGAAGGTAAGCTCCACATCCTCATTTGAGATTTTCCAGGTAGTACACACTGATCTGAGAGGTCCAGGGTAACCTTTTAAAAATATATTAAGAAGGGGTAATCTGTGGCAGCCCACAGAGGCTACCTAGTAAGGCCTTACTCTAGGTCGTAAAGTCTGAGCTTGCTTTACCCAGCAGGACTGCATAATAGGATGATTTGGCCAGAGTTGTGGTTACCAGGTATTTTGAAGTGTCTACACTTGGTTATACTTTGTGTTTTGTTCTTGAAAAGGGGAGGTCTTTTTCTTCTTCCTTTGCTAGTGTATAAAAATCCCATTAGAAATAAACTTGAAGCTACTGGGCATTGACCCAGGGCCCTCCTTAAGCTATCCTGTATCTCTATCTTTTTGCTTCATCTGTATTTCTATCTAGCATTCTTCAATTCCTCATTCCCCTCATCAAGGAACCCTTTAATAGGTCTAATAGGTCAGGGCTAGACCTCAACACTGATCCCCAACAGTTAGACACCTCAACAATATGTAGATGAGCATTCATGGGAAATATATCTAAAATAGCAGAGACTCTAAAACTAGATTTACACACATAAAAATAATTGAAGAAACTACTTTAATAAGAAGACAAAAATGATTTTTTAGAAAAGAAAATTCTACCAGACAAGTTGTAACAAGAATTCTTAAAACTAGAAAAGCAAGAACATCAAAAAGCATTTTAAGCTTTTGTGCGCCAAAAAGACAAAACATTTGAAACCCTATTGTGAATCTATACTATTTATTTTCTCAAATTTGTGTATTCTAGTTACAAAAATAACTTTTGTATGTGTATGACATGAAAGAAGAAAATTGCCTGTCTAAGAGATGGAAGGGGATTAGCTGGAGTCAGCACCTGAAGAAAGGGGAAATTATTAGATATACATGTAGTTAAAGAGCATTATATACTTGAGTCTTTATATAACCCATCACTATGTGACATGAATATATGCAAAACAAAAAAGCTCCCTAAATTATATATAAGGAAGGCTCTCTTTGCGTGTTGCTGTTAGTTGTACATGAAAAAAATAATTAACCACCAAATCTATAGTTAAAGAAATTGAGCAAGTAGTTTTAGTTTTTAGACAAAGTATGGCTTAGAAGATGAAGGCAGGCCTAGAAGGCATGATTCCAAAGAAAAAGGAAATGTGAGAGCAGGCAAGAGGGTCACTGGGTTTGCTTTCCTTTGGCCCAGGATTGGATATTTTTTTTCATAAAGGAGCTGTCTTTATGTAGACTGTAGTTATCTAAAAGTCTTCCCAGTGGAGAAAGTTACTAACATTCCATTTTGTGAAAAGATTACCATGTTTGAGCTCTTCTAGAAAATGTGATTGAGAACTTTCTAAACGTGCATTTGGAAAATAACTTTGAGCAAATCAATAAAAAGATATAGGAATGTTTGATATTTAATTTCACCTCATAGTTTCTTTCAATCCAGTTCGTGATATCTGTTGGAAAACAAATTTCTGAAAGCAGAAACTTAGCTTATAGGGCACTAGAGTATTATGATCAATTCATGTGAGTCTATTTAATGGGTAATAGGGATTTATTAAGATATAAATTGAGGAAATACACTCACAAATACAGAACCGAGTAAACAGCTGAAGTCATCCTCTGTTCTGAATGGGAGTGAATCCACCTGGTGGTTTGAACAGACCAGAAAGCAGGCAGCACAGAGAAGTGGCTTGAGACCCTTCTCCCTTTCCTTTTAAAAGGTCAGAGACAGCAGCAGGAAGCACCGCCTCCTTCTGGCCCTATAACCAAAGGTCATGGGTAGAGCAAATGCCACTGCATTTCCCTTTTTGTCTAAATAAGAAGGTTCTAAACTTAATGCAAACTATATACAATAAGAATGATTATCAAGTATTGTCTAGAAAAAACAAAGGATAATAACATCAACAAAAATGGAAATACAACCACCAAGAACAACATCAAACATGAAAGACATGCTGAATATCCAGAAACGTCCAGATCATAGGTAAATGACAAATTACTGAGATTACTCCAACCACTGACCTATCCTGAAGATTCTAATTCTAGTACTTAATATGTTCTAGCTAAGATACGAGAAGATTGTAACTCTAACTATCTAGTCTTCAACTCCATCAAAGACCTGAGAAGGAACATAGTAATACCTGAGAAAACGGAAAATACAAGCAAGCAATTTCTAAAAATCTTGTAAGAACAGACAGAGACAGCTGTCATCCTAGACAGTCACCTAAAGTTTCTCAGCATCATTGGGGCATCCAATATGGCTACAGGCCTAGAATATCTGACAGACCATTTTCAGAAGCAGGATACCCTGTCTTGGCAAGGTGAGTAGTAACCTTTCCTTATGTCCTGCTCATCTGGAAAGGACTGCATTCATACTGCTAGCAGTCAAGGCAAGGGCATTTATTTGCACAGCATGCTATTTTGTGCCAAGAAGACAAACTTACAAACAGAAATGTCTTAGAAGCCCAACATTCTCTCGGGATCAGATCAGTACTGCCAGGAGCAATTGTGTCTCACATCAACAGAATTCTAACTTATCAAAACATTTAAATGCTATATTCTGTAGGTCTATGAAGTGTTTGAGAATTACCTTCCATCTGACATATATTTCTGTAAATATGGAGAACCTAACTAATATAACTATAGAAATGACAAGCATGAATGACTATAGTTCTGTAAGTCTTATCTGCCTAAATAACCTAAGGACTAAGGCTTCACATAAACAGGGTAAGCAATCTGTAAACAGATGTATAGTATAAGGACAATGACCTCAAAATTGTGACAATACACAAAATATCTTAAACAGAGTTAGCAATGTATAGTGCGATATGCAATATGACAACAATATCCTTAATATGTATCAATATATAAAATATCCTAAACAGAGGTAGAACATACAGACAGTATGACAAACATAATTTTACATTTGCATCATTATACAAAATATTTCAAATAGGAGTAGGAAAATGTGTACAATAAGACAACCATGGTTTTGAATTTTTATCAATATACAAATTATCTTAAATAGGAATATAAAAATAAATTACATTTGTATCCATATACAAGAATCCATATCAGTGCAAATTATCTAAGGCTGATAGTTTGCTAAATTAGTTTACTAATAATCTACCTTAATATACTATACCTATCCATTCCCTTTTTCTTTTATAAAGCACAATACTGAGTCTAAATTTTATTGTTCCACTTCCAAACCTATAACTATCCATCAATAACACAGAGAAAAATGAAACTTTTGAGAGAGGGACATCATTTTCTTAGAATTGCTTCCTGCTGTTTAGGAGGTGGAGGTATCTTTGTGGAGTGCCATAAGAAATTTTAGATAGTTAGATCTCAATAGGACTAGCTGTAGGGTCTGTACCCAGTCTCAGGGTAATGGGTAAGATTGTCTGAGATTTTGGCTAGGAGTGTAGTATGGTGGACCATCTCATCTTAGAACTGTCCTGAAGTACTATCAGTCCAAGACTTATCATTGAGTAATGTTCTTAGGTACAATGGCATATTTCTGGATCTAGTAGAGTCATTGTTGTGGAGGCCCAAACTTCCTTCTGGACACTTCAGAGATTGCAATTGGAAAGACTTATATTTCACTGTGGAAAACTTGAACATTAGTAATATCAAAATGGAAAGTTTGTATTTAAGCTGGATAGAGAATGGATTCCCAGAAAGCAAGGACAAGCATGGAAAGAAATAGTATCTTGAAAACAGTGGTCCCTAGATTACTGGTTTTATTTGGTCTCACACCAGTTGGTTCTTCTGAAACGAGAAATAATCTCCTAATTTTTCTTTTAGTGATATGCTTGGGTTTAAAGAAGTAGAGAGCCACATTCCACTCCAAAGCCAGCTTGATTTATAGTTGAATTGGGACCACAACTATTCTAGAGTTAAAGAGATATTGATGTTAGGCAGTGAGATATTACTCTGTAGAGTGTACTGATATTAACGGATCCTTACTTTATGTGGTAGATATCTAGATGTCAAAGGCCTTATGATTTCTTGAAGATGGGAATTTCTAGTATCCTTTAAAGATAAAAAACCGAACCCTCCCATGGCCCTTGTTTGTTGAGTTTTTCTTACAATTTGTAGAGTTGTCATGTTAGTAGATGAGCTATTACTTCTCATCAAGGGAATTCTCCTGTTCGAAGCAAATTTTTACTAATTTTGTTGGTATCCGCAGCATTTCCTGTTCTGCAGAAACAAAACCAAAACTCCTTCCCCAACATGAAAACCAAATATCCTGGTTTTCATTCTGAGGTCAACACGACTTTGAAGTAAACTGGTTGGTTTACCTCAGGAGTTTTTTCTGTTGTTCAGTGTTTCTCTGCTGCTGTTGTTTCTTTCTCATCAGCATTGAGAAAATTCAAGGCTAATAATGCATTATGTAATCTAGTTATAGGAGTCATTCTTACTTCTTTCTGTTTATTTAGCATCTCCTTTAAAGGTCAATTGGATCTTTCTACGACTGCTTGGCCTATGAGATTGTGTGGTATACCTGTAACATGTTTAATATTGTAAGAAGCAAAAAACTGTCTCATTTTCTTTGAGACATATGCTGGAACACTGTCAGTCTTAATTTGTACAGGTATTCCCATGATGGCCATAACTTCTAATAGGTGTGTTATCGCAGAGTCAGCCTTTTCAGAACTCATAGGAGTTGCCCATTGAAATCCTGAATAGGTGTCAATGGTATGGTGTACTGTAGCTAGAGTTTTCCTGCCTGGCCCACAGTCAGGATAAATCTTTGTCACCCACCAGTCCCACAGCCGCTCAGACCCAACCAAGTAAACATAGAGACTTATATTGGTTATAAACTGAATGGCCATGGCAGGCTTCTTGCTAACTGTTCTTACAGCTTAAATTAATCCATTTCTATAAATCTATACCTTGCCACATGGCTCGTGGCTTACCGGCATCTTCACATGCTGTTTGTCATCGTGGCGGCTGGCAGTGACTCTGACTCAGCCTTCCACTTCCCAGCTTTATTCTCCTCCTTGTCCCACCTATACTTCCTGCCTGGCCACTGGCGAATCAGTGATTTATTTATTGACCAATCAGCAACACACTTGACATACAGACCATCCCACAGCAGTGTACATATTTTAATCTTCCAAATTCTGTAAAATGAAACACATCCATCTGCCAAATTTCATTTCTTTGTATATCTTTATGGTTGCTTCTTTCAGGTAATGGAGTTTGGCTATAGAAGGAACAAGTAGGACATTTTTTTTAAAACAATCTCCTTGGCTTGTTGCCAAGTTATGGAAAAGCCCTTCTTCAAACCTTTGGTATTTACATGGTGGTTTTTTTTTTTTGTGAAATGCTGAGGCTTCTAGCACATTAATTATAAGTAACTTATCAATTTCATCATTACCTTGTGTAGAAGGACATGGCAGACCCATTTGGGATTTGATGTGTGTTTTATGTAGGATGTTCCCTATTTCTGATGATTTCCTGTAAATATTGAAGTTAATTCTGTGTTATCAGTAATAAATTAAGCAGTTTCAATATATAAAACAACTCTCTGCATATTGAGGGTCAGTAACTATATTGAGAAATTCCATGAAGTTCATTAGTATCATAAGAATACCATACAGTTCTGCCTTTTGTACAGAATTGTAGGAGCTCTGAACTACTTTACTTAAGTCTCCTGATTTATATCCTACCTTTCCTGATTTATTTGCATCAGTATAGTGTAACACAAATTGCTAAATGGTTTTATTAATAAAAAAAAAACCCAGAGTCAGATATTGGGGTGAAAACTGAGAGATCAGAGGAATAGAATAAGCCAAGCCACAAGTTCTTACTGCTAGGAAATTCTCAGCCCACATGCGAGCTACTTTCTGTATATTCATGCCGATATACCTTTCTGTGCCCTGTCATCTTACTTCCTCTCTCCACCCAGCTATGTCACTTTCCTCTTTCTGCCTATCTCTATCATTTCCTGTCTGTCTGTACAGACCTCCAGACATCTATGGTTAACTAGTGCTGGGATTAAATGGGTGTGCTTCCATGCCTGGTTCTGTTCCCAGTGTGGCCTTGAACTCACAGAGATGCAAATGAATCCCTGCCTCCCAAATGCAAGGATTAAAGGCATATGCTACCACTGCCTGACCTTTATGTTTAATATAGTGACTGGCTTTATCCTCTGATCTCCAGGAAAGCTTTATTTGTTAGAGCACAAATAAAATATCACCACATTTCCCTTTTTTTGTCTAAAATAAAAAAAAATTATACCAAATGTAAGAAAAACTATATACAATAAATACAATAAGTATATACAAAATATACAGGCAATAAATACATCAACAATGTCTAGTCCATTTGCATTTGACAAATTCAGTGAAATTATTCCATTATCTATCTTATTTTGGTGAGTCCAAAATGTACCTAATTCACTTTGTATCCTAACTTGTATTACCAACTGAAAACTGTCTTTTGATCTCTTCAAACTCATACACGTTGCACCTCTTTATTGTGTTTTTTTTCCTGAATTTCTTACCAAGGGAAACTATAACTATAACTAACTATCTAATCTTCAACTCCCTCAGAGACCCAAGAAAGAAATAGTAATACCTAGTTAAACAGGAAGTGCAAACAAGTGACTTCCAGAAAAATGTGAGGAATGACAGAAACAGTTGGCTGCCTGGAGAGTCACCCAAGATTTCTCTGACAGACTCATCTGGGAAGCAGGATTTTCTAAAGAGCTCTCCTACCTTGTCTTGGCAAGGATCAGTAGTCCTTTCTTCTGTGTCCTGCTTGTCCATTTTAGACAGCATACTGTCAGCAGTTGAGGCAAGGGCATTTTCTTGCCCAGTGGCTAACTTTTTCCATAATGAAAGTAAACTCTATATGGAATTTCTTCAATGCCTATCATCTTCTGAAAAGCATATTGGTGCTGCCAGGAGCTGACATGTCTCATTGTCATTAAAAAAAAAGAAAAAAATCTGTTATTAAAACATCTTAAATGCCATATTCTGTAGATTGCTGAAGTTTTGAAGATAACCTGTCTATCTAAAATATATTTCTGCTTGACCTTGAAAACATACCTAATATGACTACAAGTTTGATTGTAATGACTAACTACTAGCCTGAATTTCTTCATTATCCTAAATTGTTGATAATAATAACTTTCAAGGACCAGCAAATTACATTACATTGTTAAATGAACTACATAGGTGCAATACCTTGAACAAGATTAGAAATATATATGCAGTATTTTCTAACAAAATCAATCTCAAATTCATATCAATATATATAATTTGTATACAATATACAAAAATCCAATCTAATGCAAAATATTTAAAACTAGTAGTTGCCTTTAAAAGTAGATTCAATAATCTTTTCATCTTTTTTTTCACACTGTAAGATTTATTTATTACAAAATTCACAGTCCAGTGGTTTTCATATATACCTTCAACACTGTTCAATTCCAGAACATTAATCACCCCTCGCCCCCGCAAAGAAGCCCCATTAGCCAACTTATCAGTAGTCGCTCCCAATTCTCTTCTAGATGCTAGAGATCTCTAATCAACTTTCTATCTGTGGATTTACCCATCCTGCATATTTCATACAAATAGACTCATACATTATATGAATTAGTGTGTTTGGTTTCTTTCACATTACACAGTGTTTTCAAAGCTCATCCATTTATTGGTGTTTAATTATTTTCATTTCTGGATAATATTTCTTTTTAGGGTGTGCCACATTTTCTTTACCAATTGATCCATTGATGGGTATTTGGGTCATTTCTACTTGGGGCTACTATGAATAATGCTTCCACGAGCATTTGTGTACAGCTTTTTTTTTTGGTATGAGATTTTATTTTCATTTCTCTTGAATATAGCTACATATAGAGCTGATAAATTATAAGTAACTGCATGATTAAGTTTTTTTACTTAATTTCTTGAGACAAGGAGTCTCTGTGTAGTCAAACTTGGATATCTAAAGCTGTTCTATCGCCCAAAACAGTATGATTTCTTACAATAGACATTAGGTTCTTTAATTGCTCTCTGAAGGAGTTTCCTTCATGATTATAGGAAAGGACTGAACAGAATTTGACTTTGAGACCTTTGAGAGGCCTCTCATGGCATTTGCAAAAGCAAATGATTACCTTGACTGTCCTTTGTTGATCTACATTCGTTAGTCCAATGTTTGCTTTGCCACACCTTCTGCATAATCTAGAAGGGAGGGGCATTCTGTTGGGATTATTACTTGAAAAAATATTGTTTCTAGGAACACCTTTTTACACTCTCTTTTCAAATGACCTTGTTTACCACAACCAAAACATCAGACATTACTAATTTTCTTCAAACTTCTGGAAATCACCTCTCCTATCTACACATCTTAATGATCAGGAGATTCAATATTAATTGTATCTCAGATCCATCCCTCAAAGGTGTTGATCTTGCCTTTAACAGCCTAATTACCTTTTTGCATAATTCATTAGCATTTTCAAAAGCCAGAGATTAAATTATTATCTGTCTAGCTTCTGAATTTGGTATCATTCTATTTGCTGCTGAAGACCACCTTTGTAAGAAATCTGTGAAGGTTTCTTTGGGGCCCTGTATAACTTTTGTAAATGACTCAATTTTCTTTCCTACTTCTTCAATTCTGTCCCAAGCATTCAAGGCTGCTATTTTGCATAGAATTAGGGTGTGGTCATCATGTAAAGATTGCCTTTGTATATCAGCATAGTCACCTTCTCCAAGAAGTTGATCTTGGGGAATTTCCATACCTCTATCTCTCCATCATTGTTCTAAAGTCTTAGCCTACTCTTTGCACAAGCTCTTCATTGTAGCTGATTTCCAGCCTCTAAAATAGCTTTAACCAAATCTTTCCAGTCTTGAGGGACAATTCTATTGCAAACTGACCACGAGTTTAACATCTGCTTTACAAATGGAGAATGCATACCATATGAGACTATAGCTTCCTTGAATCTCCTCAAATCTAACATTTGCATAGGAGTCAAATAAGCTCATACACAGCCTTGAGCATGTGACAGTTGCTGTGAGGTTACCAGATAGATTAAGGTTGACTGAAAACCTTAGGCTGTTTCTCTGTAACCATATAATATGATGCTGAGATAGGTTCACCTTTAAATTCTTCTGTCTAGGTCTGAATATCTCTATGATCTGTTTTAATAAGTTTTTCTAAAACTTTTATTTTGGCACTCATATTAACCAACCTTTTTAATGAAAAAGCAAAAATTATCAGACAAATAATATTCATAATTGACGTTACATAAATCCAATCAATATTAACTATCCTCCCTTTTAATTGTTCCATTTTCAGACCACATAATGTGTTATCAAACGGAGACTGAATTCCTTCCATTGTAAAAATGTTTTCCTTTTTTTTGTTTTTTATTTTATTTTATAATTAATTTAATTTTTCATATCAGCTATGGATTCCCCTGTCCTCCCTCCTCCCACTCCCATGCTTTCCCCCAGTCCTCCCCCCATTCCCACCTCCTTCAAGGCAAGGTCTCCCCTGGGGTAAGACAGTTGATTAACTTAAACTATTTAGGAGGCTCCCAGGCATTGGGACCGGGACCTGTCCTTAGTGTTTCCCATTTTTTTAATGTGGGAAAAAATTCTCTTTTAACTAATTTCTCCCTTTAAGATAACTTAATTGATTTAACAAGTCTGTCAACTGCATAGAACAGTAGAAGTCTAAGGGAGTTTCAAGGCAGCTACTTAGGTGGTAGCAATCCGAGATGGGAATCCAGAGAAAGCCCACAACTCACCAGGAGAGAAGAATCCAAAGAGACTCTGGGCCATTTGGGGTCTCAACTCCAGCTCTGTGCAGCCTTAAATCAATTAGCTACCACCTGTTGCAGTGCTTGAACCTCCTGTGTTGTAAAGGATTGTAGAGTTTTCATGGAATCATGCAATTGACTATGTTCATCTGAAACATATGATTCCCAAAAATTTATTCTATCAATAAGTGGTGATCTTTCTTCCTTACAAATCATCTGGATGGTATTAAGATTGCACTGAAAGGTTATTGTTTTATCCATTAAATCTTTGTATTTATTATTAACAAAATTAAATTTTGTTGTCCAGTTATTTTTAATTGACTGAAGTTCTTGTGGTAAATTAGTAGATTCCAAAGAAAGAACCCATCCTTTTAAGTTCTCTGCAAAAGTTGAAGTTCTTGTGGTAAATTAGCAGATTCCAGAAAAAGAATCTTCCTGTTTAAGTCTTCATTGCCACTTTGTAAAGCCTGTATCAGTCCCATTAATGTCTCATTTTTGCAGTTATTATTAAGCCTTTTTTTTCAATGATGTGAGATGAATCATTGTGCTAACTGCTAGTATGGCAAACATTGTGTACTTCCAGGAAGGTCATATATGTCTTATACAATTTCCTTCGTAGTACAAATAAAATTTTTAAATTCCTGAGTGGTGATATTGTCTGCCATTTTTGAGAAATATTCAAAATTTGTAAAGAAAAATGTCATTAATTTGTTTATTTATTAATCAGTTTAAGGTATAAAATTATCGAGTAATTTTACCTCAGATGAAATTCTCAAGAGCTATTCCTAACAGTTCTAGGTGTGCCAGATGTCCCAGTTCTGATGGTTTTTTTTAGTGTAGTAGTGATATTTAGCCAGCAGATGTCACTGGTGTAGCATACAAGGCAGATCTGGCGTGATCTAACTCAGCTTCCTGAATGAGCTCTGTGAATAAAACACTAACTCAGGCAACCTGTGACTACTGGGCAGAGCTGCCAGGAACACAACAAATGAAGCAATACACCAAACGATTAGAAGTGCTGCCTGGGATACCTGCAGTCACTCTGTGGTGTCGAGAGTGGTGGGCATTTCAAAAGATGGAGGTGGTAGCAGTTACACCAAACAGTTTTAAAAGAAAAGGAACAGTCTGCTGGTAGTCTTTAACCATGCTGGGGTCTGTGACTCCATCTGGCCACTACAAGCACAGAACTAGAAAGGCGCCTAGCATAGGCACCTTTTTCTTTGATGTTCCCACAGAACGCATGTGCTTCTGGAAGTGGTTACAAGAACTGCTGCAACATGAGCTGCCTGACCTACAGGCTCCCCGAACAGCCACTGTATGCAGGCAGTCTCAGTTTCTAGGGGGCATGGGGGTTGGGCTGAGTGCAGGCTCGCAGGGTAGAGAAACACACCAGTAGCCGCATGTGTATGGTAGGGTTTGGTCATGCAAGTGGCCCCAGTAGGGGTGCGTGGGGCTCAGATCCATGTGGTTAGGACTGAGCAGCTAGGGGTTGCTAGCGAGGCATGCTTGTAATGAGCACATGAGCCTCTGAGCAAACCTGCCATCACTGCCATGGAGGTTGTAGGCAGGAGCCACAGCGAGTGTGGGGTCTTTCTGTCACATGGGCACCACTTATTATGATTTATCCTCATGAGTCTATTAATGGGTAATAGGGATTTATTAAGATATAAATTGAGGAAATACACTCATGAATATACAACTGAGCAAACAGCTGAAGTTGTCCTCTGTTCTGACTGGGAGCAAATGCACCTGGCTGTTCCAACAGATCAGGAAGCAGGAAGCAGGGAGAAGCTCATGACTCTTCTCCCTTTCCTTTTAAGAGGTCATGTACAAAGGCAAAAAGCATCTCCTCCCTTGGTCCCTATAGCCCAAGGTCATGGGCAGAACAAATACCACTACACGAGTGTATTTTAAGATGACAATGTAATGGAACTGATGATTCAGAACAATATTATTTGCAAAGCTGAAATAAAAAGCATGACTCTCCCATTACTTCAAACCAAAAAAAGGTGTTCAATTTAAAATGCAACATTCTCGCACAACAAATGCCAAAAATTTGAAATGGACAAGCACTGGTGCATGTCTTATTCATACAGAAGTTTATAGCAAGTGAATAGTGTCTTTTTCACATAACAGGTGAGGTTAAGAAAACACTGTACATGGGCATAGTATAACACCCCTACAACATGATACTACCAGAAAAGCTTTTAAAAGATTGTTTTCAATGTGCTCAAAATAACTTTTATAACTTGTAGACATTTTCATAAAATAAGTAGTTATACAATTATTATAAGGAGAAAGTAATTTATATCATCAGGGGAGTTGATAGGTAAAACTTTCCAATTAACAGCATTAAAAAGTAATTCTTCAGAATTAGGGATTAGGACCCTTAGAGGTAAAAGTCCCCTTCTCAGTTGATCAATCTGGGAACTCAGAGCAATTGCCATAGGACTATAAGACCTGGGCTAGAGAATGGTTCTACAGAGAAAGGGTCTGGAGGGCTGTTTAAATCGTGAGTGTTCTACATGGTGAAATCTGGTTTGAAACACACACTGGAGTAGACAGACTAGACACAGGCTCAGCATCAAAGTCCTATTCAAAGGAATGTACTGAGGAACTGCCTGATGTCAGGTAGGAAGTGGTTAGTAATGATGTAACTAAGAAAATTGGAGTTGTCTCTTGCTAGCTATGCTATAATGATAGAAATGGCCCTATGTAGTAAATATTTTAAGATTGTAGATAAATTGTTTCTCCTATTCAACAACTGAAGTTCTAGAGAATTTACCAAAAAAAGAAAAATAAATAAATAAATAAAAAATAAACCCCCAAAACAGAGGATCTGTATCCTCAAAATGGTTTCATTTATATTGGTATTTCACTTACAGTTGGGTTTGGACTGCCTTTTTGTGGAGTTTGATAACTACAAAATGAAATGACCTACAAGGGATATCTAGTCCATCATGACTGGGAAGGGAAAAAAAGGTCACATTACCACATGGATATTCCACAAACCTCATTGACATTTGTAAAATCTTCTGTAAAATCCACAATGTAGCACCCCTTGTGCTGCCATTCACCCCATGGTGGACATCCTACTCCATTTGACCTTTGGAGAGCATGTTTTTATGTCTTTCTCTTGTCACATTGCTATAATTAGAATTGCTCTCACTGTACTGAGTAAAAGTGGTAAGAATATACATCTTTGTCTAGTTCATGATTTTTGAGAAAACTTCTAATCAGCAAATTAGCTAATTGGAACAGATAATTCCCAAGCAAATCAACACAAGTGGCTAACAAGTATTTTTTAAGTGTTCAGTACCAACAGTCATCAAGGGAATGTAAATTAATATTGCTTTGATATACTGCCTTACCCCAGTGAAAGTGAGTGTGATCAAGACACCTGACAACAAACGTTACCGAACATATGGGGAAAGAGGATTTTTTTTTCTTTTGGTTTTTCGAGACAGGGTTTCTCTGTGTAGTTTTGGTGCCTGTCTGGATCTGGCTTTGTAGACCAGGCTGGCCTTGAACTCACAGAGATCCACCTTGCTCTGCCTCCCAAGGTCTGGGATTAAAGGTATGTGCCACTGCCGCTTGGCAAAAGAAGAATTCTTATTCACTATTGGTAAGAGTGTAAATTAGTTCAGCCATCATGGAAATCAGTATGAATTTTTTTCAAAGAATTAAAGATAGAACTATCATATGATACAGCTCTACTACTCCTGGAAATTTATTCAAAAGATTAACAACTGTAACACAAAGTTGGTTTCACATCTTTTATTTCTGTCCTATTCACAAAAGCAAGGAACTGGATCCAGCTTAGATATCTATTAACAGATGAATGAATAATGAAAATGTGGGGAATATATACAGTGGAATTTTATTCAACAGTAAAGGAAGATGAAATCAACAAACTTTAACGAAAGTAGACAGATCTTATATAATTTTAGGCAAGATAATCAAAATTTAGTAAGACAAAAGCCACATATTTTTACTCATGTGCATATACTAGCCTATACTATGGGCATGCAAACAAGTGTAAGCGTGGGTAACCCTAAAAATCTAGACAAGAGTCCAAGATGGGGTAATGAGAGGTGGTGGAAAAAAACAAGGTATATACAAAGGACATATGGGATATAAAAGTGTGGTGATATTTTATTTGTGCTGAAATGTGGTGATACTTTATTTATGCTTTAAAAAGCTTGCCTGGAAATCAGGGGAAAAAGCCAGCCATTTTGAGTAAACAAGAAGTCAGGTAGAACATGCCCTTAATCTGATCACTTATCAGGCAGGGCCTCAGTGTCTAAAGCCATACTAGGGAACAGAGCCAAACATGGTGACACACGCCTTTAATCCCAGTACCAACCATGGAGACCTGGAGGCTTATACAGACTAGGAAATGAGGTAACTGGGCTATGATAGCCAATGAGAGGGCAGAACGGCAAGGCAATAAAGGCGTGGGTAAGACAGGAAGTAGCTCGCACTTTGGAAGCTCCAGAGTTGGTGAGGAAAGTTTGGCTGGTGACTTTCCCTGATCTGTCTAGCTTTCGCCCCTATATTTAGCTCTGTGTTTTTTATTTAATAAGACGATTTAGAAATTAGTCTACACAAAAGTAAAGATGGGGGGGCATAAGAAGCCACAAAGGGTGACAGGGTAAAGGCTGTGGGGGAAATTAGGACCAAAAAATCCTGTTGGAATATCTCCCAATGCTATCTAACATATTATGTTCTCATATTAAAGCAATAAAAACATAGAAAATAAATTATCATGAAATTATATAATACCTTATATGCTAATTTTAAAATGAGAGTGATATGGGAAGATATTTCTAGGGAAGAAAAAGGGAGGTAATAGGTTTAAGAAGGAGATAAGAGGATAACCAAACTATTACTATATATATGAATATATATATATATATATATATATATATAATTTATTAAAATACTTTTAGAAGGATATCCTATATAAAATATGACTTTTATTTGCAGAGGCACATGGTAAAATAATCAAAAATAAGAAAATGAAAATGTGGATAAACTGCTTAGGCATTACTTCTACAGTTGAACCTGGGAGAATGGAGCCTTAAAATGAGGTAGACTAAAGTCTCATGCAGTAGACAAATTTATTCAGAGCATTGAAAAATTCATATTCTGAGGGTACTCTGGGGGTTAGGCAAAGTATTATGAGCAAAATTCACATGAGTTTAGGCTGTATAGAGTAACAAGGACAACCCATGCTTGGAAACTTTTTTTTTTTTTTGAGACGGTTACTTTTTGCAACCCCAGCTGTCTTGGAACTAATTCTGTAGCCAAGGATGGCCTTGAACTCATAGAGATCTACCTGCTTCGGCCTCCTGAGTGCTGAGATTAAAGGCTTGCACCACCACGGGTCCAACAAAAAATTTTTAATAAGAAATGTAAGAAGCAATGAGTAATCTGAAGCAAACCCACTCCTGTGGTGATATTTTATTGATAAATGAGCTTGCCTGGAGATCAGGGGAAAAGGCCAGCCATTTAAGAAAACAAAGTCAGGCAGCACATGCCCTTAATCCAATGACTTAGCAGACAGGGTCTCTGTGTGTTCAAGGCCATACTAGGGAACAGAGCCAAGCATGGTGACACACACCTTTAATCCAAATACCAACTATACAGAACTTGAGGTCTGTAAGATAGTCAGTGACAAGGAAGTGAGGTAGCTGTGCTAAGAGCCAATGAGAGAGCAGAAAAGCAAGGCATATAAAGGTGTGGGTAGACAAGAAGTACCTCACATTTGGAAGCTGCAGAGTTGGTGAGGAAAGGTTGGCTATTGACTTTCCCTATTTCCCTGATCTCTAAGGCTTTCACACCTGTACTTGGCTCTGTGTTTTTATTTAATAAGACCAATTACACACTCATCTACATTTTTAGAAATTTGTCTACACTTGGTGCCCAACATGGGGTGCCACATGTAGCATGAATCTTAAAAGGTCTTATTAATAAAAACAAACCTCAAGCCAGCAATTTCCAGAATTTAAAATCCTGAATCATGACAGGACACTGGTGGAATTCAAGTTTATCTGGCACATGGAATACTCACACCAAATGTGAGATTGAGCTGTAGGCCCTGCATACATACTGCTTCACAAATGAGTCTGTCAGATACGCTAAGCCTGTAGGCCAAAGATGATGCCCTAATATGCAGAGAAAACTCCGGTGACTGTCCAGGCAGCTGGCTGTTTCTGTAAACTCACATTTTTTTTGTAAGTCACTTGTTTGCACTTCGTGTTTTACTAGGTAATATTATTTCCTCCTTGAGTCTCTGAGGGAGTTGAAGATTAGATAGTTATAGTTTTCTTTGTTAAGAAATTCAGAAAAGAAATTCACTAAGAGGTGTTAAGTGTTTAAGATTGAAAGACATGATAAGATAGTTTCCTGTTGGTAATACAAGATAGGGTAGAAAGTGAATTAGGTACATTTTGGACTCACCAAAATAGGATAGAGAATGGAATATTTTCTCTGAATTTGTCAATGCAAATGGACTAGACATTGTTGATGTATTTATTGCTTGTATATATTGTATATAGTTATTGTACTTATTGTGTATAGTTTTTCTTATATTAGTTATAACCTTTTTTAATTTTTTAAATTTTTATTAGACAAAAAAAGGAAATGTGGTGAAATTTTATTTATGCTTTGATAAATAAAGATTGCCTGGAGATCAGGGGACAAGGCCAGTGATTTTAAGTAAACAAGAAGTCAGGCAGCACATGCCCTTAATCTGATCACTTAGCAGGCAGGGTCTCTGAGTGTTCAAGGCCATACTAGGGAACAGAACCAAGCATGGTGATACACGCCTTTAATCCAAATACCAACCATAGAGAACTTGAGGTCTGTAAGATAGTCAGTGACAAGGAAGTGAGGTAGCTGTGCTAAGAGCCAATGAGAGAGCAGAAAAGCAAGGCATATAAAGGTGTGGCTAGACAGGAAGTACCTCACATTTGGAAGTTGCAGAGTTGGTGAGGAAAGGTTGGCTGTTGACTTTCCCTATTTCCCTGATCTCTAAGGCTTTCACCCCTATATTTGGCTCCATGTTTTTTATTTAATAAGACCATTTAGACAGTAGTCTACAATTTTAGAAATTCATCTACATATTATATCCCCCAATATACTGTGTACCTTAATAAACTTATCTGGGATCAACAAACAGAACAGCCACTAGATCGAAATAGAGGCCAGAAAATGGTGGCACATACACCTTTAATCCTAGCATTCTGGAGGCAGAGATCCATCCAGATCTTTGTGATTTTAAGGCCATGCTGGAAATAGCCAGGCATGGTGAAACACACTTTTATTCACAGCACTTGAGATCTCATGTCTTTGCTTGGGATAGACACATGCCTTTAATCCCAGGAAGTGATGGCAGGAAGCAGAAAGGTATATAAGGCATGAAGACCAGGAACTAGAGGCTTTTAAAACTTTTAGGCTTTTGAGGAGCAGCTCAGCTAAGATCCATTTGGGTGAGGACTTAGAGGCTTCCAGTTTGAGGAAACAAGTACTGCTGGGTGTAGCTGGAGAGCTTCTCTCCAGGTCCCACCAAGCCCCGCAGTCCCACAACCCACGTATAAAATAATCACTCAGATGCTTATATTACTTATAAACTGTATGGCTGTGGCAGGCTTCTTGTTATCTAATTCTTCTATCTTGAATTAGCCCATTTCTATTAATCTATAAGTTGCCACATGGCTCGTGGCTTACTGGTACCTTACATCTTGCTTCTCATGGCAGTGGCTGGCAGGTCTCTCCCCTCAGCCTTCCACTTCCCAGTATTCTCCTCTCTTCTTGTCCCGCCTATACTTCCTGCCTGGCCACTGGCCAATCAGTGTTTTATTTATATAGAGTGATATCCACAGCAGCTGGGAAGTTGGCAAGGTGAGGTTAGCTCTCTTATTCTGCTTCTCTGATTTTTCAGTATTCACCCCAATACCTGGCTCTGGGTTTGTTTTTATTAATAAGACCTTTTAAGTTTCATGCTACACACTCCAATTTGCTACACCTGGGAGGGGCAGGAAAGCATATTCCAAGACCAAATTCATGTTATGGAAGAACAGAGGATACAAGACTCTTGTCTTGTTTACTTGGAGTTTTCTCACAAACTCTCAAAAATCTCTTTAGCTGGAGAGCTTCTCTCCAGCTCTTGCCAAGCCCTGGCAGTCTCACAGCCCACTCATAAAATAAACACACAGACTCTTATATTATTTAAACTGTTTGGCCTAATGCCTCAGGTTTCTTCCTATCTAGTTCTTATGTCTGAAATTAACCCATTTCTATTAATCTATAAGTTGCCACGTGGCTCGTGGCTTACTGGTACCTTACATCTCACTTTTCATGGCGGCGGCTGGCAGCATCTCTCTGCCTCAGCCTTCCACTTCCCAGAATTCTCTTCTCTGCTTGTCCTGTCTATACTTCCTGCCTGGCTACTGGCCAATCAGTGTTTTATTTATACAGAGTGATATCCACAGCAAATCTCTTTTGCACTGTTTCATTCATGGACTGTGTTCTGAGAAGGGCATAAAATCTTAAATTTTTTAATAGCTCAAAGTTGATAAATCAAGTCAATATACCAATTAGGGCAAAATCACCTCATTTCTACATATATCATAAGAATTAAAGGCATCAATTTTTAAAAGTTTTTGATTCTAACTGGATGTTTTGGAGTACTTCTAGCATTTGGGAGGCTGAATGAGGACTGAGAGTTAGGAAAGAGAGAGGAGTCACAACTGAGGAGAATTTTCTACCTGGTAATACTGTTATGAAGATTATTTGAAAGAGATATGAGCAAATAGCAGATCTCTTATCTCTATTAAATGCTTGTGCTTTTTGTCAAGTATTTAGCCATGGTCCTGAGAATCTTTCCTTATGGCATTTTTCAGGATCCAGCTTCATCTGAGTGTAGAGCCCAGGAGAAGATGAAGTTGAAGATTAAGTTAAAATGCTTAATGACAGAGATACTGGGTTGTCAAGATGGATTCCTGAAAGACTGGGTCATTGATGACTGCATTAGTAACTGTCCAGACCAATTTTGAACCTCCTCGGTATCCATATATTCCTGTACATATTACAAAGCCCAAGGAACATAAGAAGTTGTTTCTAGTTCAGCTTCCAGAGAAAGCCTTATTTGCAGTACTGAAAAATTTCAAGCTGGTAGCTAGACTGTTGTTTGAATTGTATGACAATGCACCAGGATATCGACCTGTCATTTCTATTCTTCCTCAGCTGTTAAGCAGGTTCAATTTTATCTACAACTGAATTCCTGCATATAGAAGTAAAGCCATCTCTGTGAGCACAGTTTACACACAGAGAAGAATTGTAGAGAATTTTTGGTTTTCTCTTGTTTCCTAAATTGCCACCTCCTTAGTGTTTAAAGAGTAAAATTAATATGAACTAGATAGTGGTGTAAACATATGACAGTGCTCATTAATTGTTTGTTCTACTCATACATTTTTTGTACAACATTAAAGAAAGTGAACTTCCCAAAAAAAGATATATAGAGTCTACTCTGAAAAGTAAAGAGAAGATATAGATACAACATAGACAAAAAGATAGATTATTGAATCTACTTTTAAAAAACAGTTATTAGTTTTAAATACATTGGATTGGATTTTTGTATATTATATACAAATTATATATATTGAGATTGATATTGTTAGAAAATGCTATACATGAATTTCTAATCTTGCTCAAGATATTGTACTTATACAGTTCATTTAACATTGTAATGCAATTTGCTAATCCTTGAATGTTATTATTACCAATTATTAGGATATAAAGAAATGAAAGTTAGTAGTTAGACATTACAATTGAACTTGTAGTCATATTAGGTATGTTTTCAAGGCTGAGCCGATATATTTTAGATAGACAGGTCATCTTCAAACCTTTCAGAGATCTACATGTTTTAATAACCTAGAATTATTTTCTTTTTTATGACTATGAGACATGTCAGCTCCTGGCAACACCAATCTTCCTCAGAGAAGTTATCGGCATTGAAGAAACTGCATATGGAGTTAACTTTCATTGTGGCAAAAGTTAGCAGCTGGACAACAAAGTATCCTCAAATTGACTGCTGACAACCAGGACAAAATGGACAGACAGGACACTAAACAAAGGACTACCAATTCTTGCCATGACAATGTGGTTTTGGCTTTAGCAACAGGCATCCCCTGAGGCCAGGACAATAGGCACCACAGCTGAAGTAGCCTTAGCAAACTGGAAAAGGTACCGTGCCCTTTTCTTTGAAGGCAGCTGAACAGGCAGTGGACCAATGGCTTCTGATGTGCAGTGGAACAATAGCTGAATCAGTTATTCTTGAAAGAGTAACTAGGATGACTGAGTCTAACCTCTCAATGGCAGAGTGGAATTTAATCAAAGAGATGAAGCCACCCACAAGCCAAGAAGAATGGACAGCTGAATTCCAAAAACATCAATAATTTCCAGAATTTAAAATCCTGAATGATGACAGGACACTGGTGGAATTCAAGTTTATCTGGTACATGGACTACTCTCACTGAATTGTGAGGTCGAACTGTAGGCCTTGTGTACATCTTACTTCACAAATGAATCTGTCAGATATGCTAAGCCTATAGGCTGAAGATGATGCCCCAAAATTGTGGAGAAACCTCACGTGATTATCCAGGCAGCTAGCTGTTTCCGTCAACTCACATTTTTTTTGGAAGTCGTTTGTTTGCACTTCCTGTTTTATTAGGTAATATTATTTCCTTCTTGGGTCTCTGAGGGAGTTGAAGATTAGATAGTTATGGTTATATTAGTTGAAAATTAGATAGTTATAGTGAGTTGAAGATTAGATAGTTATAGTTATAGGTAAAGATTAGTTATATTTGTAGTTTTCCTTGTTAAGAAATTCAGAAAAGAAACTCACTAAAGAGGTGTAAAGTGTATAAATTTGAAAGACATTATAAGATAGTTCTCTGTTAGTAATAGAAGCTAGGATAGAAAGTGATTCAGGTACATTTTGGACTTACCAAAATAGTATAGATAATGGAATATTTTCTTAGAGTTTGTCAAATGCAAATGGAGTAGACATTGTTGAGGTATTTATTGCTTGTATATATTGTATATAGTTATTGTACTCATTGTATATAGTTTTTCTTATATTAGTTATAACTTTTTTCTTTTTCTTTTCTTTTTTTTTTTGGTTTTTTGAGACAGGGTTTCTCTGTGTAGCTTTGCACTTTTCCTGGAACTCACTTTGCAGACCAGGCTGGCCTTGAACTCACAGAGATCTGCCTGCCTCTGCCTCCTGAGTACTGGGATTAAAGGCGTGCACCACCACTGCCAAGCTTTCTTTTTTTAATTAGAATTAAAAGGGGAAATGTGGTGATATTTTAATTGTGCTGTAATGTGATTTTATTTGTATGTTAATAAATAAAGTTTGCCTGGAGATCAGAGGTCATAATGAGCCAGGAACAGAAGTCAGCCAGTGGTAGCACATGCCCTTAATCCCATCACATGGCAGGCAGAGTCTCTATGTGGTCAAAGACACAGCCAAGCATGGTGACACAAGCCTTTAATCCCAGTACCAACCATAGAGACCTGGAGGTCTGTATAGACAGGCAATGACGAGAAAGTCATGTGGCTGGGCTTAGAGCCAATTGAAAGGCAGAACAGGAAAGCAATAAAAGCACAGGTTAAGCAGGAAGAAGCTCTATCATGTGGGAAACTATGGCTTGGTGATAAGCTAAAGGGTAGTCAGTGGCTCTTCCTTATTCTCTGATCTCTTTAGCTATTACCCCTGTATTTGGTTCTGTGTTTCTTACTTACTAAGACTGTTTAGAATTTTGTCTACACCTTGGAGACTCTCAGAAATTTCGCACCACATTTATCCACTCTTAGTGGCTGCTTGTTTGCGTAATCATATGGCTTATACTATTCTGTTTTTTATTTTTCCTTTCTGATCTGGCCAATACCTCATCTATTCTTAATGAATGCTTCAGGTGCTGAAGATGAACCGACATGGGTGGAGTGATGCATGCCTTTAATTCCAGCACTCAGGAGGCAGAGGCATGAAGCACTCAGGAGGTAGAGGCAAGCAGATCTGTGAGTTTGAGGCCAGCCAGGTCTAGAGAACAAGTCCTAGGACCATCAGGGCTATACAGAGAAACACTGTTTCTAAAAAACAAACAAACAAACAAAAGATGCAAAAGATAGTGAACCAAAGAGAGACTTCCATAATCAGTTCCAGTACAAGTTTGCCAGGGAGTGAATCACCATAAAGGTATTGCTCAAATGTCCTAAATTTTGCCACGGATAAAGCTAGGAGAGATGCCACAGGCCCTGGAAACGTAAACCAAATCTGAAGTAATATCTGGAGTAGCTACTCTCATTAATGAACACATCTTTGGATACAAGTAATGTTAAAATCACAAGTCTCTCTTGTCAAGCTCTACTCTGCAGGACTTTGGCTTGCAATTTATGTTTTCTCTCATACATCCTTCCCTAACACTGTCCATAATCTCATGCATAATCTCTGGTACCACCCAGCTAGTCACATAACCTTCCTTTGACTGGTGGTAGTGATCAGAGAACTTATAGATGCTCAGCCATTGTGGCATGACCTCTTTTAAATTGTTTGTTTTGTGTGGGACAAAAACCTTCTCTAAAATGCCCAATTCAATTCACTCTTGTAACATGCTTAGTTATAACCCTTTGCATTGTGGTTTATAACTACCACCACACTCAAGGAAAACTATCCTGTCAAGGCCCACAGAGGTTTCCTAGTGAGATCTGAGCTTCCAGGAGGGCAGCATTAGAGGATGGCTTAACCATGTGCATGGTTATCAGGTGATTGGAAGGATCTGCACTTGGCTGTGCTAGGGGGAGTTTTTTTGCTCCACCCATTTGTATTTCGATAAAAGGCCCTTTAGAAGAAACAGAAAGGGCTGGTGGATATTGATCAAGGCCCTCCTGAGGCTATCCTGTGTTTCTTTTTCTCTCTCCTATATCTTTTTATCTAAATATTTCTCCCTCCTCCCTCCTCATGAGTACCTTGGGGAAAAAGTGGGAGCAGGCCTTCCACAGAGAAATGTGTTGGCATTCCGCAGATGGCACCAGGAATAGGGACAGGAGACTTGGGGAAAGGAGACTGGGGGTGTTGCGAGTGTAAGGGGGCATGCCTGATAATGAATTAAGAATAAAAGTGATGGTATTTTATTCTTGGGAGTGAAAGTAAAGTGGCTGAAAAAAATGCCAAAGTGAGAAGTTAGGCTTCAGCAAGTATCTTGCTCCATCTAGGTTTCTTTCTTTTTTCTCTCTTAATTTCTGTCTAAAAAATTAAAAATATACATAAGGTAGAATACAAGAATATAGTGTAGAAAAAACTTAGTATAAGAAAAAGCAACAATGTGTAGTTTTGTTGCATGGATTGTCCAGCCAAGGAGAAATAGATGAGAGTAAACTGGAGGTGAGGGGGATAAATGGAGGGCAAGGGATAGGGGATGAGAGTTTTGAGCTAGAACAGGGACGGAATGAAAGAAGAAAAAAAGAGATACCATGATAAATGAAGACATCATGGGAATAGGGAGAAAAAGAGTGCTAGGGAAGTTCCCAGGAATCCATAAGGATGAGCCCATCTTAGACTAATTGGCAATAGTTGAGAGGGTGTCTGAACTGGCCTACTCTGGTGATCAGATTGGTGAATACCCTAACTGTCATCATAGAGCCTTCATCCAGTGACTGATGGAAGCAGATGCAGAGATCCATGGCTGGGTGCCAGGCCAAGATCCAGGAGTCCAATTGATGAGAGAGAGGAGGGATTCTCTGAGCAAGGGACATTGAGATCATGATGGGAAAATGTACAGAGACGACCAGCCAAACTAGTGGAAACACATGAACTGTGTACCAATAGCTGTGGAGACCCCGTGTTACTGGTTTAGGCCCTCTGGATAGGTGAGACAGTTGTTTAGCTTGAACTGTTTAGGGACCCCCACCCCCCAGCAGTGGGATCAGGATCCATCCCTGATTCATGAGCCAGCTTTTTGGAGCCCAGAGCCTGTAGTTGGACACCTTGCGCAGCCTTGGTATATGGAGGAAGGGCTTGGACCTGCTTCAACTGATGTACCAGGCTTTGCTGATTCCCCATGGGAGGCCTTACCTTTTCAGAAGAGGGAATGGAGGGTAGGCTGGGAGGGGAAGGCTGGAGGGGCAGGAGGAGGGAAGAGATGGAGATCTATGGTTGGTATGTAAAATGAATAAAAATTTTGTTAATAAAGAAGAAAATAAAAACTAAAAGTAAACTAATATCACAAGGAGGAAACAAAAAGTACTTAACAACAAACAAGAAAAACATCTCTGGGTTTGAAAACGTAGCTCAATGGCACTGAGTTCAATCCTCAGTGAATGCACAAAAGCATTCATACACACACACACACACACACACACACACACACAAACACACACACACACACACAGAGAGACAGAGACAGAGAGACAAAGAGACAGAGAGACAGAGAGAGAAAGACTACCAGTTAGAGAATAGGGAAAGGGAAGGAAGTGAAAACTTCCAGATCATAGTTCTGTGGTTCTCTACCTAGTATATTACCAAAGCCATTGACCAGCAACTGCAAAGAACTGAGAAATAACCCTGTTGAAATATACTGACAAATGAACTTAAAATCAAGTTCCATGAGTAAACCCTAGCCAACGATAAGTATTTTAATAAAAACAGCAAAGCTGCAGGTTCTGTGAAGAAAGAATGAAAAGGAATTAACATTAAATTATTTGTCTTAGTTCTAAGAACATAATTTGCAAAACTCCTTTAAGTCGCTCTTGCGAAGTTCAATAAATATATACTTAAACATAACTAATAAAAAAGTAAGGCTGGGCGGTGGTGGCGCATGCCTTTAATCCCAGCACTTGGGAGGCAGAGCCAGGTGGATCTCTGTGAGTTCGAGGCCAGCCTGGGCTACCAAGTGAGTCCCAGGAAAGGCGCAAAGCTACACAGAGAAACCCTGTCTTGAAAAACCAAAAAAAAAAAAAAAAAAAGTATAACTACTGTGAAAAAAGGAAGTTCTTTAAGGTAAAACGACCTTGAATCTTGGTTGGACAGTTAGACATCCTCTGATATGTGTATATTTATAGAGGTTTTGGTTCAGCTGTATCTGTATGTTTCCCTATCATGATCTTGATGCTCCTTGTTTGTAGAATCCCTCTTCCCTCTATTCGACTGGACTCCTGGAGCTTGGTCTGGTGCTTGGCTATGGATCTCTGAATCTGCTTCCATCAGTTACTGGATGAAGGCTCTATGATGACAGTTAGGGTATTCACCAATCTGCTTACTAGGATAAACCAGCTCAGGTACCCTCTCCGCTATTGCTAGTACTCTAAACTGGGATCATCTTTGTGGATTCCTGTGAACTTCCATACCACCAAGTTTCTCCCTATTCCCATTTTCAAGGTATCTCCTTATTCCCAAGGAATCTCCCATTCTCAGGGTATCTCTCATTCCCAAGGTATCTCCCTATTCCCAAGGTATCTCTTTCTTTGCTCTCCCACTCTGTCCCTGTTCCAGCTCGACCATCCTGTTCCCTTACATTCTCATCCCCCATTTCCTACCCTCTATTGCCTTCCTCACCCCCAGTTTACTCATGGAGATCTCATCTATATTACCTTCCCAAGATGATCCATGCATCCCTCTTAGGGTCCTCCTTGTTAATGAGCTTCTCTGGAGATGTGGGTTGTACTCTGATTATCCTTTGCTTTACATCTAGTATCCACTTATGAGTGAGTACATACCATGTTTGTCTTTCTGAGTCTGAGTTACTTCACTCAGGATGATATTTTCTAGTTCCATTCATTTGCCTAGAAATTTCATGATGTCATTGTTTTTCACTGTTGAGTAGGACTCCATTGTGTATATGTACCACATTTTCTTGATCCATTCTTTGATTGAGGGGCATCTAGGTTCTTTCCACATTCTGGCTATTATGAATAATGCTGCTATGAACATACTTGAGCAAATGTCCTTGTGGTATGATTGAGCATTCTTTCGGTATATGCCCAGAAGTGGTCTAGCTGGGTCTTGAGGTAGATTGATTCCCAATTTTTTGAGAAACTGCTATACTGATTTAACTTAATGAACTTTCTAAAAGTTCCTAGGTATGAGGCATGCAGAGATTTATATTCTTTAGTTATTGTTTCTGGCCCCTCCGTCACCAATAAAGAACAATGCTTATGAGGCTTATTTGATTCTGGAGGTCACATATTCCTTTCTTGCGTGTGTTACTCTGGGCCATAAAGCACATGACTTGGAAACATATTAGCTTTGATTGGTGCCCAGAAAAGGAGAAGTGTTATCAACAGGCCAAGGGTACTATGAAGGCGGATATACTGCTTTGGCTGTATGATCCAGAAAATCCTATAGTATTGGAGGTGTCAACAGAAGACAGAGAAGCTGTTTAGAGTCTCTCACAGGCCTTTTTGGGTGAATCACATTAGAGACACTTGGGATTTTGGAGTGAGGTTCTACCCTTATCTGAAGACAAGTATTTTTCATTTAAGAGATAGCTCTTTACCTGCCATTGGACTTGAAGGAAACAGAACATGTCATAATAAGCTACAAAGTTGCTCTTTGACTCATGGTGCCCATCATGAGCTAGGTGTTATCTGACCTGCCAAGACATAAAGGTATATGTGTACAGCAGCAATCTCTTACTAATTGTAAGAGCCATTTATGTACATTATCAGGCTTGAGTAGACCTTGATGGCACTCAATCTACATGAAGGAGTTGCTCAAATCCTTGTTTCCTACTTCCATTGATAATTCCTGCTGTACTCAAGCATGTACTTACAGCCTCATGGAGTGTACCCTATAATTGGTTGACTGAGGAAGAGAAGACAGACTTAATTTATTGATTGTTCTCTATGTATCTCCCAGATATCGATAGCTGCAACATTGTATCCCATTTTTGGGACAATGCTGAAGGATAATGATAAATAGAAATCTTCATAGTGTGCAGAATTTGGGGTAGTGCATGTGGTCATACATTATGCTTGGAAAGAAAAAATTCTTGATTTGCAATTGTATAATGATTCTTCAGATGAAGCCAATATTTTAGCTAGACAATCAGGGATGTGGATGGTGTATGATTGGAAAATTAGTGAGAAAGACATTTGTAGAAAAGTTATATAGCCTGATCACTCCAAATGGTCAAATCACATGAAGATGCTTGTAATCTATGTGGATGTTCATCAGATGGTGACTTTAGCAGAAAAGGAATTCTGCTAGGTAGAATAAAGTACGATATAGGTAAGATGACCCATTCCCTAGATACTCAACGTATTTCCTTATCTATTCCTGTCATTGTCCAGTGGACCTATGAACGAAGTGGTCACAGTCACTAAGATGGAGGTTATGTATATATTCAGCAACATGGATATTCACTTACCAAGACTGACCTGTCAAAGTTTGCTGCTGAAATCCAACGTTTCCAGGGGCAGAGACCATATTGAGCCCTCAATATGGCATGATTCTGTGGCATGACCAGTCATTGACCTGGTGGTGTTAGTTTGACTACGCTCAATGAAATACATCATGGACAGGGCCATCCATTGTTCTTACTGGCATAGATAATCATTCTGATTATGGATCTGCCTTTCCTGCATATAGTGCTACTGTTAAAACTAACTACCATCTGTGGGCTCACAGCATGCCTTATTGTCCATTGTGGTATTCCACACATCATCACTTCTGACCCAAGCATGCTCTTTCTGTCCAAAGACATGTAGCAGTGGGCCCATGATTATATTCCCACTATCCTTAGACATCTGGCTTGAGAGAAAAATGGTATGGCCTTTTAAAAACAAAATTATAGTGACAAGTGACAGTAACTGGAGGGCAAGAGCACTGTATTTCAGAAGGCAGAATATACTCTAAATAAGTGTCAGACGTATAGTACTTTTTCTTCTATAGCCAGGATTCACAGTTCTAAGAATCAAGGGGTGGAAATAGAAATAATTCCACTCACTATCACTCCTAATGGCGAACTTAAAATTGTTTTTCCTATTCTCATGACCTTATGTTTGCTAACCTAGAAATTTTTGTTCTGTGGGGGAACTGGGTTTTTCCAGAAGGAGATACAATTAACATTACATTGAACTGAGACCTATGACTTTTCCTTTGTCAATTTGAGTTTCTGATGTTTTGAGTCCATAGGCTAAGAAAGGAATAAGATTTTTTAGGAGGTATGAGAGATCCATATTACCAGGAGAAAACTTCACTGATTTTCCACAATGGAGGAAGGACGGTTATGTCTGGAGTGCAGGAGATTGTTTAGGGGATTAGTTCTCAACCTGTAGGTTGTGAACCCTTGGAGGGTCAAATGACCCTTTCACTGGGGTCACCTAAGACCAATGGAAAACACAGATATTTGCCTTATAATTCATAACAGTTTGCAAAATTCCACCTATGAGGTAGCAGTGAAAATAATTTTATAGTTGGGGGTCACCACAAAATGAGGAACTGTGTTAAAGGGTCACAACATTAGGGAAGTTGAGAACCATTACTTTAGGGCATCCTATAGTGTTGCTGTGTCCCATGATTAAGGTCAATAGAAAAATGCAATAACCCAATCCAGTCAGGATGACAATGACCCACTCTTCAGAGATGAAGATGTATTTTACGTTTCTAGACACAGAATTAAAACCCACCGAAGTGCTTTCTGAGGATTGAGGAAATAAAATATTGGTTTTAGAGGAAGATAGTTATAAATACAAGCAAAGTCCATTTTGCAGAAACGAGAATTATAACCAACACAAGTTTTTGTGTCCTATTTTGCTAATAACATGTTTGTGTCTATGTGCAAATATATTTGTCCAATATTTTTGTTATTTCCTAATCATGGAATGTAGTGCCAATTGAGATAACAGTGATGAAGAAATTTAAATTTATATTATCATATTAGTTATGAAACACTAAAAGAATGTGTATTCCTTGAAGGATTTCACCATCTACTCTCAAAAGTAAATACTGTGTTTATGATTATATGTTCTTGTATTTCTTCTATTATTTCCATATGAAGTGGTAAAATTGTCTAAGTTCTTTCAGAAATTAAAAAAATGTGTGGAGTATAATTATAAAAGTTATTATTCAGAATTTACTCATATTTACTTTTCATTGTGTATTTTCTTTGTTAAATTATTATGAATTCTTTCCTCAAAAGGTTTTTGTGTTTCCATTTGTTTGGCTATTTGTCCCTGTGCTTTATCCAACCTTGGTCTCAACAATTCTCGCTCATACAAACCCTCCTCTTTCTTTCCAATTGGACTCCCGGAGCTCCACCTGGGGCCTAGCCGTGGATCTCTGCATCCAGTTCCCTCAGTCATTGGACCAATGGCTGAGGGGCCCCCAACTGGATCAGGCCCTCTAAATAGATGAGACAGTTGATTGGCTTGATCTGTTTGGGAGGCATCCAGACAGTGGGACCAGGTCCTGTGCTCAGTGCATGAGTTGGCTGTTTCAAACCTGGGGCTTATGCAGGGACGCTTGGCTCAGCCTGGGAGGAGGGGACTGGACCTGCCTGGACTGAGTCTACCAGGTTGATCTCAATCCTTGGGAGAGTCTTTGCCCTGGAGGAGATGGGAATGGGGCGTGCGCTGGGGGAAGGGGAGAGGGGCGGGAGGGGGAAGAACAAGGGAATCCGTGGCTGATATGTAGAATTAAATTATATTGTAAAATAAAATAAAATTTAAAAAAATTATATGAAAAAATATACACGTAGCTTCTACAGTGAAAGACTGAAAGATTATATGGTCGTATGGCAAATTATAAGCTCTTTAGATTTTTAAGTATGACATTAATCTCTTCATCTCTCCTGGAATAGGGAATAGCTTTATAATAGGGTTTATTATTCTGACTAGGCTAATTTGACAGGTTTATGCATGAAAAGGTGGTTGATTCTGTAGGTCAAGAACTTAGGAAGCAGTGATTTAACTAATCAATATGCCATTCTGAATCATAAACCCTAAAACTAGGAAGTAATAAGGATTATAGTTCCGTGGAACCAACAATATCAATGATAAGACTACTTGTAGTCATTATTTAACCCTTCCTATGTTCTATTTATATGCCCAGAATAAATGGTATAAGGATTGTGATTTTATATATATATATATATATAACATAATCTTCCCAGGTTCCCAGCTCTTTGAATAAACTGCAATCTAAAGATTAAAAAAAAAAGGTTTTTGTGTTCTAATATGTGAATATTTTTGTTCTTTTTTCTTTAAATTTCTGTCAGTTGCTTATTTAAATCTTTTATTTATTTATTTATTTATTTATTTATTTATTTATTTATTTATTTATTTAATTTATTTATTTATTTATTACAGTGTTCTGTCTATGTGTATCCCTGCAGGCCAGAAGGGAGCACCAGATCTCATTACAGATGGTTGTGAGCCACCATGTGGATGCTGGGAATTGAACTCAGGACCTCTGGAAGAGCAGCCAGTACTCTTAAACCCTGAGCCATCTCTCCAGCCCTATTTAAATCTTTATAACATTGATTTGTCCCTTTCTGGCATTGGTAGTATACAGCCACCTTGATTGGCTTACTCCTTGTGAGGTCATATCCCTCAAAATTCTATTGTCATGGGAACCTTTATGTACACTCAGTAAGGCCAAACTTAGTCCAGTCTGGTAGTTCATCCTTTCCAGGTAAGATATTTGTTAACATTTTTGGAGTTTGGGTGAAAAATAACTTTTATTTTACTTTTAAGAGTTCTAGTAGATTATACAGAGTTTTGAGGCAACTGTTTAGTTCATGTCTTCTGAGTGTAGCACCTTTTATATTTTTTTCAATTGGTTGGCCTATTTTTCAGTAGTATCTCATGCCTACTTTTGAGTCTATGATTACTCTTTCTAAATTACATTTTCCTTAATTCTTTCCTCACAATATATTTAATAACCAGCTATGAGAATGTGTTATTTTCTGTTTGTGTTAAGATTTAGTATCTTAAATTGAAATACACTAGAAGAACTTGGGAACTTGGTGGCCATTTTGGTTTTTTTTTTTCATTGTGAAGTCATAATCTTTTCCAAATTCATATTTTTGTTAGTTACCTTCATATGAACAGACTTTCCTGAATGTCTTTCTCGTCATTTTTCTCAAAATTTCATATTCTTGAGTTTGTGTTTGTATTCAGTATTAATCTAGATCAGCCTTAATACTATATACGACTATATTTGTCAGACTATACTGTAAAGTCAGATTCCTCACAATCCTCAATTGTCCTGTCAAACTTGTTAGATTCAATGTTTCCAATCTACCTTATCCTCTTAGATATTTCAACAGCAAGCAAGTGAAACAGTGTTTACTGTTTTACTAGAATTTATAGACTCTTGTCAGTTTCTCAATTTATACTTGACTATCCTTATGGAAGATTATATAAATACTGGTTTCTTCATTTTCATTATTCTAGCATACAACATGATAATACTTCATTTTAAACTTCATTTTTATTTTTTTGTATTGTTTGGTTCTATCAACACACCTTGAACATTATTATTTCATTATCTCTATATGCTGCATATATTTTATCCCATAATATCTTTTACTTATTTTTCTTTATATATGTTTTCAATTGGTATTTTTGAATTATTATGCAACACTTATACACACACACACACACACACACATATATACATAGTGTAATATATGAGATTCATTCAATTCTAGTATGCAGAGCATGTGTCTAGTTTGGTTAGTCTTTCTCAAATGATTTCCTGAAAATTTAAACTTGGCCTGGGAAGTCACCTATAAAATAACAGAATTATCTCAGGTCAGAATCATCTCAAAACTTATCCATAACAGGTCATATAATTTATTCTTTAAATTTAATTTTTGCACACATACTAGATTCATGTACATACCTTCATAATTTGAGCATTTTTGTTCTGATAAATATTATCTTCCCTTGTTATTTATATTTTAAACTCTATCCTGATCAAATTATTATATGCATGATTACTATTCAAATTAGCATTACTATCACTATTATTATTATTTTACTATTTCATTAGTTTGTCATATAAGTTCCATTTTCACATAAGTAAATTAATATTTTATTAGTATATCTTATAAATTTCTTCTGCATATAAGTACATTAATATTTATATATAACCATTCAATTTTCATCTATCCTCTGAGTAAATTATATCTTTACTGTTATTGCATGAACTAGTATCAGGTGACCATGATTAAACTTTGGTTAGGTTACTTTTTGTGCCATGTCACAAAGTCTATTAGGATTTTTTGTGATCTTACATTTTTCTAGCATCATGTGTATGACTTTTATTAGGATAATATTTATAAAATTTTGAGAAATTATGTCACACAAATTTTGAATTTTATGTGAGAGAGATTGGAAGACAAAAAATGCTTATAAAACTCTGGTGTTGAAATGTACCACATTAAATTATGAAGAGAGATAAATTTGTTGACATACATAGAAGATGCTACAAAAAGTTCTTGTCATCCAACGTGCTAACATTTAATGACAAATGTAAAAAAATCACATAAATATTTAATGTATAAAATATTTACTATAGTATTAAGAATTTACCAGAGTGAACTAAGTAACTTTGAAATTTGTGTATACAGAGCTTTAGAGATAATTTGAACCTATTTGAAAATTAATTTCACTGTTAAAGGGGAAAATTTACACACCTATACACAAATGTACACACAGGAGCATGTTCATACATATAATCAAAATGATATTGGTTGCAACATTTCAAATTCAGTTGACAAACTTGCTTTTTGATTTAACAAAATTTATTTATGTTAAATCAGTAGTTAAAACACATGATAAATATTTAATTTTTTGGTAGTGTCAATGTTAAATTACCTCACCATAGGGTTTTATAATACTTGCCAAGTTTCCTGAGAGAAATTGGGTGTAGATATCATTTATTCACAACATCAAAGCATAATATTGAATAACAAAATGATGTAGTATCTTTTCAGGTATATGAATAAATAGATATATAAATAATAATATATTTTATATTTATGATATATTTATAATAATAAATAATAATATATAAATAAATAATATATATTAAATAGAGCATATATATGCACACATACATATATTTACTCTATTTATTATCCATTTCAGTTTATAGCATGCATTTGATAAGAGGATCATATTTTAAAGAATACTGAAACTCTCTAAGTTTCAGATAATGGAAGACTACCAATTTATTTTCAGCTTTTTGCTTCATATTAAGGCAAATCAGCAGTTCCTTGAAGCTATCATCACCTATTGTTTTGGAAAGTTAAAGGGTGAGTTTATGCTTTCTTAAATTATCATCAAAGGAACTCTTGCAAACTGAACTAGAAGAAAAGGTAAATTTAAAAGATCATTTTTGTGGTAGTTCTGTTCAAAATTTATTTCTGCATAAGGAATGTCTAATAAAATCAAGATAATTTATTTTTAAGTAGATCAAACATCACAATTAAAATATCAAATAAAATTATCTGTCTGCATTGGACAGCCCTTGGTAGAACCATAACACATTTAGCTTCTTCTGCTACTTCATAATGGCAAAATGTAGCCTATTGGGAGAAAACTACAAAAAAGTGTTTAAAGTCATCTTTACTCTTCCCTGTGTAAAAACATAGCACTTCAATAAGAACTTGGTTAATCTGTAATGTAATTTTTTTACATAGACATAGAATATTTTATTTGATATTACACAACATAAAATTCGCATTATTTTTTATTTTGAAGATATTTATTATTATTATTATTATTATTATTATTATTATTATTTACATCCTGACCAGTTTCCCCTCCCTCCTTTTCTCCCAGCCCCTCCCTGCCACCTCCTCTCTGCCTCCAACAATCCACTCCTCCTTGGTTTCCCTTCAGAAATGGGTAGGCCTCCCAGGGACATCATCCAAATATGGCATATCAAGTTGCAGTAAAAATAGGCACCTCTCCTTATATTAAGGCTGGAAGGGGCATCCCAGTATGAGGAAAAGGGTCCCAAAACCTGCCAAAAGTGTCAAAAGACAGCCCCTTCTCCCACTGTTAGGAGTTTCAAAAGACTAAGCTGCTCAACTGTAGCATATGCACAGGGCCTAGGTCAGTCCCATGCAGGCTTCCTGGTTCTCTGTTCAGTCTCTGTGAGCCCCCTATGAGCCCAAGTTAGTTGATTTTGTAGGTTTTATTGTAGTATCCTTGACCCCTCTGGCTCCTACAATCCTTCCCCCCTTCTTCCATAGGGTTCTCCAAGTTCTGTCTAATGTTTGGCTGTGGGTCTCTGCACCTGTTTCCATCAGTACCTGAATGAAGCCTCTCTGATGACAATTGAACTAGGCACCAAACTATGAGTGTAGCAGAATATCTTTAGGAATCATTTCATTGACTTTTTTGCCAGTTGTATTTGGTTCTATGCTAGGGCTCTGGGCTATCTAGACTCTGGTTCCTTGCCCTTAAGACAGTGTCATGGGTGGGCTACCTCTTGTGGCATGGGTCTCAGGTGGGACTAGTCATTGGTTGGCCACTCCCACAATTTCTACACCACCTTTATCACAGCACATCTTGTATGCAGAATAAATTGTAGGTCAAAGGTTATGTGGCTGGGTTGGTGTCTCAGTCCCTCCACTGGAAGTCTTGACTGGATAAAGGAGATGTCCAGTTCAGGCTCCATATGCCCCACTGCTAGGAGTGTCAGCTAAGGTCACCCTCACAGATTCATGGGAGTTTCCATTGCACTAGTTTCTATCTTGTCTCCAAGACGCCTCACCAATTTCAGTTGTCTCTCTCAGTACTCTTGCTCTCCATTCTCCCTCCACCTGATCCCTCCTGTTCCAATCACCACCCCTACACACCCCTTCTCCACTCCACTCCAGATGTCTACTCTAGTTCCCCGTTTCACCCACAGCTTTCCTTTTTACTTGGCTTCTTTGGGTCTGTGGATCTTAGCATGGTTTTACTTTACTTTCCAGCTAATATCCACTTATCAGTGAATACATATACCATGTTTGTCTTTCTGGGTATGGGTTTCCTCACTCAAGATTATTTTTCCTAGTTTCATCCATTTGCCTGAAAATTTAATGATGTCATTGTTTTTAATAGCTGAATAATATTATGTTGTGTAAATGTACCACATTTTCTTTATCTATTGTTCAGTTGAAGAACATCTAGATTGTTTCAAGTTTCTGAATATAGAATTAAGGTGCTCTGAATACAGTTGAGCAAGTGTCATTGTGGTGGGATGGAGTGCATTTTGGGTATATGGTATTGCTGGTTCTTGGGTAGACTGATTTCCAATTTTTCTGAGAAACTGCCGTATTGATTTCCAAAGTGGCTGTACAAATTTTCACTCTCACCAGCAATGGAGGAGTGTTCCCCCTTTTCCACATCATTGTCATCATGAGCTGTCACTTATGTTTTTGATCTTAACCATTCTATCAGTTATAAGAGGGAATCTCAAATCAGTTTTGATTTGCATTTCTCTGATGGCTAAGGATGTTGAACATTCTTCACGTGCTTCTTGGCCATTTGAGATTCCTCCATTTAAAATTTGGTTTAGGTCTGTACTCCATTTTTTTTTTTTTTTTTTTTTTTTTGGTTTTTCGAGACAGGGTTTCTCTGTGTAGCTTTGCACCTTTTTCCTGGAACTCACTTGGTAGCCCAGGCTGGCCTCGAACTCACAGAGATCCGCCTGGCTCTGCCTCCCGAGTGCTGGGATTAAAGGCGTGCGCCACCACCGCCCGGCTTGTACTCCATTTTTTAATTGGAACATTGTTTTTTTATTTCTAGTTTCTTGAATTATTTATATATTTTGGATATTAGCCCTCTGTCAGATATGAGGTTGTTGAAAATCTTTTCCTATTCTGTTGGCTGCTGTTTTGTCCTATTGACTGTGTCCTTTGCCTTACAGAAGCTTTTCAGTTTCATGAGGTCTTGTAGCTAAAGGTTTTCTTGTTCAGCACAGCTTCCATGGCCCTGTGGCTGGCCGCTTGGACTCATGTAAACACACAGAGACTTATATTACTTATAAACTGTATAACAGTGGCAGGCTTCTTGCTATCTAGTTTTTATATCTTAAATTAACCCATTTCTGTTAATCTATATGTCACCATGTGTTCCGTGGCTTTACCTGTTGCCTTTACATGTTGCTCCCTGGATGGCAGGCTAGCGTCTCCTGACTCAGCCTTCCACCTCCCAGCATTCTCTCCTCTGCTTGTCCTGCCTATCCTATACTTCCTGCCTGGCTACTGGCCAATCAGCATTTTATTTATCACAATCAGAGCAACACATTCACAGCATCCCCAGCAAGGTCCCATTTATTGTCAATCTTTGTACCTTTGCTATTGGTTCAAGACGTTCTATCTTTTGCCAATGTGTTTAAGACTATTTTCCACTTTCTCTTCTATAAGGTTCAGTGTATTTGGTTTTATGTTCAGGTCTTTTAATCCACTTGAACTTGAGTTTTGAGCAGATAGTTATATATCTATTTGTATTCTTCTACATACTGACATCCAATTAAACCAGCACCATTTGTTGAAGATGGTTTCTTTTATTCATTGTATATTTCCAGCTTCTTTTTCAAAAATCAATTGTCTATAGGTGTGTGGACGTATGTCTGGGTTATTTTTTATTCTATTCCATTGATCAACTCTCTTTTTATGCCAATACCATGTGTTTTTTTTTTTATTACTATAGCTTTGTAACACAGCTGGAGGTCAGGGATGGTGATACCTCTAGAAGTTCTTTTATTGTACAGGATTGTTTTACCTATCCTGTTGGGTTTTTGTTGTTTTGTTTCTCCATATGAAGCTGAATATTTTTCTTTCTAGGTCTGTAAATTATTGTGTTGAAATCTTGATGGGAACTGAGCGGAATCTGTTGACTGTGGCAAAACTGCCATTATCACTAAGTTAATCCTGCTTATCTATGAACATGAAAGATCTTTCCATCTTCTCATATCTTCTGTTTCTTTTGTCAAAGACTTGAAGTTCTTCTCATACAGGCCTTTCACTTGTTTGGTTAGAGTTACCCTAAGATATATTACAATATTTGTGGTTATTGTGAAAGATGTTATTTCAGTGATTATTTTCTCAGCCCTTTTGCCATTTGTATATAGGAAGGCCACTGAATTTTTCTAATCAATCTTGTATCCAGCCACATTGCTGAAGGTGTTTATCACCTGTAGGAGATCACTGATAAATATTTTTGGGTCGCTTATATATACTATTCTATGACCTATAAATAGAGGTGCTTTGACTTCTTCCCTTCCAATTTATATACCCTTGATCTCCCTTAGTTGTCTTATTCTTCTAGCTACAATTTCAAGTAAAATATAGAATAGATATGGAGAGAGTGGACAGCCTTATCTTGTTCCTGATTTTAATGGAGTTGCTTTGAGTTTCTGTTCATTTAATTTGATGTTGGCTATAGATTTACTGTATATTGCCTTTATTATGTTTAGATATTTCCCTTAAATCTACAATCTTGCCAAGACATATCATGAAGTGGGTCTTGGATTTTATCAAAGGTTTTTTTTTTCAGGATATAATGAAATGATTATATTTTTCTCCCAGTTTGTTTATATGTTGAATTACATTGACAGATTTCTATATGTTGAACCATCCCTACATCTCCGAGATGAAGCTTACTTGACCATGGTAGATGATCTTTTTGATGTGTTTTTGGATTTGGTTTGCAAATAATTTATTGAGTGTTTTTCCATAAATCTATCTGGCCCTGGGTTTTTTGTTTTGTTTTATTTTTTTTTTTGTTTTGTTTTTTTGATTGGGAGACTTAATGAATGCTTCTCTTTCCTCATGGGTAATAGATCTATTTAGATTGTTTATCTCATCTTGATTTAACTTTTGTAAGTGGTATCTATCAAGAAAACTTTCCATTTCTTTTAGATTTTCCAATTACGGGGAGTACAGGTTTTTGAAGTATGACCTAATGATTCTGTATATTTCCTTGGTGTCTGTTTCTATGTGTCAATTTTTTCTTCTGATTTTGTTAATTTGGATATTGTCTCTCTTTTAGGTAAGTTGATAAGAGTTGTCTATCATGTTAATTTTCTCAAAGAACCAACTCTTTGTTTCATTGATTCTTTGTATTGTTTTTATTTTGCCTTTTTTTAAATTTCAGACCTCACTTTGGTTATTTCTGCCATCTACTGCTCTTTGTTCTGTTTGCTTCTTTTTGTTCTAGAGCTTTCAGGTGTGCTGTTAAGTTGCTAGTATGAGATCTCTCCAATTTCTTTATGCAGGCACTTAGTGCTATGAACTTTCCTCTTACCACTGCTTTCATTATATCTCGTAAGTTTGGGTATGTTGTGTATTCATTTCCCTTGAATTCTAGGAAGTATTTTATTTCTTCATTTCTACCTTTATACAGTAGTCATCCAGTAGAAAGTTATTCAGGTTCCATGAGTTTGTAGGCTTTTTGTTGTTTTTGTTGTTGAAATCCAACTTTAATCCATGATGGTCTGATAGGATGCAGGGGATTATTTCAATTCTCTTTTGTCTGTTGAGACTTGCTTTGTCACTGAGTATGTAGTCACTGTTCCATGAAGTGCTGAGAAGAAAGTATATTCTTTTGTGTTTGGGTGAAGTGTTCTATAGATATCTGTTAGGTCCATTTGGTTCATAACATTTGTTAGTTCCAGTTTTTCACTGTTTAGATTTGTCTGGATGGTCTGTCCTTTGGTGAAACTGGGGTATTGAAGTCCCTCACTATCACTGTGTGAGGGTCAAGTGTGATTTAAGCTTTAGCAGTGTTTCATTTACAAACATGGGTGACCTTGTGTTTGGAGCATAGATATTAAGAATTGAAAAAACATCTTGGTTGTTTTTTCCTTTGATGAGTATGAAGTGCTCTTCTCCATCTCTTTTGATTACCTTTGGCTTGAAGTCTACTTTTTTTTCATATTAGAATATTTTTCCAAATTCTTCCTCTGAGGTAATGTGTATTTTTGATGTTGAGGTGTGTTTCTCATATGTAGCAGAAGGGTGGATCCTGTTTTCAGATCCATTCTGTTAGTCTTTGTTTTTTTAATGGGGATTGAGTCCACTGATATTGAGCGATATTAATAGCCACTGATTGTTAATTCCTGTTATTATGTTGTACTTGGTGGTGTTGGTAGTGTGTGTGTGTGTGTGTGTGTGTGTGTGTGTGTGTCTGTGTATGTGTGTGTGTGTGTCTGTGTCTGTGTCTGTGTCTGTCTGTGTCTGTGTCTGTGCATATCTCTGTGTGTCTCTGTGTGTGTGTCTTTGTGTATTTCACTTTTTAGGGTTATGCTGGTGTGAGATTATTTATTGTCTGTATTTTTTTTGGTGTAGTTAACCCCCTTCAGTTGGAGTTTTCCTTCTAGTATGTTCTGTAGGACTGGATATGTGGATAGATATTGCTTAAATTTGACTTCATGGAATATCATGTTTTCTCCCTCTATGGTAACTGCAAGTTTTGTTGAATATAGTACACTGGGATGGCATCTGTGTTTTGTTAGAGTCTGCAGGACATCTGTCCAGACCCTTCCGGCTTTTCAAGTCTCCATTGAGATGTTGAATATATAATTCTAATAGGTCTGCCTTTATATGTTACTTGGTCTTTTTCTTTCACAGCTTTTAATATTATTTCTTTGTTATGTGTGTTTAGTGTTTTGATTATTATGTGGTAAGGGGACTTTATTTTCTGGTCCAATCTATTTGATGTTCTGTTAGTTTCTTGTACTTTTCTTGGCATGTCCTTGTTTAGGTCAGGAAAATTTTCTTCTGAGTTTGTTAAAATAATTTTCTGGGCCTTTGAGCTGAGATTCTTTTCCTTCTTCTATTTCTATTATTAGGTTTATTCTCTTCATGGTGTCCTAGATTTAATGATTTCATGAATGTTTTGTGTCAGGGATTTTTTGTATTTAACGTTTTCTTTGATCGATTTATCTTTTTCTTTTATCATATCTACAATGCCTGATATTCTCTCTTCCATCTCTTTTATTCTATTGTTGATACTTGTCTCTGTAGTTCCTGTTCACTTACCTAGATATCCCACTCCCAGAATTCCCTCAGTTTGTGTTTTCTTTATTGCTTCTATTTCCATTTTCTTTTCTTGTACATTTTTTTCATTTTCTTCAACTGCTTGTCTTTTCCTTGGCTTTCTTTAAGGGATTCATTAGTTTTCTCTTTTTTTGTCTTTCCCTCAACTTCTTTAGGGATTGATTCATTTCCTCTTATGGATCCTTGTAGCTAGAGTTTTCCTGCCTGACCCACAGTCAGGACAAATCTCTCTCACCTGCCAGTCCCACAGCTGCTCAGACCCGACCAAGTAAACACAGAGACTTATATTGGTTACAAACTGTATGGCCGTGGCAGGCTTCTTGCTAACTGTTCTTACAGCTTAAATTAATCCATTTCTATAAATCTATACCTTGCCATATGGTTCATGGCTTACCAGCATCTTCACATGCTGTTTCTCATCGTGACGTCTTGCAGTGTCTCTCTGACTCAGCCTTCCACTTCCTAGCTTTATTCTCCTCCTTGTCCCGCCTATAATTCCTCCTGCCTAACTACTGGCAAATCAGTGATTTATTTATTGACCAATCAGAGCAACACATTTGACATATAGAACATCCCACAGCAGATCCCTCTATCATCTTTATAAAGTTGTTTTTAAGGTTATTCTTATGTTTTTGTTATGTTGCAATGTTCAGGTCTTGCTGTAGTTGGGTGGCTGGGCTCTGGTGGTGACATATTGCCCTGGCTATTGTTGATCGTGTTCTTACACTGGCATTTAGGCATCTGGGTTTAGGACAATTATAGGTGTAGGTGCCCATTTCTGAGTTTGTCCTTGTTGGATTGGTGTTTTGTTCCTTGGTTTTTGTTTCCTCTCTGGTTTTCTTGCCTCAGTCCTCTAGGTTTCAGGGTGCTTGTGTGCCCTTTGGGGATCTGGTTGTTGGTGTGGCCTCTGGGGGAGCGTAGAGTTTCTACTCAAGGTGAACCCAGGTGGGATAGGGTGATGATGAGAGGAGGGACTATTGGGGTTTGGCTGGGTGGGTTCTGGGGGAGTGTTGGTGGTCTAGGAGAGTGGGTCTTACCTTGGGATCTGGGTGCTGGCCTGGCTTCTGATGGAGAAGGGGGCTTTGCAATGTTAATTTTAGTTGTATTTGGGATCAAACATGGGAAATAATGACTGTTGGGTAAATGAAATACCATTCAGCTGCACATCAGCTAGTAAATGCTTCAAAAAATTTATGTACAAGAAACTGTACAATATATTTTGTACATATGACCTAATAGATTCAAATAAGACAGTCACAGATTAAGCAATATTATTTACTGAAAATTAACATATGAAGGGTCTAAATCATAATCCAGATAGTTTTCTTAAAGATAGTTAGCATGTAGCCGGGCGGTGGTGGCGCACGCCTTTAATCCCAGCACTCGGGAGGCAGAGCCAGGCGGATCTCTGTGAGTTCAAGGCCAACCTGGGCTACCAAGTGAGTTCCAGGAAAGGCGCAAAGCTACACAGAGAAACCCTGTCTCGAAAAACCAAAAAAAAAAAAAAATAGTTAGCATGTAAAATCTTCTACACAGAACCTTTGGGGAAAAGTAGGATCATATGCTTATATGAGGTACAAAGAAAGGATGCTCATTTCTACTGGTGTCTGGAAATTCTTCTATGAAGTACAATCATTTGGGCTGGAGAGATAGCTCTGTGGTTAAGAGCACTGGTTCCTCTTGCAGAAAACTCGGGTTCAGTTAACATGGTAGCTAAGAACCATCTGTAATTCCAGATTAAGTAGCCAACACCCTCTTTTTACCTCTATGGGGACTACATGCACATGGCACACTGACACACATATTGACAATTCACCCATACACATAATTTTTAAGTAAATAAATTTTAATATAAACAACAATAACAGACACATACCACATGATAAAATGCTCTTATGGGAGGGAAGGTGAGAAGGAATTAGGAGGAGTAGAGTGAGGGGAAACTATAATCAGGATATATTGTATGAAACAAAACTATTTTCAATAAGAGAAAAAAAAGAATTTAAAATTAAGAAAAGTTTATGTTAGTCTGTGTGACATGAAGTTTACCTAAGTCTCTCTTCTTGTATACAGAGTCTCAAAAAACATTTACAAAGGAGACTTGATGCAGGTTAGAAAATTTGTAAGAAAATCATCTATAATTGGGTAAGTCTTATTATTATATATATTTATATACATATACAAGTACACATATTTGTGTACAAAACACAAACACCACATATTGACAATATGTGACACAGATTAGCAGTTAAATGTAATTTTAACTATTAGTAGAGATGACACTCTGCTATAAAATTATATGTATTCAATATTTTGATTATCTTGCACATGTATGCATGTGTGGGGGGGGGTAGTTATACACACTAAAATACATGAACCACAGCCATTTCATCTGTTTGTATTTGCTTCTTTAAAGTTTTATCATGAAAATTCCAACAATATTTTTATAAACTAATGTATTGAATAAATCACATACTTTTCTAACCTCAAACACATTTATTTAATATTTCCTTCTACAAATATAGTTTTACTACATCTGTGTATAAATATATACACGAACTATTAACAATGTGTAATCTTGTTTAATTTTTAAATGTGATTTTCACTATAAGTAGAAATACCACACTATAAAATTATAAATCCTTTTACTCAATATTTTGATTATTGATACCTCCTTATATTGGCATGTTAATTTATCTTTTATTATCACATATTCAGTGAAAAGATGAATATAGCATTTTGAAGTATTTTTTATTGTAAGACTATTTTTAGCATGAGCATCTAAATGAATGTTTCTTGATACAATTAAACATGTATTTCTCTTCTTAGAAATTTGGCACTAAGGTCTAACGTATTGGCTTAGTGATATTTACCACTAAGGTCTAGGGCTAATGCATGCCAGTGTGCACAAGGCTTTGCATTTGATCACCAGAGTTACAAACAGTATTTTTAAACTCTCAGGTAAAGAGTTTAGAAATTTGTTATATATTTATCAAGTGATTTAAAATCTGATTCTGCCACTTGACATTTACATTAGCTGAATCCCTTACTTGCTCATTCCAGTCCATTCTTAGTAATGATTGCTTCACTGATTAGTAAAATTTCCAAACTAGTGTCAATTAGTATCAATATAAATCCACATTAAATGAGACTAATATTGTTAAAACCTTTATTACTTGCTTGTATCATGAGTAGAATAATGTCATAGATACTTACACTTTTTTCAAAATTAAAAAAATGATTTATTTGTCCTTAATTCAATATGCACATTTATCTCTTTCACATCTAGCATTTATTTTCTGACTATATGTATTCTGATTGACTTTCAGTACCATTTTGTACTCAACATATTATCTTGTAAGTTTTTTCCATTGATCTTTTGATTATCACTTTAATGTTATCCAAAAAAGGGAGGTATTAACACCTAGAATATGACACAAGTCCTACTAGGCAATGCAAGTACACAATGAACAGACAACATGTTTGACATAAATATGTCTGGCAGGGGAAGCTAACAATAGGAGTCAATGATAGAGTAGAAATTTCACTTAAAAATAATAATATAGATGATAGAGAAAAGAGCAAAATATCAAACAGAAAGCTTATGCAGTTAATCCATCCAATGATGAGCTCTGTTAGAAGGTGATGTTGCAATTAAGATTTAAATATGATTTGAAAGATGAAAGAATAGTTGACTTTCAACTATATGCTGTAGTGCAGCCCTAAATGCATACATATGATATGAGAAATGATAAATGAGCTATGTGTTTGTGTGTGTGTGTGTGTGCTTGTGTATATGTGTGCATGTGTCTTTGTGTTTGTATGTGTAACAATAAGAATTAAGAGATCATGAATTTGAGAGGAAGTGGAAGGCATGAGGTTAGATGGAGTGGAGAAAAGAGGGGATGATGTAAATACACTGTTCATGTAGGAAATTATCTATCTTTATATCTATATTCATTTCTGATATAGTTGATATAGAAGCACTTAGTAAATGGTCAATATTCTGGTATTTTATCATTTTACTATGTATAAAACTTAAGATAAGTGTAAGTGCATACACTTTTTTTTTTTTTTTTTTGGTTTTTCAAGACGGGGTTTCTCTGTGTAGCTTTGCGCCTTTCCTGGGACTCACTTGGTAGCCCAGGTTGGCCTCGAACTCACAGAGATCCACCTGGCTCTGCCTCCCGAGTGCTGGGATTAAAGGCCTGCGCCACCACCGCCCGGCAAGTGCATACACTTATTTAGGAATTATATGTAATAAGTGATAAAAGTATACAAAAAGTCAGTTAAGAATAATATTTTACAATTTGTTTCTGATTAAATAGCTATATAATAAGAATAACAGATATTTCTTTAGACACATGAATATAAAAACAAGCTTCTATAAAGAAATGATAGAGAAAGTGTAGATGTTACTACCTTAGAAGTAAAAAAAAGGAGATGTTAAATAGAAAAAGAAAGTTTATATAGGAGTGTGTATGTGTTTGGGGCCCAAAAGACAAGTACATGAGACAAGGACCAAGCAAGAGATGGACTAGTTTAACAACAGCATGGTAAATGAGAAAAAAATGCGAGAGAGGAGGTATAGCATTTCAGTCAGTACTTATTAATACCATGACAGAAATGTAGGAATGAAATTAAAAATGGCATCAAATACTTGGCAAGCGTTAGTAAAATCAGTATGTATTTATAAAATTCCAGTACAGTTCAATCTAGGCTGTGGAGGTGCATGCCAGTAATCCAAGCACTCAGAAGGCAGAAGCAGGTGATACATCTATGAGTTTGAGGCAAGCCTCGTCTAAAAAGCAAGTTTCAGGGCAGCCAGAGTTGTTATACAGAGAAACCCTGTCTTGAAAAAACAAACAAACAAAAATTAAATATAGTTCAAACAATAAAATCTGGATATTAATAGATAAACATATGGAATAAGTTTCAAAGGACTATGAGGTATTCATTTAATGATACTGAGGTGGCTTATGGATATATAAACATTGAAGCTAGGAGATAGCATTGTACATTTGAGGAGTGATTAGTGGCTATTTCAGTGGTATTCCAAGTTATGAGTCTAAATTATACTACATAGGGAAAGAATACTGTGGATAGAATGAGTTCAAAGAAGTATGCATTAATAACCTAATATGTAGACTCCTACTAGAGGAGGTGGACCCAGGAAAGAATGTCAGTCAAAACAATCTTTAGGGTGCTCTAAACAGAAATGGGGTGTTTTTTAGAATTAAAAGAATATACATTATATCTCAACAAATGTGGATCTCAAAACAGTACTCAAACAAGTAACTGAGGTTTTTGTGCAGATCATTTTATAAATGAACATGGGGGACCCATGTAAGTGATGGGAACCTTCTGCATTTGAGTTAAGATATTTTTTGTAAACTCTAAATTTATTAAAATCCCATAAATTGAACACATGGAATGTGTGATTTTTTCTACTTTTATCAGTATATACTAATTATACATTATGGGTTTCATGGTAATGTTTCAAAAATGTAAAAATTATTTTATTTTATTCTCTCCTTGTTATACTCTTATCTCCTCCCGTTTTCCCCAATATCACCTTTCCAATTTAGTCCCCATAATGGTTCCATGTCTTTTTATTTGATGACTCAGACAGCTCCTTGCTATTCTAAGATACATATTTTTAAAATTCTTACTGAAAAAAGCAAGCACTGTTAAATGCAGTATCTTTAGAGACGTAGATAACTATATTTTTGCAATAATAATTAGAAAACAATTGCTGGTACTGGTGAAAAACAATGATTCTTGGTTTGGAAGAATAAGGGTTGTTTATGAATGTCATAAGATTACTTAAAATGATGAACTTTCTTTTGAAAGTGTTGTGTTCGTTTCCATACAGTCCATATAATTTGAATTTACCTTGTGCTCATACAAGGATAGATAAATCGGTGAAACTCTAATATATTCTCAGGAAAATGAATTAATTATTTTATTGTCTACCCTACGGATTATTTTTGAAACAAATTGCCTTTAAAGTGTTTATTCTTCTCACACAGTAATATGCTAAAAGACAACTACAAGCAGTTTTTTAGTCTTGGGGCTGCTGCTGAATAATCTGCAAATCATCTGGATTGCATATACTCCAAAATCAACAATGACTTCCAAAAGACAATACATTCTGTATCCAAGTAGGTCTTTGCAAAGGGAAAACCATGCTACCAATCTAAATTCAAGAGGAAGGGTTAACTTTACATCATCAAGTTACAACTCAGAGAATAATATCATTATTAGAAAGCCAGAAAACCGTGAACTAACTCATAACTGGATTCTCTCGATGCATAAAAACATAGCCAAAGTTTCTGAAGTGGAAATTTCTGTTCCTCCTAGTCTACACAAATCCCTATCTGATTCTAAAGAGTCTTTGATTAATTCAATCATGGAAGAATGTGGCAAAGTCTATATTCATTTTCCAAGTAGCAAATTGGGCCTTCAAAAAGTCATTATTAGAGGCCCTGCAAAAAATGTTGAAAGAACTAGGAAGAAACTTCTACAACTTGCAGAAGAAGAGCAAGCCAAGAGTTACTCCGTGGCTGTCCCTGTAAAGTCAAAATATCACCATTTTCTTATGAGTGAAAATGGTGGAAATCTTCATAAAATCTGTGAAAAGACAGGGGCACGCATCATTTTCCCTACCTTTAAGAACAAGGATCAAGAATCAGTAACCATCATAGGGACAGAAGAGGCTGTTAAAGATGTGCAAAAAGAGGTAGAGGTTTTACTGAAAGATCTGGAGAATGTGGTGGAGGATAGCATACTGATAAATCCCAAATTCCACAATTACTTTATCATGCAAAGGGGGCAGCTTTTACGAGAAATAATTAAGGAATATGGTGGTGTGTTTATTACCTTTTCATATGCAGGAAAACAGAGTACAAAAGTCACAATAAAAGGAGCAAAAGCTTGTGTTGAAGCAGCAAAGAAACATATTCAGGAAATATTTGAGCCCTTGCGTTCCGAAGTCACAACACGGTGTGTTATTCCCCCAAAATTGCATCCTTTTATCATGGGACCAATATGCTCTAGAATTCAACAAATTGCAAGAGATTGTAAGGTTCAAATCAAATTTCCAGACTCAGAAAGACCAAACACACATCTAGAAGTTCAGGAAAATGGGAAAGAAGAAGAAGAAAATATCACTAAAGTATCTGCTTCGACTTCTCCAAACAAAAGTGACACCATGTCTCTTTCGGAAAAAGCAGCAAATAGCATGGCAGCCACCCAAGCTGTCACAGCTAAAGTCCAAGTACCTTTTCACCTACATCCGTATATCATTGGGCACAAAGGAAGTGGGTTACGCAGGCTAACAAAGGAATTTGAAGTTCATGTTCAGGTATCACAACCCGGAGGAAATTTTCATATCATATCCATTATGGGCCTTGAAGCAAATGTAGAACAAGCCAAGATGAAATTGCAAAAACAAGTAAAAGCTTTACAAATGGAAATAGAAAACCGGACATTAAGAAATTTTAGGCAAACATTCAGTTTAGATCCCAAATATCATTCCAAGATCTTTGGTAATAAAGGTATACTTATTTCCCAGATTTGCACAGAATATAATGTCACTGTTCATTTTTCAAATAAAATAAGAAATCCAATGCAAGATCAAATTACCATTTCGGGTTCTAAAGACAACATCCTAAGAGCTCGAGATGCAATAATGAAACTGCTCCGTAAGATTGAAAAACCAGTTTCCAAAGAAATCCCACTGAACCATCAGGTTTGTTCCAATATTATTGGATTTGGTGGACAATCCATCCATAGAATCATGGAAAAATTCCAAGTAGACATCCGTGTACCTTCAAAAGGAATCTGTACTAATTCTAGCATCATTGTGAGTGGATCATCCTGTAATGTACAAGATGCAATTGACTATATCTTGGCTCTTGAGAAACATTTCCTATCTGTTGGAAAGAATGAACCTCCACTGGAGCATGTTAAGCGTGGTGGTTCTGGCTCCATAGCTGCAAAAACACCTAAGAGTTTTAGGAAAAGAAATGTTCTTCATCATGCAAAATCCATCCCACATCCTTCACATGTGGACAATTCTGAAGATTTTCCCAAACTGAAACATCAAGTGTCTCCTAAACCTCACCCTTGGAGACCATAATAACAAGAATTAAAACAAATAAATGGAAATTGTCCCAAACTGATTGTCTGAGACTGCTGTCAAATTTTATTATAAAACTGAAGTAGCTATTGAATGACTGATACAATTCTGACATCTTTGCCGTCAGTACACTTCTTAGACACTACCTAATGTTGCAGTGAAAATGAGGTATTTGGGCTTGAATGTTTGTAATATGTAGCAGCAACTTAGTTATGATTTCCACTCAGGACTAGATCCTGACACTTTTACATATATTCTGTTAAGTTAGTCCATTAACACAGGCTTTCTAACTTTCATGGTATATTAGTATGTCATTTCTTACTTTTACTATGTCACAAGAAAGTTACTGCTATATCTTTACTAAGTCATATCCCCTTTGCTTCACAAAAATGCAATCAAATTTGTTCTTTCTGTTTCTTCCATTACTTCTAATTAACTTTCATAATGGGAAAGTGCCTTGTTCACATAAGTCATGGCTTACAGCATAGGAGGAAACACAAATTGTGGTTAGTTTACTAGGTGTTGATGTGCTCTTGCAGTAGTTGCACATCAAATACAGTATACCAGTGTTAATCTAGAGGACCATGAATGCTAAAGACCATCAGATTGTGTTAATGGAGTTGTTTTTTTTTTCAGATTATGGTCCTATCATTGAGGGACTTGAGAATTTTATGATTTTGTTTTAATAATCTAGACACATCCTTTAGAAATCTTCCTTGAAAAAAACTGAACCCAAGAACAAATTGTTTTCATCTTCCTTCCAGTTAACTCTTAGGTCTGGTAAACTCTATATTAATTGTGTCAAGTTTGTTTGATTGTTTTCTTTTGTTCATTTACTTTTTACTATCAGTCACTACTAAAAGGGTTATTGCTACAGCTATAGCTGATATCTGACTTTCAAATCCATATTCTCCAGTATTTACCTTATTTCTATTGAGCTAATTGCCCAAGTCTTGTTATTTTTTCAGGAGTACCTTTAATCTACAGAGTGGTCAGCATAATACATGCATACCAAACTACAGAACAGCTCTACTTTGAAGTCTTAAATCTGACTCTGGTGTTTTCTATATTGTACCTGTACCAAAGCTATATGCCAGCAGTCCCACTGAGCTTTTTCAATCCTCCCACAGATGTTTAACCCAAGATCATTATATTATAGGGGAAAGATTGGGAGGTTGTTGCATAGCAAAGATGTTGAGTAGAACTTAGAGTATCTCAGTCTTCTGGACACCTGTATATGGTCTTTCTAAAATACTGTAAGTAGATTCTAGTACCACACAGAATTTAATATCTTTATATTTTATTTTATTTTGGTTTTGTTCTAGCATTTCTAGTACATACTTTGTTTACTAATGTATAGATTCTGACACTCTCACTTATATCATCCTGCCAAGGTACTATCTGACAAAAATAGGAATGGATAGCAGTTGGGGGAGGAATACTGTTATAAGGTAACATCATTTTTTTCTTTTTAAATTTTATAATTCATTTTTGAGACGAAGTTTCATGTAGTCAATACCTGCTTTAAGCTCCTGATTTTCTTACTTCAACTTCCCTCATATTGGAATGATAGTCATGTGCCACTATGCCTGACTGCAAATGTGAATTTTCAATTTTTATGAGTCTTTACATCCACAAGGAGTTCCTAGTAGCCTGCATCAATAAATATATGTTGCTATTAGCCTGGCCTACTGGATATTAATATTGATTTTGTACTACTGCCCTTATAACTTTAACAATTACCAACATATAACCTGACATTTAATTCTAACCTATGAAGCTTAGCCATTATTCTTCCAGTCATTCTGAGATAATTTAGGAAAGGTTATGATAAACAAAGCAGATATTTTTGTTTCACTTCAGTATAGCACTCATACTGAACAAGTGATTATTTGAAGCACTGTAATTTATAGCCCTATATGGTGTATAAATGGTTCAAATTGAACTTATTTCAGTGTTAAATAAATAATTCATCACTTTAATATGTAATTTAGATATAATATATAATTTCAAACTCTTTTCCAGCAATGGTTTTCAATCAAGCTATTTGATAAAATATCTGGCACAAAATGGAATATTAAGTTATGCTGTAATTTCATCAACATAATAGCAATAAAAATTAAAAATTATTAGGATGACCAAAAATTGAAAAATAAACCTCTGTCAAGCTTTTTTCTTTCTTAACTCTTGAGCTCACAAGAGTTAAAGAGTAATTCCCTAGTGGCATTTCACTATCATTTATCAAGTTCAGATGCTGTGAACCGTTCTTCTTCAGTGTACAATTCTTCTGAGCAATTATCTCTCTGTGCTTTCCACTCAAGGTGAGTTTGGTTTCAGTAAAAGAACCTCTTTACTATCTTTTACAAGCAGCTATTATAATCATCCCAAGCCATTAACTTAGGAGAAAAGCTAGCTGTGCGTTAGGAGGTTAAAATAAGGAGGTTAAATGTGTAACTTTCAACAGTAGTCTTTGTTTTCAGTAGTGAAAGAAGAAAATGAGCCAAGAGGCAACAGCTGAGTCCTAAAACCTTTTAATACCTGGTATGCTGGCTGGGATTGTCATCCTGGCTTGTGTGTTGGCTTGGGGAGGATGCAGCTGTCAAGAGTGGTTTAAGGATTGTGTATGAGCAGGGAGGGTATTCTGGGAAGAGGTAGGTCTTTTACAAAAGAGGGATAGATATGGTAGAGAGGGCTTGGTATCCATTATTGATAAAGGACAGTTATTGGAGAGAACAGAAGGAATAAAAATGGAGTAATGCATAGAGTCATATAAATGAATTCACTTGCCAGAAATCAGCCTGAGTTCATGTCAAAATATTTTAAATTTCTTTTGGGTTATTTCTCCAGAACTCTACAGCACTTTTTAAACACATGTGAGATAAAGTGTTTTTCCAATTTTTTTCTGTGTATTTATACACATGTGCATGCCATATGTGTGTAGGTTCATGTGTATGCACTTATATGTGCAGGGTAAGAGGACAAACTTGGATGTTATTCCTCAGGTTTTGTCCACATGTGCTTTCTGACAGTTTCCGCTGTGGGATGTTCTGTATGGCAAATGTGTTGCTAATTAGTCAATAAATAAAACACTGATTGGCCATTGGCTAGGCAGGAAGTGTAGGCGGGACAAGGAGGAGAATAAAGCTGGGAAGTGGAAGGCTGAGTCAGAGAGACACTGCCAGCCGCCACGATGACAAACAGCATGTGAAGATGCCGGTAAGCCACAAGCCATGTGGCAAGGTATAGATTAATGGAAATGGATTAATTTAAGCTGTAAGAACAATTAGCAAGAAGCCTGCCATGGCCATACAGTTTGTAACCAATATAGGTCTCTGTGTTTACTTGGTCGGGTCTGAGGCTATGGGACTGGCAGGTGATAGAGATTTGACCTGACTGTGGGCCAGGCAGGAAAACTCTAGCTACAAATGACGTCCAACATGGTGGCAAGAGTTTCCACCTAAAAACTGAGAAAAAAGATTCTAAAACGGAGCTAAAAACTGTTCCTAATTGTCTCTCTCAAATGAGCGGCAGCTGCTGGTTTGAGCTACTTGTGGGTTTCTGGTGTGCACGCTCGACCTGCAGTTTGGCAGGAATGAGGCCTCTGCAAGTGGCACATTAAGCTGCATGGTGGATTTAGACTTTGCTAGCACAAAACAAAAAAAAAGAGGTTTCTGGGCTACCCGCTGCTTGGCTAAAAGCATAGACCCCCGATAGCTCCCAGAGCTGGCAGTAATTGTAGCCATGTTGGGAAGCTGAGGTGAGCGGAGCCAGCAGCCACAGCTGCTGCAGTTTAAAGCAATAGATTCACAATAAGACAGATTCAGATGTAATAGTTTACAATGTGTGTAAAAGATACATAGGCTTGAAAGAGACAAAAAAGGTGATATATAGAGTTATAGAAACAAATACATAGTTTTAAAAAATAAAGTCTTTAAAGAGACAGTAAAATTAATATAAAAAATAAGCCACATGAAGATGAATATTACACAGAGAATCTGGATTGTGTTGTCTTTGGGATTCTTAACTGCAGAGAGATATTTGATTGTAAAGGAAGCTGAGTTAAACCAATATGTATACTTTAAAGATACCTTGACTTCAAAATTTGGATATAAGGATATGTTACTTTGGAAAAGAGTCTCTGCTTTTGTTCCCACAGAAAGCCAGAGGCTATGGATTTGTTCCAGATTAAGATACATCAGGTTTGACCAGCCAAGACCCCCTGAAAGGTCTCTGATGACGCCATGGCCCAGATGATCCAACATTCAGAATGGTTTGAAGGCAACTGGCTCAGACAATACACCCTCATGGACTATTCCATAATCCTAAAATTTTCTTTGTGTCCCCATAAGATACAGCACCCCCCTCCAGCAGGAAGTAGTAAGAGAAGCTACGCCCAAATTCCCAAATTATATGTAATTTTACTTTGTACTTTGTTAAGGTTAAAACCTTCCTTTTTGAAAAAAAAAAAAAGAAAGAAAAGAAAAGAAAAGGGGAATTGCTGTGGGATGTTCTGTACGGCAAATGTGTTGCTAATTAGTCAATAAATAAAACACTGATTGGCCATTGGCTAGTGTGGGGCGTTTACCCAACCACCCCCACAGTTCCCCAGAGTTTTCTTGAGTGCGAGCAGCAGGAAATATTAGATAGAAGGATTTACTGTGGAGAATATCACGGAAATAAACAGATAGAAAATAAAGGATAGCCTCGAGAGGGCCTGGAACCTATTCCAACCGGCCCCGACTGCCTCTGCCCCAGGGTTTTTATAGAGACGCCAAGGGGTGGAGCAAAAGACCTCCTCCCCCAGCACAGCCAAGTGCAGACCATCTCAGACACCTGCACTCAGGCCCGTGGTCTAATCATCCTCTATGTGGACCTGCTGGGTAAAGCCACGAGGAACCCGAGAATGGGCTCCCACAGGTCCCCCTTTCTTAATATATATATATAAAAAAAACTATTAATGGCTTACAGCAATCTCCATAGCTGTTACACGTCCCAGTATGGGAGTAGAGGATGATAAAGATGGCATTTCTCTTTTGAATTAGGTCCAAGGTGACTACAGCAGTCTTAGCTGCCTCAAGCCCTTTCTAAACCAAAAACTCTTAAGGCAACTACAAACTTAAAGAATCCCTTAGCTTCATCATTACCATTAACAGGTTAACATAAATATTGCTATACATAGTCACAATTCTCTCAGTCTTACAACTCAAAGCAAACTCTTAACAGAACCATTTGAATTAGCATATATGGTGCTAAATATAGTTAACAATTTTCTCCGTCTTACAACTTTAACTCAATCATTTGAGTTTTCTTGCTAACAGAACATAGGAAAAACTTCAATGTATTCATATCAAACTTAAATATTCCTTAACTCCACAAAACCAGGGTGCATTAATATCAATAGGGTAAATATAATTTCTGCAAACATAATTCAACCTTAATTCCACTCATAACTCCTCCTTTTCTTTATAATTTAAAACAAAATCTAAAACCTATTTAGAAGAACCCAAACTCATACAATTCCTACAAACCCATATTGAAAAGCAATCTTCTCAATCTAACCATTGACACTTTGAAAACTTAGCAAAACATCCAAAAGCAGTTTCTTAATAAAACTCTTTACACTTTAAAAGTAGTCTCTTAATATACCCCATTTGCATTTCTTACTAACAAAAACATGACATTAATCCACTCAAACAACTTTTGAAATTAGACTAAGGAATATTAACTCTTCCCCCTTTCTTTATAATTTAAGCAAAATCTCAAGCCTAGTTAGAAAACCCAAACTTTTCCATTTAAACAGTTCCATTTATAACAAAACCAGCTCTGTAAGTAATTTCATTTTTACATAAACAGTTCCACAAAACAAATCATGAATCACCAATTAATAAAGCATATATGCATACACAAAACTGCATCTTGATTCTAGGTAGAAATAATAAATTTCTTAATTTAACCCAATTCCAGAAAACTGTTCCTAGGTCATTGCTATGAATAAACTCAAAATTGTCCCATTGCAATGAAATCTCTATTGTTTATTTCATTTCTGAAGTCCCAAAATTCAAATGATAAATTCTGGTACGAACCTTCCAAATATGAAGAAATCCATAACCAAAGTCTTTTTGTAGTTTTATCTCATTTTAAGTTCAAAAAGTTCAAACAAGAAATAAATTCTGGTATTAGGCTTTCACTTCAAAATATGAAGAGACGTTTTTCAACCAAAACTTTTTGCCGTTAACAATTTTAGTTCAAACAAGCGTTTCTGCAACTTTTGTTCTCACAGACAGAGATCTTTTTAGGTACAGTAGTATTCTAAACCGCACCGTTTTTGATGTTAGCTCAGGTTTTTCTGTGTTGCGTCAATTTTCCACGGATCTCAGCTGCGGATGCCTTGTGCTGGTTCTCGCGTCCGCCATTCTTAGCTTCTTAGCGGCTTCTGGAACTTTTGAAAACTGCTCAGACTGCCTGCTTTGCAGTCTCCTAGGACACTAACTTCTGTATCTCAGGTTTTTTCATCATATACATTAAGCATAGACTCACACTTAACATTTACACTTTTTTACAAACTCACATATAACCTTTTTCCTTGCAAAGCATTTAGACTCACATTCAAAATTTACACGTTTTTACAAACTCATAGAACATTAACATCTACTTATTTATACTCCTTAAGGAAACTATAGAACTACTTTAGCAAATATACTTATTACTTCTTATGTATTTCTTATGTTCATTCCATCTTATTTCTTATTTAAACTTACATTTACAACTAGCATCTTTACTTCTTACAAGCTTATTACTACATGTCTTAAGACTACCTTAGATACTTCTTGCAAGCTTATATATACTCTTAAAGGAACTCTATAGATCTATTTTACAAACTTATACAGGGCTACCATTAGCATATATTTAACTTAGCAAACACCTAAAGATTTCTTAACACAGATCTAACAAGAGAATTTCTACAAACTCACATATCTTATTTTCATCTTTTTTTATTTCTTTTAATTATTATTACTATCTCAATTAGAAAGATTCTCTTAACTAGACAGGAAGTACGTACATCCTTGCTAAAGTTTAGAGTTTATAGTCAGCTTTGTTATAAAGCACTGGGATTTAATGAGTATTATAGAATTGTGATAGTTGTTGCTAGGGGACTGTAACCTTCCCAGGATGAAGCCACACTCCAAAGTTGCCAGTTCTCTCAGCCGTTCCGGAGCCGGCAGAGATGCACTGTCAGCGGTAGACGGTTTTTAACTAGAGGCTGTCCCTTCACCCAAATTCATAATAGTTCCCCTAAGTGTTTCAATTCAGACAAACGTTTCTATTACAGCAGTATTTTTGGTTTGTTCTACCGAAAAATTTCACTTCACACTGAGGGTGAAATTACTGTATTTAGCTGCTGTAAAGCTCTTCACCAAATACTGCAGAGCTATTAGGTGATTTTTCTTAAAGTATTTTTCTAAAGGAGCTAGTAAAGCCACAAGCGGCACAGCTCCGAACTGTATTTAGTATTTTCACTTCATTAGCTTTAACTCCTGATGTTATTAGCAGCTGTAATATTTAGCATTGATTTTTTATAAGGAACTTTCAGGTGAAGCTTTTTAAGACAAATTTTTCTGAAGTTTGTTTCCCATCTATAAAGCAGTCATTTCTTTTTGAATGCCTGTTTCTTATCCCCTTAATTAGATTTGCAAAGGAATCACTCATTGCAGGCTGTTTGTTCAAGAGGTAAATAATTTTTAATTTCACATAAGTTTCTTCATATCTAAGACAACGTTCAGTGTATAAACTGCTTTCTCTTGCTTTCTTAAGGATTTTAAAGTGGCTTGTTTGCTCTTATAGGTAGCTTTCTGTCATCCAACTACTGTAAAAACTTTGCAAAGCTATTAGGGTAAATAAGGCATTTAACCAATGGAGCCCCAAACTGAAGCTGCTAGTTCAGTACTTAAACTCTTAGATGATTTTCCTCCTTATTCTTTTAAAAGCTGTATTTTAAGTTTACCATGAACGTATTTTCGAGCTGACAAAAGTGTTTCTGGGCAATGTCGCCATCTTTAGCAGAACAACTACCTTTCCCAGAATGCATTTCCCTTATATCAGTCCATAATAATATCAGTCCCTTATATCATTTTCCTTATATCATTTCTCATCAGTCATTTCCCATAGTTCTTTTCGGGTCTGAGAGTCAACTGGTTCTTTTACCAGACTTGCTTACAAATTCTTGCCCGGGAGGTTTGAACAAAGTTTTTTGCTTTTACAACGGGAGACGTGAACAAGCATTTTACATTTTCAATTATGAGACATTGGGAGGGTTCTGGTCTCTCAGCTGGCTTTAACAGGTGTCTCTCCTTCATTTGACACAGGCCCCCATATCAGAACCACACCTGCCTCGTTAGCCGGCATTGAGGCTGGCATTTCTGATAGCAACTTTCCTTGGGGCTTGTGTTTGCCTTAGCTAGTCAGTGAAAAACAAAAACATTTACAACAGCTTTTCCATAGCTCCTTCAGAAGAGACTTTCTCTCACTGATCTATCTCGTTTTGCTTGTTCCTTTCCCCCCAGATGCAGAGCTTCAGGTATCTCAGGCTGCTCTGTTCCTCTGCTAGCTGCCTTTGGAGGTAGGGGCTTTCCCCCCCCCCCACAATCTGCCTCAAACTCTTAGCAGCTTTCACAGGTCATACATTTTCTGGGGAGGATTATGTCCCTTCTGTTTCTTCAGAGTCTTTCTCCCAGACAGTTCCCAGTTTAGTCTCAGTTTATCCCCTCTACCCCAGAAACAGTTTCCGATACTACAGTGGTGGCTTTTCCTGCTACTGAAGGTAGGGGCTTTTTGTCCGTTTTCTGGGTCTGTGTGGTTTGTGTACAGACTGAAAATCTAACAAGGGAGGTTTTTACCATTTCTAAACTCCCATTAGGACAGGTGTTTTGCTTCATCAGGCCTTCACCTGGCCCAGTCCCCCAGTGGGTTGCATTTGCTTGTCTGGGTGCTCAAGGACAGAGCTTATGCCAGAGGCAATCACCCCTCAGGGATACACTCCCCCTCATCTCACGGGAGTCAGTTGAAACAAAGCTTTTCTCAAAGAGGTGCTTTCTCTGACAGAAAAGAAAGCTTTACTCCTGGATAGTTCTGTTCTGCCCTGGCTGGGCTCTTTCCCCAGACAGCGTTCTGACTCAGCAGCACAACTGCTTCAGACACAGTTCAGCTTTACTGTTTTCCCAGAAAGGTCCTTTCTCTGATAGGTCCACAGCTGCAAAAAAAAATCTGAGAAAAAGCTTTCCTATCAACCCGGGACTTGTAGGAAAGTGGACAACTGTGCCGTTCCCACTGGCTTTAGTTTTGTTTGTTCATTAGCAATCTTCCCCTGGGTCCTGCACCTTCCTGCCTCAGCTCTGTGCTCCAGGAAGTTTACAACTGCAGGAACCCTAGTATCCCCGAAATGCACCCCAACTCAGAGACGCTGGCCAGTCGCCTCTGGGTTTTTGGTCAGAAGCGAGGATACAATGCTAACAGTTTGCATTGCTTCAGGGGATCTTTGCATTAGGACGATTAGGAAACCTTTTCATTCTGAAATGCTCACTCAAAACCCTTGATGCCTCAGCTCAGCTGTAACTGAAAAGCTTGGCTTTTTGGCTTTTCTCAGGTAAAGTTTCCTGACCTTTTGGGCTCTCTGTAGCTCTTCACCCACACTCTCCCAAGTGTTTAAGAGGTTTTTAGCAACTTGTCCCTGCCTCCTGCATTGCAGGGAGGATTGTTAAAGCTTGAAAGGGAACTTAAAGGTTTTGCTGTCTTAAGAGGTTTGTTGTTTTCCCTTAAAGCTAATCACAGGTGGTCCTCATACTAATATCTTCAGGTGATTCTAATTTGTGCCCTTTTGAGAAAGTTAAAGGCTTTAGTTTTTAAGTTTAAGAGATTTTGAGAAAGATGAAGGCTTTTTAGAGAGATTTTTCCCCCAAAACTTTCCAAGAAAAGTTTTTTAGTTTAAGAGATTCCCCCCCCTCCCCAGGAGAAAGACCAACTTTCCCCAAAACTTCCCAACTTTAAACTTTGGCTTTTTACACCCCTATTTTTGCCTCAGGGAGAAATCACTTTCTCCTGCCACTTGGATTTAGCATTTCAGCTGTCCCCAGGTCAAAAGCTTCCATAGGAAACTTTTTCTTTCCCATAAGCTCAAAGAAGAGCTTTTTTACTACCCAAAAAGCCCAAAGAAAGTTTTTTTTTCCCAGTTTGCGTTTATAGCCCCCAAAGTTAGAAAATTGTAGAGTTTTTCTGTCTAGTTGCCTTACTTATTTTTTCCTACACAATCTTACATTTCTAAATTTTTCCTACACTATATTACTACACTATACCTTATACTTATTTTTCACAGATAGAAATTGAGAAAGGGATAGAAGATAGAAAATTTTGACAGAAGAGAATTTCACTGCAGCATCGGACATCCTTCCAGTCCGCTTTCCTTTTCTCTTGAGGATAAAACCCCTGCCTCTCAATATATATATAAAAAATATATATTTTCCATAACACCGGCATGCCTCATCCACTGGCAGGGCTGAACTCAGCACTTTCGCCAAAAACTCTGTAATAAAACTATTATTTTCCTTTACCTTTAGTCCCTATTACTTTGTCTTTAGTCCCTGTTCATTTGTCTTTAGTCCCCCCTTCTTTTTTAGTCCCCCCTTTTTTTCTTTAGTCCCTTTTTTCTTTTTTCTTTAGTCCCTGTTTGGGCACCATTCTGTGGGGCGTTTACCCAACCACCCCCACAGTTCCCCAGAGTTTTCTTGAGTGCGAGCAGCAGGAAATATTAGATAGAAGGATTTACTGTGGAGAATATCGCAGAGATAAACAGATAAAAAATAAAGGCTGGAACCTATTCCAACGGGCCCCGACTGCCTCTGCCCCAGGGTTTTTATAGAGACGCAAAGGGGTGGAGCAAAAGACCTCCTCCCCCAGCACAGCCAAGTGCAGACCATCTCAGACACCTGCACTCAGGCCCGTGGTCTAATCATCCTCTATGTGGACCTGCTGGGTAAAGCCACGAGGAACCCGAGAATGGGCTCCCACAGGCTAGGCAGGAAGTGTAGGCGGGACAAGGAGGAGAATAAAGCTGGGAAGTGGAAGGCTGAGTCAGAGAGACACTGCCAGCCGCCACGATGACAAACAGCATGTGAAGATGCCGGTAAGCCACGAGCCATGTGGCAAGGTATAGATTAATGGAAATGGATTAATTTAAGCTGTAAGAACAATTAGCAAGAAGCCTGCCATGGCCATACAGTTTGTAACCAATATAAGTCTCTGTGTTTACTTGGTCGGGTCTGAGGCTGTGGGACTGGCAGGTGATGGAGATTTGTCCTGACTGTGGGCCAGGCAGGAAAACTCTAGCTACAAGTTTCTCTTACTGGCCTAGTTCTCACTGATTAGTCTAGGACAGGTGGCCAACAAGTCTCAAGGACCTGCATGTGCCTGCCTCCCCACTATTGGTGTTATAAGCATGTGTCACTATGCCTAGCTTTTTAACATTAGTTCTACAGATTGAACTCACGTCTTCACAGCTGCACAATAAGGGCTTTACTGACTTTGCTCTCTTCAGGCTGATAAAATTATTTAGACATCCTTAAAAGTTTTACTAATTGCTAAGTTCATTTTGAAGCTCCATATATTTTGACTTTAAATATGCATTAAGGAGCTTGGGGAGTGGCTCAGCAGTTAAAGTACTTCCCATGCAAGCATGAAGAACCATATATAAATGCTGGTGGGCACAGTGTCCTGTCTGTAATTTAAGCCTCAGAAATGGAGAGATGGGGATTTCTAGAGCACAGTAATCAACAAAACTAGTCATATTTGTGAGCTCTGAGTTTGGTTGAGACACTTTATCATAATGCATGAAGCAGAACAGAGATTACAATTCCTGACATGAACCTCAGGCCTTCACATGCACACACTTGTAACACACACACACACACACACACACACACACACATACACACACACACACACACGGAAAAAGAATTATTTATGTAGTATTTATTAAAATATATAAATTTTCCATTGGTGCATCATATTTCAGTGCTGAATCAATATCTAATACTATTTAAAATATAATATCAATAAAACTAAACAAAGGAAATATTCCAAAGACAAACTAAACTGCAAGGAAGGAAGACAAAAGTTAAAAGTCTGTAATATGTTAAAAAACCAAATTAAAAGGCTAGAAGGGTGGTTTAGTGGTTAAGAGCATTTGCTGATCTTACAAAGGACGAGGGTTTGTTCTCCGCACCAAACACACAATGACCCAAAGTTCACTTCCAGTGGATATGATATCCTCTTCTGGTCTTCACAGGTACTGCATATAAATGTCATGCCAAACATACATTTAGGTAAAACACTTATACACATAAAATCAACTTAAGAAAAAAACACAACAATAAATCCAAAATCAAATCTTAATGGCTTTGTGAGTTAAAAGTCCAAATTCTCTATCATCAGCTACAGAATGGACTATAAATTTCCTGATTGCTTCTACTCACAGACACATTAAATTAAGGCCTGTTTAATGGTCAAGGCCAGAGAAAATCATCAAACTGGCTAGACTGACTCATTAGACAATTGAGAAACATTCACATTGTGAAGGCAAAGGAATCAAAGTCACACTAATCCCAGAGCATGTCCAATCACTTTACTACAAAATCCCCAAAGGAATCCTCAGCCTTGCTCCACCTTCAGCTGCCCAGCTTGAAATGTCTATAGTTTTTGCTTCATAATTCATGAGCTCAGGAAAAAGAGGAAATGCAAAACACAGGTATCTCTCTACCCCTGAGGATTAGGAAGCTGGGGCCAGTTATCTTTCATAATGACCATTATTAGACAAAACAGATATGGGGCCACCATGATCAGACTTTGAATTTGGAATACAACTATGAAATACAGATCGTCATATCAGACGTATCATGGGGGTTGAGGGAAGGAGGAAGAAAAAGAGTGCAATCCCTTAAAAAACCTGAACAAAAGGCTTCAAAACAGATAGCTTAAAATGTAAAAATAGGAAAATATCTTACATATACAGAACATGAGGGTGTGGAGGCTTATGAAGAAAGTGCTATCAGGGAAATGCCTAGGAAAAAAAGGCACTTTAAGACTTCTATAGATATTCAGTGGCTGGCAGGAAGTACTACACATAATTTGTTCTGGTTTAGCATAGCTGACAAGGAGCATCAGCAAAGCAGGTACTGAATTATGACCATAACCTTATCCTGTACATTTGTAAGGGGGGAGCTGGGCTTCAAACACCCTACCATACACTTGCCACACTGACTACCCCTACTACCACTGAGGGCCGAAATAGAGGCAAATAGTTTATGATGTAACACACTGGTATGTTTCCCTCTGAAAGGCATACATGACACATAAACTTCCTGAGTTATATGTTATGTAGAAGCCATGCTTGCAAGGAGCCACTGGAGCAATGTGACCAAAAAGAAATCTACCAACCCACCAGAAGCATGAGAAAATGTTCCCCCATACCATCCTCCCTGAATTGTTCCAGCCATAACTCCAGGTGTTCACAATCCTCTTGAACGGTATGTATACTGTGAGTGTTGCAATATTCACAATTTCCACCCATGGTTTTCAACCTAATAAACATTGTTCTAGGATCAAAGGGGACTGGGCGTGTGCAAACCTTACAAGCTCACAGCAAGGAATGGGAAATCACCAAGCAAGGAAATGAAAAGGCAAATTCCCATCAGTGAAATGTGATGAAAGATTATAAAAAGAGAAGCTTTCCGTTCTGTCCCTACCCAGAAATTTTTGACATTATCTTACAGTGGCTGTTTGATGACCTGGCTGCTACCTCCTTTTTGTATGAGAGTTAAAGGGACAGACACAAAATAGCCTTCCAGAGCCTGAATGGCAGCTTGCCACTTTCTGAACTTTCATACCAACACAGCCAGCAATAACTCTAATATACATGGAAGCCCTTTGAGAACTCATTGAGCATACTAAATTTCAGAGTTACCAAACAAATGACTACATTCCAATTCACATTATCTCTGATTACTGAATGTGCTGTGCCTATGTGACATAACCTAGACCACAGAACAAAGAGGTGGGTTTTAGAGATAATACAGACATTTCCAAGGCTACATTCTTCTCTGAAGACTTACTGTAACATGCAGCTCCAATTTTCTTCCTAGAAGTGGATTAATTTAAAAGATTTTAGTGTTTACTTGACAATTTGGCCATTAGATTTCATTAATTTGATGACAAGATTGGCAAGCCAGCTATTCTTTGGCCATCTCTGGCAGAAACTTGCCAGAATTTAACAGGTGCTCATGAGTACTGGAATGTTAAGGAGAAATTACTTTAATTTTTTTTCAAATTTTTAATTGAAAATATTTTTTTTTCAAACAACATATTTTGATTGTGATTAGCTAGGCCCCAAATCTTCTCAGATCCACCTTCCTACCCACCTAGATTCACAACCTTTACTGCTTTCTCTCAGAGAACAAATAGGCATCTAAAGAAAAGAAAAAATAAACTAAGATACAATAAACACACATAAACATGAATAGGATGAAACAAAAAACAAAACAACAAAAAGCCAAACAAAAAGCACAAGAAATACATATAGACTCAAAGGCACAAACATTGGCAAGCACAGAAACCCCCTAAAACCCACAAAATCAGGAAGCATTATGCATAAGCAAAAGACCTATAAAGTAAGGGAAAGAAAGGAAGAAAATAAGAAAAGTTTTTAAAAAAAACTCCAAAAAGTAAAATAAAATAGCATTTTGTGTTGTCCAACTATTGCCAGGCATGGAGTCTAGTCTTAAGAGTGGCTTGTTTCCTCCAGAGAGACTCCTTTGGAGAAAATTAATTTTTAATTTGCAAGTGTTCAAATAGATAGCTTCTGGGTTATGGATGGAGGCATATGTTCACTTCTCTCAGCACTGGAACCACGTTTGAGCAGACACATACAGACCCTGTGCAAGAAGCCACAGTCTCTGTGAGTTCATATGAGTATTGATTGGTGCTGCTGTGTTTGGAAGGCCTTGTTTCCTTGGTGTCCTCCATTCTCTGGCTTAAACAATCTTTCTACATTTTCTGTGGAGTTCACTAAGCCATGAAGTGAGGGTATTGATAAAGCTATCTATTTAGGAAGCAGAGGTCCAAGGTCTCTCACTCTCTGTACCTTGTCTAGCTTTGGATCTTTGTATTATTCTCATCTACTTCAGGAGGCACCTTCTCTAATGATGGTCAAGCAAGGCACTAATCAATGAATATAGCAAAAAGTCATTAGACATTTTATTGCTATGTTCCTTGGGAGAAGAGTACTATTTGATTTTCTCCTAGATCCCAAGCCTGTCTAGTCTTAGGTTCCTGGCCACAGAAGTAATGTCAGGGATGGATTGCATCTCATAGAGTGGGCCTTAAATCCAATTAGGTATTGGTTTATTAGTTTCACAAACTTTGTACCACTATTTCATGGCTGTATCTTGCATGCAGGTCACTAATACAGATAGAAGGCTTTGTAATTGGGTTGGCATTTACCTTTCATCTTTGGTAGGGTACAAACAATCTTCAAGTACTGTTGCTGGAGAATTTCTCTCCAGCTCCCGCCACCAAGTCCCGCCAGTTCCAGAGCCCACTTATAAAATAAACACACGAACTCTTACATTATATAAACTGCTTGGCCATTAGCTCAGGCCTGTCAATGTCTAGCTCTTACTCTTATATTTAGCCCATTTCTATTAATCTTTACTTTGCCACATGGCTTGTGGCTTACCGGTACTTTACATCTTCCTTGTCCTCATCGCGGCTGGCAGTGTCTCCCTCTCAGCCTTCCACTTCCCAGAATTCTTTTCCTTGTCCCGCCTATACTTCCTGCCTAGCCAATGGCCAATCAGTGATTTATTTACTGACCAATCAGCAACACACTTGACATACAGACCATCCCACAGCACTTCCCCTTTTCTTTTCTTAAAAAGGAAGGTTTTAACTTTAACATAGTAAAATTACATATAACAAAACAATTATCAAGCAAGAATTACAGTTACAATATTAAAGAAGAGATCCTATCTATCTTATATTTGTAAGTTTAAGGTTTTATATCTAACTTATCTTTTATTATCACTAAGGAAAATTGTAAGTATCTAGTCTTTAACCACATCAAAGACCTCAGAAGGATATACTACTACCTGAGAAATGGAGAAGGATATAAGCAACTTTTAGGAGTCTTGTAGGGTAGACAGAGACAGCTGGCAGCCTGGACAGTCATTCAAAGTTCTCTTGTAAAGTTGGGGCATCTGTCTTCAGCCCACAGGCCTAGAGTCTCTTATTCACTTTTCTCTGTGTCCTGTAGAATGTCTGGCAGTTTTCTCTGCAAAGCAGGAACCTGAAGGACCATTTTGTCAAGCAAAGTTCAGTGGTCACCTTTGTATGGGTCCTGCATGTCCAGTTGATCAGGCAGTCCAGGCAAGAACAGTTTCTTGCCCAAATGGCTATTTTTGTCAAGGTGAAGATAAGCTCCGTATGGAGTGTCTTCGATGCCCATCCTCCTCTCTGAAGTAAATCGGTGCTGTCAGGAGCAGACATGTCTCACTGTCCAGAAAGTCTAAATTTTTAAAACATTTTAAATGCCATATTCTGTAGGTCTTTGAAGTGTTTGAAGACTACCTATCTATCTGAAATATAACTATGTATACCTAGAAGACTTAACTAACATGGCTACAAATATGATTATCATAGATGACTAATTATTAATCTATTTTTTAATTATCCATTATAATTTTAAATGAGTTACATAAACATAATACCTCAAACAAGAATAGAAATATATATACAGTATAACAAAATTAAGTTTAAACTTGTATCAATAAACTAAAATCTATAGCAATGTAAAACATTTTAAACAAGTTGTTACTCTTTAAAAGTAGGTTCATTAATCTACCCTTTCATCCTATCATATCTAAACTATCCCCCTTTTTGTTTTAGAAAGAGATTGTATTTATAATCAACCTGATTTAAATAAAAATATTGTTTTTTCTCTGTCCCACACCAGAGGGCTCTTCTGATTTGGGACACAAGAATCTCTTAACCATTTTTTTTTTTTTGAGCAATATGTCTGGGTTTAGAGGGGGAGTGAGCCAATTCCATCTCTAAAGCCAGCTTGGTATATTTGGGAATTTGGGCGTAGCTTCTCTTACTACTTCCTGCTGGAGGGGGGCGCTGTATCTTATGGGGACACGAAGAAAATTTTAGGATCATGGAGTAGTCCATGAGGCTGTATCGTCTGAGCCAGTTGCCTTGGAACCATTCTGGATGTTGAGTCATCTGGGCCATGGTGTCATTGGAGACCTTTCAGGGGGTCTTGGCTGGTCAAACCTGATGTATCTTAATCTGGAACAAATCCATAGTCTCTGGCTTTCTGTGGAAACAAAAGCAGAGACTCTTTTCCAAAGCAACATATCCTTATATCCAAATTTTGAAGTCAAGGTACCTTTAAAATATACATTTTGGCATAACTCAACAGCTTTTACAATCAAATGTTTTTCTGCAGTTACGAATATCAAAGAGAACATAATCCAGATTCTCTGTGTGGTAGCCATCTTTACGTGGCTTATTTTTTTATATTAGCTTGAGCCTATTGCTTTTAAACTGCAGCCTTCTAAGCCTGAAATGGCGCAGTGGCTGCTGGCTCCGCCCATCTCAGCTTCCCAACATGGCGGCGGTCCGCTTTCCGCCAGCTCTGGGAGCCATGACTCTCAGAAATAGTGGGTCTACACTTTTACCAAAGTAGCGTGTAGCCCAGAAACCTCTTTTTTTTTGTTTTGTACTAGCAAAGGCTAAATTCATCACACAGTTTAATGTGCTACTTGCAGAGGCCTCATTCCCACCATACTGCAGGTCGAGAGCGCACGCTAGGAACCCGCCAGTAGCTCAAACCGGCAGCTGCCGCTCATTTGAGAGAGACAATTAGGAAGCTGTTTTTAGTTCCGTTTTAGAATCTTTTTTCTAAGTTTTTAGGTGGAAACTCTTGCCACCACGTTGGACGCCATTTGTTGCTGGAGAATTTCTCTCCAGCTCCCGCCACCAAGTCCCGCCAGTTCCAGAGCCCACTTATAAAATAAACACACGAACTCTTACATTATATAAACTGCTTGGCCATTAGCTCAGGCCTGTCAATGTCTAGCTCTTACTCTTATATTTAGCCCATTTCTATTAATCTTTACTTTGCCACATGGCTTGTGGCTTACCGGTACTTTACATCTTCCTTGTCCTCATCGCGGCTGACAGTGTCTCCCTCTCAGCCTTCCACTTCCCAGAATTCTTTTCCTTGTCCCGCCTATACTTCCTGCCTAGCCAATGGCCAATCAGTGATTTATTTACTGACCAATCAGCAACACACTTGACATACAGACCATCCCACAGCAAAGTACTGTGAGCATTAGTTCTAGGGGTGAAGTTTTTAAGTAGTGACCTCCAGCTACAAATGGCGTCCAACGTGGTGGCAAGAGTTTCCACCTAAAAACTTAGAAAAAAGATTCTAAAACGGACCTAAAAACAGCTTCCTAATTGTCTCTCTCAAATAAGCGGCAGCTGCCGGTTTGAGCTACTGGCGGGTTCCTAGTGTGCGCTCTCGACCTGCAGTATGGTGGGAATGAGGCCTCTGCAAGTAGCACATTAAACTGTGTGGTGAATTTAGCCTTTGCTAGTACAAAACAAAAAAAGAGGTTTCTGGGCTACACGCTACTTTGGTAAAAGTGTAGACCCACTATTTCTGAGAGTTATGGCTCCCAGAGCTGGCGGAAAGCGGACCGCCGCCATGTTGGGAAGCTGAAGTGGGCGGAGCCAACAGCCACTGCGCCATTTCAGGCTTAGAAGGCTGCAGTTTAAAAGGAATAGGCTCAAGCTAATATAAAAAAATAAGCCACGTAAAGATGACTACCACACAGAGAATCTGGATTATGTTCTCTTTGATATTCGTAACTGCAGAAAAACATTTGATTGTAAAAGCTGTTGAGTTATGCCAAAATGTATATTTTAAAGGTACCTTGACTTCAAAATTTGGATATAAGGATATGTTGCTTTGGAAAAGAGTCTCTGCTCTTGTTTCCACAGAAAGCCAGAGACTATGGATTTGTTCCAGATTAAGATACATCAGGTTTGACCAGCCAAGACCCCCTGAAAGGTCTCCAATGACACCATGGCCCAGATGATTCAACATCCAGAATGGTTTCAAGTCAACTGGCTCAGATATACAGCCTCACGGACTACTCCATGATCCTAAAATTTTCTTTCTGTCTCCAGAAGATACAGCGCCCCCCTCCAGCAGGAAGTAGTAAGAGAAGCTACGCCCAAATTCCCAAATATACCAAGCTGGCTTTAGAGATGGAATTGGCTCACTCCCCCTCTAAACCCAGACATATTGCTCAAAAAAAAATGGTTAAGAGATTCTTGTGTCCCAAATCAGAAGAGCCCTCTGGTGTGGGACAGAGAAAAAACAATATTTTTATTTAAATCAGGTTGATTATAAATACAATCTCTTTCTAAAACAAAAAGGGGGATAGTTTAGATATGATAGGATGAAAGGGTAGATTAATGAACCTACTTTTAAAGAGTAACAACTTGTTTAAAATGTTTTACATTGCTATAGATTTTAGTTTATTGATACAAATTTAAACTTAATTTTGTTATACTGTATATATATATTTCTATTCTTGTTTGAGGTATTATGTTTATGTAACTCATTTAAAATTGTAATGGATAATTAAAAAATAGATTAATAGTTAGTCATCTATGATAATATTTGTAGCCATGTTAGTTAAGTCTTCTAGGTATACATAGACATATTTCAGATAGATAGGTAGTCTTCAAACACTTCAAAGACCTACAGAATATGGCATTTAAAATGTTTTAAAAGTTTAGACTTTTTGGACAGTGAGACATGTCTGCTCCTGACAGCACCGATTTACTTCAGAGAGGAGGATGGGCATCGAAGACACTCCATATGGAGTTTATCTTCACCTTGACAAAAATAGCCATTTGGGCAAGAAACTGTTCTTGCCTGGACTGCCTGATCAACTGGAAATGCAGGACCCATACAAAGGTGACCACTGAACTTTGCTTGACAAAATGGTCCTTCAGGTTCCTGCTTTGCAGAGAAAACTGCCAGACATTCTACAGGACACAGAGAAAAGTGAATAAGAGACTCTAGGCCTGTGGGCTGAAGACAGATGCCCCAACTTTACAAGAGAACTTTGAATGACTGTCCAGGCTGCCAGCTGTCTCTGTCTACCCTACAAGACTCCTAAAAGTTGCTTATATCCTTCTCCATTTCTCAGGTAGTAATATATCCTTCTGAGGTCTTTGATGTGGTTAAAGACTAGATACTTACAATTTTCCTTAGTTATAATAAAAGATAAGTTAGATATAAAACCTTAAACTTACAAATATAAGATAGATAGGATCTCTTCTTTAATATTGTAACTGTAATTCTTGCTTGATAATTGTTTTGTTATATGTAATTTTACTATGTTAAAGTTAAAACCTTCCTTTTTAAGAAAAGAAAAGGGGAAGTGCTGTGGGATGGTCTGTATGTCAAGTGTGTTGCTGATTGGTCAGTAAATAAATCACTGATTGGCCATTGGCTAGGCAGGAAGTATAGGCGGGACAAGGAAAAGAATTCTGGGAAGTGGAAGGCTGAGGGGGAGACACTGCCAGCCGCCATCAGGACAAGGAAGATGTAAGGTACCAGTAAGCCATGAGCCATGTGGCAAAGTAAAGATTAATAGAAATGGGCTAAATATAAGAGTAAGAGCTAGACAATAACAGGCCTGAGCTAATGGCCAAGCAGTTTAAATAATGTAAGAGTCTGTGTGTTTATTTTATAAGTGGGCTCTGGGACTGGCGGGACTTGGTGGCGGGAGCTGGAGAGAAATTCTCCAGCCTGAGAGAGATTTGCCCTGACCGTGGGCCAGGCAGGAAAACTCTAGCTACAGTGACCTGTTCAACTTCTCCATGTTCAATGAGTTTTGTATATGTTATCTTCAGCAATAGAGTCTACCATCAATTTGTAGAGAACCATCAATAGCCTAGATTGTTTGGGGATTCCTATGTGACCCCTTTATACAATATCTTGATTGTCTTGATTATATATAACCCAGTCTCAGAATTTTAGGCTTCCTTTGGTGATATGAGATGTCCATCCGGGTTTCTATTTCCTTATTATTTGGTAATTCCATTTATATCACCTTCATATGTGTATATATTTTAGGAAACTTCCACTGTATTAAGTTTCCATACAACCATTCAGATGGTCCTTAGTTTACCTATCACACTCCATGTTTTCTCCCTCAACACCTTCTTTTATATCCCTCTCTGTTTAATCATTCTGTCCATCCATAACTGTCAGTTTCTGCTTTCTAGAATGCTCTAGCTCTTGCCTCTAGTCTCTTACTCTACACCTAACCTGTATTTTAAGTATTGTAGCTGGCTTATCAATGACTTAATAGTTAATGTCTACATACATGTGAATTCATACCGTATTTGTCTTTCTGGGTCTTGATTACTCAGGATTTTTTCTAGTTCTGTCTTTATACCTAAACATTTAATGATTTCATTTTTAATGCTGTAATATTCCATTGTGTAAATGTAGCACATTTTCTTTATCTGTTCATACATTGACAGACATCTAGGCTTTTTCAATTTTGGGGTATTATGAATAGAGAAGTAATGAACATGGTTGAGCAACTGTTTTTGTAAAATGATGGAGGGTACTTTGGATACATGCCCAAGAGTGGTATAGCCGGACCTTGAGGTATATCTTTTTCCAGACTCCCAAGAAACTACCACACTGATTTCCATAGTGTCTGAACAAGTTTTCAGTACCAGCAGCAATAGATGAGTGCTCTCCTTACTCCATATTCTCACCAGAATGGACTATCATTTATTTTCTTGATCTTGTTCATTATGACTGGTATAAGAGGAAATCTCAAAGTAGTTTTGATTTGCATTTCTCTGAGGACTAAAGTTGCTAAGAATTACTTTAAGGGCTCCTTGATCATTTGTATTGCTGCTTTTGAGAATAATCTGTTTATGTCAATATCCCATTTTTTAATTGGGTTATTTTCCTGATGTTCCAATTTTTGAATTCTTTATATATTTTAGATATTAGCCCTCTACTGAATGTGTAGTTGTTAAAAAAAATTTTCCAATTTTCTAGCCTGCTCATACAAATGATGCTGTCCTTTGTCATGCAGAAGCGTCCCAGTTTCATGAGGTCACAGTTAATTCTTCTTAGTGTCTGTGCTATCAATGTTCTGTTCACAAAGATGTTTCCTCTGCCCATGAGTTCAAGACTATTCCACACTTTCTTTTCTATTAGATTCAATGTATCTGGTATAATATTAAGGTCCTATTTGCCATTCTTCTACATACAGCCACCCAGTTTGGCCAGCAGCATTTCTTAAGGATGCTGTCTTTTTTCTAGCGTTTATTTCTGGTTTCTTTTTCAAAAATCAGGTGTCCTAAGGTTTGTGGATTTATGTCTGGGTCATCCATTCCATTGAACAATGTGTCTGTTTTTATGCCAATACCATGATGTTTTTATTACTATAGCCTTGTAGTACAATTTGAGATTAGGTATGGCAATACCTCCAGTAGATGTGTTATCATTCAATATGTTTTTACATATCTTCCTTTTTGTGTTTCTATATGAAGCTGAGAATTGTCTTTTCAAGGTCTATAAAGAATTATGTTGGAATTTTGATGATGATTGCACTGAATCTGTCGAATGCTTTTGGTGGGATGGTAATTTTTACTATATGAATCCTGCTGACCTGTGAGCACAGAGATCTCCATCTTCTGATAACTTCTTCAAATATCTTTCTTCAATAATATAAAGTTTTTTTAACCTTTAAGCTTATTTCTTTTTTTTAAGGTTTGCTTGTTTTTTTTTTTTCATTTTACATACTGCCCAGTGTTCCCTGTCCCTCCCTTTCTCCCCCCCATCCCACCCCACCCACTCCTCATAGGGAGTAAGGCCTCCCTTGGTTATTCAACATAGGCTGGCATACCAAGTTGGGGCAGACCCAAGTCCCTCCCCCCTGCATCAAGGCTGAGTAAGGCATGGCACCATAGGGAATGACCTCTAAAAAAGCCAGTTCATGTACTCTGGATGAGTCCTGGTCCAATTGCCAGGGGACTCACAAACAGATCAAGCCACCCATCTGTCACCCTCATTCAAGGGGCCTAGTGAGGTCCCATGCAGTATCCCAAGCTGTCAGTCCAGAGTCTGTGGGCTCCCATGAGCTTAGGTCAGCTGTCTATGTGTTTTTTTCCCACCATGATCTTGTCCCACCTTGCTCTTATGATCCCTCCTCCCTCTCTTCAACTGAACTCCAAGAACTTACCCAAGTGCTTGGCTGTGGGTCTCTGCATCATTTCCATCAGTTGTTGGATGTGGTTCTATGATGAAAATTAAGATAGTCACTGATCAGGCTACACAGGAAGGCTAGTTCAAGCACCCTCTCCACCATTGCTATGGGGCTTACCTGTGTACATCCTTGTGGGTTCCTGGGGATTTCCCTAACACCAGATTTCTTACTAACCTGATAATGGCTCATTCTGTCAAGATATCTTTCATTATTCTCCCTTTCTGTCCCTCCCGAACTCAGCCATCTCAAGCGCTCATGTTCCTACCCACCATGTCCTCCTCTTGACTTCTCCCTCCAAGTTTACCAAGGAGACCTTAACCATTTTCCCCTTCTTGGGATGGTCAATGCATGTCCCTCTCAGGATCATCCTCTTCATCTAGCTTCCCTGGGGTTGTGGATTGTAGTCTGTTTAACCTTTGCTTTGTATCTAATATTCACTCATGAGTGAGTATATACCATGTTTGTCTTTCTGGATCTGGGTTACCTCACTCAAGATGATTTTTTTGTTCCATCCATTTGCCTGCAAATTTCACAGTGGCATTGTTTTTTAACAGCTGCATAATACTCCATTGTGTAAATGTACCACATTTTCTTTATCCACTCTTTGGTTGAGGGGCATCTAGGTTATTTCCAGGTTCTGGCTGTTACAAATTGTTCTGATATGAATATAGTTGAGCAAATGTCCTTGTGGTGTGGATGAGCATCTTTTGGGTATATGCCCAAGAGTGGTATTGCTAGGTCTTGAGGTAAATTGATTCCCAATTTTCTCAGATACCGCCATACTGATTTCCAGAGTGGCTATACAAGATTGCACTCCCAAGAGCAGTGGAGAAGTGTTCCCCTTTCTCCACATCCTCTCCAACATAAGCTGTCATCAGTGTTTTTGGTCTTAGCCATTCTGTCAGGTGTAAGATGGTATCTCAGAGTCATTTTGAGTTGCATTTCTCTGATGACTAAGGATGTTGAATACTTCCTTAAATGTCTTTCAGTCATTTGAGATTATTCTGTCGAGAATTCTGTTTAGCTCTGTAGCCTATTTTTTAATTGGCTTGTTCTTTATTTTGATGTCTAGTTTCTTGAATTCTTTATATATTTTGGAGACCAACCCTCTGTCAGATGTGGGGTTGGTAAAGATCTTTTCCCATTCTGTAGGCTGTCGTTTTGCTTTATTTACTGTGCTGTTTGCCTTGCAGAAGCTTCTCAGTTTCAGGAGGAGCCATTTATTAATTGTTGTTTTCAGTGTCTATGCTACTGGTTTTATATTTAGGAAGTAGTCTCTTGTGCCAATGCATTCAAGACTACTTCCTACTTTCTCTTCTATCAGGTTCAGTTTAACTGGTTTTATATTGAGGTCTTTGATCCACTTGGACTTGAGTTTTATGCATGGCAATAGATATGGATCTATTTGCAATTTTCTACATGTTGACATCCAGTTATGCCAGGACCATTTGTTAAAGATGCTTTCTTTTTTCCATTGTACAGATTAGGCTTCTTTATCAAAAATCAGGTGTTCATAGGTGTGTGGGTTAATATCCGGGTCTTCAATTCAATTCCATTGGTCCACATGTTGGTTTTTATGTCAATACCTAGCTGTTTTTATTACTATTGCTCTATAGGAGAGCTTGAAGTCAAGGATGGTGATGCCTCTGGAAATGCCTTTATTGTACAGGGTTGTTTTGGCTATCTTGGTTTTTTTGTTTTTCCATATGAAGTTGAGTATTGTTCTTTCCAGTGATTGCATTGGGATTTTGATGAGGATTGTATTGCATCCGTAGATTGCTTTTGCTAAGATTGTCATTTTTAATAGGTTGATCCTATCTATCCAAGAGCATGGGAGTTCTTTCCATTTTCTGATATCTTCCTCAATTTCTTTCTTCAAAGATTTAAAGTTCTTTTCATACAGGTCTTTTGCTTGTTTGGTTAGTTACCCCAGGATGTTTTATGTTATTTGTGGCTATTGTAAAGGATGATGTTTCTCTGATTTCTTTCACAGCCCATTTGTCACTTATATGTAGGAGGGCTACTGACTGTTTTGAGTTGTATCCTGCCACAATGTTGAAGAAGTGTATCAGCTGTAGGAGTTCCTGGTAGAATATTTTGGGTCACTTATGTATACTATCGTATCATCTACAAAAAGTAGAAGTTTGACTTCTTCCTTTACATTTTGTATCCCCTTGATGTCCTTTTGTTGTCTTACTGCTCTAGCTAGAACTTCAAGTACTATACTGAATAAATATGGGGAGAGTGGACAGCCTTGTCTTGTTCCTGATTTTAGTGGAATATTAGTTGAGCATTATTCTGTTTCCATGCAATTGTAGGCTGTCTGTAACTTTTGTTGTTGTTGAAATCTAACTTTAAGCCATGGTGGTCTTATAAAATACAGGAGGTCATTCCAGTATTTTTTGTATCTGTTGAGATTTGTTTTGTGACTGAGGATGTGGTCAATTTTATAGAAGGTTCCATGGGGTGCTGAGAAGAAATTATATTCTTTTTTGTTAGGGTGGAATGATCTGCAGATATCTATTAAGTTCATTTGAGTCATAGTATCTGTTAGTTCCCTTATGTCTTTGTTAAGTTTCAGTCTGGCAAATCTGTCCATTGGTTATAGTGGGGTTTTGAGGTCTCTCATTATTAATGTGTATGATGTGTTATTTAAGCTTAGGTAATATTTCTTTTACATATATGGATGCCCTTATATTTGGGGCATATATGTTCAGGACTGAAACTTCATCTTGGTGGATCCTTCCTGTGATAAATATGTAATATCCTTCCCAATCTCTTTTAATTGACTTTATTTTGATGTCTATTTTATTAGATATTAGGATAAGTACACCAGCTTGCTTCTTAAGTCTATTTGATTGGAAAATCTTTTCCCAGCCTTTTACTCTGAGGTAGCGCCTGTCTTTGAAGTTGAGGTGTGTTTCTTGTATGCAGCAGAAGGATGGATCCTGATTTCATATCCATTCTGTTAGCCTGTGTCTTTTTCTAGGTGAATTAAGTTTATTGATATTACGGGATATTCATGACCAGTGATTGTTAATTCCTGTTATCTTTTGATGGTAGTGTGTGTGTGTTTCCCTTCTTTGTAATTTACTGCTGTGGAGTTATCTCTTGCCTGTGTTTTCATGGATGCATCTGACATCCTTAGGTTGGAGTTTTCTTCGTAGTGCTTTTTGTAGGGCTGGATTTGTGAATAGGTATTGTTTAAATCTGGTTTTGTCTTAGAACATCTTGTTCACTCCATCTATGGTGATTGAAAGTTCCTGGGTATATTAGTCTAGGCTGGCATCCATGGTCTCTTAGTGCCTGTACTACATCTATCCAGGATCTTCTTGCTTTCAGAGTCTCCATTGAGAAGTTGGGTGTTATTCTGATGGGTCTGCCTTTATAAGTCATTTGGTCTTTTTCCTTTGCTGTTCTTAAGATTCTTTCGTTATTCTATTTTTAGTGGTTTACTTACTATGTGATGAGGGGACTTTTTTGTGTGTGTGGGGTCTTGTCTATTTGGTGTTCTATAAGCTTCTTGTATCTTCATAGGTATTTCCTTTGTTAAGTTGGGAAAGTTTTTTTCCATGATTTTGTTGAATATATTTTCTGTGCCTTTGAGTTGGTATTATTCTCTTTCTTCTATTCCCATTATTCTTAGGTTTGGCCTTTTCGTTATGTCCCAGGACATTTTGTGTTATGACTTTTTTGGCTTTGATGTTTTCTTTGACTGTTCAATCTATTTCCTCTATTGTATCCTCTATGCCAGATATTCTTTCTTCTATCTCTGGTATTCTGTTGGTTATGCTTGCATCTGTAGTTCCTGTTAGTTTACTCATTTCTATTTCTAGCATTTTCTTGGTTTGCAACTTCTTCATTGTTTCTATTTCAGTTTTGAAGTCTTGAACTGTTTTCTTCACGTTTAATTGCTTTTTCATGGTTTTCTTGGCTTTCTTTAAGGGATTTATTGATTTCTTCCCATTTATTGTTTGTCTTTTCTTCAATTTCTTTAAGGGAATTTTTAATTTCCTCTTTAAAGACCTCTACCATCTTTGTAAAGTTATTTTTTAAGGTTGCTTTCTTCTACGTCATCTATGTTGTGATGTTCAGGTCTTGCTGTTGTATAACCACTGGGTTCTGGTGATGCCATATTGCTCTTTATGTTGTTGTATGCATTTTTGCACTGGTGTCTACCCATCTCTTTCTTCAATAGGTGCAAAAGGTGCCTGTGTCTGAGGGAGCTCCTCTTAGTCCAATCTGTGCTTGCTGTGCCTGTGTCTTAGGAGGCCACACTGGGTCCAATCTTAGCTCTTGGTCCAATCAGAGCTGGTAGATTCTGTGTCTCAGGAAGGCTCTCTTGGTCCAATGAGAGCTCTTGGTCCAATGAGAGCTGGTGAATTCTGTGTCTCTAGAAACCACTCTTGGACCAATGGGAGATGGAAGAGTCTGTATTTCAGGAAGCCTCTCTTGGTCCAATGAGAGCTGGCAGATTCTGTGTCTCAGGAACCCACTCTTGGTCCAATGAGTACTGATGGATTCTATGTCTCAGGAAGCTAATAGGGTCACAGGGGGTGGCTAGATTTGAAGTAGGGAATGGGTCTTGTAGATTCCAGGGTCCAATGGGGGATTTTGTTGGAGGAGCTTGATTGCATGATTCTTCCCTGCTGGCCAGCAACTGGGACAGCAATGAGTGGGGGTTCAGGAGGGTTATTTCTTACTTGCTGTTAGCAGCTATTTCTCTCTCCTTAAGACTGTAGTCCTGGACCTGTGGCAGTGGTGCACGCCTTTAATCCTAGCACTCAGGAGGCAGAGCCAGGTGGGTTTCTGTGAGTTCAAAGCCACCCTGATCTACAGAGTGAGATCAAGGACAGGCACCAAAACTATACAGAGAATTCCTGTCTCAAAACAAAAAAACAAAAACCAAAAAAGAAACAACCCAGAAAAGACTGCAGTCCTGACCAATGCTCAGTCTCATTTACATCAAATCCTAGGAATAAGCTTCCTGGCTACTAGGGACCTTATAATACTAAATCAATAATATGTAGCCCCTGCATATACAAAATATGATGCTTGGTCACCAGGGGGAATTGTCAATGAGAATCTTGAAAAATAAGATATGCCTGATGAGTATTGAAGGGATATAGGAAGGTTGGGATAGTGTAGGACCAGAGACTAATTACCTGATCCCAAGCTAACTTTAGCCCCCTGAATAGCTAATTCTTGTCCACTTCTGAGTCTGAACTAACATCTTTTGAGTTAAAAACAATAACAACAAAACAGAACAAAACAAAACAAAAAACACCTTTGAGTTCTCTTAATGTAGCAGACCACTAGCTTCCACCTCTCTGTAAGGTAAGACTGTACATAGATACCATCTGAGGTCTGTAGAAAATATTCCCCCATCTTTCTGTAACTTCCTCTCTCATCTACACACCACTGCATTTTAAACTTACCTTGATTTATTATAGAATTTTGCTCTGTCATACTTTTAAAGCTTCATGAAACTCCTTGCATATAAAAACATGGAAATTGTAGTAATCTTAAATCTGTGTTCCTAGGCCATGGTCACTCCAATTTGGCTCCAGATAAACAATTCTCTTATTCCTTTAAGGTGGGGGTTGTATTTTATTCATACACCTAATTATGTGTAGTATAAGGTTTTATTTATTTATTTATTTTACAACCTGACCACAGTTTCCCTTCCCTTCTCTCTTCCTATTCCTTCCACCCACCTCTACTTTGCCCCCCTTCCACTCCTCTGTTTCTGTTCAGAAAGGAGCAGGGCTCCCATGGGTATCTGTGGTGATATTTTATTTGTACTGAAATGTGACATTTTATTTGTATGTTAATAAATAAAGTTACCTGGAGATCAGAGGTCAAATAGCCATTAAGCAGAAGTCAAGCGGTAGTAGCACACATCCTTAATCTGATCACATGGCAGGCAGAGTCTCTGTGTGGTTAAGGACACAGCTAAGCATGGTGACAAGAGCCTTTAATCCCAGTACCAACCATAGAGACCTGGAGGTCTGTATAGACAGGCAGTGACAAGGAAGTCATGTGGCTGTGCTTAGAGCCAATGAGAAGGTAGAACAGAAAGTCAATAAAAACACAAATCAGTCAGGAAGAAGCTCTCTTGTATGGGAAACTATGGCTTGGTGGTAAGCTAAAGGGTAGTTAGTTAGTGGCTCTTTGCTAATTCTCTAATCTCTTCAGCTGTTACCCCTGGATTTGGCTCTGTGTTTCTTATTTACTAAGACTGTTTAGAAATTCGACTACAGGTATCAACAAAGCATGGCATACCAAGTTTCAGTAAGACTAAGCACCTGCCCATGTATTAAGGATGAGCATGACAATCCAGTATGAGGAATAGGATCTCAAGAGCCAGCAAAAGCATCAGAGACAGACCCTGCTCCCATTGTTGGGTGTCCTAGAAGTAGACCAAGCTACACAATTGTCACATGTATGTAGAAGACCTAGGTCATTTCCATGCAGACTCCTGGTTGTTGGTTCAGACTGGTTAAGTTCCTTTTAGCCAGGTTAGTTGTTTTTGTAGGCTTTCTTGTGATGACCTTGACCCCTCTGGCTCCTATAATCCTACCTCTCTCTCTCTTCAGCAAGATACCTGAGCTCGGCCTAATATTTGGCTATGGGTCTCTGCATCTGTTTCCATCAGTTACTGGATGAAGGCTCTTTGATGACAATTGAGGTAGTCATCAATCTGATCACAGGATATGAGCAATTCAGACTAAGTATCCAGTATTGTTAGGAGACTGAGTTGGAGCCATCATTGTAGGTTTGTGGGAGTTTTACTTGCATATGGACTCTACCTGACCCTGAAATGCCCCCCTTTCCAATAATCTCTTTCAGTACTCTCCCTTTCTATCTATCCCCTACCCAATCTCTCAAGTTCCCACCCCTACCCAACCATAGCCTACCCAGGATATCTCTTCTATTTCATCTTCCCATGGAGATCTTTGTGGTCCTCCACCCCTTGGACCTTCTTTGTTACCTAGTCTTTATGGGGCTGTGAATTATAGCATGGTTATCCTATACTTTTCAGCTAATATTGACTTATGAGTGAGTACATACAGCAGGGCATTTACCCACCAACCCCACAGTTCCCCAGAGTTTTCTTGAGTTCAAGCAGCAGGAAATATTAGATAGAAGGCTTTAGATTGTGGAGATAAGTAGATAGAAAATAAAGGATAGCCTCCAGAGGGCCTGGAATCTTTTCCAATTGGCCCTGACTGTCTCTGCCCCAGGGTATTTATAGAAATGCCAAGGGGTGGAGCAAAAGCCCCCCCCCCAGCACAGCCAAGTGCAGACCATCTCAGACACCTGAACTTAGGCCCGTGGTCCTAATCATCCTCTCTATGCAGACCTGCTGGATAAAGCCACTAGGAACCTGAAAATGAAACAGGTCCCCCTTTCTTAATACATAAAAACTCATTTTTAATAGCTTACAGCAATCTCCATAGCTGCTATACCTCCCAGTATGGGAGTAGAGGATGATAAAGATGGCATTTCTCTTTTGGATTAGGTCCAAGGTGACTACAGCAGTCTTTAGCTGCATCAAGCCTTTTCTAAACCAAAAACTTAATGGAATTGCAAACTTAAAGAATCCTGTATTTCATCATTACCAGTAACAGGTTAACATATATATTGCTATACATAGTTACAATTCTCTCAATCTTACATCTCAAAGCAAACTCTTAACAGAACTATTTGAATTAACATATATGGTGCTATATATAGTTATAATTTTTGCAGTCTTACAACTTTAACTCTTAATAGAACCATTTTGAATTTTCTTGCTAACAGAACGTAGGAAAAATTGATGTTTATGCAAACTTAAATATTTCCTTAACTTCACAAAACTAGGGTGCATTAATATCAATAGGTTAACATAATTTCTGCAAACATACATTCAACCTTAATTCACTCATAATTCCTCCTTTTCTTTGTAAAATTTTTAAACAAAATCTCAAACCTAGTTAGAAGAACCCAAACTTACACAATTCCTATAAACCCATATTGAAAAGGAATATTCTCAATCTAACCATTAACACTTTGAAAACTTTTAGCAAAACATCCAAAAGCAGTTTCTTAATAAAACTCTTTACACTTTAAAGTAATCTTAGTATACCCATTTGTATTTCTTACTAACAAAACATAACATTAATCCACTCAAATAACAAGAAAATATTTTTAAAATTAAATACACTAAGGAATATTATTGGTCCCTTTTCTTTATAATTTTTTAAAACAAAATCTCAAGACTAGTTAGAAAACTCATATTTTCCCATTTAAACAGTTCCATTTGTAACACAAAAACAATTCCATAAGTAATTTCATTCTTACATAAACAGTTTCATAAAACAGTTCCATTTTGACACAAAACTATTCAAGAATCAGTTAATAAAGCATATGTGCATACACAAAACTACATCTTGAGTCTAGGTACAAAAAATAAATTTCTTCATTTAAACAGTTCCATTTTTAACACAACCAATTCCAGAAAACAGTTCTTAAGTCATCACTATAAGTAAATTCAAAGTTGTCCCATAGCAATGAAATCACTATTGTTCATTTCATTAAGTCCCAAATTTCAAATAAATTCTGGTACTAGCCTTCCAAATATAAAGAAATCCATAACTGAAACCTTTCTGTAGTTTTATCTCATTTTTTAAGTTCAAAAAGTTAAAAAAAGTAAATTCTGGTATCAGACTTTTACTTCCAAATATGAAGAAGCATTTTACAACCAAAACTTTTTGCAGTTCCCAATTTTAATTCAAACAAGTGTCTCTTCAACTTTCATTCTTAAGCTGGAGACATATTTAGTTATAGTAACTTTTTAAACTGCACCGTTTTTTGTGGTGGTATTGTGTTCCCCAAAATATTGTGCACCTTAATAAACTTATCTGGGGTCAGGGCAAAGAACAGCCACTAGATACAGAGGCTAGAAAATGGTGGCACTCACACCTTTAATCCTAGCATTCCAGAGCCAGAAATCTTCCTGGATCTCTGTGAGTTCAAGGTCACATTGGAAACAGCCAGGCATGGTGACACATGCCTTTAATCCCAAGAAGTGAGCCTTTAATCCCAGGGAGTGATGGCTGAAAGCAGAAAGATATATAAGGTGTGAGGAACAGAAACTAGAAGCATTTGGCTGGTTTAGCTTTTAGGCTCCGAGCAACAGTTCAGCTGAGACCCATTCTGGATGAGAACTGAGAGGCTTCCAGTCTGAGGAAACAGGATCAGCTGAGGAACTGGCGAGGTGAGGTGGCTGTGGCTTGTTCTGCTTCTCTGATCTTCCAGTGTTCACCCCAATAACTGGCCTCAGGTTTGATTTAATTAATAAGACCTTTTAAGATTCATGCTACAGTTTTTGCAGTTAGCTCAGGCTCTTCTGTGTTGCATTGATTTTCTATGGATCTCAGCTGCGGATGCCTTGTGCTGGTTGTGGTGTCCACCATTCTTAGCTTCTTAGCAGCTTCAGGAGCTTTTGAAAACAGCTCAGACTGCCTGCTTTGCAGTCTACTAGGACACTATCTTCTGTATCTCAGGTTTTTTCACCATGTACATTAAGAATGACTAACACTTAACATTTACACTTTTTCACAAACTCACACATAACATAACATCTACTTAAGGAAACTATAGAACTACTTTAGCAAATATATATTCATTCTATATTCTTAAACTTACATTTACAACTAGCATCTTTACTTCTTATAACCTTATTACTACATGTCTTAGAACTACCTTAGATTTACAACTAGCATCTTATACTTCTTGCAAGTTTATATTCTTACTTCTTATTTTAACTTAGATCTTTTTTTCTTAGCATATATCTAACTTGGCAAACACCTAAAGATTTCTTAACACTTAGAAGAGATTTAACATTTTCTAACAAGACAGAATAATTTTCTACTTTTTACTCTTAATTATCACTATCTCTAATAGAAAGGTTCTCTTAACTAGACAGAAAGTATGCAAATAATTTCTAAAGTTCAGAGCTTACAATCAGCTTTGCTATTCTAAAAGTTCTTGATAGATTGAAACAAGAGTAATTTTGTAATAGCTCTCTCTCAACTCTGGGATTTAGTGACTTCTGTTGCTATGCATTTCAGATCTTTTATAACAACTCTATTAAGATCTATCTCAGTTTACAGCAAATCCAAAAGAAAGAAAAGAGAAGAGAAGAAAAACCTTGTAAAGAATATTATGTTTCTGAATTGCTTTGCTGGTAACTCAGTTTCCCAACAGGAGAAGATAGTTGTCTAAATTGGAGTCGGGTTCCAGACCCGCAGCTTTCAGCAGGTCTGAAAACATTGCTGAAACATATTCACAATTTTCTCAAGCTCCTCAGCAGTCTGGAAGCCTCTTTATTCTCCTACTATCCCCAGACTGCAAAATGGAACTTCAATAACAGGAAAATTGATTTAACTGCTTTTCATACTCAAACACTGATACAATTTTCCCTCTTCTTAATTTTTTAAAGCTGTATTTGCCATGAGTTCTTTAACAATGGTGATGTTTCTGATAGATTTTTATTAGCCCAATATTTCCACCAAAACGGCTACTATTCAAAGGAGTCAAGAACATAGATGTTCTTTCATGAAACATATCCTTCATTAGCTTACTCTGAGAAAAAAGCATTTTCCTCATTTCACTTCATTAGCTTTAACCCCTGATGTTATTGTTAGCAGCTGTGATATTTAGCATAAATTTCTTATAAGGAACTTTCAGGTAGGAAGCAGCTCTTTTTTGTAAGACAGCTATATTTTCTGAAGTTTGATTCCATCTAAAAAGCAGTCATTTCTTTTTGAATGCCTGTTTCTTCTCCCCTTTAATTAGATTTGCAAAGGAATCACTCATTGCAGGCTGTTTGTTCAAGGCAAAAAACTTTTTAAATTTCATACGTTTCTTCTAAAACAATGTTCAGTATATGGACTGCTTCCCTTTGTTTTATAAATTTTAAAGTGGCTTGTTGACAAACGGTTTCTAGTTAGAGGCTGTTCCTTTACCCAAATTCATCATTTCAGCATGAGAGTGAAATTCCTGTTGAGCTCCTAGGAAAATATTTTGCACAGCTATTAGGAAAAATAAGGTATTTTCCCAAGGTGCGAAAAAACCAAAACCAAAAACAAAAACCCCCGCTGAATATCCGAGTTCAGTATCTTTTCAATTTTTCATTGGAACTGACATTCAACAAACTCTGAGATGATTTTCCTCCTTCTTATTCTTTTAAAAGCTGTATTTTCAGTTTACTATGAATGTAATTTCTAGCTGACAAAAGTCTTTCTGGGCAATTTCGCCATCTTTAGTGGAAAAACTACCTTTCCCAGAATGCATTTCTCTTACATCAGCCTTTTCTTGCAAGCTAGCTTTTGGACTTAATTTCCCATAGTTCTTTTAGGGTCTAAAAGTCAACTTCTGGTTCTCTCTTACCAGGCTCACTTATGAAGTTTTCTCCCAGGAGGTTTGAACCAAGTTTTTTGCTTTTGCAACGGGAGATTTGAACAAGTGTTTTACATTTTCAGCTATGGGACATTGGAAATTTCTGTTCTGAGCTGGAATCAACAGATTTCTCTCCTTCATTTGACACTGACCCCATCAGAACTGCATCTGCCTCATTAGCATGCATTGAGGCTGGCATTCCTGATAGCAAATTTCCTTGGGGCCTTTGTTTGCCTTAGCCAGTCTGTGAAAAACAAAAGCATTTACAACAGAGCTTTTCCATAGCTCCTTCAGAGAGATTTTCTCCCACTGATCTTTATTTCATTCTGCTTGTTCCTTCTCTACACCCCCCACCCTCTCTGGCCAGATGCAGAGCTTCAGATATCTCAGGCTGCAGCTCTGTTCCTCTGCTAGCTGCCTCTGGAGGTAGGGGCTCCCCACTCCCCCAATCTGCCTCAAACTCTAGCAGCTTTTCTCAGGTCGTGCATTTTCTGGGGAGGAATCTGTCCCTTCTCCGTTTCTTCAGAGAGTCTCCATGACAGTACCCAGTTTGGTCTCAGTTTATCCCCTATGCCCCAGAAATAGTTTCCAAAACTAGAGTGGCAGCTTTTCCTGCTACTTAAGGTAGGGGCTTTTTGTCTGCGTTTGTTTTCAGGGTCTGTGAGGTTTGTGTTCATAAGTCAAGTTTAGCAAGGGAGGTTTTTGCCATCTCTAAGCTCGCATCAGGCCTTCACCAGGCCCAATTCCCCAGTGGATTGTTTTCCTTTGTCTGTACTCTCAGAGATGATTGCCTGAGGCAATCAACCCCTCAAGGGCTACACTCCCTTACCCAGAGTCAGTCCAAACAAAGCTTTCATCAAAAAGATGCTTTCTCTGATAGAAAAGAATTTTACTCCTGGATAGTTCTCCATTCTGCCCTGGCTGGGCTCTTTCCCCAGACAGCTTCCTGACTGGCAGCACAACTGCTTCAGACATAGTTCAGTTTTCTGCTTTTCCAGAAAGGTCTTTTCTCTGATAGGAAAGCTTTTCTCAGAGAGATTTCTTTTTGCAGCTGTGGACTCTGCATAGTCCTACCTAACAACCCAGGACTTGCATGAAAGCGCACAACTGTGCCGTTCCGGCTGGCTTTAGCTTTGTTTGTTCATTAGCAGTTTTCCCCTGGGTCCTGCACCTTCCTGCCTCAGCTCTGTGTTCCAGGAAGTTGTTCACAACTGCAGGAACCCTAGTATACCCAAAATGCACTCCAATTCAGAGACAGTGGCCAGTTGCCTCTGAGTTGTTGGTCAGAAGCAAGGATACAATGCTAACAGTTTGCATCACTTCGGGGAATCTTTGTGTTAGGTCAATTAGGAGCACCTTTTCATTCTGAAATGCTCACTCAGAAATAAAACCCCTCCCCTCTGCACAGTCTTTCTCTCTCTCTCTCTCTCTCTCTCTCTCTCTCTCTCTCTCTCTCTCTCTCCCTTTTTCACCCAATAAAGCTCTAGAAAGGTTAAAAAAAAACCTTGATGCCTCAGCTCAGCTGTAAGTGAAAAGCTTGGCTTTTTTGCTTTTTTCAGGTAAACAATTTCCTTCCCTATTGGGCTCTTTGTGGCTCTTTACCCACACTCTCCCAAGTGTTTCCTCAGGGTACTCTGACCTGCTGCCTTTTACTAGCTTGAAGAGACAGAGCTTAGAAGAGAGGTTTTTAGGAACTTGTCCCTGCCCTCTTGCATTGCAGGGAGGATTTTTAAAGCTTGAAAGAAAGAATTTAGAGAGGTTTTGCTCTCTTAAGAGGTTTGTTGTTTTCCCTTAGAGCTAATTGTAAGGATTCAGTCCTTAAATACATCATCAGCCTGCCATGGCGTCCCAGCCTAAAAAAGCAGGTGGGCCCTCTGTCATCCCTCTCTTTCCTTCCTACTCCTTCCTTCTGTCTGTCCTCTCTCTCCCTTTCTCTCTCTCTCCCTCCCTCTCTCCTCCCGCTCTCTCCCAATAAAGCTCTGAAAAGGTAACCATGTCTGTGATTCTTCCAATCAGCACTCTCCTCCTCCTGCATGGCCACTGTGGGCTGCGGCCAGCCACGAGCAGCATGCCATTTAACCAACATTGGTGTCGTGACTCGGATACACCACTGAGCACTGAAGGCCTGCTGTGACCACTGCCACCTGCTGCCTCCTCCCCTATCCAGCGAGACTGTGAGAGCATGTGCATCCCTTGCCACCTCACTGGACCCCCACACAGCTACCGATGCCATCACCACAGTGAGTCTGCTGTTCTCATGGCTGGAGACTAAGCTATATTCTTTGTGACAGACACCCTTGGGTTTGTCCTCGGGCTGTACTTGCAAGGGCAGGCACATTTTTGCTCCTGATGAGGGGGTAAATGATGTCTAGGGTTCAAGGGTGGACCATCTGCCATGCAGCCAGAGCCCTCACCTTCCCTTGACGAAGAGGAACGGTGACTTGAGCTGATTCATAGATCTCTCTCCACTCTTTGGGGATGCCCAAGATTGTAGTCTGATCCTGGTTTGTTATTTTAATTTTTTATTTTTCTCTCGACTACAGTCATGAGACAAAGGATAGGATACATTTGCCACCTACATTGGCAGATAGGGGCGGGCACAGGTAAACCTGGCCACGTAACAGCATCGCGGGAACTTCTGCCAGTGAATGGGCAAATAAGAGTTACTTTATCCCCAAGCTTTCTGCTAAAGTTCTAAACCCTTCTCCTTCCCCACTTCTGTGTCTGCCACGTACAACCTTTTCTGTCTGACTTCCGCCGGCGGTGGGCGGGCTCAAATGGGTGGGCTTGGGCGATTTCTAGGAGTCGCCCTAACTCACCTTAACTCTACTCACTCATTCTCAAACTGCCTTGAGAAACACAGATGGATCTGGATGCGGCTAAGATCCATACAAATAAGTTTACAGTAGTCAGGATGGCTCTTAAGCCAAAAATCAGCTTATAGCCTCAGACAGGTCTTCCAAAAGGATCAGTTTATTAGTCTGCCTCATGGCAGATCTTCCAAAAGCTGTCCTTAAGCCAACAATCATCAGAGAAAAAAAATTCAGGACACAGAGTAAAATCCATCTCTTGTTCCCCAGACCTCCCAGAGTAAAACTAAAGCATCTGGAGAGCAAGGCTCCTGACCCCACAGGCAAAAGAGTCATCTGTGACATTTAAGGTGTGCCAGGGAAGAGATAAAAACCGGAAAACAAAATTGCCAAGTAATGGCACTTGCTGATTCTCAAAAGCTGTTGGGTCCCTGTTTTAAGTGAGAAAAAAGGCCACGGGCTAGCGAGTGCCCTGCCAGGCCATCAACAGCCTTGTTAAAAGTGCTGCCTAGAAAGACAAAGAGTCAGCTGACTGCCCCCAGGCACCAAGATGCATGGGTACATCAAGCTAAGACCTCCAGGAAACCTAGGCTTTGCTACAGACATGGCAGGGAACCCAGAACGCAGCAGGGAAGCGTTCCGTTTCTTTCCTTCTGGACACCAGAGCCACTGACTCAGTCCTGGGAGTTTTGGGATATGACCTCTCTTTTATTGTTGCGTACCGAGGACAGCCTTACCACCTCACCAGATTTAATTGCACTTTCAGAGTTACTTAATGAAAAAGATTTCCACCTAAAATAAGAGCTCATTGCTTCACTCCGGATCCACTGCCTGTGTTTCTCATGTGCATACAGACAGGGCCCTGATCTTTGCCTTGTCCCTAATTCCAAAAAATAAATTCTCATGCACCACAAGCTTTTCTTTTCCCTGTTCCCTGTTCTAACTCACTGTTCAGCTAATGGTACAGGACCACCACAGAACCGGAGTCCAGAGATCATCAAATAAGACTGTAACAGCTAAAAGGTATTTACACCCCCAGACCCAAAAGCGTCTGGGCGCTACAAAGACTTTAATGTAAACATCTATTACTCTGACATGCTTTTAACAATTGATCACCTGTCTCCTAGATGCTGAACTAGTAAAGGAAACGGGTGCTTTAAAATAATCTGTCTCTGATAAAGCTTAACATGTTTCAAAATCCATAGGGACAAGCCGGATCTACCTCAGATAAATGTCAACATGAAATAATAATGATTCTTTTATCTCTCTAAGTTTTTTTTTCTGTGTTACCAGCATCTTGTCAAACAGAAAGTTCCCAGCCACAGCCAAGAGGGATACATGTCTCCAGAGCAAAGGGATAACAGACAGCATCCCACAATGCCTGTCTACTTCAGAAAACTCCCCTTCTCCATTCCCCCCAGAGCCAACCAACGTCCAAAAGTCAGCTCAAAGCAGTTTTTGAGAGGAATGATGCCCCTGTTCCCATCTACTTGCTTTTTTATAATAAGTGAAAGTCTGGGATGTAAGGATTCTGTCCTTAATTACATCATCAGCCTGCGATGGCATCCCAGCCTAAAAAGCAGGTGGGCCCTCTGTGCATCCCTCTCTTTCCTTTCTGCTCCTTCCTTCTGTCTGTTCTCTCTCTCTCTCTCTCTCTCTCTCTCTCTCTCTCTCTCTCTCTCCCCCCCCCAATAAAGCATAAAGCTCTAAAAAGGTAACCATGGCTGTGATTCTTCCGATCAGCACTCTCCTCCACCAGCATGGCCGCAGTGGGCGGCGGCCAGCCATGAGCAGCACGCCATTTAACCAACACTAATCACAGGTGATTCCCATACTAATATCTTCAGGTGATTCTAATTTTTGTCCTTCTGTGAGAGAAACTTAAAGGCTTTAGTTTTTAAGTTTTTTAAAAGAGTTTTAGTTTGAGAGAGAAAGATTAAGGCTTTTTAGAGATATTTTTCCCCAAATTTTCAGTGTAAGAAAAAATTTTTTCCCAAGAGAGAAAGACCAACTTTTCCTATAACTTCTGAACTTTAAACTTTTTGGCTTTTTACACCCGAATTTTTGCCTCAGGGAGAAATCACTTTCTCCTACCACTTAGACTTAGCATTTTAGCTGTCCCTAAGTCAAAAGCTTCCATAGGAAACTTTATTTCTGCCTGATAAGCTCAAAGAAGAGCTTTTTTACTACCCATAAAGCTCAAAGAAAGATTTTTTTCCTCAGATTGTGTTAATAGCCCCCAAAGTTAGAAATACGAAGAGTATTTCATTTTTCTGTCTAGTTGCCTAACTTAAGTCTTTTCTACACGATCTTATACTTCTAAGTTTTTCTTACACTATATTACTACACTATACCTTATACTTATTTTTCACAGATAGAAATTAAGAAAGAGATAGAAGATAAAAAATTTTGATAGAAAAGACTTTTGCACTGCAGCATTGGACATACTTCCAGTTCATTTTTTCCTTTTCTCTTGAGGATAAAACCCCCTGCCCTTATTAATATTCATATTCCATTACAACACCAGACATGTTCCTTTTTTCCACTGGCAGATCTAGACTCAACACTTTCACCAAAAACTCTGTAATAAAACTATTATTTTCCTTTATCTTTAGTCCCTATTACTTTGTCTTTAGTCCCTGTTTGTCTTTAGTCCCTCCCTTTTTTTCCTTTATTCCTGTTCATGGTGCCATTCTGCAGGGTGTTTACTCACCAACCCCACAGTTCCCCAGAGTTTTCTTGAGTGAAAGAAGCAGGAAATATTAGATAGGATTTAGATTGTGGAGATAAACAGATAGAAAATAAAGGATAGCCTTGAGGGGGCCTGGAACCTATTCCAATGGGCCCTGATTGTCTCTGCCCTGGGGTATTTATAGAGATACCAAGAGGTGGGGCAAAAGATTCCTCCCAGCACAGCCAAGTGCAGACCATCTCAGATACCTGCACTCAGGTCCATGGTCTTAATCATCCTCTCTATGCAGACCTGCTGGGTAAAGCCACTAGGAACCTGAAAACGGTCCTGAATAGCATACCATGTTTGTCTTTCTGGGTCTGGTTTACCTCACAAAGGATGACTTTGTCTAGTTCCATCCATTTCCCTTCAAATTTCCTGATGTCATTATTTTTGACAGCTGAGCAATAGTGTAAATATACTATGTTTTCTTTATCCATTCTTCATTTGAAGGGTATGTAGGTTGTTTCCAGGTTCTGGATATTACAAATGAAATGAGCATGAACATAGTTGAGCAAGTATTCTTGTGGTATGATTAAGCAGCCTTTGGGTATATGCCTAGGAGCGGTATAGCTGGGTCAATTAAGGTAGATTGATTCACAATTTTCTGAGAAACTGCCATATTGATTTCCAAAGTAGATGTACAAGTTTGCACTTCCATTAGCAATTGAGGAGTGTTCCCCTTGCTCCACATCCTCTCCAGCATAAGCTGTCATTTGTGGCTTTGATCTTAGCCATTCTGACAGATATAAGATGAAATCTCAGAGTTGTTTTGATTTGCATTTCTATAATGGCTAAGAACAATGTTCATTTTTTCAAGTCTTTCTCTGCCATTTGAAAATTTTCTGTTGAGAATATGAGAATTCTCTTGATTTAAGTTGAAGTTTAGCATCAATTTGTGTTAAACTTTGAACTTTTAGTATCATATCTATTGTCTTTAAAGATCATCTTTTACATGCCTTAAATATCTTACTCAGATTCTCACAACTTACATATTTTTCTTTTCTATTCTGGAGACATCTGACCATCTTAGCTTTCATACATATTTTTTTTACTAAAAATATTTATATCCTTATATTCTTTTAACTTTTTTCTTTACTTGCAATTATTTCATCTTAATACCACAAGACATGGGTATATGATTCTTGAAAGCTGTCACTGAAAAAGTAAATCTATTTTATTATCAGGCTAAAAAATGTACCAAAAAACAATCCTTGAGTCAGCAACTATAGTATGGTACTTTCCAGTTTCTTTTCCCACTGAAACTTGATGGTGAATTTAGCTATCTCAGCAGGAGTACTTCAAGTACTAGGAAAATACATGAATCAACTTTTTTAATTATCTGAAATGGAGCACTAAGGGCTATTATTTAAATTTGAGCTTTTTATCTTGCTAGTACCCTATTTTGGTGTACTTTTATCTTATCAGCAATATAATAAAAGTTAACTGTAATTATGGGATGAACAGGTTTTCAGTAGTAAGAATTAGTATTTTCATAAGTCAATGTAAGAAATAAGGAAGTAGCAATCTCATCATCATCATTACTATTATTTCCAACTTGTTGTATATGACTTACAAAGTCCATTAAGGGCTTTGTGGGACTTTATGTGACACAGGATAGTTATTTTAAGATCAGGAACCTCTTACAACTTTATTAATTTTTTTGTACAATATATTTTGATCATATTTTCAAAATTCCTCCCAAATAGTACCTATTGCTCTACCCACCTAACTTTATATTTTCTCTCTCATGAAGTAAAAACAAAAATCAAAACAAACAAACCAGTAAGACCAAAAAAAGGAATAAGAGATAGTTTATTTTGGTGTCATTTTGAGTGAGCATGGCTCAGGAACACATATTTAGGTGACCCAAAATTCCATGTTCCAACACAGAAGCCGTTTTTTATAGTTTTATGCTGTGGCTATTGCTCTGTAAAAATAAAATGATGATTGGCAGTAGCCAGGCAAGAAGTATAGGTGGGATGAACAGAGAAGAATTCTGGGAAGTGGAAGGCTGAGTCAGAGAGACCCTGCCAGTTGCTGCCATGACAAGCAAGATAAAAGGTACCAGTAAGCCACGGGCCACATGGCAACTCATAGACTAATAGAAATGGATTAATTTAAGATATAAGAACAGCTAGCAAGAAGCCTGCCACGGCCATACAGTTTATAAGTAATACAAGTCTCTGTGTGTTTACTTGGTTAGGTGTGAGCAGCTGCAGGACTGGTGGGTGTGAGAGATTTGTCCTGAATGTGGGCCAGGCAGGACCAGGAAAACTCCACTTACGAATGGTGCCCAATGGCTCGAGTTTCCACCTTAAGCCTGAAAATATTTAATAAGCAATTCTAAATGGATCCAAAACCAGGTTTCTGCTTCATGGCTCATACAGACAGCTAGAAGCTGCAATATGCGGGTTTGAGCTACTCTATGGTGGATTTGTGGTGTGCAGGCTTGACCTAAGCTATGTTACAGAGGTGTCTCCAAGCTGTGCACTATGCTGTGTGTTGGATATAGTTTTTGCTAGTTTTTTTTTAAAAGAGGTTTCTGGGCTACATGCTGCTTTGATAGAAGCATAGACCCACTGTTTCTAAGAGTTGATAGCTCCCAGAGCTGGCGTAAATGTATCACTGCCATGTTGGGAAGCTGAGGTGGGTGGAGCCAGCAGCCACAGTGCCATTTCAGTCTTAGGATGCTGCAGTTTTAAAGCAATAGGTTCACAATAAGACAGATTCAGATAGAATAGTTTGCAATGTGTGTAAAATATACATAGGCTTGAAAGAGACAAAAAAAGTGATATATACAGTTATATAAAGAAATACATAGTTTTTATAAATAAAATCTTTAAAGAGACAGTAAAGATAGTATAAAAAATAAGCCACATAAAGATGGATATCACACAGAGAACCTGGATTATGTTGTCTTTGATATTCTTAACTGCAGAAAGACATTTGATTGTAAAGGGTGCTAAATTAAGCCAATATGTATATTTTAAAGGTAACTTGACTTTAAGGGCTAACAGTGTGGACTGATCACTCTCTGGACATATCTTGTAGCTGGAGAATTTTTCTCCAGCTCCCTCTAAGTCCTGCCAGTCCCGGAGCCCACTTATAAAATAAACACACAGACTCTTACATTATTTAAATGTAATATAGATAAAATAGGATGAAAGGGTAGATTATTGAACCTACTTTTTTATTATTTATTTATTTATTTATTTATTTATTTATTTATTTATTTTGTTTGTTTGTTTGTTTCTTTTGAGACAGGGTTTCTCTGTGTAGCTTTGCACCTTTTCCTGGATCTTGCTCTGTAGACCAGGCGGGCCTCGGACTCACAAAGATCCACCTGCCTCTGCGTCCCGAGTGCTGGGATTAAAGGTGTGCGCCACCACTGCTCGGCTGTGTTGAACCTACTTTTAAAGAGCAACTTGTTTAGTTAATGTTTTACATTGCTATAGATTTTATTTTATTGATACAAGTTTAAACTTAATTTTGTTATACAGTATATATATATTTCTACTCTTGTTTGAGCTATTACGTTTATGTAACTCATTTATATTGTAATGGATAATTAAGAAATACAAATTAATAGTCTTCTATGATTATTAAACTTGTAACATGTTAGTTAAGTTTTCTAGGTATACATAGATATATTTCAGACAGATAGGTAATCTTCAAACACTTCAAAGACCTACAGAATATGACATTTAAAATGTTTTAAAAATTTAGACTTTCTGGACAATGAGACATGTCTGCTCCTGGTAGCACCGGATTTACTTCAGAGAGGAAGATGGGACTTGAAGACACTCCATATGGAGTTTATCTTCACCATGGCAAAAATAGCCATTTGGATAAGAAACTGTTCTTGCCTGGACTGTTTGAAAAAAATGTATCGACTGGACATGCAATGCTGTGGGCCACAGGAATATATCATAAGAACTCAGCTGGTTATGGCAAAGTCACTACCTGGAAGGATCAAGGATTTTCTCCAGAGGAAGCCAAATTACAAGGAGCTTTTGGTGTTACTTGGCTTGTTATATATCAGCTGTCTTCTGTTATGAAAATCGTGTGTGCCTTCATAGTTTTCCCAGTTTATTTTTCCCTAAGAAGGGCTAACAGTGTGGACTGATCACTCTCTGGATATACGTTGTAGCTGGAGAATTTTTTTCCAGCTCCCTCTAAGTCCCACCAGTCCCAGAGCCCACTTATAAAATAAACACACAGACTCTTACATTATTTAAACTGCTTGGCCATCAGCTCAGGCTTATCATTGTTTAGCTCTTACTCTTATATTTAGCCCATTTCTATTAATCTTTACTTTGCCACGTGGCTCATGGCTTACCAACACTTTACATCTTCCTTGTCCTGGTGGCGGCTCCAGGCGGTCCCTCCTACCTTCCTGTTTCCTCTTTTCTCCTCTCTGTTAGTCCCGCCTATACTTCCTGCCTGGCCACTGGCCAATCAGTGTTAATTTATACAGAGTGATATCCACAGCAATACATATTCCAGGTATTTGGAGAACAGCCTCAGGAAAGACTTTCTCTGGAATCAGATATCTCCCTTGGCCACTTTCAAGGACTAGCAGTAATAACAGTCCACAAGCAAGTCTCCTGATTTAAGATAAATTCCACAAGGAGACACTGCCTAGGTCAAGTGGATGTTAAATAATAGCTTTACAAAATTTAGCTCTGACCCTCCTTTCTTACAGCCTTACTAACTTTATAGACCTCTAACTCCTTACCTAACCACTTCTAGGAATATTTAGATAACTTTCTGTGCTGACAGCTATGCTTAGCCAGAACCCCAGTTCAAGCCTCCCTGTAATTATCATCATTGGCATCATCCAGCCAGGTCCATCCCCAGATGGAGGAAAGTACCTTATCAGAGATACCTCTGTAATCTCTAAGAACAGACTTAAGCATCCAGACTACCTGTTTGAGAAGGCCTGGCGGATGTGCCAATTAAGCTTAACTTCTTCCTTTCCCAAATCTTACCTCTAGTTCCAGATCTCCCCTTAACTATCACCAGAGGCATCTAGCTGTACACAGGTAGCCTAGCAACTGAGCACACTTTCCCCGACCCTGCAGAAAAATGGTAGATAGCTTGGACATACAGGAGCCACAGGAAAAAACAAGACAGTTTTATTTTCTCCCATTGACCTAGCAACTTATATATTCTTAGCATTTTCTACTAATCATGTTTAAGACTATAGTGGAGCACATAAGATCCCTCTTCTTAGATGTTACCTGAATTTAGCCTTTAGTTAATTCATTTCCCCATTGGTCACTTCCCTTTGGGGTTGCAAATGATAATTAATGATTATTGCCTCTCTATGTGATTCTTTTTTTTTTCTTTTCTTTTCTTTTCTTTTTTTTTTTAATTTTTATTTTGCAATACAATTCAGTTCTACACATCAGCCACAGATTCCCTTGTTCTCCCCCCTCCCCCCCTCACCTTCCCCCCAGCCCGCCCCCCATTCCCCAATCTCCTCCAGGGCAAAGCCTTCCCCACAGACTGAGATCAACCTGGTGGACTCAGTCCAGGTAGGTCCAGTCCCCTCCTCCCAGGCCGAGCCAAGGGACCCTGCATAGGCCCCAGGTTTCAAACAGCCGACTCATGCAGTGAGCACAGGACCCGGTGCCACTGCCTGGATGCCTCCCAAACAGATCAGTCCAATCAACTGTCTCACCCACTCAGAGGGCCTGATCCAGTTGGTGACCCCTCAGCCATTGGTTCATATTTCATGTGTTTCCGTGTGTTTGGCTATTTGTCTCTGTGCTTTATCCGACCTTGGTCTCAACAATTCTCACTCATATAAACCCTCCTCATTCTCGTTAATTGGACTCCCAGAGATCCACCTGGGGCCTAGTCATGGATCTCTGCATCCAGATCCCTATCACCCCTCTGTTTGACCCTGGAAGCCTGGCTTTACACTGCCAAGGGATTACTGCTTGTAAGTGTATATATACCAGGACTTCCAGGGCACTGGAGGACGGAGAGGAGAAAAGAGAATGGAAGAACTAGATGGGTAAGAACTTGAGAGGAACAAACTGAGATGGGAAAGAACTAGATTGAAGGGCTAGAAGAAAGTACTAGAGGAATGAGATGGAAGATGAGGAAGAACAAGCTAAGGAAAAACAAGATGAGAGAGAAGGAGATAGGAGAGGAGCTGATACGGGAAAGAACTAGATGGATGAGAACCAAGAAGGGGCAGAATTAAGATGAAGGAATTTAGATAGAACCTAGAGGGGACAACAGATAAATGTATAGAGAAATTGGGCAAGAAAGGAGCTTAAAATGAGAGCAAAGTATAAGCTTGTAGAGAGAGAACTGACAGGATACTAGAGTGTAGGAACTAAGGAATTTTGTGTACATAGATTCATTTCTTCTTATCAAAGATTAATTATCAGCTCATTGTAGATTCTTCCTGGACACTGGGAGGGGACTATTGAGGAGCTGGACCCCCATAGTCCTCGTTAATGCAGAACCAATAGGAAGGTGACCACTGAACTTTGCTTGGCAAAATGGTCTTTCAGGTTCCTAGTTCACAGAGCAAACTGCCAGACATTCTAAAGGACACAGAGGAAAGTGACTGAGAGACTTTAGGCCTGTGGGCTGAAGACAGATGCCCCAACTTTACAAGAGAACTTTGGATGAATGTCCAGGCTGCCAGCTGTCTCTGTCTACTCTCGCAAGACTCCCGAAAGTTGCTTGCATCCTCCTCCCATTTCTCAGGTAATATTATATCCTTCTGAGGTCTTTGATGTAGTTGAAGACTAGATAGTTATAATTTTCCTTAGTTATGATAAAAGATAAGTTAGATATGAAACCTTAGACTCACAAATATAAGTTAGATAGGATATCTCCTTTAATTGTGCCAAATACAAATAGACGAGATATTATAAATAGACTACATATTGTAATTGTAATTGTTTCTTGATAATTGTTTTGTTATATGTAATTTTACTATGTGAAAGTTAAAAGCTTCCTTTTTGAAAACAAAAAAAAAAAAAGAAAAGGGGAAGTGCTGTGAATATCGCTCTGTATAAATAAAATGCTGATTGGCCAGTAGCCAGGCAGGAAATATAGGCAGAACAAACAGAGAAGAATTCTGGGAAGTGGAAGACTGAGTCAGAGAGATGCTGCCAGCCGCCGCCATGACAAGTGAAATGTTAGGTATTTGTAAGCCATGAGCCACATGGCAACTTATAGACTAATAGAAATGGATTAATTTAAGGTATAAGAACAGCTAGCAAGAAGCCTGCCATGGCCTTACAGTTTATAAGTAATGTAAGTCTCTGTGTGTTTACTTGGTTGGGTCTGAGCAGCTGCAGGACTGGCTAGTGAGAGAGATTTGTCCTGACTGTGGGCCAGGCAGGACCAGGAAAACTATAGCTACAGTTTTGTAGAACAGAAAAAGTCAAGAGTCAAGGCAAGTTTAAAATACATTGGTGAGTATATCAGAGAGTCAGGTACAGAGAGATGGCAGAAACTTTTCTATAATCTCAAGATGCTATCTGATGGAATTCTTAGCTTTTGGATTGATAGAAGCTAGTTGTTTTTTTCTTTCTCTGCTTATTTTTTTATCTATTGTCACAAGATGTTATTTTTGAACCAGAGGGAAGCAAGGAATGACTCTTCTAGAGGTCCAGAACTTAGCCTCAATAAGGTAATTAGCCTATGGACCGCACACAACATCCCAATCTCACCACATTACTGAACCCTGATCAGCCAATCATTCTCTTCAGGCACAGATTTCTTTCAGGAGTTTTTATTCACAGTGAGATGTGGCTCCTTTTCAGAAGTTTTTGCTCAAAAAGTACACCAAAAACATGGAATCAATTTTGTATTGACCAACTACTTCTGTACATGGGACCTGACTTGAAGTGTAATTAATATATCCAGTGCCACTCCATTAGAGGAAACTGATTTTCCCTTTCCAAGCAGGTATCAGTTTCAAAGGGTACATGATTAGGAGTGGAACTTTGTGGCCACCTCCTCTTATCAGTATTGGGAATTTGTTTAGTTTGAACTTGTGTTGGTTCTATGTGTGCTGTCAAGTTTTCTATGAGTTCATATATGTATTAGCCCTGTTTTGTCTGCAAGAAGCCATTTTCTTGGGGTCATCCATCACCTCTGGCTCTTACAATCTTTCTACCTCTTCTTCCAAGTAGATTTCTGACTTTTAATTTATTTTCACTTATTTATTTAACTTTACGCCTTTCTGCCAGATTCTGCGAGCTTTTTGGGAGGCTCCACTGGTTTGTTTATTAACCATTTGAGGGCTAGTAGGTAAGCTAAGTACAGTCTAATAATTAAATTTTACAAGCTCTCAAACATGTATCATCAGAGAAACATCGTGCATAACCTTTGTTTCTAAAGTTGTTGCAAATCCAAGATGTTTTAAAGTTGAAGGCAAAGTTTTAGCTATGGATGGAACTGTCAGTCAGCCTTGGGGGAAGAACCAAAGGAGGACTGCTTACTGCCTTAGCAGCAGGTGGCCAGGCTGCTGAATTTGTCTGATGAATAGAGGGGTTGGGACAAGGAATCCCCAAAGGAATTGCACATGAAAGTTTACAAACTCATTTCAAAGATGTCTTAGTTCTAATTTATTTAAGCAGAGTTCATGGGATTTATCAGAGAAGAAGTTCTTCATAGTGAAATCAATTGTTACAAGGAAAGTTGTAATTTTCCCTTGTGATAGAAGTTGAATTAGGCTCAAACATTTGATAAATAATGAGAAATAAAAAAATAATGAGGAAATAAAAGAGCTGGCATTGGGAGGAAGCTTTCAGGGCATAGGATCCCTGTCCCCAACACCAACCTATTAGTTCTGTTAACCTGGGACTTAAATTTCCTTTTTCCCTGGGATTTCTCTAACACCGTAGGCAGGTAAGTTAGGAGCATTGGGGAAATTACCAGACTCCTGTCACATTTGGTAAATGCAATGTCCAAATTTCATGCCCAATTAGAGATCTTAGGGTAGGTACTCCTATAAGTTTTGGCTATCCTCCCATCACATTAGGTGCTCAAAAATATTACTAAGGCATTAAATGTCCCTCATATGGGGCACAAAATGTGCCAGCTTGAATGCATTTATAGGCCAAACGCACCAGTGTCACATTAAGGAAAAGAAATAAAGTCTCCTTTTCTTGAAGCAATTTTACAAATAGCAATACCAGATTTGGTATCTTTATTCTTTCTCCCCGTGTCTTCTCTTGTCTTCTCTCTGCAATCTAGCTATTGTTGGAGTCTGAATCTGTATCTTCCTGAATGCTGTCTTGTGAAATTACATTCCCCTGTGACTGTCACTGTGTTTGCTCCCAACAAAGGGTTTTTGGTTCCATATTTCTTGATAGCACAGAAAGCATCATTTAGGGAATAAATGGGTTAATTTATAGAAATCTTTAGAGTAATTTTTAATGGTGGTAAAACTTTACTGACATCAACTGACCCATGTAACAATTACTATCAAGTAGCATCCATATGTTACTTTCAAAATGTATGCAAATATATTTGTTTTACAAGGTTTCTTTTTAACCTATTTGTTGCTTTCAAGAGATGACTACCATATCATGTACACACACACATACACACACACACACACACACACACACACACACACACACACACACATCAATCTGTGGGCCAGGGCATGAGAAGTACACATGATAAGATTAAAACTACACAATAGCTTATATTGTAAAAGATGATTACCTGGGAATCCAAGGCAAGTACGTTTGACTCGTATATAATGTTACTTTCAATGTAGGCTAAACAAGAGGCTGAGGATTGAGTAGGATATCAGTCTGAGGTATTAAATGGCCTCAAAGTATATTATCTCTGCCTGTGATGGTGAGAAAATGTTCCAGTCTCTCAGCACTGAAGAGATAATTGCATCATACTATATTGCCACAAAGGACAACAACTCAAGTCTAGACATTGATATCTTTTGGTGAACAACATTGTACTTGGATCTATAGATTTTCATAGTGAAATGGATTATAGCTATTCCCCAATTTTGTACATCTCCTGAATATCTTTATGATTACTTCTTCAGAGGATAGAATTTTATAGTAAAAATGGAATATAACTCTGTGTCAACATATGTTATTATATCTGCCCTTGAGAGTTAACCTAGTTGGGTGAGTCTATGACATGCACAATGGACAATCCCTCACCTTTATCACCTTAAGGTGTTATAAAGAGATAGTTGAAATAATTACTTCTTTAATGAGATACCACAGTTTTCTTTCTCAAAATTCTCACCCCTTAGCACAATCCCTATAATCTATTCTGATGTTTGGAAGGATCTGCTCATCCCTCTGTGTCCTGACTCAGAAAAGGACATCTCCCCATTTTCTCTTGTTTATTTCATTGAAATGCTGGTCTGAATTTAAGTATACTTTTCTTGATACTTTCGGGCTTCCTTACCTTTTATTTAAATCTCCATCCCTGACTTGGTTGCCATGTCTAACCTCCATACCAGTTTAACTCCAATACCATATTTTGTTTCCTTCCACATTCTCTTCCTCTCAGCAGCTGCTGAGATTTACACCTTGCCTGCCTTTGGGTAAATCTCCACACATGTACCAGACTGACCTCTCCACGTTCAATGAATTGTACAGATGTCCTCCACAATGGGTCCCCATTGTCAGTTTTAGAAGAGCAACTATCTGTCCTACAATCTGTAGCAGGCTTTCTTTGGTCCACCAACCAGCTCCCAAACCATGACATGGAGACTTAATATTAATTATCAATGCTCAGCCTTAGCTTATTCTTGTCCCACTAACACTTAAAACTTAAATTAACCTGTTTATCTTCATCTACTTGCCTTGGTCTTTTTATCTTTCTTTCATTCTGTATGTCCTACTCCATGTCTGGTTTGCTGGTGGCTGCCTGGTTGGCTGAACTTGGGTGTCTGCCTCTTTCTCCCTTGTTCTCTTCTCTGTCTTCTCTGGAGCCTGTATTCCTCCTACTTATTCTCTCTGCCCACCAGCCCCACCTAATGCTCTACTGCCTAGCTATGGGCTGTTCAGCTTTTTGCTTAGATCAATCAGGTACCTTAGGCAAGCAAGGTAAAATGACAATATATCTTTACATAATAAAACAAATGCAGCATAGACAAAAGCAACACACCTTTACATAATTAAACAAATGCAGCACAAACAAATGTAACCCACCTTTACATAGTTAAATCAATATTACACAACAACCATCAGCTTGGGTTGTTTGGAAATCTCAACTGGACCCCCTTGGCCAACAGCTCAACTGGATGAAACCCAGGCCTGCTACCAGTAAACTTGCCTGGCTATAAGAGACGGCCAGTTGAGACTTCATATTCCCCATTACTAGGAATCATGATTAGGATCACCCTCATAGATATCAGGAAGTTTCTACTGCACCAGGTTTCCATATTGCCTTCCAAATGCCCCTCAATTCTAACCTTCTTTCGCCATACTCTCTCCTCCTATCCCATCTCCCTACTACCACGTACTCCCTCCTGCTCTGATGCCAAGCTACCCCTAGTCCACCTATAAAATATATTCTATTTCCCCTTTCCAGGGAGATCCATGCATACCCTCTAGAGCACTCTTCTTTACCTAACATCTCTGGGTCTGAAGATTGTACCTTGGTTATCATTTACTTAATGGTTAATATCTACTTATAAATGAATATATACCATATTTGTCTTTCTGACTCAGGATAATTTTTTTCTAGTTCCATCCATTTCCCTACGAATTTCCTGATGTCATTTGCTTTAAATATTTGAGTAATACTCCATTGTATAAATGTACCATACTTTCTTTATCCATTCTTCTGTTGAGGGACATCTAGGTTGTTTCTAGTTTCTGGATATTATCAATAAAGCCTCAATGAACATGGCTGAGCAAATGTCCTTGTGGTAGAATGGAGTGCCCCTTGAGTCCCAAGAGTGGTATAGCTGGGTCTTGAGGTAGATCAATTCTTAATTTAGTGAGAAATTGACATACTGATATGAATAGTGGCTGTAGACCTTTGCACTCCCACAAGATTTGGAGGAGAGTTCCTTTTGCTCCACATCCTCCCCAGAATAAGCTTTCACTTGTGTTATTTACTTTAGACACTCTGCCAAGTATAAGATAAAATATTAAATGAGTTTTAATTTGTATTTCCCTGATGGATAAGGATGTTGAACATTTCTTTGTTTCTTACCCATTTAATATTCTTCTATTGAGTATTCTTTGTTTAGATCTGTACCCCATTTTTTAAATTGGATTTTTTGGTAACTAATATCTAGTTTCTTGAGTTATTTTAATATATCTTGGATATTAGTCCTCTATAGAATGTAAATTTGGTAAAAAAAATATTGCTCATTATGTAGACTGTCTCTTTGTCCAATTTGTTCATGTCCTTTGCCTTACAGAAGCTTTTCAGTTTCATGAGGCCCCATTTATTAATTGTTGATTTCAGTACTTGCACCATTAATGTCCTGTTCAGAGAGTTGTCTCTGTGCCAAAGAGTTCAAAGCTGTTCCCTACTTTCTGTTCTATCAGATTCAGTGTATCAGGTTTTATGTTGAGGTCTTTGATCCACGTGGGGTTAGTTTTGTGAAGTGTGACAATTATGGATCTATTTGCATTCATCTACATGCACACATCTGGTTCGACTAGCAATGTTTGTTAAAGACGTTGGGTATTGCTTGTTTATTCCCATTGTGTATTTCTGGCATCTTTATCAAAAATCAGGGGTCCATAGGTATGTAAATTTATGTCTGGGTCATCAATTCCATTGAACAATGTGTCTGTTTTTATGCAAATACAATATGGTCTTTATTACTATAGTTCTGTAATGCAACTTGAAATCAGGAATTATCTCTAGCAGTTCTTTTAGTGTTCAGTATTTTTTTAGCTATCCTGTGTTTCCTGTTTTTCTATCTAAAGTTGAGAATTACCTTTCAAGGTACATGAAGAATTTTGATGGGGATTGCATTGAATCTGTAGATTGCTTTTCATGGGATGGCCAAATTCTACTCTCTTAATGGTACCCATCCATGAGCATGGGGGCCTTTCCATCTGCTGATGTTCACATGCCCAGATCTCATAATAAAAATACAAGCAATATAAAAGGTCAAAGCAGTATTCCCATTCAAAAAAAAAAACTAAAACAAAAATACTACTCCAGTCTTGTAGAAATGTTCACCAATGAGAATTACCCAGATGAATACAAAGAAATAGAATTTATGACAATAATAATAAACTTCTACCACAGAATTCAAGAAATTTAAAGACAGAAGAAACAGCTTAATGAGATTAAAGAGGATAAATGACTGAGTAAGACATAAAAAAATACACAAACATGAGGCTGATGGAAATGGTGAAGACAACTGAGGATTTGAAAACTGAATTCAATAAAGAGATAGAAACATTGAAGAGAACTCAAGATATAATGAAGATAAAATTGAAAACCCAATAATATAACTAGAAAATTTACAGGAAAATTCTAATTAAAGTGAAATTGAATAAAGTATAAGATATAACATACAGACTTGAAGATAAAATAAAGGATATAGAACAAAAAAGAAAAGAATATAAAATACATGGAAAGTACACAAAAATGAAAACACGTGGAAGGCACAGAAAATGTGGGGTGCCATGAAAAGATAAAACCTTAAATAATAGGAATATATGAGTGCAAAGAATCCCAGATCAGTGGCAAAGATCAGTTCTTCAATAAGATCATAGAATAAGAATTATTCAAACAAAAGTTATATGTATCTATATTGATTCAAGAAGTACACAGAATACTAAATAGACAAGATCAGAAAAGAAAATATACTTCTTATCATAGTTAAAACACTGTTTACAGAACAAAGAAAGAGTATTAAAAGATGCAAGAGAAAACATATAACAGACATATAAAGCAAAGCACATCACAGTCACAGTTGGTTTCACAACTGAAACTTTGAACACAAGAAGAGCCTGGAGCAATGTACTCCAAAACCTAAAAGACTATGACTGCTAACCTAGACTAATGTAACCAGCAAAACTATCTGTCATAGTCTAGTAATAAATATAAACTTCCCACGGCACAAACAGTTTAGAAGTTATATGCAGCAGACCAAAACAAAAACAAACAAACAAACAAACAAACAAACAAAAAACAGAATGCAATATTTCTGTCTGAAGAGGGAATAACCACAGCCAAGAGAGTCTAGAAGGAAATCAAAGGAAGTTGTAATTACTGAAACAAAAAAGTGACACTAAGGCACAAATAATAACATCTGAAATCACCAACACAGTGGCAATAATCAACACACATCTTTCAGTAATAATTTTAAATACTAATGGTCTCAATTCTCTAACCAAAAAGTCACAGACTAGGTGAAAATAAAAAGCAACAAAATTCATCTATCTGTTGTTTGCAAGAAACACTTCTTAGCTTTAAAGATAAGCACTATCTTAGAAGGAAAAGATGGACAAAATTATTCCAATCATATGGGACCAGGAAGCAAGCAGGCATGACATTCTGATGAGGAAGTATACTTCATTCTAATCAAGAGGAACAATTAACCAAGAAGATGCTACTTTCCTAAATATATACCCACAAAATTCTGGTGCATTAAATTTCATAAAAAGTACACTACTGAAATTAAAGATACAGATTAACATTAACTCATTGAGAGTAGGTGATTTTAGTACACTACTTTCTACAATAGACAAGTCATCTGAACAAATTAAACAGAGAAAAATCATATTTAAATGGCATAATACATCATAAACTTGCAGATATACAAAGACTATTCAACACAAACACCAAGAATATACTTTCTATTCAGCAGCTCATTGAAGTTTCACAAAATAGACCACATCTTGAGAGACAAAATAAATCTCTACTACATCAGAAAAACTGAAATAACTCTGTGTATCCTATTTGACCATAATGCAATAAAATTTAAATTTAACAGCAAGCAAATCTGTATCAAGTACACAAACTCATAGAGAATCATTATTTTGCTAAATGATGAATGGGTCAAAGAAGTATTCAAGACAGAAAGAAAGAAAAATTCCTGGAATTAAAGTAAAAACAATATAATAAAACCTCTGTGATATATTCATTTTAGTTATGATTTCTATTACTATGATGAGACACCATGACAATTCTTATAAGGAAAACATCTAATTGGAGATAGCCTACAATTCAGAGGTTTAGTCCATTATTGTCATGGTGGGAAGCATAATGACAAGTAGACAGACATGTTGCTGGGGAGGTACCTGAAAGTTCTGCATCTGGATTGGCAGGCAACAGGAAGAAAATGTGACACTAGGCCTGGCTTGAGCATCTGAAACTCCAAACAAAGCCCACTCTCAGTGACACACTTCCTCTGACAAGTCCATACCTGCTCCAACAAGGCCACACTTCCCAATAGTGCATGCCACTCCTAATTAGCCTATGGGGGCCATTTTCATTCAAACCACCACAATAGTAAATAGTCTTCATGGGAAATTTATAGCTTTCAGTGACAATATTAAAGAAATCAGAAAGAGATAAAATAACTTAATGAGACAAGTAAAAATGTAGGAAAGCAAGAACAACCCAAATACAAACGGAGCAGGTATATTATTTAGGGTTACCATTGCTGTGAAGAAATACCATGGTCAAAGCAACTTGAGGATGAAAGGGTTTATTTGTCTTACACTTATATATCACTGTTCATCATTGAAAGAGTCAGGACAGGAACTCAAGCAAGGAAGGAGCTGATGTAGAGGCCATGAAAGAATGCTGCTTACTGGCTTGCTCTCCTTGGCTTGTTCATCCTGCTTTCTTATAGAAACCAGGACAACCATCTCAGTGCTGACCCCACCTACAATAGATTTGGCCTGCCCAATATGATTAAGAAAATGCCTCAAAGGCTTGTCTGTTTGCAGCCTGATTTTCTGCAGGTATTTTATCTATGGAGCATCCTTCCTCTAAGATAACTATAGCTTGTGTCAAGTTAAGTAGCCAGCAGAGTAAGGTTCAAGAAATAACGAAAATGAGACAAGGAATTAATGAAATGGAAATAGTTAAAACAATACAAAGAGTTAATGGATCTAAGAGCTGGGTCTTGGTGAAGATAAATAAAATTGAAAGTTCCTTGATACAACTAACCAAAAGAAAGTGATGACCCTAATTAATATAATAAGAAATGAACAGGGAAAAATTATAACAGAAATCAAAGAAATTCAGAATATTATAAGGGAATACTTTTAAAATCTGTACTTCAGCAGGTTGGAAAGTCTAAAGTAAATGAGTGAATTTCTATTATTACCCAAACCACCAAAATTAAGTAAAAAATTAATATCAACAACTTTAAACAGACATATATTGAAGGAGGAGATTGAAACTATAAAAGGCCATTATCGTAGCTGCTGCTGAGGGCCTTGTCTGGGTCCGTGGTCCAGTTGCAGCTAGGGTCTGTGTTGATGTCTGTCCTGTGTCACCTCAGGGGGCCATATGAAACTTACATTAGGAAGTTAGAGGGTCATACTGAGTCAGCCCTGCCTTCACTGACCCCAGGAAAGTTAAGCTCTGCCCCCTCACTGAATAGTTCAGCAAGAGAGCTATTCCTGACTCTCAGTGGGGAGCTTGCCCCTGTACTCCTGAGAGATGACCCCACCCCTCCCCACAGGTAAGTGTGAACTGACCCTAATGGCATGGTATACAAGAGCTGGCTTCACCCCTTTACCTAAGGCAGGCAGCCCCAATGGTCCAGATTGACAAGCTCAGCTACCACCCAGGCACACAGCCGTGACTTAGGTTGGTCCACCCTAAAGTCTACCCCATCTAGGAACTGTTGGAGCTCCTGAAGGGACTGGTTCTGTGGAAAGATACCAACATGATCTCCATGGCAGCTGTGGGATATCCCAGAGGAGTTTCAGTGAGGATCCCGTGATGATGGTGTACCAGAAACTAGAAGCCTCGAAGGAGACTAATGACTCATTGCAATGAACATTTGCTGGTAAGGCTGATTGGACAAAAGGGTATACTATGTGACACATCAATCCCAATGACACCAGGACAAATGAAGAGGTGTGAGAGAGGCAGGAAAGATGGAGAAGCAAAGAGGTTTTATTTGTTTTGTTCTTTTCTTGTTTTATTTTGTTTTAAATTTTTTGGGGGTTGCTGCAGGGGTGAGGGAAGGATAGGTGGGGACTGGAAGGTGAGTGGAATTGGGGTGCATGATGTGAAATTCACAAAGAATCAGTAAAGAAATTACGTTAAAAATAAATGAATGGATAAATAAAACATTATTGGCTTTGAGAGAGAGAGAGAGAGAGAGAGAGAGAGAGAGAGAGAGAGAGAGAGAGAGAAAGAAAGAAAGAAAGAAAGAAAGAAAGAAAGAAAGAAAGAAAGAAAGGTCATTAGAGTAAAAGAAATCCAGGCCTGAACAGACCCATAGAAGAATTCTACCAGACTTTCAAAGATTTACACCCAATCCTTAAGTTACTTTAAAAAATATAAATAGAAGGAACACTAACATACTCCTTCTATGAAGTCAATAGTAGAAGTCAATAGTACTTTAAAATGAAAACTATGTAAGTACATAACAAAAAAGAAAACTACAAGCCAATATCCCTAATTAACATACATAAGTCATTAATGTGAACTGAATATAGATATACATCAAAATAATTAACCTAAATAACTAAGGTTGCCTTTATCCCTGAGATGCAGAGGTTCAACATATGCAAGTCAATAAATGAAATAAACCATATATATGGATTCAAAGACAAAATTTGGCATGATTATATCACTATATGGAGAAAAATATCTTGATAAAATTGAACATTTCTTTATGATAAAAATCCTAAGAATGTATGACTAGAGGAAACATATCTCAACATAGATCTTATAGGAGAATATACAGCTGCCATTTTACAAGACGAGCATAATTCACAGAGACTAAAGTGGCAATCACAGATCCTGCATAGGTCTGCACTAGATTCTCTGCAAATATGTTATGGTTGTTAGTTTGGTGTTTTTGTGGAACTGCTAATGGTGCAAGTGGAGGTGTCTGTGTCTCTTTTGCCTGCTCTTAGGAACTTTTTTCTTAGGAACTTTTTTCTCCCATTGGGTTGCCTCACCCAGCCCTGATATGAAGATTTGTGCCTAGTCTTATTGTAACTTATTATGCCATGTTCAGTTGATATCTCAGAGAGGCCTTTTCTTTTCTGAAGGGAAACATAGGAGGAGTGGATCTGGGGGAGAGGTAAGGAGGAGAAAGGGACTGGTAGAGTGGAGGGAGGGGAAAATGTGGTTGAGATGTGTCTAGAAGAACTAAAAAAAATGAAAATGAAAAAGAATTACAGGTAACTAAAGAATGCTGGAATTCGGACAAATAATCTTCCCTAGGGAAGGGCCCCTGACTTAGTTATCCAATACTAAAATCATTAGCCCTATAGTCATAGACATACAAGCCACATTATATGGATTGAGCAGGTTATATTTATATATTTATGTGTCATATGTATATATATATATATGCAACAATAAAGAAAAAGATGGCATAAATTGAGAGACTGCATGTATGGGGACATGGGAGGGGTTGGAGTGAGGAAAATGTTGGGGGAAATGTGATTATATTTTATTTTCACAAAAATTATTTACGAAAGGGAAAGAAAATCACTCAGAGGAGTGCCCAGCAGCTTGGCTTTTAGTTAAATCTGGATTTAGTCAACTTGACAGGATGAGCCATCATATTAGTTGGTATTCACAATAGCCAAGAAATGGAAACAGACTAGATATGTATCAATTGATAAATCAATATTGAAAAACATGATAGACTGATACAATAGAATATTTATTCAGCTTTAAAAAACTTTTTATTGATTATTGTGGATTTCACATCATGTATACCGATCCCACTCATTTTCCAGTCCACTTCCCTCTGCCCTCTGCCCTTGTGACATCCCCCAAATAAAACAAAATTTAAAATTATAGCCACAATATAAAAAAAATCTCAGCATGGACACTGTAGTGTGGCCCAGTGAGTCACACATTATACTCCTTGGTACATAAACTGTTACTTGTAAGTGTTCTTTGTAATGGATCACTTATTAGTCTGGCTTGTGGTCTCCAGCTTCTGTTACCCTATTGACAGTGGGCCCTCACTGGGACTCCTTCCTTTTTTCTAAGTTGTTCTATTTACCAATAAAGATTTGGGAGACAGATATTGGGGTGAAAACTTGCTAGAGCAGAGAAACTTATACTGACCCAGTGAGAAGGTGTCTCTCTTACTCTCCCAAACCAAAAAGGCCCATGAATCTCTAACTCCCTCCTTTCTACTTCCTGCCAATCTCTCTATCCATCTTCCCAGGTCCTCTGTACTCTCTATGACTAATTCTTGTCAACTAGTCCCTGGCTCTACCCCTTGATCCAAGGTTAATTTTATTAACACAGTCTCAGAGTATCACAGTGCCTTCAAATATTATGTAACATTTTCCCCTATTTATCTAAATAAAAAAGTAAAGGTTTTAACTCTAACACAGTAAAAGTATATAAAATAAGAACAATTATCTGGTAAGAATTACATTCACAATGTCCAGTCATGAGTATTTGGCAAACTTGAGGAAAATACTCTATTATCTATCCTATCTTGGTGAATTCAAAGTTTTATACCTATGCCACTTTCTCTCATAACTTGTATTATCATCCTAATAATATGTTAATAGAACATAAAACATTTTCTTAGATAAAAACTTAAGCTTTTATGTCTCTTCATCTTATGAAATTCACATCTCTTTTCTAAGTTTCTTTTCTGAATTTGGTAACAAAGAAAATGGTATAACTATCTACTCTTCAACTCCTATCAGAGACCCAAGAAGGATAAAATATTCCCTGAGTAAACAGGAAGCACAGAGCAAGCAACTTTTAAAACTACAGAAATGACAGAGACAGCTGGCTGCCTGGATAGTCACCAAAGGTTCCTCTGAAACTTTGAGGAACTCATCTTCATCCTACAGGCCTAGAATATCTGACAGACTTTTCTGTGAAGCAGGAATTTTGAAGGACTTGCCTACCTTGTCTTGGAAAATTTTGGCAGCCATCTTCCTTTGTGTCCTGCTTGTTTAATTTGGACAGCTTACTGTCAGCAGTTGAGGCAGGTGAAGTTTCTTACCCAATGGCTAGCTTTGCCATGTTGAAAGCAAAACTCCATATGGAAGATTTTTGATAACCATCGTCCTTTCTGAAGTAGATTGGTATAGCCAGGTACAGACGTATCTCACTGTTGTGAAAAGCCTTATGATATTAAAACATTTTAAATACCATATTCTGTAGATCTCTGAAATGTTTGAAGACCACCTATCTATCTAAAATAAATAAAGCTAAATAAATTTCATTTCTGTCTCCATCTAAACACTTACTACAAGTTTGTTATCTTAATTATCTTAAAAGTTTTTTAATAGTAGCTTTCAAGATTAGAACTCTAAATTACAATTTTAAATGAGTTACATAGGTACAATGCCTTACAGTATGTTGTAAGAAAAAATAATCTCAAATTTGTATCAATATACCAATGTCCATACAAATGTAAAATGTTTGAGACTAATAGTTGTCTTTTAGTCTAAATGCAGATTCAATAATCTATGCTTTTATCTAATCTTTCCTATACCCCCACCTTTTGTTTTCAGAAAGAGATCCCTGAATCTAATCTTCTTTGTTTGGTTTACTCCCTGACCATGGCCAATAATAACTTGCAACTAACCTCCTTAAACAATGACAAATATCCATAACCCACCAAACAACAAAAACCCACTCACAACAACTCTTGGAAATGTAGGTGATTTGTTCTTAAAATTGCTTCTTGTTGTCTGGGAATGACATCTTCAAGGTATTCTTAGAAAATTGGGAAATGTCAAGTCCTGGGAGAGCTAGCTCTATCATTTGTTGTCCAGTCTCTTTGTGACAGGAAATTGCAGGGCTTTTTTGAAGTACTGGTTAGAGTAGTCTATGAGGATGGACCATCTTAGCTATGAGGATGGACCATCTTAGCTAACCACTTTAAAGTTGCCCTGAGCAGTTTGAAGTTCAAAGCTGATCTTTGGGAGGTGTTTGTCCCCTTAGTGGCATTACCACAACCAGGCCCCATCATCTTCTTGGAGACCTCAATTGTCACTGCCAGGAATTGTCATGGTACACTGCAGAAAACAAATATTTTCAGTGTCATATGTAGTATATCTCCAAGAGGTTAAAGGACCACAATCTGTTGAATACATTCAGGGTACACAAACTTAATTCCTAGTAACCTGCTTCAAATTCAAACCCAAAATCAATTAGGTGAATCTTATTTCTAAAATTCATACACTGTATGATTATATATATATATATATATATATATATATATAATAGATTTACTATATATTACTAACATATATATTATAGATTTTGAGATAATATTTATACATTAAAAAAAGTTTTGAAGAGAGAAAATAAAACCAAAGGGACAAGTGTTTAATTCTGGAAGGAAAGTTACCCTGTCAGAAGTCAGGCTATACCTGCAAGTGTTCAGCTCTAGAGGGAAAGACACCCTGACTGTCTGAAATCAGACAATACCTACAGCTGTGAAAGGAAAGTATCCTGGATGCCTGCAGCTGTGAGGAGAAAGGTATCCTGACTTGTGGGGAAGTCAGGCTATACCTAAAGCTGTGAAGGGAAGGTATCCTGGATATCTACAGCTATGAGGAGAAAGGTATACTGACTATTGGAAATCAGGCAATTCCTACAGCTGTGAAGGTAAGGTATCCTGGATACCTATAGCTGTGAGAAGAAAGATATTCTGACTTTTTGGGAAGTCAGTCTATACCTGAAGCTGGGTTCTAGTGGGGGATGGTCTCCCCGCAGGATGTGGCAATCCTGCTCTGCTCCCCTAAGAGAGTTTCAGCTGTTCCTTGCTTCTCTGCTCAACTCCATTAGGGAGTTTCCCAGCAGAGATGTCCTTTTCTTCTCATCTCTGGCCCACATTTGTTATTTCTCTGCTTCTCTTTGCTAAGCAGGAAATGTTGCAGAATTGTAGCAATCTGCTCCAGCTACGGAAGAAAAATTGTTACTTCTGCTTTGCTCCTCTAAGGGAGTTTCCCAGCAGAGATGTCCACTGCTTCTCTGCTCCACTCTGCAGTTTCACAGCAGATATTCTGCTCCACTCTGGCAAAAGAAGGGCTTCACCCAAAACTCTTTCAAGAGATTTATTTGGGATGGAGGAATCCAACAGAGTGGCTGCCTCTGCCAAGTTGGAAAAGGGCAGCTGCCAACTGAGCAGGCACAGGGCTTATCTAGGGTTTCTTAGAGGCAGAGTTTTTCTAAGCAGAAGATTTTCAGAATGAGAATTAGTCAGATTTTAATCGCCTGAGCTAGACAAACTCAGAGATTAGTTAAATTTCATGCTCACAGATTGGTTGTTTTCATGCTGAATGATTGTTTTTCCTGCTCAGGGATTGGTTGGTTTCATGCTCAGTTGGTCAGGGACAGAGTATGTTTCTTTAGCTCTGGTTTCAGAGCCAAAGTGTGTTTCTTTCACTGGCCCTTTTTTAAGCTTTTGACTCTAGTTTCAGGGCCAGAGTGTGTTTCTTTCACTGACTCTGGTTTCAGGGTCTGAGTAGGTTTCATTGGCTGGCCCTTTTACCCTACAAAAGATTATGAGAGTAGTGGAAAGAGAATACTCCCTTAATTTTGGTTTTCTTTTGTCCCAAATGAGGTGATTCTTTCTGACATGACACAGAGATTTTGTATTTTCCTTTAATAAGCGTGCTTGGGCTAGAGGAGAGAATCACAATTCAACACCAAAGCCAGCTTTGGTTTTTGATTGAATTGGGGCCAAAAAAAAGACTCTTTGCCTTTTATGTTTGTACAGATCAGTAAAAGCAAGCATTTGGGAAGATTTATGATATTCTACCCTGTTCGAGGTGTGCTATGCCTATATGCCAATTTATTCTTTTTTCATGGGACATTTTCTCTTGATAATTCCTTATTCTTTTTCAGATGTCTCATTTGTCCAATGGTCTTTAGATTCCTTAGTTGGATGCTTTTATTCTTCTGGAAAAAAAATAGACAAAACCCTAACTTTGGGGAGTTTCTTTTATGGCAGGTTATATCTTTGTTAAGACAAAATGTTTTTTCACAACAGAAAAAGCATTGTCTTTTAATAATAAATATATTTTTGATCAAATGAAAGGCACTTATTAGTCTTATAAGTTAGTTGGATTAAATAACCAAGTTGTTTGATGAACTATCACCTCTCCTAATCAAGAGGTCTCTCCTGTCCCATTCAAATCTTTATCAGTCTTGATGATAACCATAGCTTTTCTTCTCCTGTGGAAATAAAAGCAAAACCTCTTGCCCAATGTAACGTACATCCTGATATCCCCATAATGGCCATGACTTCTAGTAAATGTGTAATTGCAGAATCAGTCTTTTAAGAACTTAAAACAGTCACCCATTGCATAAGTATATATGGTATGGTGCACATATTTTAATTTTCTAAACTCTTCAAAATGAAACACAAACATTTGCCAAATTTCATTTCTTTGAGTACCTTTTTGGTTACTTCTGGCAGGTATGGAATTTGGTTATACTAAGAACATGTAGTTCTCCTTATTAATTTGGCTTGTTGCCAAGTAGTAGAAAACTCTTTCTTCAAACCTTTGCTGTTAACATTGTGTTTCTTATGAAATTATGAGGCTTTGAGCACATTTCCTACCAACAGCTGATAAATTTCATAATTACCTGGTAGACCCATGTGGGATCTCATACGTATTATATACAAGGGATGATTTCTATTTCTGATTATTTCTTGCAATTGAATAAACAAAATATTAATTCTGAAACATCTGGAATAATTTCACTGGTTTCAATATGTAAAACAACTTATTCTGTATATTGAGAGTCAGTAATTATATTAAGAGGTTTGAGAAATTCTACAATACCTGGAGAATAGCATATAATTGTAATTTTTAACTGACGCATAAGGGCTTTGAGCCACATCACTTATATTTCCTGACTTACCACCTACTTTTACTGATTTATTTGCATCAATAAAGAATTATAGGGGCTCCAGAAATTGGTGTTCCTCTTACTATTTGAGGGAGAATCCAATTAGTCCTTTTTATATACTGGAGTCTCTTGCTTTTGGGATATTTGTTGCTAATCTTTCCCAATAAATTACTACAAGCTTGTTGCCAGTGTTTGTTTTCTGCTCATAATGAATCAATTTCAGCATTAGTAAAAGGTACCACAATTTCTGCTGGATCTATTCATGTTAATTGATCGAGTGTCAATTTTCCTTCAGAATCAATTCAGTACCTTTATTTACAAAGGCTTATAATTTTTACTCTGTGTTGTAAAATTATTCATTTAAAATATTTTCTTTTCTCTGCATAAGAGTTACTATAGGAGAATGAGTAGAAGGTAGTATGACTTGTACATAATAAAGCTCTGGATCCAAGTGATCCACATGTGCACCCTTTTAATTTCTTTTCTACCAGAACCAATTTTCTTTCATCTTCAGCTGATAATTTTCTTAGACTATTTAATTTAAGTCTTTATCACCTTGTAAGAATTGGAATAAATTACTTAACTCTTGAGTTGTTAATCCAATTGTGGGCCTTAGCAAGTTAATATCTCCCTGCTCTTTTTGAAAATCTTTAAGAGTTTGTGGTTGATCTCTCCTGATTCGTACTTTCTGTGATTGAATTTTCTGTAAACCCATCTTGCAGCCTAGGGTATTAATAGATTCTCCACTTTGTATTATTTCAGGAGCAATTTTTAATCCTCAACAAGGCAAAATTCTCTTTACTACATCAAACATGTTTTCTAAAGCATCTGTATCTGAAACATCCAGTCAGATATCATAAATATTATGGTAAATTACAGATTGAGGAATTGTTTATGAATTATGTCTAATGGCTGTTATATAAAATATTGACATAAGATGGGGCTGTTTAACATTTATTGTGGAAGAATATTCCAATGTTACCTTCTAACAAGCTGGGAATTATTAAAAGTAGGTACTGTGAAGGCAATTTTTCTCTATCCTGTTCTTGTAAAGGTATAGTAAAATAGCAGTCTTTTATATCAACCATTATAATAGACAATTCTTTAGGTAATAAGGAAGATAAGGGAATTCCAGGCAGTAAAAATCTCATTGGCTGAATCACCTTATCAATATCTCTGGGATATGTTATCATTTTCAATTTTTAAGATTTCTTTTTAAATAATAAATATAAGATAACTCCAGGGGCTTGTCGATTCTTCAACACGTTGAGCATTTAATTGCTTCTGTACCAGCTGTTTCAGTGCTTGTAATTATTCTGATGTCAAAGGCCATTGTTCTACCCACACAGTTTTAGTTTCAGTTAACCATTTTAAAGGTAGGGCTGTTGGTACCTTTAAAAGTCCAACAGCTGTTGTGCCCTGCTTATTTGTAACTTTAAAGATGTATAACTTTCCTGACAATACCTTTTAATATTTCTCTCAGAAGCATTATTTATTTTGTGGTTTCTGTCTGAGATTGAAGGAATGTTGCTCTATGGCCCTAGCTTTTTCTTTTCACCATTCTCCATTGTAACTGAGGGCTATCTTCCTATATTGCTGTAGCTATATTTCTATTCTTGAGGGATAGTTCTGTTCTGAGTTGCCCATGAATTTAACATCTACTTCAAATAGGGTGAATACATAGCATACAAAATGACTGCTTCCTTAAATATCCTCAAATCTAATGTTTCTACAGGATTCCTTTTAACTCCTGTATAACCTTGGGTGTACCTATTGTATACCAGTTGTTCTTGTACAGTAACTGGATAAACAAAGGTTGGTTTTCTAATAACCTTGGGTCACACCTTTCAGATTTATTATGCAGTGGTGCAGTAGATTCTTTTCTAAATTCCTCTGAGTCTTTTTTCTTATTTTTATTAGTAGTTCTTTCTAAGGCTTGTATCTTATCTACAGTAAGTCTTTCTAAGGCTTGAACATATTCAGTCAATTTTTCATATAACATATATATGATATTTTCATAAAAACATCAGACCATGTTTTTAAAGATAAAATATAAATTACCAAACTGATAGTAATTATTATAGCTATTATGTCAATACCAACTAAGTCAGTTATTCCTTCATGATTTTTTCCATTCTCAAGCCATCTATTGTTGCTTTATACAGAGTCCTAACTTCCTGCATTGTGGTGTTTCCCATTCTTAACATGGAAAGATCTTTCTGAGGAATTCCCAGGTGTCTTACCAAATCTGTTGCAATGTCTGCAGTGGCCAGGCTGTGAGGCATTTGGGGCCAGGTTGAGTGGCAGCAGCAGCAGCAGTGGAAGAAGCCAGAGTGGCTGCTGTAGGATGAGCTGATGTGGCAGCAGGGCTGTGAGGCACAGGGTGTGGATGCAGAGGGACTGGTGGGAGAAGGCACCTGAGGAGTAGCTGTGGCAGCAGGGGGTGAGTGGGTTGAGGGATGATGGCTTCCATGAGATCTCATGCTACATGTTGGAAGCCAAATGTTTTTATTTGAGTTGTTCCATTTACCAAATAAAGACTCAGGAGTCAGATATTGAGATGGAAATCTGTTAGATCAAAAAAGCCAAGAAGCAACAAGCTGGCTTTCCTTTTTGGCTGAAGAGCTAGCAAGAAAGCATCTCTCTTATCATCCCAGTGAAAAATGCCTGTGAATCTCCAAGTCCTTCCTTAAACCTTTCTGTGCATCTCTCCATCTTCCCAGGTCTTCAGTACTCTCTATAGCTATTTCTAGTCAACTAGTAACTGGCTCCGCCCCCTAATCCAAGGTTAATTTTATTAACACAGTCTCAGAGTATCACAGTGTGATTATATATACCACAACACCTCTTAGATATCCTGTTGTCATCCTGTGTCATGGAGATCCTGTAGCTTTGGATCTGCCGATCCGGCCCCTTCACATCCTCCATCTGTTCATAGATGAGGTGGATATTATGGTGGACAAACCTATAGCCCTGGACTGGGCCTCTCTTGTAGCTGGGTTGGTCAGCCTTCCAGCATCCCCTCATTGTCACCACCAGGGTGAGTTCTCCAGCAGTGCCTCAACTATCAATGCATCAGGTAGCAAGAAGAAAGGCCAGCCAGTTCTTGTTCTCCCACACCGACACCACCAGGGCTAGCTCTACTATTTTGCCCAGGTGAGGTGTATGACCTACTCTCCTGATTGCTGCACTTGGTGAGGGATAGGGCTGGCTCTTTTAATCCTCATGCCCCTGAGGCCAACTCTCCCACCTGCCATAGGTGGCAAGGGGCAGGGGGGTCAACTGCATCTTTCTCTCACCTATGCAACCAAATGACTAAGTGGGATCAGTTCTTCTGCTTTCACACCCTCTGGTGGGCTCATCTGTGCTCCCGACAAGATGGTCAGCTCTACTGTGCTGCCCTGGTGAGGTTCAGTGCCAATTCTCCTACTCTCATGACCCCAGGGCCAGCTTTTCCACCCACCACAGGCAGTGAGGTGCAATACCATATGGCAGATATGGCTGGGGACAGATCTCCCACACACAAGGTGTGTTTCAGACCCTAACTGTAGCCAAGGACCATGACTTGGTTCATGGCTCTACTGTGGCTGGGGTCTATGTTGATGTCCATGGCTCAGGTTACCAGTGAAAGCAAAGTAGATGCCTGGCATCTGAGCTGCTGCAACCTAGGGACATGTTAGAATTTGAGAGCCATGTTGTCACTGGGGTCATGCTGATCTGAGTGATCTTCAATGCCAACTCCTGCCATGATGACATCCAGGCCTGGACTGTTTCCAAGGACCATGTCTGAGTCCATAGTCCTACTGCATCCTGAGTACATGTTGATGTCTGTGGCCTGTGTTGCCACCAAAGGCCACATGGAGTCCTAGAATCTGGGCTGCCACCTGTCCCCATGTTGGTGTCAGAGGACTGTGCCACTTCCAGGCCCATACAGACTTGAGTGAGATGTGCTATCAACTGGGGCCATGGCATTATATGGGTCCTAAGCTGTGGTTGGTGCTATGTCTGGGTCTGTGGCCATGCTACAGTCAGGGTCTGTGTTGATGTCTAAGGTTCCTATTGCCATCAAACACTATGTAGATGCCTGGGATTGGGAGCTGCCACCTTTGGCCAGGTGGGTATTCAAGAGCCATGCTGCTGCTATGTCCATGTCAATCTCAATGGCCTGTAATGCCAACTGGGGCCATAGTGGCATCTGAGTCTAGGCTGCTGCCAAGGACCATGTCTGGGTCCATGGACCAACTGCAGCTGAGGTATGTAGATATTTATGGTCTGTATTGTTACCAAAAGCAACACAGACGTCAGGGGCCTGGCCTGCTACCTAGGGCCATATTAGTACCCAAAGGCTGATCCTGTGCTGCACCACACAGATCTAAGTATTATTCAGCTTTTAAGAAAAATGAAATTACATGTAAATGTATTTAGCTGGAAATACTCTATGTGAGGTAACTAACACAGACTCAGATAGATAAGTCACATGTTCTCTACTATATGTGGATTCCAGATTTTAATCTTTAGATATATGTATTTAAATTGGAGTTTCAAAAGAATCTGGGAAGCCAGTAAGGAGCCATGGAGTTGGTGGGGCTTTTAAGATAAGGAAGATAGAATGCAGGTAATATGAAAGAGATAGGGAGCAACAGAGCACAAAAGGTTAAGTGGGGTAGGAGTTCAGGGTAAAAGAAGAGATATAAAGAGGGATAACTAATATAAAAGATTTTTAAAAAGTCAAAATAAAAAGCTACTACTGAAGACACTTCCTGAAGTATACATATACATTTTTGTTATCTTTTTTTTTTGTGAGACAGGGTCTCAGTATGTAGCTGTGGCTATCCTGGGACTTACTATGTAGACCAGGTTGACCTTGAACTCTCAGAGATATGCCTGCCTCCTCCCCCCAATTGTTGAGATTAAAGGCATGCACCACCACACCTTGCTTCCTCTACATTTATTAAAACAAGTTTAAACTGAGTTACTTTAAAACAAAAAGCTAATAATTCTTCTAGATAACAAAGGTTATCAAATAAAACTCTCAGTGCTAACTATGTTACCTCTTTTGGAGATGTTGGTCAGTGGTATCTCACGGATTCTATAGCATTGTAGCCTATTGGCATTGCTCTTATTTACCTTCTGGAATTGATTGTAAGACCCTGTTGCTGCAGACTCCACATAGAAGATGGAGAAATTATGTTGGTATTATTTGGAAAGATTCACACCTATTGAATGACTTTAATAGTGCTGGAAGGTCTTCCTCAGCTGTGAACCACATAACCCACAATAATTACTAGCCTGGCAAAATATTCCAACTGCCACAATAGTGACACAAATGATATAGAAATAACCAACCACTTTCTGATTAGATTTAAGGTCCACTACACAAGACAGAACTCATGCGTGGCACTTGTGATGGGGACAAGAACCCGAGATTAGGTAGATCATAGGTACTAGGGGAAATATCTAATACTCCTACAACTCCAGGATGGATCAGTAAGATTTTTAAGCACTAAAATCATTGGATGCTTACAGCAAACCTGTTTTGCAGAAAGAACAGGCAAGTTTCACATGAACTGAAAGAAGCTGAGACTGCATGCATGCAGGAGACAAAATGAAACCAGCTCTTTTTAGTCTTTTCTTCTAGCCCATCCCTATATCTTTTTGAGATCTGCAGAACCACAGACACATTTTCTACCTAGGACTACCAGTTACCACACTAGGCTTGGGACTCAGTAAGAAAATTGTGTTTTCCTTCCTGTCTTCCATTCTGCTTAGACTTACTCTTAGTCCTGTTGCAGTCTATCACTTGGAGACCCTCCTGCAGCACAACTTGACCCCCTAGGGAAAATGCCTCATGTAGTGGACCCATGGTTCTCCTAATTCTTTATAACTTCTCCCCCAGCCACCATACTTGGCTAAGATCCAGAGTCGACAACAATAATCAAAGAATGGAACACAAATACAATAAAGACAATACCAGAAAAAAGACAATACCAGATATATAGTCCAAGTAATGCTTTAAACATCGCAATAATGGATGCTATTGCAAAAACAATCATAGACAGCTAAGACAATACTGTTTCTACAGAAGCCAACAATTTTATTGCAAACAGGCCCTAAGAAAAACAATTTAACTGAAACTCAATGCAAGGACTTCAAAATAGCAATTATGAGTATTTTCATGAAACTTAAGGGTGATGTAAATAAATGCACTAATGAAGACTGTAAAAACACAAACTGTTGAATGGAAGTAGAATTTAAGAAAAAAAAATACAATCACTACATACATAGAGGACCTAGTACCAACACCTGTAGGCCCTGTGCATGTTGCTTAAGTCTCTGAGTTCATAACAGCCTTTGCTCGTGTTGATTTAAGGGGCCTTGTTCTCCCGATGTACTCCATCCCCTTTGGATTTTACATTCTTTCTACATCTGCTTCTACCAGATTTCCTGATCTTTGAGGGGAGGAATTTGATGGAGACCTCTAATTTAGACTCTCTCTCAGGGTAATGTTTGGCTGCTGGTCTCTACTTCTGTTCCCATATACTACAGAAGGAAAATTATCTTACAATGCCTGAATAAGACACTGATCTATGAGTATAGCAGATTATCACTAGTTAGTGATACTTTTTTTTCTTTTTATATCAGTAGAGTTATGTTTTACCCTAGGTCTCTGTGCTATCTAGACTCTGGTTCTTTGCCACCCAAGCAGTGCCAGGTATGGGTTCTGTCTCATGGAGTGGGCCTTAAGTCAAATCAGTCATTGGTTGGATACTCCCACATGTTCTGTGCCACCTTTGCTCTAGCACATCTTGCAAACAGGATAGATTGTAAGTCAAAGTGTGAGTGTAAGAACAAGTGGGTCTCTGGTTCTTGTTCATGAGTTTATATGATAGTTTTTGCTTTATCTTATTATATTTTATCTTATCATGTTTGGTTGTTACCTCTTAGAAGCCTGTTTTTTTCTAATGAGAGACAAAAGGAATGGATCCAAAGTGGAAGGGAGGTGGGGGGGAACTTAGAAGGAAAAGAGGGAAAGGAAACTGCTGTGGGATGTCTTTTTGTATGCTGTGAATGTGTGTTACTCCCATTGGCTAAAAAAAAAAAAAAGCTGCATTGGCCTGTGGCAGGGAAGGATGGAGCCAGGCAGGAAAATTCAAGCGATATAGTGAAAAGAAAAAGAAGAGTAAGGGGAGATGCCAAATCACCATCCAAGGAGCAACATGTAATGGGACGCAGGTAAAGCCATGGAACACGTGGCAATATATGGATTAATAGTTATGGGTTGAGTTAAGTTGTAAGAGCTAGCTAGCAAGAAGCCTGAGCCAGTAGGCCATAGCATTTGCAATTAATATTAAGCCTCTGAGTGATTATTTTATAAGTGGCTGCAGGACTGCGGGGCTGTGCAGGATAGGAGAAACTGGGGACCCCAGGGCTGGGAGGACAGAGAAACTTCAGGCTACAAAACTATAATCAAGATTTATTGTATGAGAAAAACAACTTTCAATAAAAAGAAAGATAAAAAAATATCAGTTCTTCCAATGAATGAACATGAAAGACATCCCTATTTTTATAGAGGTCTTTTCATGTCTTGGTTAAATGCATTCCTAGGTATCTTTATAACTTCTGTGAATGGTGTTTTTTCATGATTTCTTTCCCAGTAATTCCATTATTGATATATGAAATGCTGATATATGTTCTTCTTGCATCTTGCATCTTAATTTATTTATCAGTTCTAATAATTTTGGTAGAGGTTTGTTTTCTTTCAATGAAGTCATATAATCTGAAATCTGAAAAAAATACAGATTCACTAAAGAAAATTTAACTGAAATAAAACTGGAAATGGAAAACTTATGATGTCAAGCAAAAACCTCAGAGGTAAGTCTCACGAAAAATTGAAAGTCACAGAAGAATTTCCAGTCTTAAAGACAAAGTAGAAGAAAAAGATAGCCTAGTCAAATAAAATGAAAAAAATCTAGCACAAAACATCTGCAAAAACTGAGGCTCTATGAAAAGACCAAACCTACAAATGATAGGTGTAAAAGAAGAGGGAAAACCCAGGTCAAAGGCACAGAAAGTAATTTTAACAAAATCAGAAAAGAATATCTCCAATCTAAACAAAGAGATGCCGATAAACTTACAAGAATCACACAGAACACCAGATAGACAGGACCAAAAATGAAATCCCCCATAACACATAATAATCAAAACATTAAATGTACGAAAAAAAAAAGTATATTAAGACCTTTAAGGGAAAAACATAGACTTACATGTAAAGACAGGCCTATTAGAATAACACATGACTTCTCAATGGAGACTCTGAAATGCAGAGGAGCCCTTGCAATGGATATTCTACAAGGTTTGAGAGACTACAGGTGCCAACCCAGACTACTATACAATGTATAAATATCAATTTCAATAAATAAAGAAAAACATTCATGATAAAACCAGATTTAAGCAATTTGTATTCACCAATCTAGTTCTACAACAAGCACTAGAAAAAACAAAAATAAAAAGTTCAGTCTGAAGAAATTAACTACACACAAGAATACACAAGGAATAAATAATTCCAGAAGAGTAAATAAAAGAGGGGGAAAATCCACACCTCACCAACAAAATAACAGGAGTCAATAAACACTACTCATTGATAACTCTTTAACATTAAAGATCTCAATTTTCCAATAGACAGTGACTAATATATTGATTAGAAATCAGCATGCATCTCTCTGCTGCATCTAAGAAATACACTTCATCATTGAGGACAGGCATTTCCTCAGGGGGAAAAAATAGAAAAATTTATTTCAAGCAAATGGAACAAAGAAGCAAGCTGGTATAACTACTTTAATATCTTATGAAATAGACTTCAAATCAAAACTCATCATTAGAGATAGTGAAGTATATTAGATATTTACTGAAGGAAAAATTAATCATGAGGATTTTAAAATTCTAAATATTTATGCACCAAACAAAAAAGCACTCAAGTTCATAAAAAAAGCACTACTGTAGTTAAAAGCACATATAAACCATCACTTCATCATAGTTGATGACTTCAAAACTCAACTCACACAAATAGTCAGATCTTCCAGACAAAAATGAAGCAGAGAAATGCTAGAGTTAAATAATGATATAAAATAAATAGCCCTAGCAAACATTTACAGAACATTCCACCCAAATACAACAGAATACAATGACTTCTCAGCACCTCCTTTTCTTTAAAGTTGACAACACAAAGAAAGTCTTGACAGAAGAAAACTGAATAATACCCTGCATTTTTTATGACCACTAAAGATTAAAGCTGGACATCAATAACAACAGAAATAGCAGGAGTGGACAACAGTCTTATTGCCCATCTAGTAATGAATAGATAATGAAAATGTAGTATATTCATACAATGGAATGTTATTCAGCTGTTAAGAAAAATTAAATTATGAAATTTGCACGTAAATTTATGGAAACAGAAAAAAATTATTCCCAAGTGAGGTAACACAGATCCATAAAGACAAATATTTTATGCATTCTTTTCTACATGAATTTTAGCTTTTAAGCTTTAGGTATATGTACTGCAATCCAAATAACTACAGCCGTTAGGTAGCTAGTAAGGTCCTAGGAGGGAGAGGAGGATCCTCCAAGAAAGAGAAGTAGAATATAGTGTTATGGTGAAGTAAAGATGAAACAAGAATAGCAAGATTAAGTGGGAAGGAAGATGGGATATAGGGGTATAGCAACAAATATAGAAAGGGACAATTAACATTGTTAGGATGAAAGACCTTACAAAAAGCCATCTGGAGATATACTACTGTAAAAACTTCTGTATGTATATGTATTTGTGTATTTGAAAGGAATTTAAATGAAATAACTGTATAAAGCGGGAGACAGTGCCTCAAATAGACATCTTATGCCACCAAGTAAAACCTCCAGTTCTGGGAATAAGTTATTTCTTATTAAATCATTGGACACAGGATTCCAATGGAACACCCACCCACTGACCACCAAACATTGCAGGCTGTTGCCAAGGCTATTGGATTCTCTCTACAACCTAAGGGTATGATCATATTGCTTACTTATGTCACTGAACCTTGAGAATTCAAGCTGTTGATCAACTAGAAACTTCACCCCCTACTGAATAGAATTCATTGGGCTGTAAGATATTCTGCATACTCTGTGCCCTACAGTAGTGACCTGCCTACAAGATATACTGGTAAAATAGAGACACACATTTTATGGTGGTAACCAACTACTTTTTATTTGTTTGAAGGCTCACTCCATGAGATGGAACTCATACCTTAAACTAATAATTATGGCCAAGAACCTGAGTCTAGATGGGTCATAGTACTAGGGGAAGACCTACTACAATTTTCTGCTAAAAGAACATAGCATTAAAATGATTTCTAATGATATATTGCTATACCCATAGTTCAATGCCTCACTCAACTCTCAACAGAGAAGCTTTTTGCAGTAGTTGGGAATTAACAAAAAGACTCACAAATGTACAATGTTCAGAGAGTGAGAGACATTGGAGCACTCAGTCCTAAAGGGGATATCTTTATCAAACTCCTTCCTTCAAGGCTCAGTGTTCTACAAGGAAGAAAGAGTGCAAAGTTTTTAAGAGATAAAAGAAATGGATGACTTCAAAGCAACAGTTTCTTCTAGACACTCTAGGACTTATGCATGTTTGAACTCAAACAGACTGTGGTTGCAAGCACAAGACTCTCATGGATTCAATCCAATTTGTCCTAGCACTAAGAAAAAAAGACAGGAGGACCCACCTCTGAAAAGCTATTTGAAATTGATACCTGCTGGCAGAGGGAGAATCAATTTTCTCCAATGAAGTGTCCCTGGTTTTATAAACCACATTCCATGACAGCTTCCACGCCCAGGAGTAGTAGGCCAGCACAAAACAGCTCCAGGATTTTATATGTGTGTGTGTCATACACACACACACACACACACACGCACACATACACACACATATATAGTGTCTGAATTTTATTTAGATTGAATTCATTTTTGTCTTAATTTTTATTGTTTTGAGTTTCATTTTTGTATTTTTAAAGAGAGGAGAGAGAATGTAAAGTTAAGTGGGTTAACATCTGAGAGGAATTGCGAGAGATGAAAAAAGTCATTACTGGGCATTCAAGATGTCGAAGTGAAGACGTAGTGGGTCCTCCAGAGCGAAATTCTGGATTTCCCTGGGTCTTCCAGTAGGAGCTGTGATCATGTGTGCTGACAATACAGGAGCCAAAAATTTGTATATCATCTCTGTTAAGGGAATCAAGGGACTTCCTGCTGCAGGTGTGAGCAACATGGTGATGGCCACAGTTAAGAAAGGCAAACCAGAACTAAGAAAAAAGGTCCATCTAGCAGTGGTAATTCAACAATGAAAGTCATATCAAAGACTTCTCTCCAGGTCCCACCAAGCCCCGCAGTCCTGCAACCCACGTATAAAATAATCACTCAGATGCTTATATTACTTATAGACTGTATGGCCATGGCAGGCTTCTTGCTAACTGTTCTTATATCTTAAATTAACCCATTTCTATAAATCTATACCTTGCCATGTGGCTCATGGCTTACTGGCGTCTTTACATGTTGCTTGTCCTGCTGGTGGCTGGTAGTGTCTCACACTCCTTCTTCCTGTTCTCTCAATTCTCCTCTCTGTAGTCCCGCCTATACTTCCTGCCTGGCCACTGGCCAATCAGTGTTTACTTATACAGAACGATATCCACAGCACTGGGGTGTTTCTTTATTTTGAAGACAATACAGGAGTCATAGTAAATAATAAAGGCGAGATAAAAGGTTCTGCTATCACAGGTCCAGTTGCAAAGCAATGTGCAGACATGTGGACCAGGATTATATCCAATGCAAGCAGGATTGTATGATTCTTCAGTGTATTTGTAAAATATATTCATTAAAAAGTCTTTGCTCCCCAAAAAAAAATCAAAATATACTGGATGAAAAAAACATTTAAGGGAAAAAAATAAAACATTTATACCATACAAAAATCTCAGCATAATAGGGATAAACATCAGAAAATCTCAACCCTAGCTGAAGAGTTGTTGGCAATTGATGGCTGTTGGGAAAGAAATTCAGTTTTCTTCAGGAATGCATCCCATAAGAGGCTACCTATGTACACATTGGCTACATTAAATGGAGATTATAGGTTTCAAAAAAAAGACAAATTAAAAAAAAAGAAAAAAACATGAAATTGTGAAGTCATAGTGATGGTAAAAACAGGGAGGAATTAGAGGAGAGAAAATTAAGGGGTGTAGTGTGCACAACACATTATGTTCACTTATAAAATTCTTAATCAATAAAAAATATTTTAAGTCAACTTAGTCTCTACAAATTTGCTTTAACTAGGTATTATCCATTCATCTTTATTTCAATTTGTTTTAGAGTTGCTACTATTCTATGCTGTATACAATCAAATAAAATGTTAATAATACTGATATTGCCTAGTTTCTTTTAATTTATAGTTAGTTTTGTTATTGTTAGTAACTCACTATCATGCCTAAATAAGTGCTCATTACTTTGTGAAATTCTGCTACACACAAATATTTCACACAATACAAATCATTCATTCATCTACTCTACATAAATATTTTAGCAAATGATTAAGACAATGGCTTTGTCTTAGGTGATTCTGGAACTGAAGTAGGATCAGCCTCCTCGCTGCCTCCACACTCAAGGAGATAATAATTGTAGCCACCAGAGTGACTAGTTTGGAAAATAAGGTCTTGGTCTTCCACCTCTCCCATCTCAGGTCATTCATACTATTACTAGTCTATAACTTACCCTTTCCTTTGAGGTGACCTCTGCAAAATTTGTCACACTATAAACTGAAAACTGTATTTCTGGGTCTTCTTCTCTTATTATTTCTTGATTTGTTTTTCCAACAATGTCCTCAGTGCCAATCTTTACTATGTCATTAGAACCTAGCTCTTGGGTTGACAACTCATAATAGTAAATTTTCCTAGAATGCAGAACATCCAGCAGGATATGTATTACAACAAAATACATCAAATTCCAGTTCACCACTCACATTTGTCTCTGAGGTTTCTCATTCCTCAAGTGATATCTGCTCATCTTTATGGGTAGAGGCATTGAAAATACACATGTACTAAATAGCGTCTGTGACTGAAAATGAAAACAACAACAGGATTCAACACTATGAAGAATGTGACCTTGATCATCAGAAACAGCTCCCAGTTCATGCACAACTCTGGTGTTATCATGTGATGGGGACACATAATGGGTTTCTTCAGTAGGGGAGTCTAAAGATGAAATGGTATACCTTATAAAGAATTTTGCCACTGTCAGAGCAATGTAGGAGCTTCCCATCCAGCTGCTTACAGATGCCCAGGTGTTTCCTGTGGAGGTAGTGTGGCAATGATGCAATGTGCCTGAAGATCAGCTCACTTACCATGCAGGAGTAGCAGCTGTTCAGCAGCTTGCACCGTGAGGCAGAGCTCTGTGATTCCAGGCAGGAATACTGCCACCAGCATCCCTTAGACTTCCATCATCCATGAAGCAGCAAGTAGTTAGGTTAGGGATGTTACCTTTCTCAGTTTTGTTTAAAGTTTAGCTTTATCCACAAATATAGGAAATTTTATTAGAGTTTTATCATTCCTCTATTAGTATTCCAGTAGGTGGGAGGAATATCAATTACATCTTCTTGAATCTTTTTTTTTCCAATTGGAATTATAGTGATCTAATTTTCAGTAACTTTCACATCTGTCAATTAATTTAATGTCTCTAAATAGTTTCTTTGTCATCCCCTTTCTCATAATATGTTTTGAATTTTAATAATAATAAATAATCTAATTTATTTTGGATTTGTAATTTCATCTTTAAATTTATATCAATTTATGTTTTTAATATCTATGTTCTAGACTTTGTGGTACTTGTATGCAGATGAGGTGGCCATTTTGGTTGCTGGAATGTAAACTCAGAGATGCCTTAGAATTCTGTTGTCATAGTAACTTTCAGGTCTCAATAAGGCCTAGCTTAGGCTGGTCTGATAAATTATCCTTTTCTGGTTATATGTTATTTAGACTTCTATAGTTTTTTTTTAATTTGAAAGTAACATTTACATGACTTAAAAGTTCCAGGACGTTGTGATTTTGAGGTAATTTTTCATTTCTTCTAAAATAATTTCCTTCTTTTTCTCTACTGTAATTATAATGATCTTTTGTCAGTTCTCCTTTCTGTACTTTTCATTCTATCATTGCTCTTTGAAACCATTCTTCCTTATTTCGTTAATCTTGGGGCAATTAAGACATAGTTATGAAAACAAATTCTCTTCAGTTTGTGTTAAACTTTACTATCCTAGTCATGAGTCATCATAGAACTAGATTATGAATAACTTGGTTGGCTTTTTCATTGTGAAATGAGAAATTCCCTCAAAATTTAAGTTTTTTCTGCTTACCTCCCTGGGAACAGAGCATCAATGATGTCTGAGACTACTCTGCTAAGTCCATTTCCTTATTGTTCCTCTTTGGGGATCTGTATTTACTTTGTCATTGGCATATTTATTTTACACATGTATTCTGATATGACAAAAGTATATACTGAGTTGCATCTAGTTGCAATGAATTTTTTTAATTTAGGTTTTTTAAATAACAATCTTATTTAGCTGTCTCTACTTTGAAAGTATTAACTTTATCTTGATAATCAGTTTATCTTTTATGTTCTGTTGTCTCTATTCTCCTTTCTATTATTGATTTTTAAAAATTCATATTCTTGAGTAATTCTTCTCTATCTTGAAGTCTAGTCCTTTGCTTGTACTGTAAGTGTGTTGAATGGTCAGCAGCCATTGACACTATAAATTCAAGTCACCTGTCATACTGGAATATTAGTATTTAAGACAAATCAGAAGTATGTCTAATCATCACAAGCTTACATTTTCCTTATTATTCTATTTGTATGGAAAATATAAACCTGGAATTTATACTTGAATTTTATTCTAGTTTGATTCTCTGTTGCTGCTGTAAACACCAGGACCAAACGTTTCATGGACTACAAAAGGGTTTATGTCAGTTTGCACTTTCAGGTAATAGTCACAGGCTCACATTCAGCTACCTTCATTTTTTGCTTTTTTAAAAAGGCTTTGAGTATTTGATACAGTATATTTCAATCATATTTAATCTCTGAATCATTCATGCTAGATACATCTTCCCATCCATATCCACACAAGGTTGTGTCCTCCCTTTAAAGTACTTCAATACCAATTTTTGCTGCCCAAATATTTCTTGATATGTGGTCTTTTCCTGGAGATTAGTCAACTTACACTCTTAATGAAAACTTTCTCCTTCTTCCAGCAGCTAATAATTGCCAATAGATAAGGATAGAGGTGGGACTGTTTGCTCAACTCCCCTCTCAATGCTGACATTTGGTCTGGCTTGAGCTTGTTCAGGCTTTGTGCATGCTGTCACAAATCCTGTGAATTCACATGTGAAGTTACCCTGCTGTGTCCAGAAGATAATGTTTCTGCATATTCATCCATCACCTTGGATCTCATATTCTTTACCCCTTTCTTCCACAATAATTCCAGGGCTGTTGGAGGATGTGGTGTAATAAATATATATTCCATTTAGGGCTGAGAATTCTGCATTCTCTTTTTTGCTGCATATTGGTCACTATGAGTCTTTGTATTAATCAGCATCTGCAAATAGAAGATCTTTAGATGAGACCTAAGACATTCATTGATCTATGGGTACAACAAGAAGTCATTAATATGTGGCTTAATACTATCTACTTTTAATCAAATAGTAGTAATCCCTTTCCCCTATGTCCTATAAGCTTTTTAGTTTCTTGGCACAAAATGGTGCCAGGTATGGGTTTCATCTTTTGAGGTAGAATTTTAATGACATAAAAATGTGGTTGGTTACTCCAGTGATGCTCATGCCACTGTTAACCAGTGAACATATTTTGTCAGGACAGTTATTATTGTAGCTTGCAAGATTCACAGCAAAGTATGATCAAAGACTATATTCCTCCTCCTGTACCTTGCCTAGCACTTTCCAGCACTATGGATATTAGGCAATAGGGATGAATTTTACAAGCCAATGCCATCTTAATTTCTCCATGTTCTATCACTCTCTTGTGTGACTCTTAGTACCAATTCTGAAGGGTAACCAAGAGCAATGGCAATAGCCTGTTATGTTGGAGGAAACATAGGAATTCACTGACCAACAACCCCAAAGTGTTGACCAGTTCCTTGTGCTATGTTTTCCATTTGATAGCATAATGTATCTAGGAGAGTCATTGTCTTCTCATTGTAGGGTAACTCCATTTAAAGTCATATCTCTATCTCTATCTATCTATCTATCTATCTACACACAGTTTAGGGAGCTTCTAAAATAGTAAGTTTCCATTAGGCATTTTTCTCAATTTCTAGCAGTGAAACATAAGTATAAGGTATAGTGTAGTAATATATTGTAGGAAAAACTTAGAAGTGTAAGATCATGTAGAAAAAAATCTATTCAAGATAAGTAAGGCAACTAGACAGAAAAACTCTTCAATTTTCTAACTTTGGGGGCTATGAACACAAACTTGGGAAAAAATCTTTCTTTGAACTTTATGGGTAGTAAAAAAGCTCTTTGAGCTTATGGGGAAGAAAAAGTTTCCTATGGAAGCTTTTGGCCTAGGGACTGCTGAAATGCTAAATCCAAGCAGCAGGAGAAAGTGATTTCTCCCTGAGGCAAAAATGAGGGTGTAAGAAGCCAAAAAGTTTAAAGTTCAGAAGTTTTGGGAAAAGTTGGTCTTTCTCCCCCTTGGGAAAAAAATCTTAAACTAAAAAGCTTTTCTTAAAAAACTTGGGAACTTTCTCTCTCAAACTAAAAGCTCTGAAAAACTTAAAAACTTAAACCTTTCAAAACTGTCTCTCTCAGAAGGACAAAAATTAGAATCACCTGAAGATATTAGTATGGGAATCACCTGTGATGAGCTAAGGGAAAACAACAAATCTCTTAAGACAGCAAAACCTAAGTTCTGCCTTTAAAGCTTTAAAAATCCTCCCTGCAATGCAGGAGGCAGGGACAAGTTCCTAAAAACCTCTTCTAAGCTCTGTCTCTTAAAGCTAGTAAAAGACAGTGGGTCAGAAGCTGAGGGAAATGCTTGGGAGAGTGTAGGTGAAAAGCCATAAAGAGTCAGCCCAATAGGGCAGGAAACTCTTTACCTGGGAAAAGCAAAAAAGCCAAGCTTTTCAGCTACAGCTGAGCTTGAGGCATCAAGGGTTTTGTTTCCGAGTGAGCACCCATGAAAGGGTGCTCCTAATCGTCCTAAGGCAAAGATCTCCTGAAGCAATGCAAACTCTGTTAAGCATTGTATCCTTGCTTCTAACCAACAACTGAGAAGCAACTAGCCAGCAACTCCGAGTTGGTGTACATTTGGGTATCCCAGGCTTCCTGCAGTTGTAAACAACTTCTGGAGCACAGAATTGAGGCAGGCAGGTGCAGGACCCAGGGGAAAACTGCTAATGAACAAAGCTAAAGCGGTGAGAACGGCACAGTTGTCCCCTTTCCTGCAAGTCCTGCTGAGTGTATAGGTGAGACTATGCCGTGTCCACAGGTGTAAAAAGAAACCTGAGAAAAGCTTTCCTATCAGAGAAAAGACCTTTCCGGGAAAGCAATAAAGATGAACTGCATCTGCCAAGTCAGGAACACTGTGGAGGAGCCCAGCCAGGGCAGAAGGGAGAACTAAAAAGGACTAAAGTTCTTTTCTATCAGAAAGCATCTTTATGAGAAAAGCTTTGTTTCAACTGACTTCTGGTGAGATGAGGGAGTGTAGCCCTAAGGGGTCATTGCCTCTGGCATAAGCCATCCTTGAGCACCAGGACAAGCAAATGTAACCCACTGGGGGACTGCGTCAGGTGAACTCCTGATAAGGGAAAAACACTTGTCCTAAATGCGAGCTCAGGGGGAACAAAAACCTCCTTTGTTAAAAAAGCAGAAGCTTGATTTTTAGTCTGTACGCAAACCACACAGACCCTGAAAATAGAGACAGATTGAGCCCCTACCTTCAGAAGCAGAAAAGCTGCCACTGTGGCATTGGGAAAACTTTCTGGGGCAGAGGGGATAAATTGAAACCAAAATGAGAACTGTCAGGGAGAAAGACTCTCTGAAGAAAGGGAGAAAGGACAGATTCCACCCCAGAAAATGCATGACCTGAGAAAAGCTGCTGGAGTTTGAGGCAGAGTCGAGGGGCAGAGGGGAGAAGGGTGGGGAAAGCCCCTATCTCCTAAAGCAGCTAGCAGAGGAGCAGAGCCGCAGCCTGAGATCTGAAGCTCTGCATCTGGTGGGGAGAAAAAAGAAAAGAGAAATGACATAAAGATCTATCAGTGGGAGAAAAATCTCTCTGAAGGAGCTATCAAAAAGCTCTGTTGTAAATGCTTTTGTTTTTTAAGGACTGGCTAAGGCAAACACAAGCCCCCGAGGAAAGTTGCTATCAGGAATGCCAGCCTCAATGCGTGGTAATGAGGCAGGTGCAGTTTTGACCCCGGGCCAGTATCAAATGAAGGAGAGACACTTGTTAAAGCCAGCTGAGGAGAGAAGAGAAATCTCCCAATGTCCCATAATTGAAAACTTAAAACGCTTGGTTCAAATCTCTTGTTGCAAAAGCAAAAACTTCATAAGCAAGTGTAGAAGGAATCTTAAAGGTACTTACTAATAAAAACAAACCTGAGGCAAGTTATTGGGGTGAATACTGGAAGATCAGAGAAGCAGAACAAGCCACAGCTACCTCACCTTGCCAATTCCTCAGCTGATCCTGTTTCCTCAGACTGGATGTTTCTGAGTCCTCATCCAGAATGAATCTCAGCTGAACTGCTGCCCCAAAGTCTGAAACCTTAACCAGCCAAATGCTTCTAGTTCCTGGTCTTCACGCCTTATATATCTTTCTGGTTTTGCCATAGCTCCCTGGGATTAAAGGCTCACTTCTTGGGATTAAAGGCATGTGTTACCATGCCTGGCTGTTTCCAATGTGGCCTTGAACTCACAGAGATACAGAGGGATTTCTAGCCTTAGCGGCTGTTCTGTCTCTGACCCCAGATGAGTTTATTAGGGTGCACAATATTTTGGGAAACACAATACCACCACGAGCAAGTCTGGTAAAAGTAGCAGAAGTTGACTCCCAGGCCCCCCAAAAAATATGGGAAATGGAGTCCATAAGCTAGCTTGTAACAGGGAACTAATATCGAGAAACGCATTCTGGGACAGGTAGTTCTTCTGCTAAAGATGGCGAACTTGCCCAGAAAGACTTTTGTCAGCTAGAAAATACGTTCATGGTAAACTTAAAATACAGCTTTTAAAAGAATAAAAACAAGGAAAATCATCTACAGTTTGTTGAATGTCAGTTCCAATGACAAATTGAAAGGATTTGGAACTCGGAGATTCAGCAGTTTTGGGCACCTTTGCGGAAAATACGTTACTTTCCCTAATAGCTGTGTAAAACATTTTGCTAGGAGCTTTATAGTAGTTCAATGGGAATTTCACTCTCACCCTGAAGTGATGAATTTGAGTAAAGGAACAGCCTCTAACTAGAAACCGTTTGTCAATAAGCCATTTTAAAATCCTTAACAAGGGAAAGCAGTCCATATACTGAACATTGTTTTAGAAGAAACGTATGGGGAATTTAAAAAGTTCTTTGCCTTGAACAGACAGCCTGCAATGAGTGATTCCTTTGCAAATCTAATAAGGAGACAAGGAAACAGGCATTCAAAAAGAAATGACTGCTTTTTAGATGGGAAAAACTTCAGAAAATACATCTGTCTTATAAAGTGGAATTGCTTCACCTGAAATTTCCTTATAAGAAATCAATGCTAAATATCACAGCTGATAATAATAACATCAGGAGTTAAAGCTAATGAAGTGAAACACTAAATCCTGAAAATGCTTTTTCTCAGAGTAAGCTAATGAAGGATATTTTTCATGAAAGAACACCCGTGTTCTTAACTCCTTTGAATAGTAGTAGTTTTGGTGAAAATATTGGGCTAATAAAAATCTATCAGAAACATCATCATTGTTAAAGAACTCAAGGCAAATACAGCTTAAAAAATTAAGAAGGGGGAAATTGTATCAGAGTTTGAGTATGAAAAGCAGGTAAATCAATTTTCCTGATATTAAGGTTCCATCTTCAGTCTGGGGATAGTAAGAGTATAAAGAGGCTTCCAGACTGCTGAGGAGTTTGAGACAATTGTAACTAAGTTTCACCAATGTTTTCAGACCTGCTGAAAGCTTCAGGTTGGGAACCCGACACCAATTTAGACAACTATCTTCTCCTGTTGGAAAACTGACTGAGTTGCCAGCTAAGCAATTCAGAAACAGAATATTCCTTACAAGGCTTTTCTTCTCTTCTCTTTTCTTTCTTTTGGGTTTGCTGTAAACTGAGATAGATCTTAATAGAGTTGTTATAAAAGATCTGAAACGCATAAAGTATTGTTTAGCAACAGAACTTACTAAATCCCAGAGTTAAGAAAGCCATTAAAGAAAGACTCTTGTCTCAAAAGAACTCTCAGAAATATCAAAGCTGTCTGTAAGCTCTAAACTTTAGAAATGATTTGCGTACTTCCTGTCTACATAAGAGAATCTTTCTATTAGAGATAGTGCTAATAATTAAGAGTAAGAAGTAGAAAATTATTCTGTCTCATTAGAAAATATTAAATCTAAGTGTTAAGAAATCTTTAGGTGTTTGCCAAGTTAGATATATGCTAAGAAATAAAGATCTAAGTTAAAATAAGAAGTAATTATATAAGCTTGCAACAAGTATAAGTAAAAGATGCTAGTTGTAAATCTAAGGTAGTCTTAAGACATGTAGTAATAAGCTTGTAAGAAGTAAAGATGCTAGTTGTAAAAGATGAATATAAGTAAATAAGAAATATATTTGAAAAAATATATTTGCTAAAGTAGTTTTATAGTTTCCTTAAGGAGTATAAATAACTAGATGTTAATATGTTATATGTGAGTTTGTAAAAAGGTATAAATGTTGAATATGAGTCTAAATGCTTTGCAAGATATGTTATATGTGAGTTTGTAAAGTATAAATGTTAAGTATTAGTCTATTCTTAATGTATATGGTGAAAGAACCTGAGACACAGAAGATAATGTCATAGTAGACTGCCAAGCAGGAAGTCTGAGCTGTTTTCAAAAGCTCCAGAAGCCACTAAGAAACTAAGAATGGCAGATGCCAGAACCAGCATAAGGTCTCCACAGCTGAGATCCATGGAAAATCAAGGAAACACAAAAGAACCTGAGCTAACAGCAAAAATGGTGCAGTTTAAAATGTTACTATAACTAAAAATGTCTCCAGCTTAAGAATGAAAGTTGCAGAGACACTTGTTTGAACTAAAATTGGTAACTGCAAAAAGTTTTGGTTATAAAGTGCTTCTTCATATTTGGAAGTGAAAGTCTGATACCAGAATTTACTTCTTTTTGAACTTTTTGAACTTAAAGAAAATGAGATAAAACTACAAAAAGATTTTTGTTATGGATTACTTCATATTTTCAAGGCTCATACCAGAACTTATTATTTGAATTTTGGGACTTAAGAAATGACATGAAAAATAGTGATTTTTTTGCAATGGGACAACTTTGAATTTACTTACATCATCCTAGTGATGACCTAGGAACAGTTTTCTGGAATTATTTGTGTTAAAAATGGAACTGTTTAAATGAAGAAATTTATTGTTTCTACCTAGAGTCAAGATGCAGTTTTGTGTATGCATATATGCTTTATTAACTGGTTATTCGTGAACTGTTTTATGGAACTGTTTATGTAAATATGAAGTTACTTATGGAACTGGTTTTGTGTTACAAATGGTACTTTTTAAATGGAAAAGTTTGAATTTTCTAACTAGGCTTGAGATTTTTTTAAAAAACATTATATAGAAAAGGGAGAGTTAATATTCCTTAGTCTATTTAATTAAAAAATATTTTCTTGTTGTTTGAGTAGATTAATGTCATGTTTTGTTAGTAAGAAATGTAAATGGGATATACTAAGAGACTGCTTTTAAAGTGTAAAGACTTTTTATTAAGAAACTGCTTTTGGGTATTTTGCTAAAACTTTTCAAAGTGTTAATGGTTAGATTGAGAATATTGCTTTTCAATATGGGATTGTAGGAATTGTCTAAGTTTGGGTTCTCCTAACTAGGTTTGAGATTGTTTAAAAATTATAAAGAAAAGGAGGAGTTACAAGTGAATTAAGGTTGAATGTATGTTTGCAGAAATTATGTTTAACCTATTGATATTAATGCACCCGGGTTTGTGGAGTTAAGGAAATATTTAAGTTTGATGTGTATACATCAGAAGTTTTTCCTATGTTCTGTTAGCAAGAAAATTCAAATGATTCTATTAAGAGTTAAAGTTGTAAGACTGAGAAAATTGTTAACTATATGCAGCACTATTTATGTTAATTCAAATGGTTCTGTTAAGAGTTTGCTTTGAGTTGTAAGATTGAGAAAATTGTAACTATGTATAGCAATATTTAAGTTAACCTGTTACTGGTAATGATGACATACGGGATTCTTTAAGTTTGCAATTGCATTAAGTTTTTGGTTTAGAAAGGGCTTGAGGCAGCTAAGACTGCTGTAATCACTTTGGACTTAATCCAAAAGAGAAATGCCATCTTTATCATCCTCTACTCCTATACTGGGAGGTATAACAGCTATGGAGATTGCTGTAAGCTATTAATAATAGCTATTTTTATATATTAAGAAAGGAGGACCTGTGGGAACCTGTTTTCAGGTTCCTCGTGGCTTTACCCAGCAGGTCTACTTAGAGGATGATTAGGACCACAGGCCTGAGTGCAGGTGTCTGAGATGGTCTGCACTTGGCTGTGCTGGGAGGAGGTCTTTTGCTCCACCCCTTGGTGTCTCTATAAATACCCTGGGGCAGAGACAGTCAGGGCCTTTGGAATAGGTTCCAGGCCCTCTTGAGGCTATCCTTTATTTTCTATCTGTTTATCTCCACAATCTAAATCCTTATAGCTAATATTTCCTGCTGCTTGAACTCTGGGGAACTGTGGGGTTGGTGGATAAACGCCTGCATCTGCATCTGGGATAACTCACTCAGAATGATTGTTTCCACCTCCATCCATTTACCTGTAAATGTCATTTAATTTTCCTTAATGTTTGAATATCATCCTTTTGTGTAAATATATTATAATTTTATCCATTTATTAGTTGATAGACATCTAGGCTGTCTCCATTTTCTGGCTATTGTGAATAAAGCAGCAATGAATATGAATGAATCGGTATCTCTAGAATTTGGGTATATACCTAGTAGTGATATGGCTGGATCGTATAGTAGATCTCCATTTAGATTTTTGAGTATTTTCCACACTGATTTCTATAGTGACTGTACCAGTTTGCCATCCCATCAGCAGTGAATTATTGTCCCCTTTCTAAAAACCATTCTTAGCATTTGTTATGAGTTGTTTTCTTGATGAAGTAAAGATTGGTTTTCATTATTCTACTAGTAGCTGTTCAGTTTGGCCAAAACAATTTGAAGATGTTGTATCTCCCAAAATATATTGTTGGATATGTTGTAAAAAATAAGGCAGTTTGAAGAGTGTGCATCTTAAATTCTATTCTACGTATATTTAATTTGTATATTTAAATAATATATTTAATTGGTGAGTTTGTTTTTATGACAGGTCCTTGTTAGTTTTATCATTATAACATTGTAATATAACTTTAAGCCTGGGATGGATAATGATACCTCCATCAATACGTTTGTTGTTAAGGATTGTTTTGTTTATCAGAAGCTTTTGTATTTCAATATAAAGTTTAATATCTTTTCAATTCATATGAACAATTGCATTGGAATTTTTCTGAAGATTGTGAGGTATCTATAGTTTAATTATTTTTTAGGATGACTGTTTTCACAATATTATTTCTGTTAATTGATGCTCAGGGAAGGTCTTTTTGTTTTCTGTTATTTTCTTAGATTTATTTTTTGAATGTCTTAAAATTTCCACTGTAGAAGTCTTTCACTTCTCTTGTTAGGATTGTTTTAAGATTTTTAAATATCAATTGCTAATAGTATTTTTTTTATTTCTTTCTTTGTGCATTTGGCATTTGAATTTTATATATTAATTTTGTATCCAGCTACTTTGCTGATGTATTTATTAGCAATTGGAGTTTTCAGGTAGAATATTTAAGACTCTTTATGTATATATCATCCATAAATAAAGTTAATGTGGTTTCTTCCTTTCCTATTGGTATCTCTTTGTCTTTTTCACTTCTCTTATTGTTCTAGCTAAGACTTTAAGCACTATATTGAAGAGGAGTGGAGAAAGTAGACATCTTTGTCTTGTTCTTGACTTTAGAGTAAATACTTTGAGTGGATTTCCATATAGCAAGGTGTTGGTTGTGGGCTTGCTGTACACTGATTTGGTTATGTTGAAGTTATGCCCCTTGCACCTTTAGGTTCTCTAAGCCATTATCATGAACAGATGTTGAATTTTGTCAAAAACCTTTCATGCATATAAAGAAATGATCATGTGGTTTATGTCCTCTAGCATGTTTACATATGGTGGATTATACTTATTGATATGTGCAAGTTATCATATAATAATTACAAACATAAAAGAAAATACTACCATGGAAAACACTTAGTTCTCCACAAATGAATACTAAAAAATCAAGAAAGGCTATTGTACTCATCACATTTATTTTTGTACCCATGTAAACAGATGATTAGAAAAAAACTTGAAATTGTATGATAATTTAGTTTATGAATTTTAGAAAAGATATTTTACACACACATATACAAGGCTATGATTATCAATAAGATAATGATAGTGAAATTTAAGACAGCATGCAGGTCACTGTCTTTTTTATATGGAAGTATTTACCATATTAAATCAACGTCAAACATTCCCAACAAACATTTAACTTTCAATAGGGATATTATATGTCAGACTACAAGGTTTTAAATTATTTTTCACGCTTTATAGGAGTTGTGGTGTGTGCATATCCTTTATTAGTCTGAAGCACATCAAGAAAAAAACAAAGTGCTGTTTCTATAGGTTAAATTAAAATAAATTTTTGAGTATTGTGATGAACTTGATATCAAATAGGCCCTTCTTTATACAATTTAAATAACTTCTACCATAAAATTCGATGTACATTAGTTTCCACACTGTATAATACTGTAATTTTTTATCCTGTGAGGATCCTTGTGTTCTTAAAGTCATACTTACCTTCTTTCAGCAAACTTTTTACATTTTTATGGAAGTAATGTTATGTGTAAAATATTAATATCTAAATTTCTAATGTATTCTGAACTTTGGTTGAGAGACATGCCTTCTTATTTACTCTAAAACCCATGTAAATAAAGACATTCCAATGTCTGTCTATTTCAGTGTTGGTATTTGTTTGATGTAAGTAAGCATTACAACGGAAATATAAAATCTCCCTAAAATTCAATTAACAGATAATTAATATTTTATTTTTCAGCATTGTAATGCATATTGAGATGAATCAGCAGTTCTCTGAAGTTTCCATTCTTATTTTGGAGCCTCTTGAGCTAGTCCTGTGTTCTCAGATTTATCATCAAACACACGCTGCTAACTAGACCACAAGATAAGATAAACTATAACATATCAATCATCTTCAAGGACAGCTATTTCCAGTGGTTTGTCACACTTACCAGCTCTAGCTAAACCTCTTCTTGCCAATGTCAAAACAAGCATTGCAGATAACACCACTTTCATGTTATCAAGCTTAAGGGAAAGTGACTTGAGTCTATGGGGAATGCTGTAGCTGATGTAGCCTATCACTAGATTTGAAGATGAGTATATTTGAAGAGGCTTCTGAGCCAGTAACAGCTGAAATTGTGAACTTTGTTTTACTTACTGAGGATACAGACAGGAACCTCATTCTTTGCCTTCAGAATGAAGCTGGTGAAATGGAAAACCCTACTGAACCTCAGAATAAGAGGCCTTGTTTGTCCACAGAGGATGATTCGACAGCGACTCCTTACATGCCAGCTGCTGCATTCCCACTACCAGAAATGGAGCAGAGCTTTGATTTGTTCACAACTACAGCCACAGAGGTGGCAGGTGAAGAGGTTTTTGAGGGAACTATGACGCAGTTCCAGATTTTACAGGATGACAAACCAGATGAAGCATTCCCCTTGGCTAGTGCACAAGAGTCAGTCATTAGCCAAGCATGGTTAAGAGGTAGAGAAGATAAAGATAAGCTAACCAAACAAGGACATAAATGGAAGCAGGGGATGTGGTCCAAGGAAGAAACAGATATTTTGATGAACAACATTGAACGTTATATGAAGGAACATGGAATAGAGAATGCTGCAGAAATCATTTTTAAGATGTCAAAAGGTAAAAGAAAAGATTTCTACAGAACTATATCTTTGGGTCTGAATCGGCCTTTGTTTTCAGTTTATAGGAGAGTGGTCCGAATGTATGATGAGAGAAACTATGTGGGAAAGTACACCCCTGCAGAAATTCAGAAGCTCAAGGAGCTCTGGCAACAGCATGGCAATGACTGGATAACAATAGGTGCCGCCATGGGAAGAAGTCCATCTTCTGTCAAAGACCGGTGCCGCCTGTTGAAGGATAGTTGTAACACGGGGAAATGGACCGAAGAAGAAGAACGGATTCTCGGAGATGTGGTTCATGAATTGACACACACTGAGGTGAATGAGAAGGTCACACATGGTGTGTGTTGGGCAACAGTGGCTCAGAGAGTAGGTACTCGCTCAGCAAAGCAGTGTCGTGCTAAATGGCTCAACTACCTGAACTGGAAACAGACTGGAGGGATTGAGTGGACCAGGAAAGATGAAGTCACTCTCATCCACATGCTAGCAGAGCTTGATGTGGCTGATGAAAATGAAATTCACTGGGATGACTTAGCTAAAGGATGGAAAAGTGTTCGTTCACCACAATGGCTGCATAGTAAATGGTGGGCCATCAAAAGACAAATTACAAACCATAAAGACTTTGCATTCCCAGTCCTAGTGAAATGTCTTCAACAAGTATATGAGAGCCAAAATGCCAGTCTCGTGTTTGGGGAGAATAAATCAGAGTCTGAAGTGTCAGATAGTAACCCTTTTAACAGTGTTCAACAAATCCCCCTCAGAGTCACAGGTGTAGAAGATAATAGTACATTCATCTATCCAGACCCTGTGACAGGATTGCAAATTACACTACAAATTGCCCCTGGCAGCTCAACAGATTACCCTGTGGCTATTGTTAACTCTGAAACAATAACCCTGCTCAGTGGACCACAATAGATATTTGATATTCTTCCTTATTTCCATTTATGTTCCATTCTCTCACCTTGTACCAACTTCCTTCAAACAAGCTCAACTCAAGGACTTCCCTTAACTCTGACAACTAGTCCCACAGTAAGCCTGATAGCTGCTTCACCTGCTTCTCTTAACTTATCACATTTTTTTCTTTTATCCCCAGAACATCTACTGAGCACTCCAATAAATGACATGTGGAGTGTCATACATCAAGAATCATCACTGAAACTGTTGCAGAAAATAATATTGCTCTTTCTACTTCCCAAGCAGAATTGGCAGTCAATAGTGATATTTATTGTTCTGATTTTCATGATCTTGCAAGTTTATTCAAAGCAAACAAATTTCCTGAGAGAATTCTTCAGCTAAGATAGTTCTGCAGCCATCATTTAATTATGCACTTGTTTCTCAATTCAGAGAACCAAACAGCACAGAGCTAATGAGCTGTGCTATGATTACAGCAGAAGAAAATTTCTGTGACACCAAGCATAAGAATAAGAAATTCACTCTGATTTATCCAGTGCTTGAGTTACTGAGATACCATAGTAGAGCAAGAGCATTACACAAGTGATAACAAAACTACGCTTTGTGCCCCTTCACTACCTGGTTTTATCAAGGCATGGGATTTTACAAGTACTCAACCTGTCTTGCCTTTCACAACACTGATAGGTCTTATAATCCCAAAACAGCAAGGATCAAATACCATGGGATTCTTTTTGGAGAGCCCCACTTCTATAGACTTCAAGGATATTGGACTTGCTAAAACATTACTAGCCTATCCTTAAAAACAAGCAAAGTGCCAAAAAAACATTATTGTATCTACAGAGGAACAGGAGCCATTTCCAAGGGATCTTACTTTCTAATCTCCTGACTCATACAGCTACAGTGAGTTAGCTATGAAGATTAAGACATTGACTTCTCTTTACTATTTTCAATACACCTGAGGTCTAGTTTTATGACGGTGTGTTTGTGTGGACAGTGAAAAGTTTAATTGAACATAACCCTGTGTTGAATGTTATCAAGAGGTAAATATTTTTCCTTCATCTACTGGAAAGTTTCAAATCACCAAAGGTTAACTGCAGTAATGTTCATGTCTATAGCTCAGACATGGTACTCAATCAAATCTCCAGAGGGTCATTTATATTTCAAACAAGTCCTATCAATACAGTCCAGTGCTTATTGGTTACAAATACAGAGACTTTGCAGGTAACTTTCTGTTAATTATTCTTGGTTAACCCATTGTTGGCAGATGGAGCCCACTTAGACAGTAGAAAGTGAGTAAAGAAAATTCACTACAATTTTACTGTTCTTAAAGGGAATATGAATTAGTAATCAAATCTACTAGTAGGGAAGAAGTTTCCACCCACTTATCTTATTACCACATTTTACTTTATAGTTTGCACACTGAATTGAAAGTAAATGAGGAAAGATATACAGTCCCTGCACTTGATAACCAGGACATTTTATTACATGTTGTACTATATCAAATACACAGAAATCAGAGAGAGAGCTTGTATTGTACCCTTACCAACCAATATGCTACACAAATGGAAGCTTTAAAGACAAAGTTTGCATATGTAATAAAAAAACAGATCAATTGCCATTCCTACTGGTTATGCCTAAACTGGCTTCTAGATTCTAACTGATGTGTTTGCTATAAAAATTCACCAAAAGTATAGTAACATAACTTGGTTGTGAAGATATAATTCTGAGCATAATTGACTATTTCATATTAGCAAACCATAAACAGAATAAGAAATGTGGGCTAATTAAGGAACAATGTGTGTGTGTTCAGTTTAAGAATAAAATTGTCTTACAATTCAAAAGTTTGAGATACTTTTTTGTGTGTTTGCTGAGGATTTCTGCATGAAGGGATGTTTAGAACAATCAAGTAGATTTCATGTAGAGTAACTCAAACATGGAGCTCTTTCACAAAGTTAAACAAAATTGAAGTCAGCACTGTTTTGCCACTGACACACCTGTAACTCATTGAGTTGGTCCTTTGTCATGAGAAAATGTTCAGCATTTGAAAGCACAGTGTCTGTTAAGGAAGATGAAGCACATGGAGCAGCCTCCCCTTCTATACTCTACAAATAATGTATTGCCTAAAAAACCACTGTTAAATACCATAAATTAACTTAGAGTAGGGCATACCATGATCTCAATAAAATTACTGTTCATTTCTGTAGATGTAATTCTAGACAGTCTTATTAAATAAGAAACACAGAGCCAAATGCAGAGTTAAAAGCCCAGAGATCAGAGAGCAGTAGCCAAGAGCTAAGACCACCCACTGCCACTGCCGTCCTTCCCCTGAGAAAAAGACCTACTTCCTGTGTGTCTGTATTTTATTGCCTTTCTGTTCTGCCTTCTCATTGGCTCTAAACCCAACCGCATGACTTCTTCGTCACTGCCTATCTATACAGACCTCCAGGTCTCTATGGTTGGTACTTGGATTAAAGGTGTGTGTCACCATGCTGGCTGTGTCCTTAAACACACAGACTCTGCCTGCCATGTGATCAGATTAAGGGCATGTGTGACCACTGCCAGACTTCTGCTTAATGGCTATAACCTCTGATCCCCAGGCAACTTTATTTATTAACATACAAATAAAATCACATTTCAGCACAAATAAAATATCACCATACCTTTCAAAATACTAAAATACTTTTAGTTGTGTATATCCCTGAGACTCTTCTGTTTACCTTAGTATCTTGCCTAAGGCAAATGCCCATTATTTTTTTCCACCCTTATTTACTGATATTACTACTCATACCACACAACAGAGTCAATGTATTTGTATATCTCTCTTTTCTCTCTATAGGTACATATATAATATAAAGTGTACGTGTGTGTGTGTGTGTGTATGTGTGTGCATATGTGTGTGTGTGCACGCATTACAAAATAAATGCAGGTTAAAGTGGCTGCAACAGATTAAAGATGCTTCAGAATTGATCTAAACCATGTCATTATATATAGTCAATGAACATGACCAGTGAAGAAGGAGCAGTTAGTAGAAATTGTTGGTGTCAGGTTTAAGTTTGAAGCTGTAGAATGCAAAGTAAAATGTCTGAGCAAGAAATGGGTCACATGCAAGTCTAAACATGCAAACTGGACAGGTAGGCAGTTGAGTAGGTTGTATCAACACCAAGGAATAGATCTGTTGTGGAGTCCCCAGTACTTGACACTCATACCAGATATCAAATGCTAGATTGATGTACATCCATGATATCACAGTGTTACATGTCCATCACTTCATGGTCTGGGTGAGAAATTATACCCTTTCCTCAATCTGGTGGGTCCAGTATGTTCTTGGGCTGAGTTTTCTTGATATGATTACAATATGCCTATGTACTCCCACAGTTCTAAGTCTCCACAATAGTCATATAAGGTGGCTCTCTTTCTACTCATAGGAATAAGTCTTTAATGAGTCTTTGCTGAATGAGTGGGGCCAGAGAAGTGGTACAGTTTCTGGATCTACTATTGTGCTTCAGTCATAATTTCCTCTCAATACAGAGAGGACAATGCACAGACTGAAAAGGCACTATTTTATGCAATATGGAGTAACAGAGTAGGGCAGTGCATGATCTCATCAAAAATTTCTGTGTATTAAAAGGCCTGTGATATCTATAACTGGGGACGTATTGTGAATAAAAATAGAATGTTTATTGTTAGATTGATGTCATCTAGGACTACAGGAATAATAATGGGTTCATTTTCTTTGCTAATTAAATAATTAAAGAGAAAGAACCAAGTGTTACTTGACATTTTAGGATGGCTTGGAAAGGCCATCATATGACACTTGAGAAATTGTAGTCACCTTTTAGGTTTACTAGTCTTACTACATAAAGTTATTTCAAAGAAGGACTCACAAGGACCAAGGACAGACTCAAATAGAATTTGAGGAGAATTTATTGGTGAAGAAAAATACCAGAGAGACAAGCTGTAAATCTCACCGAACTGAATTTATAGGAGGAGAATGAATGTGGTAAACTGGCATGGAGGTCAGTCAAACAGCAGCTGGCAGCCAGAAGTTGACAGGGAGGGAAGCATTAGAAAAAGAGGACAGATGCTCAGAGTTAGTTATGGAGCATAAAGCATATTTAGGTTTTGTCTAGCATCTAAAGAAAAAGACAGAAGAAAATGAATAATTCTGACTTTCCCAGTAAGAATTCAGAAAGTTACCAGACCCAGGCAAACCCTCTGGTGGCTCATAAGGATTTCCCTAGGACCCAGGAAACTGTGGAGGGAAAGCATATCATCTTTAGGTGAACCCACATTCCCAGGAGTGGTCATCTAGTCCAGTCTAGTACTTTCTCTTTGCAGAAACCCTTTATGGAGGATATAGGACATGTCTCTAACTAGAGGTCGATTCCATTCTTTACAAGATTACCAAGTGTCATTCTTGTTAAATAATTTGTTACATGAAACATTCTAAAACTCCAAATCTGGAAGGGGGAAATAATGTAACCTGTACACTAACCACTCCATGCTGTATGCTGGTATAGTGTGAGTCTTCTAAAGTTATCATAGAAGTGGCTCTATTGTTTCTCTCAGTGTCTGTGCTACTGGTGTTCTATTTAGAAAGTGGTCTCCTATGCCAATGTGTTCAAGACTACTTCCTACTTTCTCTTCTAGCAGGTTCAGAGTAGCTGGATTTATGTTGAGGTCCTTGATCCACTTGGACTTAAGTTTTGTGCACGGTGATAGATATGGATCTATTTGCAGCCTTCTACATGTTGATATCCAGTTTTGCCAGCACCATTTGTTGAAGATGCTTTCTTTTTTCCATTGTGCACTTTTGGCTTCTTTGTCAAAAATTATTTGTTCATAGGTGTGCGGATTAATATCAGGGTCTTCAATTCGATTCCATTGGTCCACATGTCGGTTTTTATGCCAGTACCAAGCTGTTTTTATTACTGTAGCTCTATAGTACAGCTTGAAGTCAGGGATCGTGATGCCTCCAGAGGTTGTTTTATTGTACAGGATTCTTTTGGCTATCCTGGGTTTTTTGTTTTTCCATATGAAGTTGAGTATTATTCTTTCCAGGTCTGTGAAGAATTGTGTTGGTATTTTGATGGGGATTGCATTGAATCTGTAGATTGCTTTTGGTAAGATTGCCATTTTTACTATGTTAGTTCTGCCTATCCATGAGCATGGGAGATCTTTCCATTTTCTGACATCTTCTTCAATTTCTTTTTTCAGGGACTTAAAGTTCTTGTCATATAGGTCCTTCACTTGCTTGGTTAGTATTACCCCAAGGTATTTTATGTCATTTGTGGCTATAGTAAAGGGTGATGTATCTCTGATTTCCTTCTCCGCTTTTTTGTCCATTGTATATAGGAGGGCTACTGATTTTTTGGAGTTGATCTTGTATCCTGCTATGTTGCTGAAGGTGTTTATAAGCTGTATCAGTTCCTTGGTGGAATCTTTGGGGTTGCTCAAGTATACTATCATGTCATCTGCAAATAGGGAAAGCTTGACTTCTTCCTTTCCAATTTGTATCCCCTTAATCTCCTTATGTTGTCTTATTGCTCTGGCTAGAACTTCAAGTACTATATTGAATAAGTATGGGGAGAGCGGACAGCCTTGCCTCGTTCCTGATTTTAGTGGAATTGCTTTGAGTTTCTCTCCATTTAATTTGATGTTGGCTGTTGGCTTGCTGTAAATTGCCTTTATTATGTTTAGGAACCTGCTAGAAGAGAAAGTAGGAAGTAGTCTTGAACACATTGGCATAGGAGACCACTTTCTAAATAGAACACCAGTAGCACAGACACTGAGAGAAACAATCAATCAGTGGGACCTCTTGAAACTGAGAAGCTTTTGTAGGGCAAAGGAAACGGTCAACAAAGCAAAGCGACAGCCTACAGAATGGGAAAAGATCTTCACCAATCCCACATCTGACAGAGGACTGATATCCAGAATATATAAGGAACTCAAGAAATTAGACATCAAAATGCCCAACAGTCCAATTAAGAAATGGGCTATAGAACTAAACAGAGAATTCTCAACAGAGGAAACTCAAATGGCTGAAAGACATTTAAGGAATTGCTCAACATCCCTAATCATCAGGGAAATGCAAATCAAAACAACTCTGAGATACCACCTTACGCCTGTCAGAATGGCTAAGATCAAAAACACTGAAGACACCTTATGCTGGAGAGGATGTGGAGCTAGGGGAACTCTCCTCCACTGCTGGTGGGAATGCAAGCTTGTACAACCACTTTGGAAATCAATATGGCGATTTCTTAGAAAATTGGGAATCCATCTCCCCCAAGATCCAGCTATACCACTCTTGGGCATATACCCAAGGAATGCTCAACCACACCACAAGAGCACTTGTTCAGCTATGTTCATATCAGCGTTGTTTGTAATAGCCAGAACATGGAAACAACCTAGATGCCCTTCAACTGAAGAATGGATAAACAAAATGTGGTACATATACACAATGGAATACTACTCAGCAGAGAAAAACAATGACATCATGAGGTTTGCAGACAAATGGATGGATCTAGAAAAAATCATCCTGAGTGAGGTATCCCAGACTCAGAAAGACAAACATGGTATGTACTCACTCATAACAGGATACTAGATGTGGAACAAGGATGACTGGACTGCTACTCACATCACCAGGCAGGCTACCTGGAAAACAGGACCCCAAGAAAGACACAGGGATCGCCCAACGACAGAGAAATGGAATGAGATCTACATGAACAGCCTGGACAGGAGTGGGGGTAGTGAAGGGCGAGGGTCGAGGGAAAGAGAGCTTGGGTGAGTGGGAGATCCCAGCTGGATCAAAAACAGAGAGGGAGAACAAGGAATAGGAGACCATGGTAAATGAAGACCACATGAGAATAGGAAGAAACAAAGTGCTAGAGAGGCCCACAGAAATCCACAAAGATACCCCCACAACAGACTGCTGGCAATGGTCGAGCGACAATCCGAACTGACCTACTCTGGTGATGGGATGGCCAAACACCCTAATTGTCGTGCTAGAAACCTCATCCAACTACTGATGGACCTGGAGGCAGAGATCCATGACTAGGCCCCAGGTGGATCTCTGGGAGTCCAATTAGCGAGAATGAGGAGGGTTTATATGAGAGAGAATTGTTGAGACCAAGGTCGGATAAAGCACAGAGACAAATAGCCAAACAAACAGAAACACATGAAATATGAACCAATGGCTGAGGGGTCACCAACTGGATCAGGCCCTCTGAGTGGGTGAGACAGTTGATTGGCCTGATCTGTTTGGGAGGCATCCAGGCAGTGGGACCAGGTCCTGTGCTCATTGCATGAGTTGGCTGTTTGAAACCTGGGGCCTATGCAGGGTCCCTTGGCTCAGCATGGGAGGAGGGGACTGGACCTACCTGGACTGAGTCCACCAGGTTGATCTCAGTCTGTGGGGAAGGCTTTGCCCTGGAGGAGATTGGAATGGGGGGCGGGCTGGGGGGAAGGTGAGGGGGGCGGGAGGGGGGAGAACAAGGGAATCTGTGGCTGATATGTAGAACTGAATTGTATTGCAAAATAAAAATTTAAAAAAAAAAAAAAAAAAAAAAAAGAAGTGGCTCTATTGTTCATTAAGATGATTTACTCCTTCATGCCTGAGCTCCATCCTGGGAAGATTGAGTGCACCTGCTCCTAAGGTTCCACCTGGCTCATGGGATAAGAATAAACAGAGAAATTTCCCTTCTGCCTTGGGAGACAAGGTTCACCAATGGAACAATATAGAAGATGTCTTGTAGCCATATTTGTGATGTCAATAACATAGTGTTTTCAAATGCAGAGCTTGAGAACCAGGCTTATGCTATTGTTAAACAAACAAAAACTAACAATAAGTCTTTTATTTGATATTATGCTTGTCAGTCTGTTGGTACAGCTTAAATTTAACTGTAAGTTCCATTATATTTTAATCTGAAGTTTTTACAGTCTACATTTAATACAACTGTAGTGTAATAAGTTGAAATGTGGACTGGAGATTTGGGTCAGAATTTGAGAACATTTGCTGCTCTTCTGAAGGACATAGGTTCAGTACTCAGAATCTACATGGTGGCTAAAAATTGACTCTAACTCCACTTATAGGAAATCTGATGCCCACTGCTGGCTTTACTGGGCACCAGGCATACACATATTGCACATGCAAGAAAAATAGTCATACACAAATTTTTTTAAAAGAATCATTTGTTATTTTCTCTCATTCTTTGCTGGCATGTTTGCCTCACTGTGTTTTGGCTGGGATTCCTGGGACATTAAGTCTATATTTTGGGCTGCATAAATTACAAAAATCAAGCTTACTAATTTATGTCTTGTCATATTCAGATGCACACATTTTAATTTTTCAAATATTGTAAAATGAAACACACCAATTTGCTGAATTTAGTTTATTTAAGTACCTTTTGGGTTACTTCCCAAAGTGGAAATGGAGTGTGATTATATGAAGAACAAGTAGGGCATTTCCTTATAATTTCCTGGCCTTGTTGCCAAGTGATAGAAGGATCTTTCTTCAAATTTTTGCAATTAACCTCTTGTTTCTTATGAAATTCTGAGGCTTCTAGCACATTTCCTACCAATAGCAATAAATTTTATCATCACCTCTTGCTAGAGGGCCTAGTAGACCCATATGGGATCAGATATGTGTTATATACAAGGGATGATTTTTATTTTTGATTATTTATTTTAATTGAATAAGTAATAAAGTTAATTTTGAATCACTTGGAATAAATTCACTAGTTGCAACATGGAACACAGCTCTTTCTGTACATTGTCAGTAACAATGTTAAGAGGTTCTGAAAAATCTAATAGTACCATGAGAATAATGTATAAGTGTGGTTCTTGAACTGAATCATAAGAGTTGTGAGTGACTTTACTTAAGTTTTCTAATTCATAACCTGTCTTTTCTGATTTATTTGTATCTGTATAGGATGTAGGGGCTATAGAAATTGGTGTTCCCTTTATATATGATGGAGAATCCAATTAGTTTTTTATAAACTAATGTCTCTTACTTTTGGGATATTTGTTGCTAATTTCTCCCAAAAAATTACTGCAAAGTCTTTGTCAATGTTGATTTTCTGCCCATAATGAGACAGTTTCAGCATTAGTAAAAGGTACCACAATTTATATTGTGTCTATTTCTGCTAATTGACAAAGTCTCAAATTTCCTTTCAGAATCACTTCAGAGGCCTTTTCTACATAGGTCTCTAATTTTTTATTTACTCTGTGTTTTAAAACTATCAATTCTAAGATATTATCTTCTATCTGCCTTAGAATTCCTGTAGTAAATTGTGCAGAAGGTAAAATAACCAGAATTCAATCAATCTCTGGATCCAAGTGATCCACACTTGCATCCTGTAATTTCATTTGTACCATAGCCAATTATATCTCAGCCTTAGCTGATAATTTTCTTGGACTATTTAAATCCTTGTCACCTTATAAGGTTTGAAATAAATTACACCTCTCTTGAGTTGTTAATCCAGTTGTGGGCTGTAACCAGTTAATATCTCCCAGCAATTTTTGAAAATCATTGTTTGTAATTGATCTCTCCTGATTCTTACTTTCTGTGGTTGAATTTTCTGTTACTATATCTTATATCCTAAATAATAATAGAATCTGCTCTCTGTATTTTTTTATGGAGCAAACTGTAATCCCCAAAATGGCAAAATTCTCTTTACTTCATCAAATATTTTTTTCTAAATCATCTGTGTCCGAATTAGCCAGTAAGATATCATACATATTATGTTAAATAATAGATTGATGAAACTGTTTATGATTTACTTCTAATGTCTGTTATACAAAATATTTTCCAAAGATGGGGCTGTTTAATATTCCTTGTGGAAGAATTTTCCGGTGGTAACTTTTTATCAAGCTGGGAATTATTATAAACAGGCACCATGAAGGCAAATATTTCTTTATCTTGTTCTTCTAAAGATATATTAAAAAAGCAGTCTTTTAAATCAGTCACTACAATAAACTATCCCTCAGGTTATAAGGAAGGCAAAAGAATCCAGACTGTAAAATGCCCATTGGCTGAATCACCTTATTTATGAACCTTATATCTGTTAACATTCTCCATTTTCCAGATTTCTTTTTAATGACAAATTTAGGAGAATTCCAAGGACTGTGGATTCTTCGATATTTTGAGCATCTAGCTGCCACATGGAACAGACTTAAAAGGAGAACAGCAGGCATTACAGGAACCTGTCCCAGGTACATGTGCAGGGCTGCACAGGGAAGGGGAAAAAGAGGCCTCAAAATTGCACACATGTGGAAAATGGAAAGGAATAGCCCTGGCAAATGCAGATGCATCATGGGAATGAATAAGGCTTCTTGAATGACAGCCAGTGATGAGCAGCTGACTCAGGAGGCTGTAGAGCTGGTGGATGGCTGCAACTGCATGTTTGGGGGTTGTAGTGCACAGTTATTACAGGGGGATAGCAGTGGGGAAAATCCACTGGTGGGAGAAGCTAGTTTTGCGTGGTGATGGGGAAGTGGTGGCCTTAAAAGACCCAATCTTGCCACATGTTGGATACCAGATAATGTGTTTACCTTAATTGTTATAGTGCTAATAAAAACTCAGGAGTAAGAAATTGATGTAAAAACCTGATATCTCCAAGGAACAGTGGAAGGATGATCAGCTAACCCTACTCTCCATGTTTTCCAGATCCAAAAGCCCATGAAATCTCCCCAATGTAATGAGAGCCTCAATGGTCTCTCTATATATCAATTTATTAAGGAGTTCTATGGGGAAAACAGGCTCACTGATACAAAATGAAGTGATGCTATTGCCTCATCATCACCCAGGGAAAGCTCCAGACCAGGCTGCCAAACCATGCACCAGGAAGCCTTTCATGTCCAAGAGAGAGCTTGAGACTCCTTCCCCATTCCCTTTTAAGAGGTCACATAGGCAGGCAAGTAGCACTGATTCTATAGGGCCAGCTAGCCCAAGGTCATGGGTGGAGTGAATACCCACTATACTTCCCCTTTTTGTCTAAATAAGAAGGTTCTAAACCTAATACAAAACAATATACAATAACAATGATTATCAAGTATTGTCATGAGAAAGAAAGGGTAATAACATAAACAAAAGTGGAACTACCACCAACAAGTACACCATCAAGTAAGAAACATACTAAATGTTCAGATCATATATAAATGGCAAATTATAGAGATTACTCCAAAAGATGTCCTATCTTGAAGAATATAAATCTAGTACCTAATATGCTCTTAGCTAACATATAAGAGGATTATTACTGTAACTATCTAGTCTTCAACCCCATCAGAGACCCGAGAAAGAAAATAATATTACCTGAGTAAACAGGAAGTATAAGCAAGCAACTTCCAAAGAAATGCAAGAAATGACAGAGAAAGCTGGCTGCCTGGACAGTCACCCAATGTTTCTCTGCAACACTGGGGCCTCCACTTTTGGCTATAAGCCTAGAATATTTGACAGACCATTTTCAGAGGCAGGATATTTTGAAAGACTGTCTTACCCTGTCTTGGTCAGGTTCAGCAGTTATTTTTCCTTGTGTCCTGTTTGTCCAGAATGTACAGTGTGCTTACTGTCAGAAGCCAAGGCAATGGCCGTCCTTTTCACAACAGGCCATTTTTTGCCAAGAAGAAGACAACCTCTATATTGAGTGTCTTTAATGCTCAACATCCTCTTGAGAGTAGATCAGTGCTGCCAGGAGCAATTGTGTCTCATATCAACAGAATTCTAAGTTATTAAAACATTTAAATGCCATACTTTCCAGGTCTATGAAGTGTTTGAAGATCACCTGTCCATCTGACATGTATTTCTGTATATCTAGGAAACCTAACTAGCATAACTATAAGTATGACAAGCATGGGTGACTATTAACCTATAATTATTATCAAGCTAAATAGCCTAAAGACTAAAGCTTCACATTATAAAAAATAAACAATCTTTAAACAGATGTACAGTATAGGGACAATGGCCTCATATTTGTGACAATATGCAAAAATATCTTAATCAGAGGTAGAAATGTATAGTGCAATATGACAATGATACACTTAATATGTATCAATATACAAAATATCTTAAACAGAGGTAGAATATACATGCAGTATGACAAATATATTTACATTTGTATCAGTATACAAAGTATTTCAAACAGGAGTAGGGACAAATGCATAATATAACAAATAGAGTTTTGTATTTGTCTCAATAAACAAATTATATTAAACATGAAGAGAAAAATAATTTTACATTTATATCAATATACAAGAATCCATACCAATGCAAATTATCTAAAGCTGATAGTTACTAATTTAGTTTACAAGTAGATACAATAATATACCTTTATTATCTTATATCTATTCCCCTTTTTTCTTTTCCAAAAGAGAGTCGTGAGCCTAAACTATTGTTCCACCTTCAATCCTATTACAACTTATAACCAACGCCTAACAGATGACAATTATCCATAATCCTGAGAAAACAAAACCTTTTGGGAGAGGAGGCATCATTTTCTTAAAATTGCTTCCTGCTGTCAAGGGGTTAATGGTATCTCTGTGGTATACTGTAAGAAAATTTAAAAAATGGGAAAGTTTCACAGGTACTAGCTGTGAGGTTTGTAGACAATCTCAAAGTAATGGTTAAAGCTTAACTGAAGTTCCGGCTAGAGGTGTAAGTTGATGGATTATCTTAGTTAGTCACCTATGAACTGTCTTGAACAGTTTGTAGACTAGAGTCGATCATTGAGTGGTGTTTATCAGCTCAATGGCATCATTTTGAACCACATAGAATCATGGTTGTGGGGCCCCATCTTCCTTCTGGAGACTTCAGAGATCGCTGTTAAGAAAATTTATTGTTCACTGTGGAAAACTTAAACATTATTAATATCAAAATGGAAAGTTTAAATTTTAGGATAGCACCATGTCTAAAGAAAGGTTCCAAAGAGTCAAGAATAAATATGATATGGTGAGAAAAAGAATTTTGACAGAAATAGTCCCTAGATTTTTGGATTTATTTTGTCCCACACCAGGTGGCTCTTCTGCTGTTCGACAGAGACTCTTAATAATTTTCATTTAACAACATGCCTGGACTTACAGAAGGAGAGAGCCACACTCTAACTCCAAAGCCAGCTTTGATTATAATTGAATTGTGACTACAACTTTTCTTAGAAGTAAAGAGATACAGATGTTTAGGTAGTGAAATTTCACCCTGTAGATAATATAGGTACCATTAGGTCAGATTTTTCATTGCTTGGTAATTTTTTCTGGAAGTTTTCCCTTCCTCTTTAGATGTCTAGATGTTCAAGGTCTTTTGATTTCTTGAAGATGAGTATTTCTATTTTTCTGTAATGACAAAACAAACAAAAAAACAAAAAACAAAAAACAAACCCTACCCTGACCCTTGTTTGATGAGTTTTCCTTACAAGTTGTAGAATTGTCCCATTGGTGGATGAGCTTTCACTACTCCTTATCAAGAGGTTTTTCCAGTTCTAACTGAATTTTTATTAATTTTGATGGTATCCATAGCTTTTCTTCTACTATAGAAACAAAAGCAAAACCCCTTCCCCAAAGTAGCATATATCTTGGTTTCCATTCTGAGGTCAACAAATCTTTGAAGCACACAAGTTGATTTAGCTAATTAGTTTTTTCTATAGTCCAGTGTCTCTCTGCAGCGGTTGTTTCTTTCTCATTATTATTAAGAAAATTCAAGGTTAATAAGGCATTATGTAATCTAACTTTGCGGGTTTTATCTCCCTCTTTCTGTTTATTAAGCATCTCTTTTAAGGTGCAATTAAATCTTTCAACAACTGCTTGTCCTGTAGGATTGTGTGGTATGCCTGAGTGAGGTAACCCAGACTCAGAAAGACCAACATGGTATGTACTCACTCATAAGTGGATACTAGATGTAAAGCAAAGGATAACCAGACTACAGCTCACAAATCCAGGGAGGCTACCTAGTAAAGAGGACCCTAAGAAAGATACAGGGATTGCCCAGTGACAGAGAAATGGATGAGATCTACATGAGCAAACTGGGGGTGAGGGGGTAATGGAGGGCAAGGGTCAGGGGAAAGTGAGCTTAAGGGAGTGGGAGCTCCCACCTGGATCAGGAACAGAGTGGGAGAACAAGGAAAGAGACACCATGATAAATGAAGACCCCATGGGAATAGGAAGAAGCAGAGTGCTAGAGAGGTCCCCAGAAACCCAAAAAGATACCCCCACTATAGACTAGTGGCAATGGTCAAGAGAGTGTCTGAGCTGACCTACTCTGGTGATCAGATGGCTGAACACCCTAACTATCATGATAGAACTCTCATCCAGTGACTGGTGGAAGCAGATGCAGAGAGATCCACGGCCAAACCCCAGGTGGAGCTCCTGGAGTCCAATCGGCGAGAGAGAGGAGGGATTATATGAGCAAGAGATATGGAGACTATGATTGGAAAAAGCACAGGGACAAATAGCCAAAATAATGAAAACACATGAACTGTGAACCAATAGCTGAGGAGCCCCCATGGAACCGGAATAGGTCCTCTGGATAAGTGAGACAGTTGATTAGCATGAACTGTTTAGGGGGCCCCCAGGTAGTGGGACCGGTACCTGTCCTTGGTGCATGAGCTGGCTTTTTGTAACCTAGGGCCTATGCTGAGACACTTTGCTCAGCCTTGTTGCAGGGAAGAGTGGACTGGACCTACCTCAACTGAATCTACCAAGCTGGACTGAACCCCCAGGGGAGAAATTGCCTTGGAGGAGGTGGGAATGGGCATGGATTGAGGGGGAAGGCCGGGGGGGGGGTGGGAGGAGGACAGGGAAATCCGTGGCTGATATGTAAAATTAAATTAACTATAAAATAAAATATTTATTAAAAAACAAAAAACCAAAATATATTGTAAGAAAAAATTAATAAAAAATAAATTACAAACAAACAAAAAGATACAATTCAGCAAGGGGACATGCATGATTTTAGATGATGTGGATGCTTCCTTTGTAAGTATTTAATAGAGGAATTACAAATTCCTTGGTGTTCAGAAACCAAAGATTTTTTTGAAGCTAGTAGAGATCCATTCAATTACTTCAGAAGAAATTCTAATCTTCAGTGTAGTGTATTCAGATATATCTTGGAAATATGACCAGTGCACAAAACTTCTTCAAACCTCTGGAATATTGAACTGGGTGTCCACTTTGGCTGTAACCTTGATTCTTTGACTCTCTTGTTTAGTTCTTTCTTATCAGTATCTTAACTTGTTTTCTACCTCAGAAGTAACTTGGTATGGCCCTCTTTCCCATGTATCTATATTTTAGTTTTATCATGACAGTAAACACTTTTTGACATTAAAAAGATTTATATTATAATATGCTAAAAAACTGTTTCATTTTACTGGAGACATAGTAGAGCGTTGCCAGTCTTAATCTGTACAGGTATACCCATTATGGCCATGACCTCTAACAGTTGTGTAAATAAAGAATCAGCCTTTTTAGAACTCAAAGCAGTTGCTCATTCAAATATTGAAAACATATCTATTGTATGGTGTACATATTATAATTTTCTAAATTCTGCAAAATGAAACACATTCATCTGCCAAAATTCATGTATCTGTATACCTTTAGGATTACTTCCTGCAGGTAATGGAGTTTGGCTATGGAAGGAACAAGTAGGATATTTTTTTTCATTATTTCCTTAGCTTGTTGCCAAGTGATAGAGAAATCACTTTTTAAACCTTTGCTATTGACATGATGTTTTCTTCATGAAATTCTGAGGCCTCTACCACACTTCCTATTAATAATATATCAATTTCATCATTGCAGTGTGCTAGAGGACCTGACAGACCCATATAGGATCTGATGTGTTATATATATATATATATATATATATATATATATATATATATATATATATATATATATATATATATATAGAGAGAGAGAGAGAGAGAGAGAGAGAGAGAGGGGGAGAGAGACATAGAGAGACAGAGACAGAGAGACAATAATTCCTATTCCTGATTATTTCTGGTAATTGTATAAATAGTGAAGTTAATTCTGTTTTTTTCAGGAATAAATTTACCAGTTTCAATAAGTAAAACAAGTCTTTCTGCATATTGAGAGCCAGTAACTATATTCAGAGGTTCTGTAATGTCCATTAGTACCATAAGAATGGCATACAATTCTAAATTTTATAGAGAATTATACGGGCTTTGAGCCACTTTACTTGAGTCTTCTGATTTATATCTTGCCTTCCCTGATTTATTTGAATCCATATAGAATGTAGGGACTCCAGAGATTCCTCACTCTGTGCAATGTGAAGAAGGATCTAACTGGTTCTTTTTATGAATTCGATTTTCTCGCTTTGGGGATAACTATTGTTAATCTCTCCCAAAAATTACTGTAGGTTCTTTGCCAATATTCATTATCCTTCCATAAAGAGGAAATTTCCTTATTAGTTGAAGGTACTACAATTTCTGCTGGATCTGTAACATGAATTGCTAAATGATCTTATTAATGAAAAACCCAGTGCCAGATATTGGGGTGAAAGCTGAAGATCAGAGAGACAGAACAAGCCAGCTACAAGTTCCTAAAGCTAGGAAATCTTCAGCCCAAGAGAGATAATTCCCATATACTCTTGCCTTATATACCTTTCTGTGTTCTGCCATCTTACTTCCTCTCTCTGCCCAGCTACATCACTTCCTCTTTCTGCCCAGCTCTATCACTTCCTGTCTGTCTGTACAGACCTCCAGACCTCTATGGTTAACTAGTGATGGGATTAAATGGGTATGCCACCATGCCTGGCTCTGTTCCCAATATGGCCTTGTACTCACAGAAACCTGAATGAATCTCTGCCTATCAAATGCTAGGATTAAAGGCATGAGCTGCCACTGCCTGACTGCTATGTTTAATATAGTGGTTGGCTTTTTCCTCTGATCACCAGGCAAGCTTTATTTGTTATAGCACAAATAAAATATAACCACATTTTCCCTTTTTTGTCTAAAATAAAAAAATTATAAATAACATGAGAAAAACTATATATAATAAGTACAATAACGATATACAATATATACAAGCAATAAATACATCAACAATGTGTAGTCCATTTGCATTTGACAAATTCAGTGAAAATATTCCATTATCTATCTTATTCTGGTGAGTCCAAAATGTACCTAATTCACTTTCTATCCTAACTTGTATTACCAACCAAAAATTATCTTTTGATGTCTTTCAAACTTATACCCTTTAAACCTCTCAGTGGGTTTCTTTTCTGAATTTGTTAACAAGGAAAATTATGACTATCTAATCTTCAACTCCTTCAGTGACCCAAGAAGGAAATAATATTACCTAGTTAAACAGGAAGTACAAACAAGTGAATTCCAAAACAATGTGAGGAATGACAGAAACAGTTGGCTGCCTGGACAATCACCTAAGGATTCTCTGCAAAGTTGGAGAATTCATCTTTGGCCTAGAATATCTGACAGACTCATCTGTGAAGCAGTATTTCTAAAGAGCTTTCCTACCTTACCTTGGCAATGATCATCAGTCCTTTCTTTTGTGTCTTCCTTGTCCATTTTGGACAGCATACTGTTAGCAGTTGAAGCAAGGACATTTTCTTGCCCAGTGGCTAACATTTGCCACAATGAAAGTAAACTCCATGTGGAGTTTCTTCAATACCCATCATCTTTTCTAAAGTGTAATGTTGCTGCCACAAGCAGACATGTCTCATTGTCATAAAAAAAGAAAAAAATCTGTGTTTTTAAAACATCTTAAATGCCGTATTCTATAGATTTCTGAAGTGTTTGAAGATGACCTGTATATCTAAAATATATTTCTGCATGACCTTGAAAACATGCTTAATATAACTACAAGCTCAACTATAATGACTAACTACTAACCTGCATTTCTTTATTATCCTAAATAGTTAGTAATAACTTTCAAGGACTAGAAAATTGCATTAAATTTTTAAATGAACTGTATAGGTACAATATCTTGAACAAGATTAGAAATATATGTACACTATTTCCTAACATAATCAATCTCATATTTGTATCAATATACATAACTGTAGCTAAAGTTTTCCTGCCTTGCCCACAGTCAGGACAAATCTTTGTCACCCACCAGTCCCACAGCCACTCAGACCCAACCAAGTAAACACAGACACTTATATTGCTTACAAACTATATGGCCGTGGCAGGCTTCTTGCTAACTGTTCTTATAGCTTAAATTAACCCATTTCTATTAATCTATACCTTGCCACATGGCTCGTGGCTTACCGGCATCTTCACATGCTGTTTCTCATCATGGCGGCTGGCAGTGTCTGTCTGACTCAGCCTTCCACTTCCCAGCTTTATTCTCCTCCTTGTCCCGCCTACACTTCCTGCCTAGCCAATGGCCAAACAGTGTTTTATTTATTGACTAATTAGCAACACATTTGACATACAGACCATCCCACAGCACTTCCCTCCTTTTTTTTTTCAAAAAGGAAGGTTTTAACCTTAACAAAGTAAAATTACATATAATTTGGGAATTTGGGCGTAGCTTCTCTTACTACTTCCTTCTGGAGGTGGGTGCTGTATCTTATAGGGACATAAAGAAAATTTTAGGATTATAGAGTAGTCCGTGAGGTTGTACCGTCTGAGCCAGTTGCCTTGAAACGATTCTGGATGTTGGATCATCTGGGCCATGGTGTCATCGGAGACCTTTTAGGGGGTCTTGGCTGGTCAAACCTGATGTATCTTAATCTGGAATAAATCCATAGCCTCTGGCTTTCTGTGGGAACAAAAGCAGAGTCTCCTTTCCAAAGCAACACATCCTTACATCCAAATTTTGAAGTCAAGGTACCTTTAAAATATACATATTGGTTTAACTCAGCTTCCTTTACAATCAAATATCTCTCTGCAGTTAAGAATCCCAAAGACAACACAATCCAGATTCTCTGTGTAATATTCATCTTTACGTGGCTTATTTTCTATATTAATTTTACTGTCTCTTAAAGACTTTATTTTTTAAAACTATGTATTTGTTTCTATAACTGTATATATCACCTTTTTTGTCTCTTTCAAGCCTATGCATATTTTACACACATTGTAAACTATTACATCTGAATCTGTCTTATTGTGAATCTATTGCTTTAAACTGCAGCAGCTGTGGCTGCTGGCTCCACCCACCTCAGCTTCCCAACATGGTGGTTTGACTTTTACCGCCAGCTCTGGGAGCTATCGTGGGTCTATGCTTTTATCCAAGCAGCATGTAGCCCAGAAACCTCTTTTTTTTTGTTTTGTGCTAGCAAAGTCTAAATCCACCACACAGCTTAATGTGCCACTTGCAGAGGCCTCATTCCCACCAAACTGCAGGTCAAGCGCACACTCTAGGAACCTGCCAGTAGCTCAAACCAGCAGCTCAAACCGGCAGCTGCCGCTCATTTGAGAGAGACAATTAGGAACTGTTTTTAGCTCCATTTTAGAATCTTTTTTCTCAGTTTTTAGGTGGAACCTCTTGCCACCACGTTGGACGCCATTTGTAGCTAAAGTTTTCCTGCTTTGCCCACAGTCAGGACAAATCTTTGTCACCCGCCAGTCCCACAGCCACTCAGACCCAACCAAGTAAACACAGACACTTATATTGCTTACAAACTGTATGGCCATGGCAGGCTTCTTGCTAACTGTTCTTATAGCTTAAATTAACCCATTTCTATTAATCTATACCTTGCCACATGGCTCATGGCTTACCGGCATCTTCACATGCTGTTTCTCATCATGGCGGCTGGCAGTGTCTCTCTGACTCAGCCTTCCACTTCCAAGCTTTATTCTCCTCCTTGTCCCGCCTACACTTCCTGCTTGGCCAATGGCCAAACAGTGTTTTATTTATTGACTAATTAGCAACACATTTGACATACAGACCATCCCACAGCACATAATTTGTGTACAACATACAATAATCCAATCTAATGTAAACTATTTAAAATTAGTAGTTGCTTTTTAAAATTAGATTCAATAATCTACCTTCATATCTTATTATATTTATATTCTCTTTTTTCTTTTCAGAGTAGATTCAATATCTACCCTTTGTCCATCATTTTTATATTTTTTTTTCAGAATAGATTCAATAACCTACCTTTTATTTTATAATATCTACATCCTCTTTTTTTTTTCAAACAAGAACCCTAAATCTAATCTACATTCTTTAGCCTTTGTCCTGACCATTAAAAATAACAACTTGTAACTAACCATCCTAAACAATGACAATTATCCATAACCTATTGATTGACTAAAAATACCACCCACCCCACCTCTTGGGAATATGGGAGTTATTTTCTCAAAATTAGTTCCTACTGTCTAGGGGTAATGACATCTTTAGGGGATTCTGAAAAGAAAAAAATAGGGTTAATTGGCAAGTCCTGAGAGAGTGAGCAGTATCATTTGTTGTCCAGTCTGCATAATGGAAAATGCAGGGCTTGTCTCAAGTCCTTGTTGAAGTAGTCTGTGAGGCTGGATCATCTCAGCTAGCGATCTTGAAATAGTCCTGAGCAGTTTGTAGTCCAAAGCCAATCTTTGGGTGGTGTTTGTCAACTTAGTGGTATTCTCATCATCCTGATGGAATTGTCGATGTGGGGCCCCATCATCTTTTGGGAGATTTCAAAATTGCTCTTAGACATAGTCATGGTTCTCTGCAAAAAAAATGATAGAGACTCAAACCCAAAATCATGTGCAGGAGGCTAGATGAAGCCTTTTTTCTAGTACTCTATATGACCACTAATATATGACAAAAGTTTAATATATATGTATATAAATAACTCTTATATAATTCATAACTTAAGAGAAGCTTTAAAGAGTCAAAATAAAACCAAAGAATTATGAGATTAATGGCAATGGAATAGTCCCTTAACTTTGTTTTTACTTCTGTCCCATAGCAGGAGGCTCTTCTGACATGATATAGAGATTTTGGGTTTTCCTTTTAACAAGCATGCTTGGGTTTAGAGAAGGAGAGAGTCATGTTCCAACTCCAAAGCCATCTTTAATTTTTAATTGAAATGGGACTACCTAAAGACCATTTGTGCTAACTGTCTGTAGGGAACAGCAGAAACAAACATTTAGGAAGACTTATGAAATTTTGTATGTGATGTACCAATAGGCCAATTTACTCTTTTTCTTGGGGCATTTTTTCTTTCTGGATGATTTGTCCGTTTTCTTCAGATGACTCATTTGTCCAATGTTCTTCAGATTCCTTAGCCTTCATTCTCCTGAAAGACAAAAAAAAAAAAAAAAAAACAAAAAAAAAAAAAAACCTTCCCCAACCCTAACTTTGGGGAGGTTCCCTTTTGGCAAGTTATATAAATGAAAAGCATTTGTTAGTGGTAAAAGTTAGTTTAAATTGAATAGTCATGCTGATTGGTGAACTATCACCTCTTCTAATTAAGAAGTCTCTCTTGTTCCCATCAAAACTTTATCAATGTTGATGGTATCTACAGCTTACCTTCTCTTGTAGAAACAAAAGCAAAAGCTTGTCCCCAACATAATACATATTATGGTTTCCATTCTGAGGTCAGTGCATCTTTAAAGGATATAGGCTGATTTAATTCTGTAACTTTTTTGTATTATCCAATGTCACTCCAAAGCTGTTGTTCCTTTTTCATTAGCATTGAGAAAATTCAAAGTTAGTAGAGCATTATGTAATCTATTTCTGGGAGTTTTGTTACCTCTTTCTGTTTATTTAGCATACCTTTTATAGTTTGATTTGATCTTTCTAGGACTGCTTGGCCTGTAGGATTATGTGGTATACCTGTAATATGCTTGATATTTTAATAAGCAAAAAACTCTTTCATTTTACCAGAGACATATGTGGGAGCATTGTCAGTTTTAATTTGTACAGATATAACCATGATGACCATTACTTCTAGCAAATGCGTGTTTACAGAATCAGCCTTTTCATAACTCAGAGAAGTTGCCCATTGAAATCTTTAATAGGTATCAATGGTGTGGTGTACATATTTCAATTTCCCAAATTCTACAAAATGAAACATATCCAACTGCTAGATTTCATTCCTCTGAGTACCCTTTGGGTTACATCCTGTTGGTAGTAGAGTTTGATTATAAAAAGAACAAGTAGGACATTTCCTTATAATTTCCTTGGCTTGTTGCCAGGTCATGGAAAAATCCTTTTTTAAACCTTTACTATTGACATGATGTGTTTTTAATGAAATTCTGAGGCCTCCAGCACATTTCCTAGCTATAGTAAAATCGATCTCATCATACCCTTGGCTACAAGCCCTATATGGGGTTGGATGTGAGTTATATACAAAGGATGATTCCTATTCCTGATTATATATTGTATCTGAATATATAACAAAGTTAATTCTGATTCATAAGGAATAATTCTATTGTTTCAATATGTAAGACCACTCTTTCAGCATACTGAGAGTCAATAACTATGTTGAGGGGTTCCAAAAAATACATTAATACTATCAGAATAGCATATAATTCCAATTGTTTTGGACAGAATTATAAGGACTTTTAACCACTTTACTTAAATTTTATGGCTTGTAACCTGCCTTTCCTTGTTTGCTTGTGTCTGTATAAAATGTAGGGGCTCCAGATATTGGTATTTCCCATACAATATGAGGCAGGATCCAATTAGCTTTCTTTATAAGTTGAATTCTATATTGCTTTTGTGATACTTGTTGTTTATCTCTCCAAAAAAATTACCACAAGCTCTTTGCCAGGGTTCACTTTCTGCCCATAATTTGTTAATTTCATCATTAGTTGAAGGTACTATAATTTCTGCTGGGTCTATTCCTGCTAATTGATGAAGTCTCAATTTTCATTTTAAAATCAACTCGGAGAACTTTTCCACATAAATTTTTAATTTTTCACTCTGTTTTTTTGGTAGAACTATTTATTCCAATTTAATATCTTCCATCTGCATTAAAATTCCTATAGGAGCATGCTTAGAGTGTAAAATAACCAAAATGCAATCAAGCTTTGGATCCACATGATCCACATGTACATCTTGTATTTTCTTTTCCACCAAAGCCAATTCTCTCTCAGCTTCAGCTGATAATTCTCTTGAACTATTTAAGTCCTTGTCACCTTATAAGGTTTTGAACAAATTATTCAGTTCATTATTTTTTTACCCCAACTATAATCCATAGATAGGTAATGTCTCCAAATCATCTTTAAAAGTCATTAAGAGTCGTTAATCAATCTTTCTTAATTTGCACCTTTTGGGGTCTAATTTTTTGTAGACTTATTTTACATCCTAAATAATTAATAGAATTTCCTCTTTGCATCTTTTCTGGAGCAATTTATAATCTCTAACAAGGTAAAATTTTTTACTTCTTCAAACATTCTTTTTAAGGTATCTGTATTTGAATCAGCTAGTAAAATATTGTCCAAGTAATGATAAAATATAAATTTAAGAAACTGTTTATATATTACTTCCAATGGTTATCATATAAAATATTGGCACAGGGTTGGGCTATTTAACATTCCCTGTGGTAGAACCCTCCATTGATATCTCTTAACTGGCTGAGAATTATTATAAGTAGGCACCATGAAGGCAAATCTTTCTTGTAAGGGTATTGAGTAAAGACGGTCTTTTAAATCAATAACTATAAGAGGCCATCCTTTAGGTAACAGAGTAGGCAAAGGAATTCAAGATTGTAGAGTGCTCATTGGCTGAATTACATTGTTAATTGCTCTTAGATCTGTTACCATTCTCCACTTACCAGATTTCTTTTTAATAACAAATACAGGAGAATTCCAAGGGCTGGTTGATTCTTCAATATGCTGAGCACTTACTTAACTGCTCTTGTACCAGCTGTTCTAATGCCTGTAGTTTCTCTGTTAAAGACTATTGCTGAACCCATATAGGTTTGTCAGCTAACCATTTCAAAGTTAGAGCTGTTGATGTCTTTGAAAGATCAGCAGCTGTTGTGCCCTGTTATTGTACAATCTGGATGGTTGATGACTGTTCTTTATAATGCCATCTAATATTTTTTCTCAGAAACATATGTTAGTTTATGGTTTGTTTCTGAGATTCGAGGAATGTTAATCTGGGTATTCCATTGTTGGAATAAATCACTTCCCCATAAGTTCATAGCTATATTAGCCACATATGGCTTTAATTTTCCTCTCCCCCAGGCAAGTGGCTATTTCGTAAATTCATGCCACAAATTTTGGGTTGCCTGATGTAACATGAATTGTTAAATTGTCTTATTAATAAAAAACCTAGAGCTAGATATTGGGTGAAAGCTGAAAGGTCAGAAGGATAGAACAAGTCCACCACAAGTTCTTACCACTAGGAAATACTCAGCCCAAGTGAAATACTTCCTGTATACTCACGCTTATGTACCTTTCTGTGCCCTGCTGTCTTACTTCCTCTCTCTGCCCAGGTACATCACTTCCTGATTCTGCTCAGCTCTATCACTTCCTGTCTGTCTGTACAGACTACCAGACCTCTAAGGGTAATTAGTGCTTGGATTAAAGGCATGTGCCACTATGCCTGGCTCTGTTCCCAGTGTGGCTTTGAACTCACAAGGATCCAGACAAATTTCTGCCTCCCGAATGCTAGGATTAACAGCGTGTGCTACCACCACCTGACCTGTATATTTAATATATCTGATTGGCTTTTTCCTCTGATGCCCAGGCAAGGCTTATTTGTTAGAACACAAATAAAATATCACTGCATGAATACCTGTCAATTGATGAAATCATAATTTTCCTTTTAAAATCAAATCAGAAATCTTTTCCACATATGTCTTTAATATCTTATGCTGTTTATATGTTAGAAATATCCATTCCAATACAATATCTTCCCTGTTCACCAAAATCCCTGTAGGGAATTGCCTAGAGGGTAATATAAACAGAATGTAGTTAAACTCTGGACTCACATGATCCACATGTGCCTCTCATATTTTTTCCACTAGAGCCAATTACTTTTGAGCTGCAGCTGATAATTCTCTCAGATTAATTAAGTTCTTATCTCCTTCTAGGATATGGGGCACATTTATTAGTTTGTCAAGACTTATCCCAATAGTTTGCCATAAATTGAAATGTCTCATAGCAATCTTTGAAAGTCATTGAGTCCACAATCAATTGATATCTTCTGTTTTATATCATTTAGGGTCTAATTTTTGGTAGACCTATTTTATAACCTAAATAATTAATAGATCTCCTTTTGTATTTTTAGGAGTAATTTGTAATCCCCAGCAAGGCAAAACTTTCTTTACTTCTTCAAACATTTTTGCAAATTATCTATTTTTGAATCAGCTAAGATATTGTCCATATAATGGTGAATTACAGATTGTGGAAACTGTACATGAATTATTTCCAATGGTTTTAGCTCAAAATATTGGCACAAGGAGGGGTTACTTAACATTCCTTGTAGAAGAACCTTCTATTGATATCTCTTAACTGGCTGAGAATTATTTTAAGTAGGAACTGTGAAGGCAAATTTGTCCCTATCCTTTTCTTTTACAGGTATAATGAAGAAACAGTCTTTTAAGTCAATAACTGTAATCGGCCATTCTTTAGGTAACAGAGAAGGCAAAGGCATCCCAGGCTATAGAAAGCCCATTGGTGAATTATTTTATTTATGGCTCTCAGATCTGTCAGCATTCTCCATTTTCCAGATTTCAGTTTCATAACAAATACAGGACAATTCCAAAGGCTGGTTGAATCTTCAGTATATTGAGCATTTAGCTGCTCCTGAACCAGATGTTCTAAGGCCTATAGTTTCTCTAATGTCATAGGCCACTGCCCAACCCAGACAGTGTCAGTTAGCCACTTTAAGAGTAGGGCCTTTGGTACCTCTGAGAGTTCAACAGCTGTGGTACCCTGTTTTTGTACAGCCTGAATGGTCAGTGACTATTTTTTATAATGTCTTAAAATATTATTCCCAGAAACATTAATTGATTTATGGTCTGCTTCTGATATTGAAGGAATATTAATCTAGATATTCCATTGTTTTAACAGATCACAATCCACTAGATTCACTGCTACATTAGCCACATATGGCCTCAGTTTTCCTCTTTGTCCTTCTGGTTCTATGCATTCAACCCATCTTGTGCTTTGTTTTATCAGAGATAGAGTTCCAATCCCTAGAAACTGAACATCTACCCCCTGAAGAGGCCAATTCGGATGTCATGATTCTGGTATAATTATAATCACATCTGCTCCTATGTCCAGGAAGCTCTCAACTATCATGTTATTTGTACCCTTAGCTTTGGTTTCATTTATGGAAGTTTGCCAAAATATTTATTTTATGTTTTTTCCTGGAATTTTTGAATCCTCTTTCATAGCTATTCTATCATCCAGTGCAGTATTATTTTGTACATTGGGCACTGGATCATTAATTGTTCTGAAGAGAATTTTCTTCCACAGTGACTGGGAATGATTGGACCATGTTTGACTTGGGGGCATGTGAGAGGCCCCTCAAGGTGTTTCCCATTGGTAAAGGGTTGCCTTGTTTTTCTCCTATTGATTTCCATTCATTGGTCCAATGTTGGCCTTTACCACATCTTCTGCATAATCCAGAAAGTTGGGGCCTTCTGTTGGGGTCATTCCTAGAAAAAGCAATTTTTCTAGGAGTACTCCGTGTACAATTTCTTCTTATATGGCTTGGTTTACCACAATTAAAACATTTGACACTTTGATGTCTCTTTATGCCTTTGGAAATAGCCTCTCCTCTCCAAGCCTCATTACTATAGTTAAGAGACTCAATATTGATTATGTGTTGGATCCATTCTTCTATGGGTGATGATCTGAACTTTAAAGTCCTAATGCAATTATCTTTTGCATTCTAAATTAGTATTTTCAAAAGCCAAAGATTGAATTAGTACTTGTCTAAGTTCTTGATATGATATCACTCTGTTTAGAACTCTAGTCAATCTTTGCAAAAAGTCAGTAAAGGGTACTTTTAAGCTTTATATGACCTTAGTATATGGCTCAGGTATCTTTCCTGGTTCTAAAATCTTATCTCAAGCATTTAAGGCTGTCGTATAGCACATGGACAAGGTATGCTCACCAAAGGTGGCTTATTTATTAACATCAGCAAAACAGTCCTCACCAAGAATCTGACCTTGAGAAATCTCAAAATCTAATCTTACCTTGCTATTCAAGGGCCATAGCTTCTTCTCTCTACCAACTTTTCCATTGTAATTGATGACTATATTCTAATACTGCTGAGATTGATTCCAGTCATTTGGAATCATTCTATTTCTTCACAACCACATATTTAACATCTGCCTCACATATGATGAATGCATACCATAGGTAGCTATTGCTTCCTTAATGACTTTCAAATCTCTCATGTAGCTAAAAGTTTTCCTCTAGTCCCACCTGGCTTCAGAGTCTGCAGCTGCTTATAAAATAATAACTCAAAGGCTCATACTAATTAAAACTGCTCAGCAATTAGCTCAGGCTAAATACTGACTAGCTCTTACACTTAAACTCAGCCCATTTCTGTTAATCTATATGTTACCACGTGTTCTGTGGCTTTAACTGTGTGCCAGTACATGTTGCTCCCTGGACAATAGGCTGGTATCTCCTGACTTAGCCTTCCTTTTCCCAGGATTCTCCTTGTCTGTTTATCCCACCTATACTTCCTGCCTGGCTACTTGCCAATCAGATTTTTATTTATCAACCAATCAGAGCAATACATTCACAGCATAAAAACACCCCACAGCACTCTCATATATATAGGCTACCATTTACAATCTGCATATCCTTCAGGATAATTAACATTTGATTGCTTTTTTGAAAACAGTAACAGGATAAGTCATAGCAGGTGAAGTCACAACCCAAGCCAAGTCATCTCTAATGTTGTATCATAATGGAGAGGTTAATTCCCCTCTATCTTCTTTTGTCTGTGCATTAATGCTTTTTTTAATCAGTTTTAACAACTTCTTCTAAGGCTTGAAATCAATTTGACACTGTTTTTTTCTGGGATCTGAACCTCCTGAACAGTAAATGATTCATTTAAATATGATTTCATTAGATTAATCAGTTTTTTGTTTTCATCATTCATATATGATTATAAAGATTTCATTTTATCCATCAATGTTACTTTGTCATCCTTAGAGATTATCAGTATGGCATACAAATTGCCTTCCAAAAGTGATGATCATTACCAATTTTTCATTACCATGTCCTATGGAATGAATTTTATCTGCCGTTTTATCAGTACCATTTTCAATGGCATGAATACTTTGGGCTAATTTCTCATTACCACTGTGCAAAGTCTGCATCATTTCAATAAGTTTTTCATTTTTGGCACTGTTATATAACCATTTTTAAGGATATGATATGAATTGCCAGGCTAATAGCAACTATTGCTAAGAATGTATATATCCCAGGAAGGTCATATATCTCTTCTAAGAGCCCATCATAGCAGAAACAAAAAGTCTTTTAAATTCCTGAATGGTGATATTTGCCATTGGCATGGAAGAAATTTACTAATTGTAATATATCTATCTATCTTATTATCAGTTTAAAGTGTGAATTTATCAAGTAATTCACCTCAGATAAAAACCATGAGAGATTGTCCTAGATGTCCTAGGCTCTTGATTAACAAGGCAGGTAAGGGTGGTGATTGTAGGATGTACTGATGATATTTGGCCAGCAGGTGTCGCAGGTATAGTGTCGAAACAGGTCTTAGAACACTGCTCTGACTTGGCACTCTGAACTGATGAAATCTGAGCAAAACTTAAATGATATACCAAACAGATTTGGAGAGAGAGAGAGAGAGAGAGAGAGAGAGAGAGAGAGAGAGAGAGAGAGAGAGAGAGAGAGAGAGAGAGAGAGAGAGAGAGAGAGAGAGAGAGAGAGAGAGAGACTGCGAGGGGGAGGGGAGAGAGCGAGCTAAAATCTGGATGTGTGGGTTCCCTGGGGAGTATTGCCACATGCAGAAGATGGGAGCTCTAGCCAGGTAGATCTAAGACTACAGGCACCTGGCTGCTCTTCTCAGAACACAGTGCTCAACCTGCCAACTGCACGTTTCTGGCAGCAGCTGTGGGCACTGGGGAACACGCCAAGTGAAAACACTTGGCAGGGAGTGAACCCAACATCAGGCAGCCAGATGCAGCTTTCAAAACTATGGGTTTAGGGCAGACAGGTATAAAACTCTCGCTATGAGCAGGCTCACTGGTGTGGTGGGCTGGCTGCAGAGCACAGGCACACACGTGGCTGAAAGTTTGGGAGCTCAGAAGCCACCTGGGCCAGGATGCTTATAGGCAGCTCGGAGTAGAGTAGAATTGTGCTTCACCACTGGTGAAGTGCTGGCACAAGCAGGACTGACTATGCACAAAACGGAGCGGTGGTGGCTGGGGCCAGGCACAGTGGAGCTGCTTGGACCATGGCAGGATCCGCTGGGAGCAGGACCCGCAGCACGGGGTGCTGGAGCCTCAGGGTCGAGTGTGAATGAGCCTGCTGCAGCTGATTGCTGCCTGCCAATTGGAGCGGGAAGAAATTCAGATGCTGTGGAACATGGACACTGCAACCAACTATGAGTGGGGTGGAGAGAAGATCAGATGGGCTCAGCTCAGGCAGACTGGCTAGACACAGGCCATTAGGTTCAGGTAACATTGAGTGTCACATGTACTGAAAGCCTCAATATTCTGTATATACACATTTATGTAGTAGTTTTAAGGGGAAAACAGACTCACGGATACAAAATGAAGCCAAAGCCATTGCCTCTTCGTCTCCCAGGGAAAGATGGGGAAAGCTCCAGACCAGGTCGTCAAACCACGGGCCAGGAAGACTTTCACGTCCAAGAGAGAGAAGGAGACCCTCCCCCTTCCCTTTTAAGGGCTCATGTAGGCAAGCAAGAAACACCACCTCTATAGTGCCAGTTAGCCCAAGGTCATGGGTGGAGCGAATACCCATTACACCCTAAGCCTCTCCTTATCTCTTCCTGTCCTTCTCTACCTGATATTCTCAGTCTGCCAATATGTCTATGGCTAATCCCAGTCAGCCAATTGCTGATTCCGCCCATTGATTCAAGCTATATTTTTATTGGCACAGTGGAGTGGTAGTGTGACTATTTTTCCTGCAACACTTCCCTAATTGTTTCTTCAGCTATATAGTAATAAAAAGATCATTTCACCCCTTTCCCATAGCAATAGTGAGTTTTACAGAAGCAAAAGCAGCTCTTAATACTTAACAGCCCATTATCCTATTCTTTTTTATTAAGAAAATGTTTCTATTCATTTTACATACCAATCAACGATCTCCCTCTTCCCTCCTCCCACCCCTCCAGCCTCCCTATCCCAACTCACACCACATTCCTTTCTTCAGGAAGGTAAGGCTCCCATGGGGAGGTACATTAAGTAGAGGCAGGTCCAAGCCCCTTTCCCTGCCTCAAGGCTGTGCAAGGTGTCCTATCATAGGTAGTAGGCTCCAAAAAGCCTACTTATGCACCAGGGATGGATTCTGATCCTACTGCCAGGGGGCCCCTTAAGCAGATCAAGCTACACAATTGTCTCATTATGCAAAGGGCCTAGTACAGTTCCATACAGGCTCCATAGCTGTTGATCTTAATTTCATGAATACCCGCTAGTTTGGTTTGGTTGTCTCTGTAGGTTTCCCCATCATGATCTTGATGCCCTTGCTCATAGAATCTCTCTTCTCTCTCTTCAATTGGACGCCTGAAACTTGGCTTGGTGTTTGGCTGTGGAAGTCTGCATTTGCTTCCATCACTTACTGGAGAAAGGCTCTATGATGACAGGGTATTCACCCTCTGATTACTGGGGTAAGCCAGTTCAGGCACCCTCTCCACTATTGCTGGTAGTCTAAGCTGGGGTCATCCTTGTGGATTCCTGGGAACTTCCCTAGAACCAACTTTCTCCTTATCCCCACGATGTCTTCCTCTATCATGGTATCTCTTCATTGCTCTCCCACTCCATCCTTGTTCCAGCACGACCATCTCATTCCCTTATGATCTCATCCCCCATCTCCTACCTTCCATCTCACACCCCTCACCCCCAGTTTGCTCATGGAGATCTGATCTATTTCCCCTTCCCTGAGTGATCCATGCATCCCTCTTTGGGTCCTCCTTGTTAACTATCTTCTCTGGAGCTGTGGGTTGTAGTCTGGTTATCCTTTGCTTTACATCTAGTATCCACGTATGAGTGATTACATACTGTGTTTGTCCTTCTGAGTCTAGGTTACCTCACTCAGAATGATATTTTCTAGTTCCATTCTTTTGCCTAGAAATTTCATGATGTCATTGTTTTTCATTGCTGAGTAGGATTCTGTTGTGTATATGTACCACATTTTCTTAATCTATTCTTTGGTTGAGGGGCATCTAGATTGTTTCCAGGTTCTGGCTATTATGAATAATGCTGCTATGAACATAAATGAGCATATGTCCTTGTGATATGATTGAGCATTCCTTGGGTATATGCCCTAGAGTGGTATAGTTGGGTCTTGAGGAAGACTTATTCTCAATTTTCTGAGAAACTGCCATACTGATTTCCAAAGTGGCTGTACCAGTTTGCACTCCCACCAACAGTGGAGGAGTGTTCCCCTTGCTCCACATCCTCTCCAATGTAAGCTGTCTTCAGAGTTTTTGATCTTAGTCATTCTGACAGATGTAAGATAGTATCTCAGAGTCATTTTGATTTGCATTTCTCTGATGACTAAGGATGTTGAGCAATGCCTTAAATGCCTTTCAGCCATTTGAGATTCTTCTGTTGAGAATTCTCTGTTTAGCTCTGTAGCCCACTTTTTAATTTTATTGTTTGGTATTTTGATGTCTAGTTTTTTGAATTTTTTATATATTTTGGATATCAGCCCTCTGTCAGATGCAGGGTTGGTGAAGATCATTTCCCATTCTGTACGCTGTAATTTTGTCTTATTTACTGTGTACTTTGCCTTACAGAGGCTTCTCAATTTTAGTAGGTCCCATTTTTTTAATTGTTTCTTTCAGTGTCTGTGCTACTGGTTTTATATTTAGTAAGTAGTCTCTTGTGCCAATGCATTCAAGACTACTTCCTGCTTTTTCTTCTATCAGGTTCAGTGTAGCTGGTTTTATATTGAGGTCTTTGATCTACTTGGACTTGAGTTTTGTGCATAGTGATGGATATGGATCCATTGTCAATCTACAATATATTAAAATCCAGTTATGCCAGCACCATTTGTTGAAAATGCTTTCTTTTTTCCATTGTACAGATTAGGCTTCTTTGTCAAAAATCAGGTGTTCATAGGTGTGTGGGTTAATGTCAGGGTATTCAATTCAATTCCATTGATCTACATGTTGGTTTTTATGCCAATACCCAATACCCAGCTTTTTTTTTTTTTTTTTTTTTACTATAGGTCTGTAATAGAGCTTGAGGTCAGGGATGGTGATACCTCCAGAGGCAGATTTATTGTACAGGATTTTTTTTAGCTATCCTAGGTTTTTTTCATACGAAGATACGAAGTTGAGTATTGTTCTTTCCAGTTCTGTGAAGAATTGTGTTGGGATTTTGATGGGGATTGCATTGAATTTGCAAATTCCTTTTGCTAAGATTGACTATTTGCCATTTTGACTATGTTAATCCTACCTATCCATGAGCATGTGAGATCTTTCCATTTTCTGATATCTTCCTCAATTACTTTCTTCAGAGTCTTAAAGTTCTTGTCATATAGGTCTTTCACTTGCTTAGTTAGAGTTACCCCAGTTATTTTGTATTATTTGTGGCTATTATAAAGGGTGATATTTCTCTGATTTCTTTCTCAGCCCATTTATCATTTGTATATAGGAGGGCTACTGACTTTTTTGAGTTCATCTTGTATCCTGCCACATTACTGAAGGTGTTTATCAGCTGTAGGAGTTCCCTGGTAGAATTTTTGGGGTCACTTATGTATACTATCATATCATCTACAAACAATGAAAGTTTGACTTCTTCCTTTCCAATTTGGATCCCCTTGATCTCCTTTTGTCTTATTTCTCTAGCTAAAACTTCAAGTACTATATTGAATAAATATAGGGAGATTGGACAGCCTTGTCTTGTTCCTGACTTTAGTGGAATTGCTTTGAGTTTCTCTCTGTTTAATTTGATGTTGGCTGTTGGCTTGCTGTAAGTTGCCTTTATTACGTTTAGATATGTTCCTTGTATTCCTGGTCTCTCTAAGACCTTTATCATGAAGGGGTGTTGGATTTTGTGAAAGGCTTTTTCAGCATCCAATGAGATGATCATATGATTTCTTTCTTTTAGTTTGTTTATATAGTGGAATACATTGACAGATTTTCATATGTTAAACCATCCTTGCATCTCCTGGAGAAAGCCTACTTGGTCATGTTGGATAATTTTTTGATGTGTTTTGGATTTGGTTTGCCAATATTCCATTATTCTATTCTTATCTCACCTGTAGGCCACTAAGATCACCCTGGCATTTCAGAGTAAAATGTCAATGACTCTTAAGGGATGTCTGGGTCCATATTAAGTTTCTTTAGTCATCACGGGGGATCTGTATAAATTGTTCCTCAGGTCTATACACTAATGAGTGAGATAGAGCAGTTCTTTTCTGGGTACACAAAAACACAGAGCCATCATGTTAGGGCTGGCTGTGACATCCCCATAACTGCATTGTGTGAATGTACATTTTCTTTATCAATTCTTCTGATGATTGGCACATCTAGGTTGTTTCCAGTTTCTGACTATTATGAGTAGAGCAGCAATTAACATGCTTGAGCAAGTGTCTCTGTGGTAGGATAAACTGTCCTTTGTTCAAATATTTTCTGTGCATTTGTCCTGGGATTCCTTTACTTCCTTTACTCCCATTAATTATAGATTTGGTCTTTACACAGTGCCCCAGACAGACTTCCTGGATATTTTGTTCCTGGATTTACCACTTTCTTTGACCAAGGCTTCCATTTCTTCTACCTTGTCTTCAAAGCCTGAAATACTCTCTTCTTTCTCTTACAGTCTGTTGGTGAGATTTGCCTGTAATGTTCCTATTTGGTTCCTTAATTTTTATTTCCAGATTTCCCTCAGTTTGGGTTTTCTTTATTGATTACATTTCTACTTTCATATTTTGAACAGTTTTCTTTAAATCGTTCCACAGTTTATTTGTGTAATCATAGGATTTATTAAAGAATTTATTCACATCTTTAAGGTGTTTGATTTTGATTATATTCATACTATCTATTTTGGCATTCTTTTTTTTTGTTTTGTTTTTTTGAGACAGCTTTGTGCCTTTCCTGGAACTCACTTTGTAGACCAGGCTGGCCCCGAACTGACAGAGATCCACCTGCCTCTGCCTTCTGAGTGCTGGGATTAAAGTTGTGCGCCACCACCGTCTGGCTTATTTTGGCATTCTTATCTTACGCTTCAGCTATATTGCATTTCTAACAGCCTATTGTTGTAGGGCTGTTGGATTCTAGTGGAGATACATTGTCCTAGTTGTTACTGGTTGTGTTTTATGCTGGATTCTAAGCATTTGTGTTTGAGATGATTGTAATTATGCATTCTGATATCTGGCTATGTGTTTATTGGGTGGGTGTACCATTCAATTTTTTTTTCAGTCCTCAATGGATCATAGGAGAGTGTGGTGTCTGTGGGTTACCTGGTAGGGAATTTTCTGTGCTCTTGCCATATGTGATCACTGGAGGTCCAGGGTAGAATGCAAATTATGAGCTGTCTTTTTTTTTTTTAATTGCTGTGAAGAGACACCATGGCCACAACAACTTTTATAAATAAAAACATTTATTTATGGTGGTTCACTCACAGTTTTAGAGGTTCAGTTCATTATCATTAGGGTGAGGAGCAAAAGGGACCTCAAAGCCCACCCCCAAGTGACACACTTCCTCCAACAAGGCTACATCTCCTAATAGTGCCATTCCCTCCAGGGGCTATTTTCTTTCAAACCTCCACAGAGCTAACACTGTGGAATCGGTATAGACTTAAAAGGAAGGCAGTCTGAGAGGGTCCGCAGGAGGGAAGAATCTGGGTGTTCCACTAGGATCTGCACAGCCCTCTGAAAATGGGGAAAGAGAGGAAGGAGATGCAGCAGAAGATGGTCTGCTACAAATGTAGGGGTAAGGCCAGAGGATTGGAATTGGAGGAGAGAAGGTATAGTGAGGATTGCCTACCTGATTCCCTGGCTAATGTGTCTGTTGAGTTCCCAGGGAGAGCCTGTGGGAGTTCATAGCTAGGACAAAGGGATGATATGGTGAGTAAGAGCTGGTGGAAAAAATCTATATCATCTGCTGAGTATGGGGGCAGAGAGAAAGAGAAAGCTACAGCAGATGGACTGCTACAAAACTGCGGATAAGACATAGGCACTGCAATTGGACAGGAGGAGGGAAAGGGAAGATCTACCTGAATCCTGGGATGGCTTGGCCAGTGGCTTCCCAGGGAATGACTAGGAATGACAACAAAGTTTTAAAAAATCATAAACAGGTAGTCTTCTTTAATTAAAATTTAAGATACATGTTTTTAAAAAACTGATAGAATTGGCAGTTCATGATAAAAATGAACTTTTAAAAATACATATGAGTTAGGTGTGATACTGAAGTAAAAATACTAAAAACTTTTTTTTAGAAAGTTGATATGAAATCCAAGGGTAAATTTTAAGTGCCCTATTCATCTCTTTCTTTGAGCTTGCTTTTCTCTCTGAGTTATCTTACAGTATTCTTTGAGGAGCTTTTTTGCTGATAGTAAAGTGTGTATTATAAAAGCCAGTCCCAAATTTCTTTCAGTCTTAAAGCAAAAAATCTCAGTTTGGACTGAATTGAGACCCCCTATAGCTATGTCTGTGTCCCAACAAGAGTCTTAGATTTTATGTTAAGACTCTCCTTCCAGCATCGTGGTGAGTTTTCCTGTCTGTTATTTGACTGCATGATCCTGCTAAACATGGGTTCTGTGTTCCTTTCCTTCTGTTTCTCTAACCAAGAACCCACTAAATGTTTGAATGCTACTAACATCAAAAATAGATATTTCTTAGACACATTCATATTCTGCTCCCTGAGTCATATGTAGTAACACATATGGCTTTTCTGGGGAACATCCTCATAAAAACTGATTGTTCCCCCTTCTGTAGCCAGTCTTGCAAGTGGAAAGATATTGTAAAGAGATACATCTCTCAATCTGATTATCATAATGTTGAAAAAACTGGGCCCTAAAGATAAGGACATTTCTCCAAGAATCTCATGCTTTGAAAAGATAGGGTCAGAGAGGAAATTTGTCTCTCCGAAACACTTCAAACAACTCTAGAAACTTAGCAAACCATTTTTACAGAATAAAACCCTGCTAGTGATGAGTCAACAGTGGCTGTATGTTGATATCCTTGGTCTCTATTTAAAGTTTTTCCTACTTTAGGACCCTAAAGGTAGATTTGATGCTTTTGTTGTATCTTTGTCCCTTCTTCTCAATGTGATATTGAATAAATCTATTTCCCCCTGCTATCTACTTTTAATTTGTCTCTTTTTTGGCTGATTGTGGAAAGGAGGCCAGACATGACTTGGAATAAGTTGTGACCTCTAAGTTCCCTGGTAGAACTTAGGTTTGATCTAGGAAGACCCCCTGAAAAATCTGTCTACAAACATAAAGGAATAAACCTAGAAGTACTACAAGACTTATGATATATATTTTACCTGCTCAAACATAAAATACAATATCATCTTTGGCTGACTTGTATGCAATGCAAAGTCTATACTTGTATTAATGCAGATATGTATGTTACCTTTAAAAGTTTATGTATTTTCAGAGCAAGGGGACCATGTACTAACAAAAATAGATAACCATTTTGTCATCCAGTGTTTCAAAATGCCTCTGTTGCAGTCTCCTCAGAATTCTCCATCCAGAACAGTTTCAAGGCTTCTGGAAGAGATGATACAACCTCATATATTACAACCTCATATAATACTACAATCAGGGCTTGATCATAATCCTAAATTTTTTCAGGGTCCCCCAAAGACAACAGCACCCACAAAAACCAGAAGCAGTCTAGAGAACTATGTCCACATTTCAAAATGATGGGTTATGGATATTTATTATCATTTAAGGGGGGATTGGTTACAAGTTGTTATTGGTAATAGTCAGAAAAAAAGCTGAAGAAAGGAGGTTAGATTCAGGGACTACATTCTAAAAAGAAAAGGGGGAATATAGAAATGAGAGGATAAAAAGTAGATTATTGAATCTACTTTAATCCAAAAAAACAACTATTAATCTTAAATATTTTATGTTGGTATGAATTTTAATTATTGATACAAATCTAAAGTTAATTTTGTAATACTGTATGTACATTTCTACTCTTGTTTAAGGTATTGTGTTTATTCAACTCAACTAAAAATGTAATGTATAATTAAGAAAACAGATTAATTAGTCATACAAAGTAAAGATATATTTAGATAAATAGATGGTCTTCAAACACTTCAAAGACCTACAGAATATGGCTTTTAGTATGTTTAATAACCTATGGCTTTTCATGACAGTTAGATATGTCTGGTCTTGGTAGCACCAATCTATTTTAGAAAAGATAATCAGCATCAAAGAAACTCTATACGTCTATATGTCCTTCATTAAGTTTGTTGAAATGATCGTGCAAGTTGATACAGAAATGTATTTCATTAGATTGGACATTGAGATCCGTGGATTCACAGTGAAAGCCAAGTGTTTCTCTTCTGACCATCCACACACTACACTTAATGTTCTCTCAACTGCTTATATTATATTTTCAATGGATTAGGTATCTAATTAATTCTCTGATGGGACTGATTGTATTCTCCCATACAAACTGATAAACATACACCTATTTTATAAATACAATGAATTTATTTTCTGTTTAATGATAAAATCTCAGTTAACAAGCATAATGATACAATGAGGATTTAATTTTTAATTCAATTCAAACACTAATTGAATGTCACCAATAAAACTGAAGTTCTTTCACAAACTACACCTATATTGAGAAAATACAGCAAAAATCTATATACTTTAATACAGCATCACAAAAGGACATTGGCTTTCAGTCTGAACCAATGGATCCCAAGGTCCAATCCAAGGAAATAATGTTTTCATCAACTGGCCCAATCATTTCAGCAAATATGATGAAAGCAGTTTAAGTTACTGAATTATTTAAAAATATATTATGCTACATATACATAACCAAATCTACTATTTTCACTTTTGGGGTTTGGGGCTTAAGGAAAAACAGACTTTACATATGTTGCTTTGGGTGTACCTGAACTCCTAGACTCAAGCTTTCTTCCTGACTCAGGATCCTGAATTTGACACTACAGGTGTATGCCAGCATGCCCAGCTCATTTTGACCATTTTGTTAAAACTGTCATCTTAAATTTTCATGGTTTTCAAATTTTATGACATTAATATTCCAAAAGACTCTGTAAAAAACATATTTCAAATAAAAATTTGAAGAAACCTTTAACTTTTCATAGTTCATTTATACTTAGTATTTTAAGTTGCCATATTCATTTAATAATGTTAGTGTGTTAGAGTTCTAATTACACTCTACAGAATCTTGCTAATAGAGCTTGAGCCTTGTGTGGCTATGTGTTGGGAGATAATTCTGTAGAGGAATATGAAACAGTAAAGTCATTCTCTTCTACATTTTATATTGTTGACATAGACAGAATTGCTCTTTGGTGTCAAAATGCTTTGTGCTGAGCCATCATAAATGAAAATTGAACAATATATATAATATCTATCCATAAAATTAGTGGTGATATATCTTTAATGATACCAGCAATAAAACATGAAGCCATAGAATTGGTTTCATGAACTCATTTGTGCTCCTCGGTGGGTACATAATAAAGATCCACAAGACTGCTAACTTTCTAGTGTATCTCCCTAACCACTTTCAAAGAGAAAGCCATTTAAGCAGTGAACTGGCCATGGGTTGGTGCTGTGTAATGGTACAATACTCTTCATTGGCTGTATCAAAATTCATCAAGCTTGCTTTCAACTACTCTTATGTCCTTAAGCTAAATATCACAGCCAGATATGGGGATGATTATCAATGCCATTACCTAAGGTCTTTCTTAGTTCTTCCTGTGAAGGGTCAACATTTTCTTTAAGTGTAGGATAAAGACTGGGTTCAGATTAATTAGCACCATTGGCCACTGCATTGATGGTTGTTAATGTATCCATATTATCATGTACAGACAACATAGGTGTTTTAACACATTTGTTACTGGGACCTGCTCCATCACTGCTGTGTAGGGATGCATTACTGCAGGGTGAACTGTCATGGTTTCCTTCCCATCCACTACTGTTTTCAATCTGTTGTTCTTCTTCTTGCTGGGTGTTTTTCTCCAGGCCCTTTTCAATACTGAGACTGAGTGAATGCTGAGTGTTGTACTTCCTCCTGACTAATGCACCCTCTTCTGAAGCTTCCTACTCATTACAACCAGGATACATTTTGCTGATGAGAGCATCAAATTGGGGGTCTGGATCTAGTGACCGTTTGGAAATTACTTTTCTCCTGCAGATAGGGCATTCCTTTTTGCCACGTCTAAGGGCTGTGATGATGCAATCTTTACAAAACCGATGGAAACAGGTTTTTGTAATCCTTGTGTTCTTCAATGTATCCAAACAAATTGGACACTTGAACTCATTCCGCTCATTTCTCCTTGAAGCCACAATTTCCAAGTCAGTTGTATTTGCCTCTTGAGATGTTCCTTGTAATTCATGTAAACTCTGCTGTGACGTTTCACTTTCTGGTTGCACTTCATTTATCTGAATTGCCTGAGACATGGTGGTTTCTGGTGTGGCCTAGGGCTTCCCTGGTTTCAGGTTGAGCTGGATTTGGGATTTTGTATCCTTGAACTTTGGTTACTTTGTCCAATACTAAGCATTTGCTTACTCAACTAAACTGGAACATTCAAAATATGTATATAAAACCTACAAAAATTGAAAATAAAGAAAATATGTTAGCTGCATAAGGTGAATAATCAGTGATGCAATCTGATGCTTCAACAGTGTATAGATCAAAGATCATGGAAAATTCATCTAAAAAGGCATATATTGCCAAACTAGATTTACTCAAGAAAAAATTAGAGAAACATTGCAACAAAGAAGAAGAAAAAAAATCATTATTTTAAGAAAGAAAATTCTAACTTGACTAATTTTAAAAAAGAATCTTCAACACCAACCAGAAAAGCAAGGGCATCAAGACATGCCAATGCATAAGGGAAAATCTTCCAGGGTTCCATTCCCAGACAAAGAACTATAGGCAACTAATGACTGCTGAGACAGGGAAAATTAGCATCTACAATGGATGTGCTCCCTTGCTTGGTTAGCCAATACAAAGTGGTAAACTTTAAAATCATGTACAATAAAAAAGGTCATATTTATGTAATTATGCTTCTCTATGTAATAATAACACTCAAAATTTAAAAATACCATTAATTTGAGACAGAGTGGGAGGGTATGGGAGGAGTAAAGGGAAGAAACAGGAAGGAAGTGATGCAATTATATTTCATTTAAATTTTTAAGAAATAAAAGTAAACTACAAACTAAAAAAAACTTTTATACACTGCAAAGACAACTAAGACATTTTAAATCTGTCATTGTAAAAGTATGCTACTCACTTTTTCTCATTTGTAGGTTCTATATTTTAGTGTGGAAACAGAACCAATTGTACATTGGTATGACATAAAATCCAAGGTTTGCTTGTCTGGGAAATGGAAATTGGAGGGAGTAGGGGTAAAGGGTGGGATTAAGGAGAATAATATGGTCAGAGTACACAACATACTTGAAAATCTTTATTGAAGTCACTACTATGTACACATAATACAGATCAATAAAAAAGAAAGGCTAAAACATACTTGGAGAAAGGCACAACCACTACACATTGCCATTAGGTGTGCATGGGAAAATGATCACTGTCACTAATTACTAATTTCAGAAGAAGTTATGAAACTGAACTGATGCATTTTTGCACTTGCTTTCAGACCATCCAGAAGAGACCTCTGTGAAGACTATTCTCATTAGTCATCCTTCGTTTAGCACACACCTAATCATTTATAAACTAGGCTGTGGCTCATGGGGAAAGGGATAGCATAGAAGGCATGATTCCATGAATTTTATCCTTAGCATAACTTATACACAGAAATGTCATTATGCTATAGGCCACATAAAGTCATAACATAGTATATCTATTCATTGAAAATTAAAAAAAATGATTCTCATAAATTATTAATCACAAAAAAGTGAGAGAGGAAGGAAAGGGTGTACTAGAAGTAGTCACGTTTTAAAAAAGTTATATACCACAAATTATGAATATTTTCCTATTCTAAAAGGAATGCCTCTAAATGTATTATCAAAAGTCTTATCAGTGAAAAGATACTTATATTCAAAATTGTGAAGTTTTTTTCATGATTGAGCCATTCTATAAAAGGTGATCAACATATCTCAAAGTATTTTGAGCAAACCAATAGAAAAAGGCAGTGTCTGAAAAGATGTTTGCTATGTATTCAGCTTTATGATTTCTGTTAGTGTGGTTCATAGTATATATTGAATGTTGAATTTCTGAAAGCACAAACTTATCTTACAGGGCATCAGAATGTCCTGAGATGACAACTTGATAGAACCAGATCACTTGCCATGAAATGAACTGCACAGCTGAAAATGATAATGTGAATCTCCCATTATTTTAAGCTGAGAATGATTTTGCATTTAAATGCAGTGTGCTTGCCATTCAAATGCACAACCTGAAATTTACTAAGATGTAGCTTACCTCTACGAGTTTACAGTCTATAAAGGGCTGATTTTCCAAGTGACTTTCCATTTGTATACTAAGACAGCCCCAACATGCTCAAAGCAATTGAGATGTTTTAACCTTCAGAATTTGTATATATTCCCATGAGATAAAGTTATAAGGTGATATAAACTCTCAAGGAGAAAGTACTGTGTACTATTAGAGATGGTTCTAGGTGAAATCAGTTTACAGTTTAAATAACTTGAAGGGGCAATGTATTTCCATATTCACATCACTTTAAAAGAATATTAACATTGGGCACTCAACTGTTAGAGGGCTCTAAAAGCACATGTTCCTTGCTCCCTGGTTCACTCTACAAAGTCAAAATAATTGTGACTTTTGAGCCCTGGCCTTTAAATATCTTTTCTTTGAGGGTGAAATCTGAATCAGAACCATGCAATGTTCTGAATGTTGGAAGTCTGCTTTGAAACATACACTGGAGAGGATAGTGTAGGTGCAGGCCAGTTCAAAGGTTTGTACAGAGGCAAGCCTGATACCAGGTAGTCATACAGAAATACTTAAACAACAAATTTGCATTAGTATCTTGATGGCTGACTGCTGATAAAACAAATGCCCCCATATATATATATATATTCTCGAGTTTGCAGATAACTTGTTCCTGTTATACCAGCAATTAAGGTGTCAGGGCATTTTCCAACTTGTGCATAATAACAACAGGAGGGTCTAAAGTCTCAAAATGGCCCCAGACACATTGTAACATATACAGTATGGTTTTGAGTGCCACCTTGTGGGCCTTTCTAGAGAATTACTGAAAGTACAAGCAGACAACTGACATCTAGTCCAACAAGATTTGGGAAGGAAAAGGAGTCATGTTATTTCATAAATACACCACCTAGCTCACAAATATTGACTAAGCCTTTAAAACCCATAGTGAAGGACACACTGTGCTGCTAATCACTCCTTCAGTCAGGCCATTCCATTCTCCCTTTTTATTGCATGATTTGCTCTCCTTGTTAAGCAAACTGCTTTAATTATCTCCTGACTGAGTACATCTCTTCAAGAAGTCAAGAACAAAGGAGAAACTTGCACCTGGTAACTTATTTTTGTGCCATGTTTGGGTGAACAGGTATGAGCAAATTGCAGATCTCTGAATCTCTACAAATGGTAAATGACTTGTGCTTAAATCTAGAGTGTGTACCATCTACTGTAACTTGCCCTCACATTCTTTTTCTATCATATTTTCCAGACCTGAGCTTCTTCTGGGTAGAGAACCTTAAGAGGAACTCCTTAGGTGACAGCCTGTAAAGTCCAGTCACTGTCTTCCTGCTGCACTGGCTTCTTGATTGCTCATGTTTAATCTTTTGATTTGTGTTACTCTGGTTCTAACCCCTTTATTTCCTCAATAAGGACCCATATACTATTAATGAGTACTTCAAGAGCTATAGATAGAGAATCTCTCAAAGACGTTCACAGTCTTTTCCTGGGTTTAATGGAGATATAAATGCTTTCCCAAAACAACTGTAGCATAGAGCACTGCAGTCTCTTGCCGCTGATAAAGTCAGAAGAGACACCACAGACCAGGTTAAGACAATGGAGTCTGGAGTCAAACCAGAGGAGTTAATCTCATTAATCAATATATCTTTAGTTCTCAAATGCATTACAATGGCCACTTTCTTTCCAAGCACTACCTTGGAACCTCTGGAGGCAACTTCCACTCAGTCTATTCCTGCTCCTTTAATCTCCTTTAATCTCTCCTTAATCTCTACTGCCACCCGGTTTGTTAACTTCACTTCTTTCTTTGACTGTTGGTGCAAATGTGAACATAGCTAGATGTTCAGCCATCATGTCAATACCTCTTTTAAAACTGGATGTTGTTTGCTGTGTGAGTAACCTAAGTAGGTAATATAGAAGCCTTTCCTAGACAAAGTTCAGTACCACAAACAGTCAGACTTACCCATCTTCATTCGAACGCTTGTGCACTGCCATGTTCTAACTATCATCCACATCACGGGACACTTTACCCAAGAGACATAGGAAGGAAGGAGCAGATGAGTGAACCACTGGGAAATAAATGAGGACTAGTAAGGACTTCTCAGTGTATCCTTCTGTTTCCATTTGAAGACCTTGAGAGACAAGATACTTACTGCTGAGCTTAATCAGAAGGGTGATTGCCCAGTTGCCCGGGAAACTAAATGTGATACAATTCTCCCTCACTCTTTGATTCTTCTTTTTGGTGACCAACAAATTATGCATCTTTGATGGACCTTGGGGCTTATTCGGGACCCTGGAGTGTGTATCTATTGCATCCCCTGGCCCCCCACCCCATGACATGAAAAGTCACTCCCGGCATCTCCCTTCATTTTCCTGGTATTTTTGGCAATTCTGGTGATTCCAGTCCCAGATTGAAAGAATTTTCTCAATTCCTTTCACCTTCTATAATGCAATGTTTGGTCATTTAGACATTCAAGGTATGTAAAGTCAACTTCCATAAATATTCCACCTGTCAGATTCAGCAAGATGCATTTTTTTTCTGAAAATTTTACTCTTTAAGGTACAGGAATGATTCAGAAAAAGAGACAACAGGTCACTGGTAGGAACTTGATCAGGCATCTGCACCAATGACTGGAACACCCTAATGTCTAGGAAATGAATACACAATAGGGCACTTCTTAATTGTCTTCAGGGAAATCAGGGATGCCTGTTTCCCAGGGTATACTTACCTATCTTTCAGGGTAGAAAATCAAATGTTCTTCTCCATCACAGACCTTCATTGGGATATACTCTAAATAATAAGGGACAATTTGACCTTAAAATCCTTAATAGAAGAAATTAATTTATTTTTATAACATGGCTTTGCCAAAAAAAAAAAAATCTCGAGATTGCACCAGGAGTCTGATACATGTCCCTTTCTTATCTTCAGATTAGTGACTCCTTATGTGCATTGTTCTTGGTAGCCTGCCCAGAGCAGTGAGAGCATGTTTTCAGCAGTCCTCTAAACTCTCTCTTTCCCTTCTTATTCTGTCTTTCCAGTCTTTAGTGAGTCTCTTGGTTCTGAGATCTCTGTCAGTGATTTTGTATTCCATTAGTCAGTGAGTATTTTCCTCACAATATCATGACTAATCACCCAGATAATTTGACCTTGTACTGTTTTAGCATTATTCCAGTAGTCTTGCATGAAGAGCTCTTTTTACTAGGATGGATACCCATCTAAAGATTGAGGTCCCTTCATGACAAACAGAAGCTCAATTTGTATTGATAACTAATGATATCTACTGAATTGATATATTCATCAGTAGTTGGACCCATAATTGATCTGGCTCAGCCTTAGAGTTATAATCTCAGAAACTTGTTGAAAGATGGGGAGAATACTCAGTGGTTAAGGCACTTGCCACTGTAAATGTGAGGGAATGATTTCAGATCCCCAGAACTCACACAAATGCTATCTGGAAATAGTGATAAACTTATAATGGCAGCTTCTGAATTGGGAGACAGGGGCACCTCAGAACAAGCTGGTTAGCAAGAGTAGCTATATCAGCAATCTCTGCATTTGATTAAGAGACCCTGCCTCAATGAATAAGACTGGAGAGTTATTGCAGGTGATTTTCAGCCTTGGGCCTCTATGTGCATGAGGACTCACACACACACACAAAATATGCATACTCACATGCCACAAATACATACAACCATGAATAAAATGTCAAAAGAAAGAGTTATAAAAAACTAGTTGAAAGTTGATTTTCAGACTCTCAACAACAACAAAATACCCTTATGTTAATTTACAGTGACACCTGTATATAGGCACTTCTAGTCAAGGAATGCTAGCCTTTCTTCACATTTTCATCTACAAGATCATTGTACAATTTTTTCTGTTCTTTTACCACCATCTTATGTGGTCAGAGGCTCCCCTTATATAGACATTTATGTTCCTATCTCAATATCCAAATCTATAAGAACCTAGCATTTATTTTGGGCATAATTAAGGTCCTCAGAAGTACAGGACATTCTGGGGAACTCTTCTTTGTCTGACCTGGCATTATTTATCTGTCAAAAGAGAAAGTGGGACTACTAGAAGACCACAAACAATGGGAAAACACTATGCCTAGTGAGCCACTTCCTAGGACAGATACTGGGATCAAGAAAATGATCCTGATTTGTTCACACCATTTAGCTCTCTGGAAAGAACAGATTCTTTGGGTCTAGCTTGCCAGAACTGAACCACCGAGTTTCTTTCTCTCTTCTTCCCTCACTCCTCCTTTCCTCTGTCTGTGTTCTCTCTTGCCTTGTTCCTCTGCGAAAGTGTGGACACTTGTGAGCTTTCCCTGTTCTTCATCATAACAAAAGCTCTTTGTATTCCAAAGTGAAATTACAGTGTTCACATAAGTACTTTGCCATCCTAGTACCTTATCTTTTTGTTTTGCCTTTTAAGGTCATTACAAGCCTTCAAATCTTAGCCAGCTACGGAGGATGTAACATTCTATAATTTTAAGACTCATTTGAGACTAAAAACAATGTAAAATGCCCTTTGAAAATTAAATAACAATAAACTATTAGCTGAGCAGCAAACAAGAAACTTAAGCTTTAAAAAGTGTGAACAGAGAATGCTAATTTGTTATAATTTGCAATGAGAACTTTTAATAAGTTGATAAATTTGTTTTTCTTGATCTGTCACATAATATTAAAGAAAGAAATGAAGTAAAATGTAGTTGATAAGTAGAAGAAAGGAAATATAAAGACTAAAATTATATAATGAAGTTTAAAAAGAAAAAAAGAATACATTTTGAATAAATAAGAATTTTTGCATAACACAATAAGTTATTTCTCTGAAATAAATTGAGTAGTTTTTGTCAAATAAAACAGAAATTACAGCAAAATCAGAAAGCATATAAAAATCCCAAACTGTCACAAAATTTTGAGAGAAATATAACATAAAGATAGTACATGTATGATAATTATGTTTTTTAAAATAAATAAAGACTAATTTCAATATGCAAGAAAAATTAGCACAGTTGGAAGAGCATTGTAGGAGGAATCTTAGAGAGTCTTATTAATAATACAAACCTAGAACCAAGTATTGGGGTGAAGCTGGAAGATCAGAGAGACAGAACAAGCCACAGCTAACCTCACCTGGCCAACTTCTCAGCTGGTCTTGTTTCCTCAGACTGGAAGCCTCTGTGTCCTCATATCCGAATGGCCCTCAGCTGAACTATGCTGCTAGAAGCCTGAAAGCTTAACCAGTCAAATGCTTAACCAACCAAATGCTTCTAGTTCCTGGTCCTCATGCCTTATATACCTTTCTGCTTTCTGCCATCACTCCCTGGGATTAAAGGCTCGCTTTCTAGGATTAAAGGCGTGCCACCACGCCTGGCCGTTTCCAATGTGGCCTTGAACTCACAGAGATCCAGAGGGATTTCTACCTCTGGAGTGCTAGGATTAAAGGTGTGAGTGCCACCATTTTCTAGCCTTTGTATCTAGTGGCTGTTCTGTCTCTGACCCCAGATAAGTTTGTTAGGGTGCACAATATTTTGGGGAACACAATACCTCCACAGAGCATTTCCCTAGCATGCCTAGGATTGACTCTAACTGGAGCTTATCCTGAAAAGAAGGCAGTCATTGGGAGAGATGTTCCTTTTATTTCTAAGGGTCAGGAAGACCCTGGCCTATCCCTATAGATGTTACAACTGGTGAGAACACATTAGAGACAAGGGGTTCCTCATAAGTCCCTAAGAGTAACCCTTATAGAGTGCCAGATAACTTTAACAACTAAGTGAGGGCATTAATTTTGAGCTGCTCTCATGTTTTTAAATACCTGTCAGAGAAGTCTAACCAAAATAAAACAATTAACAATATTGGCTTGAGGAAGGTCAATACAGGTGAGGAAGGGAAGTAGGGTAACTAGCAGTAACTATTAAGCCTTAAAATAACATACTATTTTATATTTACATAAATTTACATATAACATTCTTTTTTTTTTTTGTTTCTGAGACAGAATGTCTCTGTGTAATAGCCCTGGCTGTCCTAGAACTCACTTCATCAACCAAGCTAGCCTCAAACTCACAAAGATCCACCTGCCTTTGCCTCCTAAATGGTGGAATTAAAGACATAAGTTACCATGCCTTGCTATAATACACATTCTTAAAGGAAAGTATGCTACTTGACCTGAGAATGCTACTTTCAAGGGTTCTATCTCCAGCATAAGAATTATGTTTTCAAGTTGTTCATTAGGAGAATCTAAAAGACCCCCTCCAAACATTATAGGCTATTGTTATTGCTAGTTGGTGTCTCCCAAAGATTGAAGATAAGTCCATGTTCCTGGAGACACCGTGTACTTTGGATATAGGACTTAGAGGACTGGAGCTGGATCTGACCTGAAAGCCTCCTCCTGGAGGACCAGCTTTCCTAGAATCTGAAGATGCTACATAAGCTGCCAAAGTAGAAAAGTAATTAATAGTTCTACCCACTTGTAATACCTGTAAACCACAACAAGGACCAGCAAGATAAAATAGTCCTAAAGGTTCAATAGTGGCACTCATATCTTGACAGTAACAAACAGCTCTATACTTGGACTTAATGTCAGCTCAACAGGAAGGAAATTATGCTTGGTACTCAAAACCTAGCCAACTATTTGAGACTAGTGCAGTCATGTATACTAGAAAAAAACCTACTACCACTACTTTATTAGACTGGCATAACTTCCAACTACATTTTAAATATTTATCCTTATAAACACAGATGAATGAAGCTCTCACTCCTAACAAAAGAAGCTTCTTTTGTAGTAGATAAAGAATATTACAGAAAATCACAACAGGTCAAAATGCAAAGAATAATTGATCACAGGGTCCCTATTCCCAACAGATATATCTATAATACAACTAGTGCACCTAAAGTTCAGAGAACATTGCAGAAGAGAAAAATGATAGACTGTAAGAGCCAGAGAACAAGGAAGTCTTCTGTGAGATATTTTTTTCTCCTATAAATGACAAGGAAGCTGTACACATGATACCTCAACAATATGGCTGCCTAAATAAAATGTGAACAATTACAATACAAAGGGCATGCTAAGCATAAGGGGAAAATCTCATAGGGTCTCACTCCTAGATAACGAACTATGAACAACTAATGAATGTTGTGAGAAGGAGACTTATTCTTCCCTAGGAGTGAGCCCCCAAATTGGTTATTCAACATTAAGTGATCAGCCCTGAAATCATATACATACAAACAACACTAAATGGACTCAGCACATTTTATTTATAAAGTTATGAACATACACATATACATACACATGCATATACACACATATTATAAAAGAAAAGGAAGCCTCAAATTTGAGGAGTAAGGGGGAGTACGGGGGTGAATGTAAAGGAAGAAATGACCCAAAAAAATCAAAATCTTCAGTAAATGGTACTGGGGAAAACTAGACAAGAATAATTTAAAGACTGGCCAAAATTCTCATACTCATGTGTTTCAGTCAGAGAACATGACTTTTTAAGAATTTGCAAAGCAACTGATTATGCAGATGTTCCTAAGTAAAATAAATAATACTATAAAAGTCCTATTAGTGCCTTATCATGATTTCATCTTTATGCCTAATTTTATAAAATAAACATAATTCTATATAAATACACAGATAACTTCAAGACAAACTATTGGGTTGCTTTAATATCTTGTCTTCACCAATAGAGAGGTCTGAGGAACAAAAAATCCAATGGGAAAATGTCAGTGATGAAAGGCATCACACTTCAGATGGATTTGACAGACCTTTCTAGACTATTTCACTTAAAAACTGTGGAATATGGGCTGGGGACATGCCTTAGTGGTTAAGAAAATAAATATACTGCTCTTAGAGAAGACCTGAGCTCAGATCTCAGAACCCATGTAGAGCAACTCACAATTGCCTGTAATACCAGTGCCTGGGGATCCAACTCTTGTGGTCTTTACAGGTACTTTCATTCACACATGCAACATACACACACACACAATTAAAAATAAAATAAATCTTTCAGAAATACACAATATTCATTCTTCCTATCACCTCACAATACTTTCTCCAATGTAAATATAGCTTTTAAAAATTAATTTTATGAATATTACTGCTTTGAATGCATATATGCATGTGTGCCATATGTATGTCTGACATCTGAGAAGGCCAAAAGAAGGCATCAGGTGTGCTGTATTTAAAGTCATTGATGTTTTTCTGCTAACCATGTGAAAGCTGGGAATTGAACCATGGTCTATGTAGACAAATTTCTAAATGGTCTTATTAAATAAGAAACACAGAGCCAAATATAGGAGCGAAAGCCTTAGAGATCAGGGAAATAGTGAGAGACACCAGCTAGCCTTAACTCACCATGCCACTGTAGCTTCCCAAGAGAGCTTCTTCCTGTCTACCCAGGCTTTTATTGCCTTGCTGTTCTGCCTTTTCATTGGCTCTTAGCCGAGCTACCTCACTTCCTTTTTGCTGCCTGTTTGTAAAGACCTCCAGGTCTCTAGGGTTGGTACTGGGATTAAAGGCGTGTATCACCATGCTTGGCTCTGTTCCCTAGTATGACCTTGAATACACAGAGACTCTGCTCACCATGTGATCAGATTAAGAGCATGTGCTACCACTGCCTGACTTTTGTGTTTACCTTAAAATGACTTGCTATTCCCTTTGATCTCCAGGCAAACTTTATTTATTTAACATACAAATAAAATATCACCACATATCAGTACAAATAATATATCACCACATTTTCCCTTTTTTTGTCTAATAAAAATAAAAAGAATAAAGAAGTTATAACTAATATAAGAAAACTATATACAATAAGTACAATAACTATATACAATATATACAAGCAATAAATACATCAATAATGTCTAGTCCATTTGCATTTGACAAATTCAGAGAAAATATTCCATTATCTATCCTATTTTGGTGAGTCTAAAATGTACCTAATTTACTTTCTATCTTAACTTGTATTATCAACAGAAAACTATCCTATGATGTCTTTCAAACTTATACACTTAACACCCCTTAATGAGTTTCTTTTCTGAAATTTCTTAACAAGGAAAACTGTAACTACAACGATCTAATCTTCAACTTCCTCAGAGACCCAAGAAGGAAATAATATTACCTAGTAAAACAGAAAGTGCAAACAAGTGACTTCCCCCCCCCAAACAAAACAAAACAAAACAAAACAAAAACCTCTTAGTTGACAGAAACAGCCAGCTGTAGCAGAAATCTTAGAGAGTCTTATTAATAAAATCAAACCTAAGGCCAGTTATTTGGGTGAATACTGGAAGGTCAGAGAGACAGAACAAGCCACAGCTAACCTCACCTGGCCAACTTCTCAGCTGGTCTTGTTTCCTCAGACTGGAAGCCTCTGTGTCCTCATATCCGAATGGGTCTCAGCTGAATTACTGCTCAAAAGCCTGAATGCTTAACCAGCCAAATGCTTCTAGTTTCTGATCCTCACGCCTTATATACCTTTCTGCTTTCTACCACCACTCCCTGGGATTAAAGGCTCGCTTTCTGGGATTAAAGGCATGTGTCACCATGCCTGGCCTTTCCAATGTGGCCTTGAACTCACAGAGATCCAGAATGATTTCTGTCTCTGGAATGCCAGGATTAAAGGTGTGAGTGCCACCATTTTCTAGCCTTTGTATCTAGTGGCTGTTCTGTCTCTGACCCCAGATAAGTTTATTAAGGTACACAATATTTTGGGGAACACAATACCACCACAGCCAGCTGCCTGGACAGTCATCTGAGGTTTCCCAGCAACATTGGTGCATCATCTTTGGCCCATAGGCCTATTCTTTCAGTCACTTTTCTCTGTTTCCTATAGAATGTCTGGCAGTCTCCTCTGTGAAGCAGGAACCTGAACGACCATTTTGCCTTGCAAAGTTCAGTTGTCATCTGCTTATGGGTCCTGCATGTCTAGTCAATATAACATTTTGTCAAGCAGTCCAGGCAAGAAAAGTTTCTTGCCCAAATGGCAATTTTTGCCAAGAAGAATATAAACTCCACATAGAGTGTCTTTGATGCCCAACTTTCTTTTTGAAATAAATCAGTGCTGCCAGGAGCAAACATGTCTGACTGTCCAGAAAGTCTAAGTTTTTAAAACATTTTAAATGCCATATTCTTTAGGTCTTTGAAGTGTTTGAAGATTATCTATGTAATTGAATTATATCTATGTATACGTAGAAAAAGTAACATGACTATAAGTTTGACTATCATAGAAGACTATTAATCTGTGTTTCTTAATTATCCATTACAATCTAAATGAGTTCCATAAAATATCACCAATTTCAGCACAAATAAAATATCACCACAGGTCTAGTGGTGCAGCAGTAAAGATACTTAACTACTGAGCTATCCCCTCTCCAAGAAAATGACATTGTAAGTCATAAAGCAAGACTTAACAAGAAAACTTCAATGATTTTTTTAAATACTTTTCTGATTAGAACCAACTAAAACTGGAAATAAAAAGAAAGAGAAACTGCAAAACATACAAAAATTCATAGTGATTGAACACCCTACAGAGTGATGAACTCATCACTGAAAATCAGGAATGAATCTTTAAAATTCATACATCTGAGTAAAAAGAAAATCATAGCATACTAAAACCCATGAAAGATAAAGGAAAACAACTAGATGAAAGCAGTTTATAGTTAAAAGGACTTAATAATTAGAATTCAGAGAAACCCATAGTAAATAACTTGATGATTCACTTCATGATTTTAAAAAAACAATAATAAACCAAAAGAATAAAAGCAAATATTTAAGATTAGGGAAGAAAATACTGAAATGTAGATAAATGGAATACAAAGAATCAATGAACTAAAATTTGGTTCTTTGACAAGATATACAAGAATGACAGAGACTGAATCCAAAAATATTAAAACAGAAAGAAAACCAAAATTAATAATATTAGAGAAGAAAAAGTAAATATTGTAGACATGCCAAAGAAACTCAGGTTATTAGGAATACTTTGCAAATCTATGTTCCAATAAAATAGCGAAACTAGAAAAGGATAAATTTTCAGGTACATATATCCTACAAAATTAAAAAGATACAAAGAACTTAAATACATCTTATCTTAGTTACTTTTCTATTGATGTGATAAAACATTATAACCAAGGGAACTAGTAAAAGAAAGTGTTTAATTTTAGAGTTCCTGATAGCTAAGTGAAATAACTGAGGGATCACATCTTGATCCATAACCAGGTAGTAAAGAGAGAGCACTGGGGATCTCATTTGTCTTTCGAAACCTCAAAGCTTTCCCACATTGATAAATATTCTCCAGAAGGGCCACACCTTCTAATTCTTCCTAAACAGTTTCACTGTGGATCAAACATTCAAATATATGAGTGTATGAGGGGGGACATTCTCATTTAAACCACCATATTCCACTCACTGGCCTCAAATTTCTGAAGTTACCATAGCCTTTTGCAGTATTAACACAGTTTACACAAACAATGAACAAAATATCTTCTGAGAATCAAGGCAATATCTTAATTGTAACTTCTCATAAAAACAAAAAGCAAATCACATACATCCAATACATAGTGGCACAGAATATATGTTACCATTCTGAAAGGGAGGAATTGAGGCATGATGAGATAATACTGAACCTAAAATATTCGGTGTCTTAGAGTACTATTGCTGTGAAGAGACATCATGGCCATAGCAACTCTTATAAAAGAAAGCATTTAATTGAGGCTTCCTTACAGTTTCATGGGTTTGTGTCCATTCTCATAATGGTAGTGAGAATGGAGGCATGCATTCAAACATGTTGCTGGAGAAAAGGTAGCTGGGGATTCTGTGTCTGAATTCACAGGCAGCAGAAAGTGAGACTGCGCCTGACATGAGCTTTTGAAACTTCAAAACCTATACCCAATAACACATCTACTCTAATATGGCCACACCCATATGAGTCTATTGGGCCATTCTTATTCAAACTACCATAGTCTGAAAGCCAAGAGGGCAAATTCCAACTCTTAAAGGTTGTCAAAGGGCTTAGATAGTACTGCCTTTCCAGTTTTGCTGCTCTGCTTAAAATATACTCCTCTCTTTTAGAATGGTTCCACTGCTTGTATGCAGCTCTCCCTGACAAATACTCCATAGCTCTGATATCTCAAACATCTTGGGGTCTCCAACACAATCTAAGCTTCACTTTCATAGCTTCATGCAATGACTTCTCAGGGCCTCCATGCAGAGACTCCACTGCCACATGCCTGTCTTTAAGAGCTCTCCCTAACCACAGAGGAATATTAGACAACACCTTCAGCCACATAGCTTTTATCACTCCAGAGCCTGAACCATGTGGATCACATTACCAAGTTTGAATACTAATTTGGGGTGAACCTTGGCCCCCTTGAAGCATATTTATAGCAGCTTTAATTTGTTGTAGCTTTCTAGGAACAGAAAAATTGTAGGCCTACTTCATCAAGTTGAAAGCTTAGCTTGGTGGAAGTTTGCCATACATTACATTTCCCAGTGTTCTTTTTTTCTTATTTAAACTATATATTTTTAATTTCTTTTTTCCCACTTGCTCTGATAGTAATACAATTTATTTTAGCCACTATGGAAGTAAAAATAAAAAGGAAAAAAAAACAAAAAATCTCTCAAAAATTTAAAATTGAACTAATACATACAGTTACTGTGTAGATATCTGAAGAATCTAAATGAATATACCAAAGTTGTACTTACATATTCATGTTTACTCTAACTCTATTTGTAATAGAAAAAATGATGTAATTAACCCCAGTCTCTTTCAAGACATGAATAAATAAAATATATGATATTATGTACAGTGCAATTAATTCACACATAAAATAGAATATAATGTTCTCTCAAAAAATGGAAACAGCTAATGATCACCATATTAAGCCAAAGGGCCAAATGCAAAAAGGCCAGTATTATATGGTTTCTCATACTTGTGGATCAGATACAGAAAATCACATGTACACATATGTGAATGTGTATAGAATCACATATATGTATTTATGACATGAAAGCAAGGGAGAACGAGGCTAAAAAAAACAAAAAGCATATTGGCAGGATGGAATATAAGGAAGGGAGAGAAAAGAAGGTATGGTGGGTGAATATGCTCAAAGTGTATGACAATACTTGAAAGAAATTGTCTTAATAAAAGGCAGGGCTATAAGTTTTTAAGGTAGATGAATGTAGTGGTAGATAATCATTCTCAGTGAAGTTACCTAGATCCAGAAAGACAAACAACAGATGTCTTCTGTTAGTTTGAAATGTTAGCAATACATTCTAGTCAAAACCCATGCCAGGGAAAATAATTGGTCTTAAGGATGAATTTACAATTGTTTAGCTAAATGGACATGACATCAAACTACCCTCTAATTATGCTTATACCCATTAACAAATGCTACTTTCAGCCTTCATCAGAGAAACTTCTGCTTAACAGTGAATAGCAGTGAATACAAAGACATATGACTACTCAAGGTTCTTCTTGGCAATATATATTCATTCCAATTATAAACTTAATGTAAGTTTGGTTGCTTATATGGAGTTTGCACAAGAATGCATTTATCAACAGCCAACCACAGAGTTTGTGGGACATGGAGAACCACTCCCATCAGTTGTGTACCTACTGTTGATCTCTCAAGCAAAAATGGAGAGGTACAAACTCACAATCATAGATTTCTCAGATTGAACTCATTGGATCTCAAACAAAACAAAAGCATATGTATATGAAAAAGTATACTTGTAGGGAAAGGAAGGAGTTGATAAGGAAAGGAAGGAGACATGGGTATAATAATCAAAGCACATTTTATATATGTATAAAAATGTCAAAGAACTATGGACAATTAAAGAATTCTGTGAGAGAACTAGTTTTCCTCAGGATCTATCCTCTGAGTTGATTATCTATCAATAAGTGCCCATTCCAGAAATCATACAAACAAGTAGCACAAGCAACACAAATTTGTATAATTGGATAATATTTACATTTATACATTCACACACACAAACACACACTTACACACATGTAAAGGAAAAGAGGCCATGGGTAGAGCAGAGAACAAGGGTGTGGTACCTTGAAGTGGGAGGAAGAGGAGAGGGAAGTGGGGTGCTGTGGAATAATCCTTCTGTACACTGTGGGAATATATGTCACTATGTTTGGTTTAATAAACAAGCTTACTACCCAATAGTTGAACAGGATAAAGTTAGGTGAGGTCAAAACCACAAGCCTGGAGCAGCACATAGATTAATAGAAATGGGTTAAATTATAAGAACTAGTTAGTAACAAGTCTGAGCTATTGACCAAGCACTTATAATTTATATTAAGTCTCCAAGACAGTTATGTAAGAAGCAGTTGCTGGTTACTTAGAAGCAGGTGGTTGGAACAGGAAAATTCCATCTACAAATGGGTGTAGATCCACATAAGACCTAAAAAAAACTTTAAAAAGGTTCTAAACACACAAAAATGGAACCAAATGCAGCTCCCCCATCTCATAGTCTCACACTAACCACAGAGCAGAGATTCATCTCTCCACAACTGCTTGTGAGATAAAGCCAGTCACCCACCCCCATGAGCAGAGTCATGTGTCAGGATCCTGCAGTCTCTCACATAGGCTGCAATACAGAAAGGCTTCTCCTAGCTCCTGCCTACAGACTTAAGTGACCACTGCAAGCTCTGCCAGTACACTGACAGAAAAGGTTACAGACATGCAGGAAAAACAGATTCAGATGAAAAAAAAACTATAAACAGGTTACAATGTGTTAAAAAATATATATACACTTAAGGACAGAAAAGAAAAAGGGTAGAGAAATGTAGCTAGAGTTTTCCTGCCTGGCCACAGTCAGGACAAATCTCTCTCACCCACCAGTCCCACAGCCACTCAGACCCAACCAAGTAAACACAGAGACTTATATTGCTTACAAACTGTATGGCCGTACCAGACTTCTTGCTAACTGTTCTTATATCTTAAATTAATCCATTTCTATAAATCTATACCTTGCCACATGGCTCGTGCCTTACCGGCGGCATCTTCACATGCTATTTGTCATGGCAGCGGCTGGCAGTGTCTCTGACTCAGCCTTCCACTTCCCAGAATTATTCTCCTCCTTGTCCCGCCTATACTTCCTCCTGCCTAACTACTGGCCAATCAGTGTTTTATTTACTAACCAATCAGAGCAACACATTTGCCATACAGAACATCCCACAGCAGAGAAATTCCTTCAAAAAGGAATAGAGTGATAAAAATTATAATAACCCACATAAAATGGGAAATATACAGAGAGTCTGGATTCTGTATGTTATTGTGTTGTCTTTAAATATTTTGTCTATTAAAAGACATTGGATTATAAAAACTGTTAGATTCAACCAACCTATATAATTTAAAAATACCTTGACATCAAAATCTAAGTCAAAATATATGTTTCCAGGTTAAGGAAAATCAGGTTTGAAATAAACCTAGAAAAACTCTAAGACACATGATGGATATTTTACCTACTCAAATATAAAACAAATCATCTTTGGCTGAATTATATACAATGCACATTGTATACTTGTATTATTGCAGATATGTTTGTTACCTTTAAAGTTTATGTATTTTCAGAGCAAGTGGACCAAATGCCAATGAAAATGGATGCCCCATATAATTCAGCATTTCAAAATTCTTCCAGTGCAGTCTCCCCAGAATTCTCCATCCAGAACAGCCTCATATAATACTCCAGTCAGGACTTGATTATAGTCTTAAATTTTCTCAGGATCCCCCAATAATAACAGTACCCACAAACAACATAAAGCAGTCTAGATAACTATACCACATTCCCAAAAGATGGGTTATGGATTTTTATTATCATTTAAAGGGTGTTGGGTTACAAGTTGCTATTGGTAATGGTCAGGAAAAAGCTAAACAAAGGAGATTAGGTTCAGAAATCTCATTCTATAAAGAAAAGAAGGAATATAGAAATCAGAGGATAAAATGGTAGATTATTGAATCTACTTTAATCCAAAAAGCAACTATTAATCTTAAATATTTTACATTGGCATGGATTTTGATTTATTGATACAAATTTAAAATTAATTTTGATACACTGTATGTGCATTTCTACTCTTGTTCCAGGTATCGTGTTAATGCAGCTCATTAAAATTATAATGTATAACTAAGAAAAACAGATTAATAGACATTCAAAACAGTCAAACTTAGTCATGTTAGGTATGTTTTTGAGTTCATACAAATATATATTTATATAGATAAATGGTCTCTGAACACTTCAAAGACCTACAGAATATGGCACTTGACATGTTTAATACCCTAAGGCTTTTTATGACAGTGAGACATGTCTAGTCCTGGCAATACCAATCTACTTCAGAAAAGATTACCAACATTGAAGTAACTCTGTATGAAATTAGTTTTCTTCGTGGCAAAAGCTAGCCATGTGGGGGAAGAAACTGCCCTTGCCTCAATTGTTGACAATACAGTATCCAAACTTGACCAGTATGATGCAAGAAAGGCAACTGCCAAACTTTTCCAAAACAAGACAGGACAGGCCTTCAAAATTCTCTGTTTCACATGAAAGTCTGTCAGATATATTAGGCCCTTAGGCCAGAGTTGAATGTCCCAATGTTATAGAGGAACTTACAGTGCCTGATATCCCTGTCATCTGTCATTAGGTAACATTTCATTCTTCTTGGGTCTTTGATGGAGTTAAAGACTAAATACTTAAACTTATAGTTTTCCTTAGTCATGATTGAAAGCAAATTAAGTATAAATCTATAGATTCACCAAGATAAGATAGATAACAGAGTATTTTCTCTAATTTTGACAACTACAAATTGTAGCATGAATCTTAAAAGTTCTTATTAATAAAATCAAACCTGAGCCAGGTATTGGGGTCAATGCTGGTAGATCAGAGAGACAGAACAAGCCACAGCTATCTCACCTTGCCAATTCCTCAGCTGGTCCTGTTTCCTCAGACTGGAAGCTTGGCTCTCAGCTGAACTGCTGCTAGAAGCCTGAATGCTTAACCCGCCAAATGCTTAACCAGGCAAATGCTTCTAGTTTCTGGTCCTCACGCCTAATGTACCTTTCTGCTTTCTACCACCACTCCCTGGGATTAAAGCTTCACTTTCTGAGATTAAAGGCATGAGTCACCATGCTTGGCTGTATCCTTGAACACATGGATTTCTTCCTCTGGAACGCTAGGATTAAAGGCGTGTGCTACCACTGCCTAATCTTTATGTTTAATATTGTGGCTGCTCTGTCACTGACCCCAGATAATTTTATTAGCATGCACAATATTTGAGAGAATACAATACCACATTTCCTCTCTTTTTGTCTAAAATTTAAAAAGGCTTATAAGTAATACAAGAAAAATTATATCCAGTAAGTATATACAATATACACAGTCAAGATTACATTAACGATGTCTAGTCCATTAACATTTGACAGATTCAGATAAAAAACTCCATTAATATATAACAATGTCCAATCCAGTAACATATGATAAACTCAGACAAAAAATTTTCATTACTTATCTTATTTAAAACAAGTAGCTCCTTTTTAAAAGTAGATTCCACAATCTCCCTTTTTATCTTATCATAACCATATTCTCTCTTTTTTTCTTTTCATAATGGATTCAGTAGTCTACCTTTTGTCATTTTTATATCTTCCCCCTTTTCTTTTCAGTGTAGATTCAGTGATCTACCTATTTATCCTATTATTTCTTTATCATTTTTCTCAGAGTAGATTTGATGATCTATCTCATATCTATATTCTCTTTTCCTTTTTGCTTTCTAGGGGTGAAGATATCTTTAGAGAATCTTGAAAAGAAAAACATTTAGGTTAATTGTCAAGTCCTGTATCATTTGTCCAGTCTCTGCACAAAAGGAAAGTTCAGGGCTTGTCATAAGTCCTTGCTCGAGTAGTCTGTCAGGCTGGATCATCTCAGCTAGTCATCTCGAAATTGTCCTGACCAGTTTGTAGTCCAAAGTTGATTTTTTCCATGGTGTTAATCGGCTTAATGTATTTATCATAGTCCATGTGGAATCATCATTGTGGGATCCTGTCATCCTTTTGAAGATTTCAAAGCCACTGTTAGGCGTGGTCATGGTTCCCTGCAGACTTTTTTTTTTTTTTTTTTTTGCCTCCTCTGTGGTTTGGAGTAATCACAGTCTGATAAATGTCTGTCCTTCGGAACCATGAACATTCTTCCCTAGAACAGAAAATCTTCACAGCAATTTCTCCCCACCATTTGTCTTGCCAAACTTTTCCAAACTGACCTTTGCCGATGTCTTCTTGTAACACGATGGTCCTGGCAATTCTTCTCTAAACCAGCAGCAGTAAACCCTTTGTCCCAGGTAGCAGCATCACCGCAGTCACCAACATGATGAGAAGGAGCTGGCAACGTGGAGCAGTTGCCACTGCCTCCACGGTCTCACTGCTGTTTGTGGCTCAGTCTGGTCTGAAGCTTCTCCCAAGCCTCCTAGGCTGGCCTCAAACTCGGGATCCTCCTGCCTCTGCCTCCTTCAGTAAATCCTACCGGCATGCCACCACAACCAGCTGAGTGTAGCTCGGGCCTGAGCTGGGGCCTACAAGTCCAAAGGCAAGAGGCTTTTTCGTGAATTCGTAACATTTTTCTTTCAGGATAAAGATAACTTCGCCCATACCCAGCAGGAAGCAATTTTAAGAATACGACGCCCACATTCCAAAAGAGGTGGTGTGGGGTGGGTGGTTTTTTGGTATTTTTAATGGGTTTTGGGTCTGGGATAATTTTCATTGTTTAGGGAGTTTGGTTACAAGTTGTTGTCAAGGGTTAGGAAAAAGGCTAAGCAAAGGAGATTAGATTTAAGGTTCTTGTTTAAAAAAAAGAGAAAGAAAGAAAAGAAGAAAAAGACAATTACTAGTTTTAAATACTTTACATTGGATTGGGTTGTTTTATATTGTATAAAAATTATATATATTGAAATTGATATTGTTAGAAAATACTATATGTATATTTCTAATTGTACTTATACCGTTCATTTAACAATGTAATACAATTTTCTGATCCTTGAATGTTATTATTACCAACTATTAGGATATAAAGAAATGAAAGTTAGTAGTTAGACATTATAATAGAACTTGTAGTTATATTAAATATGTTTTAAAAATTGAGCAGATATATTTTAGACAGATCATCTTCAAACCCTTCAGAGATCTACAGAATATGGCATTTAAAATGTTTTAATAACTTAGAAAATTTTTCTTTTTTGAGACATGTCGGCTCCTGGCAGTACCAATCTACTTCAGAGAAAATATGGGCATTGAAGAAACTGCATATGGAATTAACTTTCATTGTGGCAAAAGTTAGCCACTGGACAACAAAATATCCTTGAATCAACAGGACCAAATGGACAGACAGGACATGAAACAAAGGACTACTGATTCTTGCCAAAACAAGTGTGGTTATGGCTTTATCAAAAGGCATCTTCTGAGGCCAGGACAATATGGCACCATCCCCGAAGTGGCCTTCGCAATTCGGAAAAGGTACAGTGCCCTTTTCTTCGAAGGCAGCTGAACAGGCAGTCGGCCGATGGCTTCTGATTTACAATGGAACAGCAGCTGAAACAGTTATTTTTGAAGAGTAACTAAGCTCACGCCTCTCAATAATAGACTGGCATTTGATAGAGGGATGTGGAGAAGAACGGGATGCTGAGATGAAGCCATATATACACAGCCAAGAAGAATGGACAGCTGAATTAAAAATCCATCAACAATTTCCAGAATTTAAAATCCTGAATCATGACATGACACTAGTGGAATTCAGGTGTTTCTAGTACATGGACTGCTCTCACCCAATGTGAGGTTGAACTGTTGACCTTGTGTACATCCTACTTCATAAATGAGTCTGTCAGATATGCTAAGCCTATAGGCTGAAGATGATGCCCCAGCACTTCAGAGAAACCTCAGGTGACTGTCCAGGCAGCTGGCTGTTTCTATCAACTCACAAAATTTTTGGAAATTGCTTGCATGTACTTCCTGTTTTTATTTTTGTTAGCTAATATTATTTCCTTCTTGGGTCTCTGAGGGAGTTGAAGATTAGTTAGTTATAGTTGAAGGTTAGTTAGTTATAGTTGAAGACTAGACAGGATAGAAAGTGAATTAGGTACATTTTGGACTTACCAAAATAGGATAGATAATGGAATTATTTTCTCTGAATTTGTCAAATAAAAATGGACTAGATATTGTTTAGACATTTATTACTTGTATATATTGTATATAGTTATTGTACTTTTGTATATAGTTTTTCTTTTGTTAGTTATAAACTTTTCTTTTTTTCTTTTTATTAAAATAGAAAAGGGAAAATGTGGTGGTATTTTACTTGTACTGAAATGTGATTTTAATTGTATGTTAATAAATAAAGTTGCCCGGGGGTTAGAGCTATTAGAGCCATAGCAAGAGCGTGGTGGTGGTGGTGGTGGTGGTGGTGGTGGTGGTGGTGGTGGCACACGCCTTTAATCCCAGCACTTGGTAGGCAGAGCTAGGTAGATCTCTGTGTGTTCAAGGATACAGCCAGCATTGGAGACACACGCCTTTAATCTCAATACCAACCATAGAAGACCTGGAAGTCTCTACAGACAGGCAGTGATGAGGGCAGTCATGTGTTTGGGTTTACAACCAATGAGAAGGCAGAACAGAAAGGCTATAAAGACAAACACACAGGATGTAGCTCCCTTTCGGAGAGCTCTCTTGGCTGAAGCAGGAAGGGTAAGGCTCTTAGTTCTGACCTCTTGGCTTTCTTCTCTGAATCGGCTCTGTGTTTCTTATTTAATAAGATGGTTGGTTACGTCTACAACAAATAGACTGGATAATGTAACTGTGATTCTTGATAATTGTTTTTGCTATATATAATTTTAATATATTAAAGTTAAATCTTTTTTGGTTAGACAAAAAGCAGGAAATTCTATAGAATAATCCTTCTGTACACTGTGTGAATATATGTCACTAACATTGGTTTAACAAACAAGCTGACTTGCCAATAGGTGAACAGCATAAAGATAGGTGAGAAAGTCAAACTGCGAATGATGGGATGAGAAAGGACTGAGTTAGAGGAGTAGCCAGCTAGGTGGAAAATGAGTTGGACACACAAAATAGGATAGAGGTAAGAGCCATGATCCTCAGGGCAGCACAATGATTAATAGAAATAGGTATAAGCCTGAGCTATTGGCCAAACATTTTTAATTTATATTAAGTCTCCAAGTCAGTTATTTGGGAAGTGGCTGCTGGTTATTTGGGAGCCAGCAGCTGGGACAGGAAAACTCCATGTATAGCAGGGAATGATGTATATTTTAAATTAAAAATTAAAAATCAAATGTCAAAAAATAACAGGCAGCATGCCCTTAGAGACTATGAATAAAAATCCCCTTATGTCTGTTATTGGCTATGAACTTCATGAACAAGTACTGCCTCTGAGCTTCATTGGCCATGGTCTTCGTTCCTCTCTAATAGCTTTTTTTTCCGTAATGCAGGCTAATTCCATGTCTCACTTATTCCAGCTTTATTGCATCTAAAGGTTAATATGATTCTGGTAGCCACAAATCTATCCAAGAGTTAGCCTGATGGAAGCTCACATTGTTTATTTGGAGGAAAATGAATATACAGCTAAGTCACTATTGTATGGCAGATATCTCCAAGTTAAAACATTATTTTCTGGAGGAGACATGGCTCATTATACTTAGCACATATACAAAAGTTCAGATGGCTAACACAAGAGAAATTTGGAAATCTCCATAGTCCTTCCCTGGATTCATAAAAGGAATAAACTCTTTCTGGGAGAGAATACTCTGACAGTTCAGTTGTTGAGCTGCCTGCAAGTTGTGCAGAGTACTTTAGGGCTGCAGCTTCTCTGAGCTGTCACCTATATTAAGACAGGATTTTCTTCCATTGATACAAATGCTTTTGAATTATTCTTTCTCCTTTTAAGTGACCTTCCTACCCATACTCCTATTGGTATTCCCAACAAAAGCTGTTGGTTCACCAAGTGGGAGTTTGATGCAATAATTGCTTTGTTATGAGTTGTGGTAATATATTATGCAGCCCAATAAAGCTTATCAGAGAACAGAGCCAGCAACTAAATTAGACATAGAGGTAAGACAATGGTGGCGCACAACTTTAATTCTTTCACTCGGGAGACAGAGATCCGTTTATCTCTGTGAGTTCAAGGTCACACTGGCCTACATGAGAGAAACAGAACCAGGCAGTGGTGACACATGCCTTTAATCCCAGGAAGCAGTATGGCAGGACACAAAAAGATATATAAGGCATGAGAAAACAGGAACTCACTCTCTTGAAGCTGAGGATTTCATAAAGATAAGTTAGTGGCTGCCTGTTCTGCTGCTTTGATCTTTCAGCTTTCACCCCAATAGTTGGCTATAGGTTTTTCTACTAATAAGACCTTTTTAGGATTCGTGTTTCAATGAATTTTGTGTCTTTGGTGAACAGATATGTTTGTGAGTCTCTGCATTAGTTACTTTTCATTGCTGTAATAAAAATTTCAGGAGCAAAACCAACTTATAGAAAAAATAGTTTACTTGTCTTAGTGTTCCAGATGGGGGAAAGAGTAATAGCATGGAATATGTGAAAGCAGGAGTCAGGAGTAGGAAGTTTGTTAATCGTATTTTGTCACACAGGAAGCAAAGAAAGCATATTGGAAGGGGGATTTACTCACCAAATACTCACTCCCATTGACATATTTTCTCCATCAAGACTCCACCTCCTAAATGCTCCATAACCTCCTCAAACAGTGCTATAAATAGGAGACCAAGTGTTCACACACATGAGCCATTGGACAATATTTCTCATTCAAACTACCAGAGTGTACATTGCATCTTCTCAACAAAAGTCTGTCACACAACAGTCAGTCATCAACACTTTGCTTTATCATGAAATTCCTTAGACTTCCCAAGAATCCTTGATTGGGAGGATGACAAAAGCTGCAGATGTTGGGGATTAAGTATGGCCCACATCTTATGCTTCCATCTTTATGTTATTATTTACACCTGAAACCATCTTAGCTAGGTGATCAATCCATACCTAAGTGTTTACTGTGTGCTAAATGCCAGACCTGTTCTGCTGTTTGATAGGAATGTAGAAGCAAGAACATATGACATGATCCTGCTCTGAAGATGCCCAGGCATGGAGGGTGACAACTTGAAAAGATGCAAATGAATGATTCAGATGATGAGAGATGCTTTAAAGAAAACAGTTTAGGGTCCTGTTTTCTAGGTAGCCTCCCTGGAGTTGTGAGTAGCAGTCTCGTCATCTTTGTTGTACATCTAGTATCCTCCTATGAGTGAGTACATACCATGTTTGTCTTTCTGAGTCTGGGTTACCTCACTCAGGATGATTTTTTTCTAGATGCATCCATTTGCCTGCAAACCTCATGATGTCATTGTTTTTCTCTGCTGAGTAGTACTCCATTGTGTATATGTACCACATTTTATTTATACATTGTTCAGTTGAAGGGCATCTAGGTTGTTTCCAGGTTCTGGCTATTACAAACAATGCTGCTATGAACATAGCTGAGCAACACAGGGATTGCCAAATGACAGAGAAATGGATGAGATCTACATGAGCACCCTTGACGTGAGTGGGGGTAATGAAGGGCAAGGGTCGAGGGAAAGAGAGCTTAGTGGAGCAGGAGATCTCAGCTGGATCAAGAACAGAGAGGGAGAACAAGGAATAAGAGACCATGATAAATGAAGACCCCATGGTAATAGGAAGAAGCAAAGTGCTAGAGAGGTCCCCAGAAATCCACAAAGATACCTCCACAATAGACTAATGGCCATGAGTACCAAACTGACCTACTCTGGTGATAGGATGGCCAACACCTTAACTGTCATGCTAGAAATCTCATCCAATGACTGAGGGAAGCAGATGCAGAGATCCGTGGCCCCAGGTGGAGCTCCAGGAGTTCAACTGGTGAGAAAGAGGAGGGATTGTATGAATGAGAATTGTTGAGATCAAGGTTGGATAAAACACAGGGACAAATAGCCAAACGAATGGAAACACATGAATTATGAACAAATAGCTGAGGAGCCCCCAACTGGATCAGGCCCTCTGGATAAGTGAGACAGTTGATTAGCTTGAAGTGTTTGAGAGGCACCCAGGCAGTGGGACCGGGACCTGTGCTCATTGCATGAGTTGGCTGTTTGAAATCTGGGGCTTATGCACAGTGTTATTTTAGATGGCACTATATTTATTGAGACAGAGATACATGTCTTTAGTGTAAGGGAACTCAGAGCTCAGATTTGAGCAGCTTCTACCTGAAGTTTTTGTGAGACAATCAAGTGAGCATACATAAAAGCATGTAGCACAGAAGCCTGCTTGTTCTGGAGATCACAGCTTGGGAAGCCTTCAGCTATGGCAGAGAGTTAGTTGTCAGGAATCTCAGGCAACCTTAAGAAGATGAGTGGATAGGAAACAGAATAAGGTCCCATGTTTGCAGTTGAAGATACTAATGTGTAAGATGAGGAAATACAAATGCCACGGACTCTGGAATTTCCTTTTCTTTTTCATTTGCATTTCCACCTGACTGCTACTTTCACAAAAGGAGTAGCAGAGGAGAAGCACACTAGCCTGTCCACAGTGCTAGAGCAGAGCAGATGGACAGAGGCCAGAGGTTCCTCCAGCACTTTGGCAGGTGAAGGCTGCATCTTACATATGCTGCTCAAGACAAGAGCATTCCTCCTCACATTCTTCAGACCCATTCTAAACTGACCTCCTGAAGAAGGTGAGGTTCTGAAAAGACACTCTCCACTCATACCTTATCCTGCCTGCCCCTTCACTGCTGCACCTTAGGCTTGCTGTGTAAGTATGTATTGGTTGTAGCTACAGTTTTCCTGGTCCTGCCTGGCCCAAGGTCAGGACAAATCTCTCTTACCTGCCAGTCCCACAGCTGCTCAGACCCAACTGAGTAAACACACAGAGACTTATATTGCTTACAAACTGTATGGCCATGGCAGAAATTGAGAAATCGACCTGCCTTATATCCATGCATTTATCTGAAATGTTTTAGATATCTTTTTTAACTTGAGAGTTTTATCTCTTTTGCTCGATGATTCACTTAAACATTAGAAGTCTTATTCCATATATCTTGCCTCAAAACAAAGTTCTTCAGATATGTATGGCTTCTTGTTATCTAGTTCTTCTATCTTAAATTAACCCATTTCTATAAATCTATACCTTGCCACATGGCTTGTGGCTGACCAGTATCTTACATGTTGATACTCATGGCAGCAGCTGGCAGCGTCTCTCTGACTCAGCCTTCTACTTCCCAGCATTCTCCTCTCTGCTTGTCCTGCCTATATGTCCTGCCTGGCTACTGGCCAATCAGCATTTTATTTATACAGAGTGATATTCACGGCACTTGGGTGATATTAATCCCACTTCTTTATTCACAGTAGCAACTGAGAAATTGACCTGCCTTATATCCATGCATTTATCTGAAATGGTTTAGATATCTTTTTTAACTTGAGAGTTTTATCTCTTTTGCTTGATGATTCACTTAAACATTAGAAGTCTTATTCCATATATCTTGCCTCAAAACAAAGTTCTTCAGATCTGGATGGCTTCTGTTCTTGATTTACAGTATATTCCTCTCACAAATATATTTTGCATAGAAGATACTTCTACATGCTTTGGGAGACAGAATTTAACTATGTAGCTCTGTTTGGCATTAAATTCACAAGGACAGCCCATTTTCAGCCTCTTGACTGCTGGGATTATAAGAGTGAGCTATATGGCTGAGTCTTTTTTATTGAAATTTTCAGTGAGAAACTTGGAATATTTTAACTGTCAAATTTTTCTGACTATTTTTTTTCCTATACAATAAAAGGGATGTTATATTTCTCTGGGGACACTGACATTCTTTATTTTTACATGTGGCTGAGGTACAGTCCAAAGCAGGCATGTCAAAGTTTCTATGGAATCAACTGATTAGACAGCTTAGACTATGAAAATGCAGTGCGTGTAGGATGAAGCCTGAAATTCTTCGCTTCCATAAAGCTCTGTGTGATGTCATGCTGCTGACCTGTGCTCTTACACTTTGAGAAAAATTGACTGCAGTACCCTTGTAGTCTCTCTAGCCTCACCTGTTTTCACCTCACTGATATATCCCAGCAATGAATTTAAAAGGTCCAATGCTGTTGCTTACCACATATCTATAGCTGGAGAGTTTTCTCTCTGGGTCCTACCAAGCCCCCGCAGTCCGACAGCCCACTTATAAAATAAACACACAGACGCTTATATTATTTAAACTGTTTGGCCTAATGGCTCAGGCTTCTAGCTATCAAGTTCTTACATCTTAAAATAATCCATTTCTATAAATCTATACCTTGCCACATGGCTCGTGGCTTACCGGCATCTTCACATGCTGCTTGTCATGGCGACAGCTGGCAGTGTTTCCTTCCGCCTTCCTGTTCTCTCAATTCTCTTCTCTTTTAGTCCTGCCTATACTTCCTGACTGGCTACAGGCCAATCAGTGTTTTATTTATTGATCAATCATAGCATTTGACATACATTGGACATACAGACCATCCCACAGCACACATCTTTTGGTCATGCCATTTTTTTCTGCCCAGAGCAATTCCTTTATCAGCCTGAGTGGTACCTAGTCCTGTAGTTGAGTAGAATTTTAAGTTTCACTTCTATCAGCTCTGTAAGCATGTATGTGGCCTTGATAGATGCAATTGACATAATCATTTAGGCTACATGACAAAGGAAGGCAAAGGTGAGACAAATGCATATGAGGTACATAATACACAATAGAAAGGAAAATTTCTGTGCTCCTAGAAAAGATTATACAAAGAATGTTGTGTCACTTGTGAAACCTTCAGTTTGGCAACTGAGTTTTTAAAGTTAGGACAGTGCTGGCCAGAAAGTCTCTTGACAAAACAAGCACTGTAACTGCATGCATTGTCAAGACAGCCAAATATGATGTTAAAGTGAACAAGATTATTTATAAGGCGATACATTTTCTTCAAAATGTTCTTTTCTTACATTTTCATACTTTTTTCCCTTTTACCCTCCCTTTCTTCCTTGTATTTCAATTATTTTTTTGGTTCTGGTCAGGACACGCATCTCCTTACACATTAGGCATGTGATACCAATGAGTTAAAATTTTAATCCTAGAAAGTTCTTTTTCTATGTTGATGATAGAAGGGAGAGTTTTAGAAATCACTCTCTAGATGTCTTCCTTCAACCCTTCCTTTTCTCTCTATTTTTTTCTATTTCTATTGATCTTTATTTTTCTTTCATCATTTCCCAAGAAAGGTGTTATAACTCCCTTAAGTGCATCCTTTAATTTTATCTTCATAGATTATCTGCTCACATCAGTTTGTGTCATGATGGAATTTTTCTCAATCAGTTTACAAATCTGCTATTCCTTGGCTAAGGTAAACTTTGGTGGTTTGGGAATAATCCTTTATATGTTCTTGGCCCAGCCCCTCCTAGTCCATCAGGGAGCTGAGAATACAATTTGATATATGTGACCTTGGACATTCATTTGTGTTCCACAGGTTCTGCTCAGCCCAATTAACCATCCTGATACAGGGTAGGGTCGGGGTCAGGTTAGAGAGATAGGGAGCAAATATAAAGCATGTGATGCATGAAAAATTCTAATGTCATTTTTTTTTTGCTACAATGGAAAAACTTTCTCAGTCTTCTTAATTTAAAATGATTTTCCTTTAAAGAAACATTCCAAAGCAACTGAACTTCTGCCATGCCTGCTTCCCTACTGGGACATTTCCATTTCTTTTGTCATGTTGTGGTGGTTATAGATGTTAAACAATTGTTCTGTTTAAAATAGTCCACAATCTTCATTTACTAAGTTGCAAGTTAGTCACTTCTGCTTAACCAATATTTAGTAAGTTCTGTAAGCAGTAAAGGAGGAGAATTTGAGAAAAAATCAGTTTGTTCAGGACAGAAAATGAGATTATTTGCTGTATAAGAAATTAACAGGATTGGAATTGATAAATCATGAAAGAATAGAACTGGTTTAAAGGAAGGAAACTACCTCAAGAAAGTGAGTTATAGCATTTAGCTTTTAAAATACTGAAACAACTGTAGCTGGCAGTTTTACAGTGTCTGGAAAATGAACAGCTCAGTGCTCCAGCTGCTGTCACAAGACTCCAATGCCTTTCTCTTCCTGCCCCCTGGTGGACTCAGTGCTGAACAGAAAATTCCACAAAGACACCCTAGAAAAAACCTGAGGCAAAATCAGGAATGATATACATTCTATGTATCTAGGAATCTCCATATGCTCTATTTATTATCTTCCTGATAATCCTGTAGACTACATACTGATGTTCTCACTTGAATTCCAGTGTATGGAAGTAATATATACATCAGACCACTCCACAGAGAATATGCATTTTCACAGAGAAATGTCCACTTCCAACTATCCAGTTAATCTCCAGCATCCAAATTTTGTGTTCCACAGTTATTTATTTAGTGCAAGGTGTGTTACAGAGTACATTTGGAGGTTAAAGGATTGTGGGAGGTTGTTTTCTCCTTCCACCACGTGGAGACTGAACTCAGGTCTTCAGTCTCTGTGGCAAGTCTTTATTCACTGATTCATCTCTTTGGGCCATTAGTTTAGTTTAGTTATGTGAGAAAAAACAAATAAACAGCAACAACAAAGAAAAAGTACAAGAAGCAAATATATATTCAGAAACAGATACATACAAACAAACCCATAAAAACAAAAAATTAGAAACCATAATACATGAGCAAAAGACCAGTAAGGTACAAAATGTCCAGACAAAGCATCATGAAACAAAAAAAGCCTCCAAAAATCCATTGAGTTCATTTTGAGTTGGCTATATACTGTTGGGCATGGGGCCTTCCCTTAAATGTGGTTTTTATATCTAGTGAGACTCCATTGGAGAAAACAATGTTTTTCCTTTGTGATTGGAGATAGCTTCTTAGTTAGCATTGAGAGATCATGTCGATTTCTCCCTCTCAGTGCTGGACCCCACATAATTTGGAACTGTGCTGCCACTGTCTCAGTGAGTTGATATATGTATCTGTTCTAACATGTCTAGAAGGCATTGTTTCCTTCTATCCCCCATGACTCTTACAATCTTTCTGCCCCCTCTTTCACAGGGTTCCCTGAACCTGAATGCTGAGAGAAGGGGTTTGATGGAGAGATTGAGACATTCCATTTAGGACTGGATGTTTCAAGGTTGGTCTCTCTCTCTCTCTCTCTCTCTCTCTCTCTCTCTCTCTCTCTCTCTCTCTCTCCACATTGTCCAGTTGTGGGTGTCTGTATTTCTTTGCATCAACTGCTGGTAGAAGCATCTCTGATGATGACTGAGTATGACACTGAATTGTGGGTATAGCAGAATATTGTTAGGAGTCAGTATATTTCTACATTTCTTTAGCAGAACAATAGTGTTTGCTTTCCCCCAGGTCAATGGCTTTCTAGCCTCGGGTTCTTGGGCAACCAAACAGTGTCAGGCTTTGGTTCTATATGATGGAATGGACTTTAAATCCAATCAGACAGTGGTTGATTACTTTTTAAACTTTTATACTACTAGAGAATCAACATATCACATAGGAAGGTCACCATTGAAGATCAAAGAGTTTATAGCTGGTTTGGTGTTTACCTTTCTCCTTTGCTAGTGTGCAGAGTACATTTCAGTACTGTAAAAATTATTCAGTATTAGCGAAAGCTCTGGTTAGGCACCAGCTCTACCTCTTAATATTCAATGAGATCTGCAGATGTTGTCTTTAGCAATAGGGCCTTACCATCCATTTGCAGAGATTAACCAATAGCTTTGAAAATATTCTGAGTTATTTGGTGGTTTCCATGGGACTCTTTGCCCAACAACTCTGTTGGATGTAACATATTCCTGACATTGGTTGTTTCACTTAATGGTAAGAGATGTCTAGTTGTGGCTTTCTTTCACCTTTATTTGGTGACCCCATTTAGATTTCTTTCACACACACACATACACAAACACACACACACACACACACACACACACACACACACACATACATACACATATATAAGCTTCTACTGTAGTAGATGTCCATATCACTCCTCACATAGCCCCTAATGTTAGTTGTCCCTTCATGTATCCTCTCCCTTCCCTCTCTTCTCTCTCCCTCTCCATTTACCCTCCTGTTCCAGTCTCCCCATCTATCTATTACTATGTATTCTACTTCCTTTTCCTCTGGAAATCTTTTCTTCTCTCATAGTCCCTTACACTATATCTAACCTCTGTGGCTAGATATTGAGGTCCAGTCTGATTCCATCTTAAGATTAAGAGCCAGCTAGTTACAAGGTCAAAATAAGTTCATTCCTGTTTTCTGTAAAACTTGGATTTGACAAGGTCTTGACCTATTTTCTGGAATTTGACATGTTCCACACCCTATACTCTAACTTCCACTCTGATAAGATAAAATATTCTGCCAAATAATTTTGAATTATTGGGCCAAGTTCCTTCCTATGTAACATAAATTCCTCTGGAAATCTCTTAACCCTTGAAAACCCCCTAGTTTTACAGTTTTTGGGCTATGTAAACATCACTGTCTCCTATGTTCACTGCTATTTTCTGAAAGCCTGCTTTAGAGAGATAGTCCTGTATGACAGAAAATAAAACTTGCATAATTTGGGTAATGGTCATTACTCTTGTTTGGTGGGATTAACAGTAGATATATTCCCAGCTTCTTGAGGAACTGCCACATTGATTTTCACATTGCTCTTGAAAGTTCATACTTGCCCTAGCAATGGATGAATGTTCTACTTGCTTCACATCCTTGCCAGCATGAACTGTCACTTGTGCTGTTCCAATTTTCCATATTCCTATTAGCATCAGTGTTGCCTATGTGTATTCAAGTCTGTGTTCACACACATATCCATTTTAATGGGTGTGGTAGTTTAAATGAGAAATGTTCTCTAAAAGTCTCATGTATTTTAACAATGGTCCCCAGTTGTTGGCACTGTTTAGGGAGGTTATAGAAATCTTAAGATGTAGAGCCTTCCTGGAGGAAGTAAGTCACTGAAGGTGGGCTTTGAGAGTTTATAGCCTCATTCTGCTTTCGATTCATTCTCTCATCTTTTTGTGCATGGTTGAAGATGTAATCTCTTTCTTTTCTGCTATAGCTTCTTGCCGCCATACCTCTCCAAACATTATGGACTTCCCTCTCTGGAACCATAAGCCAAATTAAACGTTCTTCTATAACCTGCTTTTGGAACTAATACTTTACCACAGCAACAGAAATGTAATACAGAAAGTAGAAGATTATAATTTTTTTTTATTTTTTCCCTTTAAGATTTATATTGCTAAATTTCTTAAGATGTGTCATGGTCATTATATTTTCTCAAAACATACCTATTCAAACCTATAGATCACTTATTTCCTTTCCTTGACAATTTCATATGTGTATATAATGTACTTTGAAAACATTCATTATTCCATTACCCCATTTCATGCTCTCCCATTCACTTTGAAGCCCTTTCCAACATTCCAACAAGCATCCCTCTTTCTTTCATGCTTTTAGCTCTCTCTTTTTTTTTTTTTGATTGTTGAGACAGGTTTTCTGTGTGTAACAGGTTTAGTTGTCCTGGAACTCACTTTGTAAACCAAGTTGACTTTGAACTCACAGAGATCTATCTACCTCTCCCTCCTAAGTGCTGGGATTAAGTTAGGCATGGGCTGCCATGCCTGGCCACCTTTCTCTTTTTAATGACCCATTGGGTTTGATTAGTTTGCTTGCATGGGCATCAGTGTGGGGTTACTTAGTAGAATATGGGCAACTCATCAGTGGCTATTAAACTGAAGAAAAGTTACTCTACTTCCTCAGTTAGCCCTAATTGCCAGTGGAGCAATTGGCAGGTACTGGTAAACTCTCTTGATCTCCTCCTCCATGCATGATGGAATGAGGATAAGCCCATCCTCCAGGCTTTATGCAGGTATATACCAGCTGCTGTATGTTCATGAGTACAATTGTGTGTATCCAGAAGACAATTTCGCAACACTTACTTCAATCTTCCTGTTATTACATTTTTTAAAGTTTTCTTTTCCAAAACATTCAGCCTTGGTGGTACTTGGTGTGTGGGTGTGATAAAGATGTTCCATTTAAGAATAGACATTCAGTATCTTGACCTCAGCACTTTGAGCAATTATTCGTATTTGTTAGTCACTGCTCATTGCCAAATGAAACTTGTCTGACCAAGGTTGAGAGCACCTAATTTATGGGTGTAAACATAAATATTTAGAAAGCAATGTGACAACATGACCATTGAGCAAAATAACAATAGCAGGTTCCACTTTGGGGCCTATGACCTCCATAGTTTGTCAATTTTTAATTAGGATTATATGATGAGGCTTGAAATCTATTAAGATGGTGGTTGGTTTCCCCCTCAGAATAGTCTTGCCATTATTATAGCAGATACATCTTGTATGAGAGATAGGTAGCAGATGAAGTCCATCTCTGGATATGACCATTGATGAGTTTTCTCACCTAGGGCCTGAATAGCATCTTCTAGCACTATAAAAACTAGCTCATAGGGATAATGTTTTTATCCAAGTTCCAGTTTTAATATCTCTATGCCCTGCAAGCAACATTTATGGTGCCTTCAGCAATAGGGTCTGGTGGACATATAAGAGCAATGGGAGTAGCTTTTGTTATTTTGAGCACCTCTAGGACTTCCTCAACCAGCATCTCATAATGAAATGTCCCATACCCAGCACTTGAGTTTTCAAATAATAACCTATTGTTTCTGGGAGCAACATTCCATACATGCAGGGAATCTCCACTCTCACAATCATCAATTGCTTCTTGATTTTAAGTATTTTTGTAAGTAGCTTGCAAAGTTTTGTGTTTTAATGTGGCTTTGTCAGATGGATGCAGGAATGTTTAGAGACATCTTCATTATTTCTTTAGTAGATTCTCAAAGATGGTAATTAAAAATATTAAACCAAAGTACCTGTTTGTATTGGATAGCCTTTGACAAAATCATAATGAGCTTATAGTCAACCTTTTCACAATTGGAAAATATTTCCTCCAGGGCAAAATGTCTATTAAAGGAATTCACATACTTGGAGTAGCCCTTTCCTCTCCCCTTCTATAGTTCTATGAATGACAGATAGTACCTAAAAGAATTTTCTCAACTATGTGGAAAAAAGGTACTTCTAAATAACTTAAACTGAATCTGAATCTAAATATCTTAAATTGAGACAGAGAGAGAGAGAGAGAGAGAGAGAGAGAGAGAGAGAGAGAGAGAGAGAGAGAGAGAGAGAGTTGTGCTACCTTAAATAAACCTCAGGAAATTGTGCCTGCTGGCAGATGATCTAAGACTGATCTATACTTCCCCTAAGTACAAGTTTGAATTTAATATGTGAAGGAAATAATATTGGCATGTACTTTTCTTGTATTCTTTGAGAAGATCTTCAAACATAGCCTGATAACTTTTATTGATTGCTATTTTTCTTAAAAAAGTTAATGAATGATAATGTTTTCTGGTACAATAAGAAGCACCTCATAAAGGCGCTTACTGTAAGTCACACTGACTTAAATATGAGTTTTAAAATGTTCCTTATTTATCTTCATAAAATGAAAGGTTTCTTTTAATTTTGCCTCAGGTGGGGTTAATTTTGGAAATCTATTTTCTCTAAAAGAATTTTGATATTTCACTAATTTTGTTTTCATTTCTTTCTAGGTTCTTCATTTAGAATTTGAGATAGATTTTCAACTTTCTTTTTTAACTGCAGCATTTATAACTGTAAAATTCCTTTTTCATTTAATAACTACTTTACCTCCAATAAATTTTATCATTTTATGCTTCCATTCTATTAAATATATTTTACAATACTTAACTTTTTCTTTTATTCAACATTCATTTTGAATTTAATTAACAAATACCGATGTATTACTCTATTCCTGATTACCTTATCATTAATTTCTTGCTTATTTTACTATAAAATGTAGTCAAAATTCTAACCGGTCTTATTAAATAAAAAACGCAGAACCAAATATAGGGGTGAGAGCCACCAACCAACCTTACCTCACCAGCTCTGTACCTTCCAAAAAGCCACAACTTCCTTTCTACCCAGGCTTTTATTGCCTTGCTGTTCTGCCCTCACTTCCTTGTCACTGTCTGTCTGTACAGACCTCCAGGTTTCTATGGTTGGTACTAGGATTAAAGGCATGTATCACCACACTTGGCTCTGTTCCCTAGTATGGCCTTGAACGCAGAGAGACCCTGCCTGCCAAGTGATCAGATTAAGGGCATGTGCTACCACTGCCTGACTTTTGTGTTTACTTAAAACGGCTTGCTATTTCCCATAGAGAACTGCACTATTAGGAGATGTGTCCTTGTTGGAATATTTGTGGCCTTGTTGGTGGAAGTGTGTCACTGAAGGTAGGCTTCGAGGTTTCAGAAGCTTAACCCAGACCTAGTAGCTCAAGGTCTCTTCCTGCCACCTGTGGATCTATATTTATAACTCTCAGCTCCTCTCTGTCACCGTGTTTGCCCCATGCCACCATGGTTACCACCGTGCTGATAATGGACTAAGCCTCTGAATGAAAGCCAGTCCCAGTGAAATGCTTTCCATTATTTTAGTTGCTGTTGTCCTGGTGTCTCTTCATAGCAATATAAATCCCTAACTAAGAAACTTGCTATTCAATAATTAGTTAAAATTATTAATGAACTGGAACAATATATATAATCACACACATTATCTAGCTTTTTTTAAATTTTATTTTTCATTATATGTCATTGGTGGCCACAGAGTCTTGATGAGGTCTGAAGCTAGAGTTACAGGCAGGTATTTTTGAACCACCTGACATGAATGAAGGAACTTAACTTGGCTCATATAGAAGAATAGTGCATGCTTTTAACCACCAAGACAATTTTCTATCCTCCAGATTTTTTTTCTAATGCTGACTCTTACATAGTACATGAACAAAAATAATTTACTGAAGCTTTATGTAGACTTTCAGGATTTTAACCCATGTAAGACAGACTCACTGTTTTATATTCTGAGCATTTGCTCATGCAATCATTAAGATTGGGACATCTGATATAATTTTCATTTGTTATACTGTTGAAAGATCATGCATTTTAAACTACTTCGACACGTAGTTATCTACGAATTAACTTTGTATGGTAATTTAATTGTTTTCTAAAGTAACTCTTTAATATTACTTTCTTATGTTAAATAAATTTCAATTTAACTTTTTATTAAGTATATTTGGCTATATATGTATGTAAAATAATTTTTATTTTTTTTATAATCCAAATATTTTATATATCAAATATCTTTTATTTTGGCTGTGCCATTAATAAAGTAAGTTTGGAATCATTACCCACTTCTTACTTTTACATTGAGATTCATCTGTTAGATATGGTTGTACATGTTAAATAGTTTTTATTTATGTCATATTTATTGTTTTTCAGTTGGAACTTCTGGCTCACCCCTGCATGTTCTGGGAAGCCCCATTCCTGTCTTTCTCTCTCTCCAAACACAACCTGCTCAGAGTCTACAAACAAAGGGAAGGTACCAAAAAGCCCAGTTTTGCATTCTTGGTGGCTACTGCAGCTTTCTTGCTTGAAGTTACCAGCTGTCCAAGTCCTCACCTAAAGTGTTCAGCTTTTGACCATACTTGGGCATAAACCCAGCTTGTGGCAGATACATTATTACCCTCTTGCTTACATCCTATATAATCTACCTGCCTTAGTTTGAGTAGGCAGCTTCTCTATCCTTGATCTCTGGGACCAAAGAACTCATCTGAGAGTTCCTTTGCTCAAATAAACTTGCTATACTTTCATTTTCACTTAATGTGGCTTACTGCATTGGTGAAGGAGCCTATCAATGGGGGGCAGAAAACCTATTATGTTTTCCTTTTCTTCATGATTTACAATGAATAAAATATAGTTCTTTTTAATTTATGGGACTGATAAATTACAGTCAATTCTTTCTGTAAGCAACAATACCCATTATTTTTTCGTATTTCCATTTAACTTCTCATCTTGCATGTAGAACTCATAAGTCTAAATATTCTTCTAAAATGCACATTAGTGCTACAAAATAAGAAAACTGCTATTGTGGATCTGTTCATAATGCAAAAACACTTTAACTAAATTAACAGTGTTTTCTCCATACTGGCATTTTTCTTAATAAAATGAAATAGGAAAATTAAGCAAAAAAGATGTTTTTGAGCATGAGGTTGAGAATTTTAGAATATAACAATCAGTAGTAAAAGCTAAAATTTGGTACACCTAGAATTGTATTGAGAGGTTTCATGAAAGACTATAAGCCATTTTAATAGTTCCTCATACTCATATTGTTACCTCATCTGTGATTGAAATGATATTCAAAACACTACTCATTATGTAAAGAAAAATGAATTTATTCATGAAAGTCATTCCAAAGTGTTCCAAAGAAGTTAGGCAGTTGTGTTGTGTTTTGGGGTTTTATCCAGCAGGAATTAATTTTTTGAAACCTTCAAGGGTAGAAATATTCCTTATAGCTTTACCATTGACTTATTTTCATTTACCTGTTTACTTTTTAATTCTCTGGCATTCATTATCTGCAGATTTGTTCTAGAAAAAGCAGCAAAAATGTCAGATGAATACATCTTTCTCATTGATCACACCATCATGCAAATATACCCAAAAGCTACATGAAAATCAGTATTTATGAACAGCAAAATGACCATGAATTTCTGACATTGGTTTTGTTTGAATTTATGGCACAGAATTTAGCACAGAAGTTGCAAAAAGTGATAACATTTAATGTGTTCTTTAGGCAAATGTGTATTCCAGAAGACCTGATTTCCCTGCTAGTGTTAAGCAGCTGACTGATTCCTCAGCATGCCCTATAATGATCACCACATGGCATTGTGGCAGGCACTCAGCAGGGAGAAATAAGGCATCTGGCATCAATTCAGAAACAAAAATCAAAAGACACTTCAGGAACATTTTATGGATTCTATGTGGAGCAGAGATTGCTCACCCCCTTGGGGGGACCTGCTACTTATAACAAAATTAAATAGATTAGATATGAGTATATATGTACATATATGTGTGTGTGAATTTGGTAGGCAAATTGCTAGAAAAAATGTAAAGCATGGTCATATGCATGTATACACACATACACACACACACACACACACACACACACACTTATCTTTCACAGGATTTAAAAGTCTCTTGGTCTTTAATACAAATATATTTTAACTACTTTCTTCAGGACTTGAATTCATTTTACACTACATCTCCTAATATATACATGGATGTTTCTTCACGTATCTAACTGAAATAATCTTCATTGATACTGCAAGACTCCTGTTTTAAAATGTAGACTTCTATTATTGTACTAACTTTGGTGAATAACTATATGAAATACAGTACTTCTTCAGAATCTAGATTTTATTGTATATATTTATTATGTATATTTTATTGTATATATTTATTATCTATATTTATTATGATCAAATATGTAGTTATTTTATAAGTTAGATTGCTGCTCTAATATCCAATGCCCCTACAAATTAAGTCTACTTCTCTCTCACCATAACTACGTAATAATATATCACAGAATATAAAGTTAGCCTAAGTAATATTTTATGGAGCATTACCTGAATACTTACTGGTTATATTTAGTAAACCAAGAAAGACTCTGAGATAGAATAACATAGTTGTTTTGATGCAGTTGATTATTACAGCCCCATTCCCTTCTCTTCTCATATAAAGGGTCCAATTAAGAATATATGTTTTCTCCTAGTGTTGTTCAGTGTGGTACAAGTTCATGCACAGAAGCACTCTAATCTGAAGATCCTTTAACAGAAAGTTTATCAGAAGGAGACAGAAACATTATTTTGTCCAATAGGGTCCTCCCTTGCCTTGGCCCTTCAAAAACGCATCTCTGCTACAGACTTATACAGACTTTAATATGGTATTAAGCTCAGGCTTTCATTTAACTTGCACTCCTCATGCAATTGTACAGGAGTTCTTAATCTAAATGGTATATACCATGGCTCCAGTATGATCATCTAGGAGGTTTGGTTTTTAACGTAAAAAATATCGTTCCAAAGGAGAAAAATATTCAGAGGTCTCCATGTTCAGAATAAAGGCTTCTCCCTCAAAGTAATACCAATATATAGATTAGCATAAGTAAAGCATGACATCTGATTTACCATGTCATTGCCAAGATGAAAATTAAATTATTCATGTCTCATCTCCATTTTAAAAAGTCATTAAAATTTATATATTTATGAGATACCATGTTATATATATATATATATATATATATATATATATATATATATACATATGTATGGACATAAACACACACACATATATATATAAAACATATATTTTTATATATAATACATATATGTAAATGTTAAAATCAGGGTAAGCATAACTACCTGCCCAAATATTTGGTATTCCTTTATGGTGAAAACACTAAAATTCACTCTTTGTAAAGTGTGTAGTATATTATCTGCAGTAACTAACAACATTGTGACATTGAATATGAAAATTTATTTCTAAATCTGTCACTTGATACTGATTTACAGCTGCTTTGTTGCCAACAACTTTTGCCGATTCCTCCACTCTTTTCCACCAATTGGAAAGTAAGATTCATGTCTCCAATTTCTTAATCTCTTTCTACTCATTGTAGATACCACTGAGAAGAGCCTACAAAATGCTCCTTTTTTTTCTGCCTTTACTATGTATTTCACGTCACTAGAAAATGTATTTCTTCCTTCTTCCTCTTACCTCCTTCACTGTCCCTGGAGTGCTTGGAAATGACAGAGAAGCCATGGGAATGATGTCTGTTCCAAATGCTTTGAAACTTACCATAATGCACATTAGTGCAATTGGTATTAAGGGTACACCCAAATCCTTGCCCCATTTTTCATGACTGGGCCACATTGTGTGTATATACCTGTTACATAACACATGAATTTAGCCTCAGAATGTAAGTAACAAGGAGAAGTTGTGGAGTTGCAACTCACCATGCCCGCTGAATGTCCCAGTGATAATTGGGCTTGGGCATATATATAGTTGCACCCTACAACAAACTCCAGACAAAAATTTCAGCATACTGCAAAGTCTGTCTTTCAACTATAGTCACAGAATGACTTTACTGATGAAATATCACAGCAGCTACTTTAGAAACCAAGATGATGACACACATATGAGGGTGGTCATAATCATATTGATAATGATGGTGATATCCACATGATAGGCCCAGGTCCACAGCACATTCAGCAACTGGTTTCCTGAGCATTAACACATCAGTAGACTACTGTACTGTAGGCCCTCCTCTTGCCTGTTTCCACTTTTCTTTACATTCTTTTATTTGTTCTTTTACCATCCCTGAGGTTTATCTTGATGGCAGGCTCAGGCATCAGAACGCCTATTTTGAAGAAGGTGGCAATTGTGGTAGCAGTTTATACCTATGCCCTCCTTGAACCATGGTGAAACATTAAGTTCCAAAGTAGTTGGTCCTAGGCTTGGTGCTGAGTGTGGGAATGTGGTTTCACATGAAGACTGACATAAAGGGGTCCCAATACCTTGCGATTTCATGTACTGCTCTATATGGATGATATCTATCTTTCATGGCCAAACACTAGCAGAGACCAAATTCAGAATCTGGTGCCCCATATTGGTGTGACAAGAAGCTAAAGAGTGAGACATTAGCAATGGTGCAGGCTGAAGTCCATGCTGAGCACTTTCTAGAAGCCAAATGTCCAGGCATGGTGCTTCATTACATGAGGTTTGGGTCAGGCCAGTGAAATGTGTTCTCACTCTTCATCATTCCAAAGTGACTTTGCACCACATATCACTACATTTTAAAGTCATTACATATTGTTTACTTCTACTTTCTTTTTTTCGTAATTGCTCTCATATCCTCTGTTAATTTACAGTCAGCAGTCCTATACTTAAGGATATGTATTTAGTCCGTCAGATAATAAAACATTCTCTTAGGCATATGGGCTTATGGTACTAAACATACATCCCCAATTCAGATATTTTGATACACAGAGCTGCTCTGAGTGTTTAATATATTGAATTCTATTTTTCAAGCATCAAAATCTTTTTTCTTGTCATTCATTTTCTTGATTTTTATTCACACTTTTATTTATTACATTGACATGTACTGTAGTTTTCTTCCCATGAACACATATTATATATTTCCTTTCCTGACTAAACTTTGGAAGACAGGAAGGTTTGTAACAAGTGGAAGATGGATCAATGTGGAGAATGGTGGACTTGTGAAATAAGAAGCTGTGTTAAGAAAAATTTAAAACAACAATAAAACTTATTGAAAATTAATCTGTGTTTTATCAAGATACACTCTAAAATTGTAAAGAACAGAAATAAATTGCTCTTTCCCAAACAAAATATTTTATGTAAATTCAAAAGAATTTATTCAATTGATGCTGAGTTTTAGAAATATGTGCTATCTGAAAATGAGAAAAGTTCCCGTTATAAGCCAATATTTACTCTCAAAATCTGATTGTTTCAAGAATGATAAGAAAAGAGGGCCAGGCGGTGGTGGCGCATGCCTTTAATCCCAGCACTCGGGAGGCAGAGCCAGGCGGATCTCTGTGAGTTCGAGGCCAGCCTGGGCTACCAAGTGAGTTCCAGGAAAGGTGCAAAGCTACACAGAGAAACCCTGTCTCGAAAAACCAAAAAAAAAAAAAAAAAAAGAAGAAGAAGAAAACAGGGTTGGGAGACAAGCTTATGAAAATTCATTCATAGATTCGTTCATAGATCCCTTCCCTGCCCACTCACAATTTGCATGTCTACAAGTCTAGCTACAGACATCTACCCCAAAATCTTTTTATTAGACCCCCCTTTGTTGAGTATTTTTTTCTTCCTATTATCACATCCCTCCTTTCTACTCCATACCTTTTCCTGTGGCCACCTCTACAGGTCTAGTTCAATACTTGCAACCCAAAAATCAAGTTTGTTTATGAGGTATCTTTGCCTGGTAAAACCTTTCTTCCCTTTCTCATTCTTCACCTCACCTGCTGCCATCACCACATGCACAGGATTAGCTCTATATCCATGGCCTATGAATCTGCATTGTTTACTACACACATTTTACTGGTAAAATGTTCTTTTCCTCTCACATCCTACCCTCTGCCCAATGCCATCTCTACACTCTTAGGCCCAACCCCAGATCTCCTGTTTGGAATCTATCTTTGCTTGATCCAATCAAATAACTCACCCAGCAGCATTACCTGTCAAAGCACAGGTCACACAGTTCCTTCACTGCCTCTGTCTAAGGCAGGCCAGATTCCTACACCAGAGACCCAAGCCAGAAAAAAAGTCTACATGTCAGGTTCAAATCACATAAACAAAAACAACATGAATGGCCAAGACAGTATGCTTCAATCAAAACTGTTAGCTTTATAGAAGATTTCTGTAGTGAGAGCTACCTTGATGAACCCCCAGACACAGGATTTAAAAAGAAGAATCAGGAATTTAAAAATAATTAAATACATTAAAAGAAGATATGAGTAAACACTTCATTAAACTCCAAGAGGATAACAATAAATTCCTGAGTGATATAAAAATGCAAATACATAGCTGAATGACATGATAAAGATTGTTCAGGATTTGAAAATCTAATTCAATGGACATATAGAAACAGTGAAAAGAGCACAAGGTGAAAAAAAGATGAACTGAAAAATTCAGTACCCCAAATTAAAGAGTCAGTGGGAAAAAATATATAAATAAAATTACCAAAACAGAATATACAGTATCAGTATTCAAAGATAAATTAGAGAATCCAGATCAAATAAGCAAAGAATATAAAAAAGACTAAAGGCACAAGAAAAGAGCAGGCAAGAAATGTGGGAAATCATCAAAAGACCACATCTTTAAATTATAGGAATGAATAAAAGAGAGGAATCCTGGGTCAACGGCATAGATGAGATCTTTAAGAATATCATAAAAGAAAACTTCACTAAATTAGGGAAGGACATACTCATACAAATACAGGAAGCATATAGAACCCCAAGTAGACAAGATCAAAAAAGAACCTTGCCATAGCATGTTAAAGTTAAAACATTAAATATCCAAAGAAAAATATTGAAATCTGTAAGAGAAAAAACACAAGTCATATGTAAAGGAAAACTCATTAGTATAACACCTGATTCCTCAGTGGAAACTATGAAACCCAGAAGATCTTGAAGCAAACAGATCAAAACATGAATACCAATGTAGACTATGTGTGATTGTTTTCCCCGAAATATTGTGCAAGCTATTAAACTTATTTTGGGTCACAGAACAGAATAGCCACAATATTAAACATAGAGGATAGGCAGTGGTAGCACACGCCTTTAATCCTAGCATTCCAGAGGCAGAAATCCCTCTGGATCTCTGTGAGTTCAAGGCCACATTGGAAACAGCCAGGCATGGTGACTCACGCCTTTAATCCCAGGGAGTGATGGCAGAAAGCAGAAAGATATATAAGGCATGAGGACCAGAAACTAGAGAAGCTTTTGACTGGTTAAGCATTCAGGCTTTTGAGCAGCAGTTCAGGTGAGAGCCATTGGGATGAGGACTCAGAAGCTTCCAGTCTGAGGAAACAAGATCAGCTGAAGAACTGGCAAGGTGAGGTAGCTGTGGCTTGTTCTGCTTCTCTGATCTTTCAGCATTCACCCCAATAACTGGCCTCAGGTTTGATTTTATTAATAAGAACTTTTAAGGTTCCTGCTACAACTATGGTACCTAACGAAAGTATCTGCCATAGTTGAAAAAATTCCCATGATATAAACAGCCTACCTATTTATGGGCTAAAGTATTGCAAAGCAAACGGGGCCAGAAAGCACACAGTGTTTGCCTTCCTAATATATGGGAAAATAGACTTCAAGCTAAAATAATCACAAGAGATAAAGATAAAGGTTCTTCATTCTAATCTAAGGATAAACCAATCAGGAAAATACTGTAATATTAACATATATGCATCAAACCCTGGCACATCTAATTTTATAAAAAATGATATTAATGTAAATAAAGACCATTTATCACAAGCCCAATAATAGCAAGAGAGTTCAGCACCAGATTTTCTCCAATAGAAAGATCATCTGAGCAAAAAAAAAAAAAAAAGAAATCTCAGAAATAAATGTTATCTTACATCAAATAGACCTAACAAATAACTACAGAATATTCTACCCAAACACTAAAGAATATACATTCTAATAAGCAGCACATGGAACCTTCTCATGTGGTGGAAAAAAACCAAACTGTAACAAATACAGGTTTGTTACAAAAATGAAATAGTTTGTTTGTGTCATATGCAGCAATTATATAATAAAACTTAACATTAACTGCAAAAACTTCAATAATTGTATAAACTCATGGAGATTAAACAATTTGTTATAGAATAATGAGTTGGTCAAAGAAGAAATCATTAATGAAATTAATTTGTAAGTGTTCACTTCAAAGAGTCATTGATCTGCTTTGAGGTCTCTGGTTTCTACTACACTGTCGATGCTGGGAACTTGCTTGGGCTGCTCCTGGATATCTTGTTGTTGCCCTGTGTTGTGGAGATTCTGCAGCTTTGGATCTGCAGGTCAGATCCATTCATGTGCTCCAGCAGATCATAGATGAGATGGATGATGGGACAGGATAAGTCATATCCTTTTAAATACCACAAACAAACAATCTGAGGAGGAGATCATGGACAAATTCCTAATTATACTCACATACATATATGCATGCAGAGTGGACTCATACACCCCAACAGTAACAAAACAAAGGGCTTTGAATAAGGGACCATCAATGACCTTCTGGCTATCTTGAAACTGGATCTGTAGATCAGGCTGACCTCAAAGTCAGAGATCTGCAGGCATCTGCATTCTGAATACTGGGATGAAAGTTGTCTTAATTAGGGTTTTTATTGCTGTGAAGTGATATTGCTTGTCGGGACCCGGAGAGAAAAACTCTAGCTACAATCTATCTCCTTGAACACAGGATTTAGCTCTATTCTACTTCCTGGTGCCCCCTTTCTCAATCTGTACATAATGTGTTTTTATTTACTCAGCTTGCTCCTTTTCATTATAAATCTTCATAAATCTTCATTAGATTTACCACTAATAACCACACTACAGAGTCTATAATAGGCTGTTGTGAGACTTCCTCTGCCAATGGAATTAATGGAATTAATTAAAAACTTTTCACTTTAGCCTCAGGTAGACTTTTTGGACAAAGGCAAAAAGCAGCCCCATTCTTCAGCAAAATATCACAAGAACAATCTCCAGGCAACATATTATAATTATTCTCCTCTGAAATTCTTTGAGCCAGCCCTCAACAGTTCAAATAACACTTAGCACCATTGTTTTCCATGCTCCTACTACTATGACCCATTAAGCAGTACTTAAAGCATTCCTCTGTTTTTATAGAAAGTAACAATGTCCAAGTTTCTCCAAGCAAAAACATAGTCAGATCTATCACAGTAATACCACAGGCCCTGGTACCAACTTCTGTTTTAGTTAGTGTTCTATTGATGTGAAGAGATGCCGTGACCATGGCACCTCTTAAATGAAAACATTTAATTGAGGTGGTGGCTTATATTTCAGAGGTTCAGTCCATTATCATCATGGCAAAGAGCATATAGGCATGCAGACAGACATGGTGCTTGCTATTCTTGATCAGAAGGCAACAGTAAGTGGACCCAGTATCACACTGAGCAAAGCTTGTGCAAAAGAGACTTAAAAGCCCACCCTACAGTGACATACATACTCCAAGAAGGCTACCTATTTCAACAGGCCATACCTCCTAATAGTGTCACACCCTATAATCTTATGAGGACATTTAAACTACCACACAGACATATGTGCATCAAAATTTGATGACAAAAGGGAATGAATTTACAAAAGAACCCTGTGGGGGTAGGTAAATGGGAATTTTCCTTTGGAAAGAGGAAAGGGAGCTAGGGAATCTTGCTCTTTTTCTGAGGGGAGTTGGAGGGAGGATGGATCTGGGGAAGAGGAAAGAGACTGGCAGGAGGGGAGGGGGTAAACTGCAGTGGGGATTTAATATATGACAGAATAAAAAAGAGAATCTCAAAAGCTAAAAAAATTATAATCTCAAAATAGGTGAAAATTACATGAATGATAATATTTTGCTCTTTAGATTTTACCTGAGCAACAACTTAAAACTTGCTAGGATGAGGAATGATTCGAGTGTATGATAAATGTTTCACTAACGTGATTCTGGTTTGTCCTGTGATATTCTATTTATCTGTGTTTCTTGTACCTCCCTTTGTTCTTGTTTTTCTCAGGGCTATATGCCTGAATCCATTTACATAAACTGGTTCTTAATTGTACAGTCTGGATAAAAAGTTACAGCCTATCATTTTGATCATGACAGGCTTTTTCTGAAATCTTGAAACAACTTGTTAGGTAGGCAGCATGGGGCTTCTATAAATGTATGGCTCCTACTATTTTGCCTTCAAAAATAACATCACTGGCAAAAATTAAAGTATGAATATTATTCATTTACTTTTATTTTTTACTTCCAGAATCACATCTTGGTTACAAGTATTGTTGGAAAAATGTATACAATGTTTTCTAATATTTAAAAACAAAAATGATTTTTATCATTGAAGGACTGTTTTAAGAACATGTTAATGTTTTAAACTTCAGTGATCAAGCTTAATCTTATTTACTTTGAGTTTGATAAGATTAAATTTTTGAAAGCTTTAGCTGTCTTTGAAATCACATTTAAAAAAATCTATGAACACTTAAATTGTCAGCTGCCATATATTGTGATAATTTTGGAATACTTTCAAAAGCAGAACGCTTGTTTTTTTTTTAAATTATTTCCTTAGAGTTGTCATAGTTTAATTATCCTGAAACAAGGGTCAATATTTTCCTTTTATAAAACTATGCTGTTTGAAATATGAACATCTTACACTTCTTCTATTTGTTTAACTGTAATGGACTTGTCATGATGTTCCAAAGTAAATTGAATATTTGCTTGCTTGCTTTTCTTTATGAATGAAAGTGATTTGCAACAAAACTTTTGAAAGAACTCAAGAAGAAAAAATTTTACTGCAGTTTATCAATAATGTGGTAAAGAAGTGGAAATAAAAAATCTGTTGTCAAATACAGAAATAACCATATTATGAAATATTATGACACACAAAAGTCTTATATATAGTATCACAGGTGTGGGGCGTTTACCCAACCACCCCCACAGTTCCCCAGAGTTTTCTTGAGTGTGAGCAGCAGGAAATGTTAGATAGAAGGATTTATTGCGGAGAATATCGCGGAGATAAACAGATAGAAAATAAAGGATAGCCTCGAGAGGGCCTGGAACCTATTCCAACCGGCCCCGACTGCCTCTGCCCCAGGGTTTTTATAGAGACGCCAAGGGGTGGAGCAAAAGACCTCCTCCCCCAGCATAGCCAAGTGCAGACCATCTCAGACACCTGCACTCAGGCCCGTGGTCCCAATCATCCTCTATGCAGACCTGCTGGGTAAAGCCACGAGGAACCCGAGAACGGGCTCCCACAGGTCCCCCTTTCTTAATATATAAAAAAATAACTATAATGGCTTACAGCAATCTCCATAGCTGTTACACCTCCCAGTATGGGAGTAAAGGATGATATAGATGGCATTTCACTTTTGAATTAGGTCCAAGGTGACTACAGCAGTCTTAGCTGCCTCAAGCCCTTTCTAAGCCAAAAACTCTTAAGGCGACTACAAACTTAAAGAATCCCTTAGCTTCATCATTACCATTAACAGGTTAACATAAATATTGCTATACATAGTCACAATTCTCTCAATCTTACAACTCAAAGCAAACTCTTAACAGAACCATTTGAATTAGCATATATGGTGCTAAATATAGTTAACAATTTTCTCCGTCTTACAACTTTAATTCAATCATTTGAATTTTCTTGCTAACAGAACACAGGAAAAACTTCAATGTATTCACATCAAACTTAAATATTTCCTTAACTCCACAAAACCAGGGTGCATTAATATCAATAGGTTTCTGCAAACATAATTCAATCTCATAACTCCTCCTTTTCTTTATATTTTTTAAACAAAATCTCAAACCTAGTTAGAGGAACCCAAACTTATACAATTCCTACAAACCCATATTGAAAAGCAATATTTTCAATCTAACCCTGAACACTTTGAAAACTTTTAGCAAAACATCCAAAAGCAGTTTCTTAATAAAACTCTTTATACTTTAAAAGTAGTCTCTTAATATACCCCATTTGCATTTCTTACTAACAATAACATGACATTAATCCACTCAAACAACTTTTGAAATTAGACTAAGGAATATTAACTCTCCCCCTTTTCTTTATAATTTAAGCAAAATCTCAAGCCTAGTTAGAAAACCCAAACTTCTGTTTAAACAGTTCCATTTGTAACACAAACCAGTTCCATAAGTAATTCCATTTTACATAAACAGTTCCACAAAACAATTCATGAATCACCAGTTAATAAAGCATATATGCATACACAAAACTGCATCTTGATTCTAGGTAGAAATAAATTTCTTCATTTAAACAGTTCCATTTTTAACCCAATTCCAGCAAACAGTTCTAGGTCATTACTATGAATAAACTCAAAATTGTCCCATTGCAATGAAATCTCTACTGTTCATTTCATTTCTTAAGTCCCAAAATTCACATGATAAATTCTGGTACGAGCCTTCCAAATATGAAGAAATCCATAACCAAAATCTTTGTAGTTTTATCTCATTTTAAATTCAAAATGTTCAAACAAGAAATAAATTCTAGTATCAGGCTTTCACTTCCAAATATGAAGAGATGGTTTTCAACCAAAACTTTTTGCCGTTAACAATTTTACTTCAAACAAGCGTCTCTGCAACTTTTGTTCTCACAGACAGACCTTTTTAGGTACAGTAGTATTCTAAACCGCACCGTTTTTGATGTTAGCTTAGGTTTTTCTGTGTTGCGTTGATTTTCCGTGAATCTCAGCTGCGGATGCCTTGTGCTAGTTCTGGCGTCCGCCATTCTTAGCTTCTTAGCGGCTTCTGGAGCTTTTGAAAAACCGCTCAGACTGCCTGCTTTGCAGTCTGCTAGGACACTAACTTTGTATGTCTCAGGTTCTTTAACCATATACATTAAGAATAGACTCACACTTAACATTTACACTTTACAAACTCACATATAACCTTTTGCCTTGCAAAGCATTTAGACTCACATTCAACATCTACATTTTACAAACTCACATATAAGGTATTAACATCTACTTATTTATACTCCTTAAGGAAACCATAGAACTACTTTAGCAAATATATTTCTTATTACTTATATATTTCCTATATTCATTCCATCTTATTCTTATTTAAACTTACATTTACAGCTAACATCTTTACTTCTTACAAGCTTATCACTACATGTCTTAAGACTACCTTAGATACTTCTTGCAAGCTTATATTCTTAAAGGATCTATAGATCTATTTTACAAACTTATACAGGGCTACCATTAGCATATATTTAACTTAGCAAACACCTAAAGATTTCTTAACACAGATCTAACAAGAGAATTTACAAACTCATGTATCTTATTTTCATCTTTTTCTATTTCTTACTCTTAATTATTATTACTATCTCTATTAGAAAGAGTCTCTTAACTAGACAGGAAGTACGTACATTATTTCTAAAGTTTAGAGTTTATAGTTAGCTTTGTTATAAAGCACTGAGATTTAGTGAGTGTTGTTATAGAATTGTGATAGTTGTTGCCAGGGGACTGTAACATTCTTGGGACAAAGCCACACTCCAAAGTTGCCAGTTCTCTCAGCCGTTCCAGACCGGCAGAGATGCACTGTCAGCGGTAAATGGTTTTTAACTAGAGGCTGTCCCTTCACCCAGATTCATAATAGTTCCCCTAAGTGCTTCAATTCAGACAAACGTTTCTATTACAGCAGTACTTTTGGTTTGTTCTACCAAAAAACTTCACAATGAGGGTGAAATTACCGTATTTAGCTGCTGTAAAGCTCTTGGCCAATACTGCACAGCTATTAGGTGATATAAAGTATTTTTCTAAAGGAGCTAGGAAAGCCACAAGTGGCACTGCTCCGAACTGTATTTAGTATTTTCTCTTCATTAGCTTTAACTCCTGTTGGTATTAGCAGCTGTAATATTTAGCATTGATTTCTTATAAGGAACTTTCAGGTGAAGCAACTCTTTTGTAAGACAGCTAGATTTTCTGAAGTTTCCCATCTATAAATCAGTCATTTTTTTGAATGCCTGTTTATCCCCTTAATTAGATTTGCAAAGGAATTACTCATTGCAGGCAGTTTGTTCAAAAGGTAAATAATTTTTAATTTCACATAAGTTTCTTTATATCTAAGACAACGTTCGGTGTATAAACTGCTCTCTCTTGTTTTAAGGATTTTAAAGTGGCTTGTTTGCTCTTATAGGTAGCTTTTTGTCATCCAACTACCATAAAAACTTTGCACAGCTATTAAGGTAAATAAGGCATTTTACCAACGGAGCCCCAAACCGCGAAGCACCTAGTTCCATATCCTTTCAGTTTTTCAATGGAACTGACACTTAAACTCTTAGATGATTTTCCTCCTTATTCTTTTAAAAGCTGTATTTTAAGTTTACCATGAACATATTTTTGAGCTGACAAAAGTGTTTCAGGGCAATGTCGCCATCTTTAGTGGAAAAACTACCTTTCCCAGAATGCATTTCCCTTATATCAGTCTATAATAATCAGTCCCTTATATCAGTCCCTTATATCATTTTCCTTATATCAGTCATTTCCCATAGTTCTTTTTGGGTCTGAGAGTCAACTGGTTCTTTTACTAGACTTGCTTACAAATTCTTGCCCGGGAGGTTTGAACAAAGTTTTTGCTTTTGCAACGGGAGATTTGAACAGGCATTTTACATTTTCAATTATGGGACATTGGGAGATTCCTATTCTCTCAACTGGCTTTAGCAGGTGTCTCTCCTTTGACACTGGCCCCCAAATCAGAACTGCACCTGCCTCGTTAGTACGCATTGAGGTGGGCAATTTCTGATAGCAACTTTCCTAGGGGCTTGTGTTTGTCTTAGCCAGTCAGTGAAAAACAAGATCATGCACTACAGCTTTTCCATAGCTCTTTCTGAGAGATTTTCTCCCACTGATCTATCTCATTTTGCTTGTTCCTTCCTTCCCCAGATGCAGAGCTTCAAGCATCTGCGGCTCTGAACCTCTGCTAGCTGCCCTTGGAAGTAGGGGCTTTTTTTCTCCCCCCCGAATCTGCTTCAAATTCTAGCAGCTTTTTCAGGTCATATTTTTCTGGGGAGGATTATGTCCCTTTTCTGTTTCTTCAGAGTCTTTTGCCCAGACAGTTCCCAGTTTGGTCTCAGTTTATCCCCTCTACCCCAGAAACAATTTCCGATACTACAGTGGCGGCTTTCCCTGCTACTGAAGGTAGGGGCTTTTTGTCCATTTGTTTTCTGGGTCTGTGTGGTTTGCGTACAGACTGAAAATCTAACAAGGGAGGTTTTTGCCATTTCTAAACTCCCATTAGGACAGGTGATTTGCCTCATCAGGCCTTCACCTGGCCCAGTCCCCCAGTGGGTTGCATTTGCTTGTCTGGGTGCTCAAGGACAGAGCTTATGCCAGAGGCAATCACCCCTTAGGGCCACACTCCATCTCACAGGAGTCTGTTGAAACAAAGCTTTTCTCAAAGAGGTGCTTTCTCTGACACAAAAGAAAGCTTTACTCCTGGATAGTTCTGTTCTGCCCTGGCTGGGCTCTTTCCCCAGACAGCGTTCTGACTCAGCAGCACAACTGCTTCAGACACAGTTCAGCTTTACTGTTTTCCCAGGAAGGTCCTTACTCTGACAGGAAAGCTTTTCTCAGGTTTCTTTTTTTTTTTTAAGTTAGTTAAATTGTTTTTTTTTTTTAATTTTTATTTTGCAATACAATTCAGTTCTACATATCAGCCACAGATTCCCTTGTTCTCCCCCCTCCCGCCCCCCTCACCTTCCCCCCAGCCCGCCCCCCATTCCAATCTCCTCCAGGGCAAAGCCTTCCCCACAGACTGAGATCAACCTGGTGGACTCAGTCCAGGTAGGTCCAGTCCCCTCCTCCCATGCCGAGCCAAGGGACCCTGCATAGGCCCCAGGTTTCAAACAGCCAACTCATGCAATGAGCACAGGACCCGGTCCCACTGCCTGGATGCCTCCCAAACAGATCAGGCCAATCAACTGTCTCACCCACTCAGAGGGCCTGATCCAGTTGGTGACCCCTCAGCCATTGGTTCTTTTTGCAGCTGTGGACCTATCAACCCGGGACTTGTAGGAAAGCGGGCAACTGTGCCGTTCCCACCAGTTTTAGCTTTGTTTGTTCATTAGCAATCTTCCCCTGGGTCCTGCACCTTCCTGCCTCAGCTCTATGCTCCAGGAAGTTTACAACTGCAGGAACCCTAGTATCCCCGAAATGCACCCCAACTCAGAGACGCTGGCCAGTCACCTCTGGGTTTTTGGTCAGAAGCGAGGATACAATGCTAACAGTTTGGATGCTTCAGGGGATCTTTGCATTAGGACGATTAGGAGCACCTTTTCATTCTGAAATGCTCACTCAGAAACAAAACCCTTGATGCCTCAGCTCCACTGTAACTGAAAAGCTTGGCTTTTTTGCTTTTCTCAGGTAAAGTTTCTTGCCCTTTTGGGCTCTCTGTAGCTCTTTACCCACACTCTCCCAAGCATTTCCCTCAGGGTACTCTGACCCACTGTCTTTTACTGGCTTGAAGAGACAGAGCTTAGAAGAGGTTTTTAGGAACTTGTCCCTGCCTCCTGCATTGCAGGGAGGATTTTTAAAGCTTGAAAGAGAACTTGGAGAGGTTTTGCTGTCTTAAGTTTGTTGTTTTCCCTTTGAGCTAATCACAGGTGGTCCCCATATTAATATCTTCAGGTGATTCTAATTTTTGTCCTTCTGAGAGAAAGTTAAAGGCTTTAGTTTTTAAGTTTGAGAGCTTTTGAGAAAGATGAAGGCTTTTTAGAGTTTTTTTTCCCCAAAATTTTCCAAGAAAAGCTTTTAGTTTAAGAGTTTTTTTTTTCCCCCAAGAGAAAGACCAACTTTTCCCAAAACTTCCCAACTTTAAACTTTTTGGCTTTTTACACCCCCATTTTTGCCTCAGGGAGAAATTACTTTCTCCTGCCGCTTGGACTTAGCATTTCAGCTGTCCCCAGGTCAAAAGCTTCCATAGGAAACTTATTCTTCCCCATAAGCTCAAAGAAGAGCTTTTTTACTACCCAAATAGCCCAAAGAAAGATTTTTTCCCCCAGTTTGCATTCAGAGCCCCCAAAGTTAGAAAATTGAAGAGTTTTTCTGTCTAGTTGCCTTACTTATTTTTTCCTACACAATCTTACACTTCTAAGTTTTTCCTACACTATTTTACTACCCTATACCTTATACTTATTTTTCATAGATAGAAATTGAGAAAGGGATAGAAGATAGAAAATTTTGACAGAAGAGAATTTCGCTGCAGCATCGGACATCATTCCAGTCCGCTTTCCTTTTCTCTCGAGGATAAAACCCCTGCCTCTCAAAATTATATATATATATATATATATATATATATATATATATATATATATATAAAATATATATTTTCCATAACACCGGCATGCCTCATCCACTGGCAGGGCTGAACTCAGCACTTTCGCCAAAAACTCTGTAATAAAACTATTATTTTCCTTTATCTTTAGTCCCTATTACTTTGTCTTTAGTCCCTGTTCATTTGTCTTTAGTCCCCCCTTCTTTTTTAGTCCCTTTTTTCTTTTTTCTTTAGTCCCTGTTCATGGCGCCATTCTGTGGGGCGTTTACCCAACCACCCCCACAGTTCCCCAGAGTTTTCTTGAGTGCGAGCAGCAGGAAATGTTAGATAGAAGGATTTATTGTGGATAATATCGCGGAGATAAACAGATAGAAAATAAAGGATAGCCTCGAGAGGGCCTGGAACCTATTCCAACGGGCCCCGACTGTCTCTGCCCCAGGGTTTTTATAGAGACGCCAAGGGGTGGAGCAAAAGACCTCCTCCCCCAGCATAGCCAAGTGCAGACCATCTCAGACACCTGCACTCAGGCCCGTGGTCCCAATCATCCTCTATGCAGACCTGCTGGATAAAGCCACGAGGAACCCGAGAACGGGCTCCCACACACAGGTCAAACTTGTGTAGGACAATAAATTCAGCATTAAAAGCAACTAACACTAATAAATCAAGTGGGTTGACTGATTGTTTATATAGATAAATTCTAAATGATTTTTCTTTCACATTATCTAGAAACAATTTTTAGAATACCCAATTATGAAACAGCCAACTTAAAAGAACCATAGTACAAAATAGAGTTTCCTATACTTGATAGTATCTCCTTTACTTCTTTGGAGGGTAGTTTACTTGGGGCACAGTCAGTTCTTGTGGTACATTTTCTTGAGTGATGATTAATGGTAGTGTCACCCCTGGGTGAGTGCCTATAAATGGTATGAAAAAACAGGCACATCACATTATTAGGAGCAAGCTAGTAAGCAGCACTTTTCTACCCCTCTGCATCAGCTCCTGACTTCAGGTTACCACCCTGCTTGAGTTTCGAACTTGACTTCCATTAGTGTTGGACTGTTACCTGGGAGTGCAAGATGAAATAAATCCTTTTGTCCTGCAGTTGTTTATGATCGTTGATTTTTATTATAGCAATAGAAAATTAACTTACACATAAATTGGTACCAAGTTCATAGAGTCTTGTTGTGACAGACCTGATCATGTATTTTGGGGAGCATTACGTTGACATTTGAACTTTTGCAAGGAAAGTATTAATACTTATGATTTCACAGGTACAAATGTTAGAAACGTTTGAAATGGGGAAATTTTTAATAGTATTTACATATACATATACTTGAGAAGGGGAGGGAAAGAGGGAGAAAATAAATGCACTCATAGTATTTCCCATTTTGAAGATGTTTCAGAACTGTATCTTAGTTAGAGAAGAGGCTATTGGCAACGACAGCAATTTTTTTGAAGCAACAAAATTACTAGACCAAAACAAAACTTTACATGAAGTATTAAGTTTTCTGACAATGATTACAGACTAGAAGTTACATTCATTCCTATTGCCAAGTGAATGATATCAGAAAAAGGAAAAATAGACTACATTCAAAAGAGATGAAGAACTTCAGCTATTCACAAAGGTATTGACAGAGTACCCCAAAGTACAGATAAAAACAAGGTTGACACATGGAAAGGAAGCCAAGCCAAATATAACTGCAGGTATGAAGCATAAGTTCCATTAAAACATTTATTGTCTCCCTCACTGAATGATACTGTAGACTGAGTCTTGAAGAGTTGATTTCTCAGTAAGAAGTTACTTAAGTAATAACCAGTAAGCCAAACTGAGACACATAGACAACACATAGACAAAGGGAACATGAAAATGCTATTAGGGGCAAATAATTTAACAAAATTTTCTACCTAGAACATCTTTGCCTGTGATTAAACCTCACTATTTTTAAATATAGCTCTTTGAATAATTTATAATATTTGCTAGGAATCACTTTGACTTCTTTTACAATTTGTATCCCTTTGATCTCTATAGTCATCTTACTGCTTTAGCTAGAACATTGAGCACTACATTGAATAGATGTGGAAAAAGTAGACAGCCTTGTATTGTTCCTGACTTTAATGGAATTGCTTTGAATTTCTCTCCATTTAATTTGATGTTGGCTGTCATCTTGCTATATATTGCTTTTATTATATTTAGTATGTTCTTTGTTTCACTGCTCTCTCCAAGACTTTTATCATGAAGATGTGTTGGATTTTGCCAAAGGCTTTTCAGCATCTAATGAGGTGATCATGCACTTTTTTCTTTAAGGTTGTTTATATGGTGAGTTACATTGACAGATTTTTATATGTTGAACCATCCCTACATCCCTGGTATGAAGCCCACTTGATCATGGATGATATTTTTAATGTGCCTTTGTATTCAATTTTCTGGTATTTTATTGAACATTTTTGCATCAATACTCATGAGGGAAATTGTCCTGTGATTCTCTTTCTTTGTTGAATCTTTGTGTGGTTTGGGTATCAGCATAACTTTGGCCTCATAAAAAGAATTTGGCAATGTTCCTTCTGTTTCTATTTTGGGAATTAATTGAGGAATATTGGTATTAGCTTTTCTTTGAAGTTCTGATAGAACTCTGCACTGAGACCATCTGGTCCTGGGCTTTTCTTGGTTGGGACACTTTTAATGACTGCTTCTATTTTCTTAGGGTTTATAGATCTCTTTAAATTGTCTATCTCATTTTGTTTTAATTTTGATATGGAGTATCAATCAAGAAATTTGTCCATTTCTTTTAGATTTTCCAATTTTGTAGATAACAGGTTTTAAAGGAATTACACAATGATTGTCTGGATTTACTCAATATCTGCAAGTGTTACAGCTCTGGAGGGAAAGGTATCCTGACTTTTCGGGAAGCCAGGCTGTACCTACAGCCATTAAAGGAAAGTACCCTGGATGCCAGCAGCTGTGAAGAGAAATGTATTCTGATTTGTCAGGAAGTCAGGCTACACCTGAAGCTGGGGTTTGGTGGGGGATTGTCTCTCCCTTCAGGATGTGGCAATCCTGCTCTTCTCCAAGAGAGAGCCTTTACAACTGAGCTCTGTTCCACCTCCCAAGGGGTTTCTCAGCAGAGGTGTCTTTTACTTGTTCTGCTCTGCTCCCCTAAGGGAGCTGCCCAGCAGAGATTCTTTTATGCTCCATCAAAAGAAGATCTTCACCCAAAACTCTTTCAAGAGATTTATTTGGGAAGGAGGAGTCCAGTAGAAAGCCTGCCTCTGCCAGGATGGAGGAGGACAGCTGCCAACTGAATAGGCAGAGGGCCTTATATAGGGCTCCTTTGGGGCAGACTTTTTCTGGGAGAAGATTTTCAGGGAGGGAATTGGTCAGATTTTGATTCCCTTCAGCTGGGACAAGCCCAGATTGGCTAGATTTCATGCTTAGGGATTGGTTGGTTTTCTACTCAGAGATTGGTTACTTTTCCTGCTCAAAGGTTAGTTGGTTTCACGGGCGGATTTGGCTCTGGTTTCAAGGACAAAGAGTGTTGCTTTTGCTGACCTTTTTTAGTCTTTTTACTCTAGTTTCAGGGTCAGAGTGTATTTTTTACTGGCTGTGGTTCCAGGGTCAAAGAAACACTCTTTGGCCCTGGTCTCAGTGTCAGGAAGTGTTTCTTTCCTTCTGATTTTAGGGACAAAGTATTTTTTTCACTGGCTCTGGGATCAGGGTCAGGGTAGGTTTCTTTCACTGGCTCTGCTTTCAGGACTGGGATGGGTTTTTTTCACTGGCTCTGGGATCAGGGTCAGGGTAGGTTTCTTTCACTAGCTCTGCTTTTAGGACCATGATGGGTTTCTTTCTCTGGCTCTACTTTCAGGATCAGGATGGGTTTCTTTGACTGACCCTTTTACTCTGCAGTTATACCACCCCTTTCCTTTCTGATTTTGTTAATTTCTATATTCTCTCTCTGTCTCTTAGTTAGTTTGGTTTGTCTATCTTGTTGATTTCCCCAAAAGAACCAACTCTTCAATTCCTTCTATGGTTGACTTTGTTTCCATTGTATTGATTTCAGCCCTTAGTTTGATAATTTTATGCTGTCTATTCCTCTTGGGTGTGTTTACTTCTTTTTCTTCTAGAGTTTTAAGGTATTCTGTTAAGTTGCTAGTATGAAATTTCTCCAAATTGTTATGAAGTGACTTAGTGCTATGAGTTTCCTTCTTAGCACAAGTTTTCATTGTGTCCCATAGGTTTTGATATATTTTGCATTCATTTTCATTGAATTCTGGGAAGTCCTTAATTTTTTTCTTTATTTCTTCCTTGACACATAGATAATGCAGTTGAGATTTGTTCCATTTCCATGAGTTTATAGGCTTTTTGCAGCTTGTGTTGTTGTTGAACTTCAACCTTAACCTTTGTTGATCTGGTAAGGCACAGGGGATTATTTTAATTAATTTATTTTTTTTAATCTGTTAGGACTTGCTTTGTGATTGAGTATATGTTCAATTTTGGAGAAGATTCCATGAGGTGCTGAGTATATATACAAGAGAGTATATTCTTTTGTATTTGAGTGAAACATTCTGTAGATGTCTGTTAGGTCCATTTGAGTAATAACATCTGTTAATTCCATTATTTCTCTGTTTAGTTTCTGTCTAGATGACCTGCCCATTGGTGAGAGGGAGGTGTGGAAGTCTCCCACTATTAAAATGTGGGGTTTGATATGTGATTTTAGCTTTAGTAATGTTTCTTTTCCAAATGTAAGTGCCCTTGTATTTGGAGTATAGTTGTTCAGAATTGAGACATCATCTTGGTGGAGCTGTTCTTTTGATGAGTATGAAATGTCCTTTTCCATCTCTTTTCATTAATTTTGTTTTGAAGTCTATTTTGTTATATATTAAGATAGCTACACAAGATTGCTTCTTAAGTCCACTTGATTGGAAAATAGTTTTCAAACTCTTTACTCTGTTTGTGATATTGAGGTGTGTTTCGTCTATGCAGCAGAAGGTTGGATCCTGTTTTCATATACACTATGTTAGCCTGTGTCTTTTTATTGGGAGAATCGAGCCCATTGGTATTGAGAGATATTAATGACAGGTGATTATTATTTCCTGTTATTTTTCTTTGGTGTTGGTGGTACTTTTGATGTTGTTGGTGATTGTGTTGTGTTGTGTTGTTGATGTTGTGTGTGTGTGTATTTGTGTATTTTCCTCTGGTGTAGGATTATCTATTGCCAGTGTTTTTCTGAGTGTAGCTAACTTTGTTGGGTTAGAGTTTTCCTTCTAGTATCCTCTATAGAGCTGGATTTGTGGATAGATATTAAAGATGACTTTGTTGTTAAATACCTTGTTTTATCCATCTACAGTGATTGAAAATTTTGCTAGCGTAGTAGTCAGGGCTAGCATCCATAGTCTCTTACAGTCTGTAATAGATTTGCCCAGGCTCCTCTGTTTTTTAGAGTCTCTATTGAGAATTTGGGTGTAATTTTGGTAAGTCTGCCTTTATGTGTTACTTGGTCTTTTTACTTTGTAACTTTCCATATTCTTTCTTTATTTTGCACGTTTAGGATTTTGATTATGAAGCACCAAGGGGGCTTTTTTTCTGGTCCAGTTTATTTGGTGTCCTGTAAGTTTATTTTATTTTAGTTTTTGTTTTGTTTTTTGTTTTTTGGTTGTTTTTTTTTTCTGAGACAGGGTTTCTCTGTGCAGTTTTGGTGCTTGTCCTGGATCGCACTCTGTAGACCAAGCTGGCCTCGAACTCACAGAGATCCTCCTGGCTCTGCCTCCTGAGTGCTGGGATTAAAGGCAAGCGCCACCACCGCTCAGCTTAAGTTTCTTGTACCTTTGTATGTATATCCTTCTTTAGGTTAAGAAATTTTTTCTATGATTTTTGTAGATGTAACAGTCTTATTAAATAAGAAACACAGAGCCAAAGGCAGAGTTAAAAGCCCAAGAGGTCAGAGCAGTAGCTAAGAGCTGATACTAAAAACCCATTGCTTACCCTTAGCTGCCGCTGTCGTCCTTCTCCTCCAAAAAAGAGCTACTTCCTGTGTATCTGTCTTTTTATTGACTTTCTGTTCTGCCTTCTCATTGGTTGTAAACCCAACTACATGACCTCCTCATCACTGCCTGTCTATGCAGACCTTTAGGTCTTCTATGGTTGGTATTGAGATTAAAGGCATGTATCTCCATGCTGGCTATATCCTTGAACACACAGAGATCTACCTGTCATGTGATCAGGATTAAAGGTGTGTGCCACCACCGCCTGGCTTCTGCTATGGCTTGCTATTAGCTCTGACCTCCAGGCAACTTTATTTATTAACATACAAATAAAATCATATTTCAGTACAAATAAAATATCACCATATTTCCCCTTTTCTATTTTAATAAAAAGAAAAAAGGAAAAAAACTTACAACTAATATAAGAAAAACTATATACAAAAATACAATAACTATATATCATATATACAGGCAATAAATACCTAAACAATGTCTAGTCCATTTCCATTTGACAAATTCACAGAAAATAATTTCATTATCTATCCTATTTTGGTAAGTCCAAAATGTACCTGATTTACTTTCTATCCTAATATATTACTAACAGAACTATCTTATAACATCTTTCAAATTTATACACTTACTCTTTAGTGAGTTTCTTTTCTAAAATTCTTAACAAGGAAAACTATAACTATCTAATCTTCAACTATAACTATCTCATCTTCAACTCCCTCAGAGACCCAAGAAGGAAATAACATTACCTAAAAAAAATAAAAACAGGAAGTGCATGCAAGCAGCTTCCAAAAAAAAATGTGAGTTGACAGAAACAGCTAGCTGCCTGGACAGTCACCTGAGATTTCTCCACAGTGTTGGGGCATCATCTTCAGCCTATAGGCTTAGCATATCTGACAGACTCATTTATGAAGTAGGATGTACACAAGGTCAACAGTTCTACCTCACATTGGGTGAGAGCAGTCCATGTACCAGAGACACATGAATTCCACTAGTGTTATGTCATGATTCAGGATTTTAAATTCCGGAAATTGTTGATGTTTTTTAATTCAGCTATCCATTCTTCTTGGTTGGGTGTGTGTGGTTTCATCTTGGCATCCCATTCTTCTCCATATCCCTCTATTAAATGCCAGTCTACCATTGAGAGGTGTGAGCTTAGTTACTCTTCAAGAATAACTGTTTCAGCTTCTGTTCTACTGCACATCAGAAGCCATCAGCCTACCTGTTCAGCTGCCTTTGAAGAAAAGGGCACGGTACCTTTTCTGGATTGCACAGACCACTTCAGGGATGGTGCCATATTGTCCTGGCCTCAGAAAATGCCTTTTGTTAAAGCCACAACCACACTTGTTTTGGCAAGAATCGGTAGTCATTTGTTTCATGTCCTGTCTGTCAGCAATTTATTTGAGGATATTTTGTTGTTCAGTGGCTAACTTTTGCCACAATGAAAGTTAACTCCATATACAGTTCCTTCAATGCTCATATTTTCTCTGAAGTAGATTGGTACTGCCAGGAGCCAACATGTCTCACAGTCATAACAAAAAAGAAAAAAATTTCTAAGTTATTAAAACATTTTAAATGCCATATTCTGTAGATCTCTGAAGGGATTGAAGATGACCTGTCTATCTAAAATATATCTGATCAATCTTGAAAACATACTTAATATGACTACAAGTTCTATTGTAATGTCTAACTACTAACTTTCACTTCTTTTTATCCTAATAGTTGGTAATAATAACATTCAAGAATCAGCGAATTGCATTACATTGTTAAATGAATGGTATAAGTACAATATCTTGAACAAGATTAGAAATACATGTATGGCATTTTCTAATAATATCAATCTCAATATATATAATTTGTATACAATATAAAAAATTCCAATCCAATGTAAAGTATTTAAAACTAGTGATTGTCTTTTTAAAAAAAAAAAAAAACAAGAACCTTAAATCTAATCTCCTTTGCTTAGCCCTTTTCCTAACCCTTAACAACAACATGTAACCAACCCTCCTAAACAATGAAAATTATCCCAGACCCAAAACCCATTAAAAGACCAAAAAATGACCCGTCCCACACCACCTCTTTGGGAATGTGGGCGTCGTATTCTTAAAATTGCTTCTTGCCAGATATGGGCAAAGGTATCTTTATTCTGAAAAGAAAAATTTTGCGTTAATTGTCAAATTCTAGGAAAGGTAGCTACATCCTTTGTTGTACAGTCTGTGTATAATGCCAAATTTCAGCCAAATTTCAGGGTTTATCTCAAGTCCTTATTCAAGTCTTTGAAACTGGATCATCTCAGCTAGACCTCTCAAAATTGTTCTGAGCACTTTGTAGTCCAAAGCTGATCTGCAGATGATGTTTGTCATCTTAGTGGTATTATTATTTTCCATGTGGAATTATTGTTGTTGTGGGGCCCCATCTTCTTCCTCAAGACTTCAGTTGATGTTAGGTCTGGCTGTGATTTCCTGCAGAAAACTGGTAAGAGACTCAAACACAAAGACATGTATAGGCAGCTAATTGAAGCCCTTTTTTTCCCTAGAATTAGTTACTATTCTATATGACCATTATTACCTTAACGAACTTTAAAATGTATATATGTATATACATATACATGTATATATATATAAATCTTGTAAATTTTGATATAAAATTCAAACTTTAAGAAAAGTTCAAAGAATCAGAATAGAATCAAAGAATTGAGATTAGTAGTAATAGAATAGTCCCTTAATTAATTTGGTTTTTCTCCTGTCCCACATCAGAAGATGGCTTTTTCTTCTGGTATAATACAGGGAGTTTGCATTTTCCATTTAACAACATGCTTGAGTTTAAAGAATGAGAGAGCCATTCTCCAACTCCAAAACCTAATGCAAACAATAATCGGTCCAGCCTATATTGTTTGCTCCCAGAGTCCATGGAAGAGTCTACCAACCAGCTGAGGATTCTAATCTGAGGGATATTCAATGAATCTAAGCACACTGATTTCTTTAGTCCATTCACTTTATTCTTCTATGGCAAATCTATCTGAACAGTTTCTTTTCTGCTCTCTTACTTAGCTCCTCTGGGTCCCTCCTGCTCTCAGTCCCTTCTGCTGTTCTCTCATCCTTCTACCTAGTTCTTTCCATCTCCGTCCTTATCTTTGTTCTTCTCCATCAATCCACTTCTCCCGGTGCTCTCAGAGAACCAGTATATATACCCACACAGTAATTCTTTTGTAAAGTAATATGAGGCTTGAAGTTTTCAGGGTCTCAGAGAGAGGTGATAAGGACCCACACATAAAGCAATTAATTGTCAGCTTCCAATTACAACCCAAAAGGGGAGTGACTAAAGGGGAGTTCTCTGGTAGAGTCAACTAAAGGCTAAGATCAATTAGGAAATTTATGTGCTCAAACTATAATCTAGAAATGGCTAGATAGAATGTTAGGGGTCAATAAGTCACAAGAAAGTAAACTGTCTTTGGCGCCACTTTTCCCGCTCATCCCGGCTGTAGCTGCTTTCTGATAGGGAGGGGGACATATGCTAGGTGGCTAAGCAACCTATGTCAGAGCTGTAGTATTTGGTTAGTAAAAGCACTATCACTCAAAGAAATTGCTGAGGAGAAAATCTAGGAATAGCACCTGGCTGAGGAGGAATAAAAACTTAATTTGCACAAGAAAGAAGCTTGGCACCTATTGCCTGCCTGGCCTGGAGGCAATCTCCTTGGGTCAGTGGGAAGTAACTGCCTTCACTCAGTATCTAGCAAATGGCTAAAACTTCATCCCAGGAATGTGAGCAGTAAATCTCTTAAGTTAGGGTCTTATGTAAATAACCCAGAGTGAAGGTAAGGGGTTGAGCATTTAATTGTTAGTGGTTCTTTTTTCTATCTGTGAGTGAGAGTAGCTAATGTTTATCTATGTGCAGTTTTGTCCTTGGAAAAAGGTATCTTTGCTGAAATACTTTTGTCTGGAGAATAGCCCTAGCCAGATATATGTTAATTAAAGATAAACACAGCTGGGGCAGTTGTCCAATTACCCCAAATGTATAGGGAAAGAGGTGCCCAAGATTGAGATGCAATAGTGAGATTACATGTACACATAACTTGAAGATGCATGGTAAATGGGGAGACTCATAGTTGTTATTGCACAAGAAGTTTACAACAAGAGACAGCCAGTTCATTCAAAAGGCAGTAATCCCATAACACCTTGTGTGATGGTTTCCTCTAACAGAACCCTTAGTTCTGATAGGTTGACCTTCTGAACACTAGTTGTCACTGCTGCATACTTTCATGGACTTTCACTACCAGCGGCTCTCAATAAAAACTAGCTTTAAATGTTAATTGAACTGGGACTACAAGAATACCAATAGTGTTAAATTTCTTTAGAGAAGTGCAGAAACAAACATTTAGGAAGCCTTATGAAATTTTATAGATGATATACCAATAGGCCATTTTACTCTTTTTCTTGGGACAGATGATTTGTCCTTTTTCTTCAGTTGTCTCATTTGTCCAGTGTTTCTCAGATTCTTTAGCCTTCATTCTCCTAAAAGATAAAAACAGCCGGGTGGTGGTGGCGCACACCTTTAATCCCAGCACTCGGGAGGCAGAGCCAGGCGGATCTCTGTGAGTTCGAGGCCAGCCTGGGCTACCAAGTGAGTTCCAGGAGAGGCACAAAGCTACACAGAGAAACCCTGTCTCGAAAAACCAAAAAAAAAAAAAAAAAGATAAAAACAAAAACCTTTCCCCAAGACTAATTTTAGGGAGGTTTCCTTTTGGCAAGTTATATCTGATTAAATGAAAAGGCATGTGTTAATGATATAAGTTAGTTTAAATTGGATGGTCATGCTGTTTGATGAACTATCACCTCTTCTAATTAAGAGGTCACTCTTGTTCAAATTGAACCTTTATCAATTTTGATGGTATCCACAGCTTATCTTCTCCTGTAGAAACAAAAGCAAAACCTTGTCCCCAACATAACACATATCCTGGTTTCCATTCTGAGGTCAGCACATCCTTAAAGTATATAGGCTGATTTAATTCTGTAGTTGTTTTCTATTATCCAATGTCTCTTTGCAGCTGTTGTTCCTTTCTCATTAGCACTGAGAAAATTCAAAGTTAATAGAGCATTTTGCATTCTATTTCTGGGTTTTTTGTGACCCCTTTATGTTTATTTAGCATATCCTTTAGAGTTCTGTTTGATCTTTCTATAACTGCTTGGCCTGTAGGATTATGTGGTATACCTGTAATATGCTTTATATTATAATAAGCAAAAAACTGTGTCATTTTAACAAAGACATATGCTGGAGCATTGTCAGTTTTAATTTGTGAAGGTATACCCATGATGGCCATAAGTTTTAGCAAATAAGTGATTACAGAATCAGCTTTTTCAGAACTCAAAGCAGTTACCCATTGAAATCCTGAATAACTATCAATGGTATGGTGTACATATTTCAGTTTTCCAAATTCTGCAAAGTGAAACAAATCCATCTGCCAGATTTCATTCCTCTGAGTACCCTTTGGGTTACATCCTGCTTGTAATGGCATCTGATTGTAGAAGGAACCAGTAGGACATTTCCTTGCAATTTCCTTGGCTTGTTGCCAGGTTATGGAAAAATCCTTTTTTAAACTTTAACTATTGACATGTTTTTTTATGAAATTCTGAGGCCTCCAGCACATTTCCTATCCATAATTTATCAATCTCATCATTAGCTTGTGCTAGGGGGCCTGGCAGCCCCGTATGGGATTGGATGTGAGTTATATATAAAGGATGACTCATTTTCCTGATTGTATCTTGTAACTGAATAAATAGTAAAGTTAATTCTGATTCATCAGGGATAAATTCTGCAGTCTCAACATGTAATACCAATCTTTCAGAATACTGACATTCAGTTACTTCGTTGAGAGGTTCTGAAAAAAAATCCATTAATACTAAAAGAATAGCATACAATTCCGATTTTTGAACTGAATTATAAGGACTTTGAACCACTTTACTTAAATATTCTGATTTATAACCTGCCTTTCCTTATTTATTTGCATCTGTATAAAATGTACGAACTCCAGATATGGGTTTCTCCCATACAATTCGAGGCAAAATCCAATCACCTCTCTTTATAAAATCAATTCTATCGCTTTTGAGATATTTGCTGTTAATTTCTCCCAAAAAATTACTGCAAGCTCTTTGCCAAGGTTCACTTTCTGTCCATAATTTTTCAATGTTCTCCTTAGTTAAAGGTATGACAATTTTGCTGGGTCTATTCCTGCTAATTGATAAAGTCTCAATTTTCCTTTCAAAATTAAATCAGTGGGCCGATGGCTTCTGATGTGCAGTGAAACGACAGCTGAAACAGTTATTCTTTAAGAGTAACTAAACTCACACCTCTCAATAATAGACTAGAATTTAATAGAAAGATATGGAGAAGAACGGGATGCTGAGATGAAGCCACACACACACATAGCCAAGAAGAATAGACAGCTGAATTAAAAAAAAAATCAACAATTTCCAGAATTTAAAATCCTGAATCATGACATGACACTAGTGGAATTCATGTGTTTCTTGTACATGGACTGCTCTCACCCAATGTGAGGTCAAACTGTTGACCTTGTGTACATCCTACTTCACAAATGGGTCTGTCAGATACGGTAAGCCTATAGGCTGAAGATGATGCCCCAACACTGCGGAGAAACCTCAGGTTACTGTCCAGGCAGCTGGCTGTTTCTATCAACTCACATTTTTTTTGGAAGCTGCTTGCATGCACTTCCTGTTTTTATTTTTTATTAGGTAATATTATTTTCCTTCTTGGATCTCTGAGGGAGTTGAAGATTAGTTAGTTATAGTTGAAGATTAATTAGGATAGAAAATGAATTAGATACATTTTGGACTTACCAAAATAGGATAGATAATGGAATTATTTTCTCTGAATTTGTCAAATACAAGTGGATTAGACATTGTTTAGGTATTTATTACTTGTTTATATTATATATAGTTATTGTACTTTTGTATATAGTTTTTCCTATGTTAGTTATAATATAAATTTATTAGGGTGCACAATATTTTGGGGAACACAATACCACCATATTTCCCGTTTTTTGTCTAAAATTAAAAAAGCTTATAAATAATACAAGAAAAATTATATCCAGATTCAGACAAAATAACTTCATTAATGTATAACAATGTCCAGTCCAGTAACATTTGACAAATTCAGACAAAAAATTTTCATTACTTACCTTATTTAAAACAAGTAATTCCTTTTTAAAAGTATTTTTTCTTTTCATAACAGATTCAGTAATCTATCTTTTGTCATTTTTATATCTTCCTCTTTTTCTTTTTAGTGCAGATTCAGTGATCTACACATTTATCCTATTATTCTTTATCTTTTTTCTCAGAATATATTCAGTGATCTATCTCATATCTATATTCTTTTCTCTTTTTTCTTTCTTATTTAAACAAAACCTCTGAATCTAATCTCCATGTTCAGCTTTTTTCCTGACCATTAACAATTAACAACTTGTAACCAACCATCATAAACAATGACAATATCCATAACTCATTAAATGACCAAAAACCTCCTATCCCACCTCTTGGGAATGTGGGCATCATTTTCTTAAAATTACTTCCACATAAGTTTTTAATTTTTTATTTGGTTTATTTGGTAAAAATATTCATTCCAATATAATATCTTCCCATGCATTAATATTCCTGTAGGAGAATGCCTAGAGTGTTAAATAACCAAAATGCAATCCAGCTTTGGATTCATACGATCCAGGTGTCCTTCATGTACTTTCTTTTCTACCAAGGCCAATTCTTTCTCAGCTTCAGGTGATAATTCTCTTGGACTATTTAAGTCCTTGTCACCTTCTAAGGTTTTGAACAAACTATTCAGTTCATCTTTTTTTTTAACCCCAATAATAGTTCGTAGATGAGAACTGTCTCCAAATAATCTTTGATAGTCATTATGAGTCTGTAGTCGATCTCTCCTAATTTGCACCATTTGAGGTCTAATTTTTTTGTAGCTCTATTTTATATCCTAAATAATTAATAGAATCTCTTCTTTGTATCTTTTCAGGAGCAATTTGTAATCCCCAGCAAGGCAAAATTTTCGTTACTTCTTCAAACATTCTTTCTAAAGTATCTGCATTTGAGTCAGTTAGTAAAATATCATCCATATAATGATAAATTATAGATTTAGGAAAAATTTTTTAATTTAATTTTATTTTACAATACAATTCAGTTCTACATATCAGCCACAGATTCCCTGGTTTTCCCCCCTCCTGCCCCCTCCCCTTCCCCCCAGCCCACACCCCATTCCTACCTCCTCCAGGGCAAAGCCTCCCCCGAGGAACAAAGGCAAACCTTTGGTCTGGAATGGGTCACAGGGAACAAAGGCAGCCCTTTGCTCTGGAACAAGTCAGGTGGAGCAATGGCAGCTCTTTGCCCCAGAACCAGTCAGGGGCCTGGTGCAAGAGCATCTTTGGCAGGACATCCCCAAACACAAAGAGGCCCTGGGCCTCCTGGGTAAGGACTTGGTAAGGAAACATACCCAACCAGGAGCCAATCTCAGTCTGGTGGAGAACAGGTGTGGAGGAGAGGAGTGTTTTATCACCATGTGGCCCTGGGCCAGTGGGGAAAAATTAGCCACCCCCCCCTTGGTGGAACCTCCTTATCATAAGTCTTTGTACCCTGAAGGCCTCTCTGCTGATGCAGCAATCCAAATTAAACTGAATCAGACAGAATTGGAAAAGCCCAGGTTTAATGGGTAAAATGTTCCCAGGTGATTCTCTGGCCCCTCAGAGAGGAGACTGAGCCAAGAGACCAGAGGAACCACGTGTCTGTTTTCTGGGATGCAGCTTATATACCCTGTCAGAGTGGTCTTGAGCCTCTTTTGGGGAGGAGCTGTGTTTGGTGGGCTTTGAAAGAGTAGGTTTAGGGAAAGAGATAGGGGAGGGGAGTTGAGGTGGGTCTTCTACGAGAACAATAATCTGATGGAAAGATATTAATGTTAAAATAACTCAGAATAATTTTATTTATTTTACTAACATTCTCTGCTTTATGAAAACATTTCTATATATATTCCCATATATCTCTTTATTCTGCATTCATATATATGTTTTCCCTTATTTAATTATATTTAGAAAAATATAACAAGATATTTATTTCACTTCTGTTGCATGTATTTTAGTGCATTGCCATATAATTAGTATTTTATTTACTATTACACAATGAAATGAAGTGTGACTATACATGACTTAAATTCATATCTATTATTAGATATTTGACTTGTTGTTACTGAAATAAACAGTTTTTATTGCTTTTATTCTTAAGTTACTTTCTTGTTATAAATTTACATGGGTCCATAGCACAGTTTTTCCTAAGCCCTAGCCTAACCTGGCTGCCTTACAAGATTCACTGTCATCATTGAAGATCTACCTAGTGGCAGCATGTGGTGTGTTGGGCATCCTTCCATGTGGACTCTCCCTGGTTCTCTTATGATGACCCCTCTACTTTCACCTTACTCTGAGGGCTGTTGTCAGGACAGATCAGTATCTATACCATATTCTGGAGATCTCTGCCCTTGTATGATATCAGACACAAGGGTATTTACCAGGGCTGAGTCAGGAGACGCTGCCAGCCACCGCCACCATGAGAAGTAAGATGTAAAGATACCAGTAAGCCACAAGTCACATGGCAATGTATAGATTTATAGAAATGGATTAATTTAAGATATAAAAACTAAATAGCAAGAAGCCTTCCACGGCCATACAGTTTGTAAGTAATATAAGTCTCTATGTGTTTACGTGGGTCTGAGCAGCTGCAGGAACCAGGTGGACACAGGAAAATTCCAGCTACATACCAGCTCTCATTTCATTATGTCCTGTTTTCCCACAACCCTTCTGTTCACCCCATTGCACAACCAAAGCCAGGACCTGTGTCTTCCTTCTTATCTGCTTCAAGGTTATCAATTCTGTGTGTGTATCTTTTCCAAACCCACTTCCCTGGGCTATTTGTTAAGGTCTTGGGACAAATGTGACAGTATCAGAACATCTCATCAACTCCCCATTTAGGAAATGTATAGCACTTGAAGAGGCTCCCATGGCTGAGGTCAAACATTCAGTAATCATTCCTCCTGTTCAGTCTTTTGTGACAGTGAATTTCCACAGTACTCAGTCTGATCTTTTCTCACTGTTGGTCTTCTTTATATATCCTCCTGCCCTCCCCTTACAGGAGTACATTAGATCTTCACTTTCCCATCAGAAATATTGTGAGGCTTGAAATCTGGCTTTTGGTCAACAAGACAGTACTCAACTCAGATCCATCACCAAAATCATTCCCAAGGATGGTTTGCATCTGCTTCTGCCTTTGCATACTTAACATTACTGACTAAGGGTTTGTTAGTCATAGAGATCTTGGGTTTAAGAAGACTCTAGGGGTGATTTTCTAGTCTGTTTCTCCAGAATTCAGACATATAGGTAGTCTGAAGAGGCTTGCTTTAATCTCTGGTAAGGTCAATATCCTATGCTGGACTGGGTAGATGGCCTAGCAGGTAAGAATGCTTGTTGAATAAGTATGAGAACTTGAATTCAAATCACCATCATATATGTAAAAATCTGAGTATGGCTGCACAAGAGGACTTTAACATCAACAAGTAGCGGGGGCTTGCTGGCAGTCAGCCTAGCTCCAGGTTTAGTGAAAGACCATACCTCAAGGGAATAATAAAGAGTGAGATAATTGTCACCTGATGTTCTTCCCTGGCCTCCACATGTGCACAGGTGGGTACATCCCATGCATGTATACACATACCACACACATACACCACATACACAAATCTTTCTGACAGCATAGATTTACAAAAGCCATTTCATTTCCTGCCAGGAACCCTGAGACCACAAAGAAGAGACAGTGTCCTCAGATAGTACAATGCCTTCTCTTTTCTCAGTATCATTTTACTTATATAGTTAACAAACTCTAAAATGCTCAAATCAAAGATCTCATATGCTAAGTGTAGCCCAGTCCTATTTCTGGCATCTCAGTGCATTCTGTGCAACAAGGCTGCCATAGGCCATGGTGGACATATCCCAGAAGGAGCAGCCCCTGGTCACCGTTATTGTTCAGGACACAGTTGTGATTATTGACCAGCCTGTTGTCCAGACATGGTAAAGGAAGACTTTTTGGGAAAGATTTCTTTTGGTAAAGGGAAGGACATTGTGGCTTTCTAGTATCTTAATATCAGTCAGGAAATTGTGCTTTTGGTACCTGGAATGTTCCAGGTATAAAAACCCCACCTAAGTTGTAGGTGAGTGGGAGGCCAGGTAGATGGTAAACAGATAATAAGTTATCTTGAGGGACCTCAGTGGGGACACTCTTAGAAAGTGGGCAAAGTCCCCATTCCAGTGTGGTAGGGAGCCAAACTGCAGGGACTGGAAGAGAAAAAAAGGAAGAGATGAGCTAACAGTTTCATAAGCTGCATCAGTGAAGTCAAAGCATGTCAGAGGCTCACAGTCCAAGGATGAGCATGGGAGTATCTAGTATTTGGTGTGACAGGACATCCATGAGCCTTAGGAACCATGTGAGGAAGAGGTTTCTTGTAGCAGACATAGGGAGGGGCTTTGTGACTCTTCCAGGGTTGAGAGCTAGGACAAGTTCAGTTCTGCAAATGGCCAATATAACTTGCTTGCTTGCACATCTATCTATCGTCTATCTGTCTGTCTGTCTATCTATCTATCTATCTATCTATCTATCTATCTATCTATCTATCTATTTATCTATAGTGTGTGTGTATATATGTGGTGTGAATATGTGTATGTGTTCACATATGTGTGGGCATACATATATACCCGTGTGTGTACACATACATGTGTATGTGTGTAGAGGTCCTTAGTTTATGCCAGGTGTCTTCCTTGATTGTTTTCCATCTTATACATTGAGACAAATTCTCTTGCTGAACCTGGAATTTGCCTATTCCAGCTTGTTTACTTGGCCAGCTTGCTCAGAGGCTCCATGTCTAAGTCTCTTGGGATTATAAGCAGGCCATACTGCTCGGCTTTTATTTGGATCCTGGGGATCTACATTCAGCCTTAAAGCTTTCCTAGCAAGTACTTTATCCACTGATCAATCTCTCTAGTTCCCCAAATGATTTTTAACCAGGATGAAATTCACTTAGTATACAGACTTTAAATTTTATCAGGTTCTGAGCCATAACTCTGCTGAGTTTCAACTTAGTTCCCAGGATATACCTGTCACCCTGGTATGTGGCACCTGCTTGCCCAGAGTACTTCCCCTCCATGAATAGGGTCTCTGTGCTCTGATGAGACAATACTTATGGCATCCAGAGAAGATACCATGTCTCTCCTGACAGACAAAAGTGCAAGGATTTCTATCTTTATGTTCTTAGTATCTAATGATTTGAGACTACATGTGTAGATGTGATATGTCTTCCTCAACTAAATAGTTGTAAATGTATATATTAAAGAGTCCCCTCAAGTAATGTTTTTTGAAACTTTAAAAAATCATTTATTTCTGTATTGATAAATATTGTTCATTTCCAATACTATGTTTTACTGAAAAGTATTCCTGCTTAAAAATTAATTAATTTTACATCCCAGCCACAGTTTCTCCTCCCTCCTCTTCTCCCATTTCCATTCCCCACTCCACCCCTCTGTTCCCATCCCTCAATCCACTCCTCCTCCTTTTCTGTTCAGGAAAGGGCAGGTCTCCCATGGATATCACAAAACATGGCATATAATGTTGCAGTAAGACTAAGCACCTCTCCATGTATTAAGGCTGGGCAAGGTGATCCAGTACGAGGAGTAGAGTCTCAAAAGGCAGTAAATGAGTCAGAGACAGCCCCTGATCCTTCTGTTAGGAGTCCCACAAGAAGACCATGCTACACAAGTATCACACATATGGAGAGTGCCTTGCTCAATCCCTTTCAGGCTCCCTGGTTGTTGGTTCAGTCTCTGTGAGTCCCTATAAGTCCAGTTTAGTTGATTCTGTGAGTTTTCTTGTGATGCCCTTGACCCCCTGGCTCCTACAAAATAGTGTTTCAATAAACATGTATCTTTAGTTACTAGTTACTGGTTCCCTTAGTTTTATGAAATACAGTCTTTAAAAAAAGAGATACAGTCTTGAAAATGGGATTCCTTGGTCTAGAACTATAGACATTGAAATTCTCATTGGTATTGCCAACTTATCCCACAAAAAGTATTTTTTAATTATTAAGAAATTTTCTATTCCTTTTACATACCAACCACAGATACCTTCCTCTTCCCTCTTCCCTCCTCCCAGCCTTCCCCCAGCCCACCACCCATTCCCACCTCCTCCAAGTAAAGGTCTCCCATGTGGAGTCAGCAGAGCCTGGTACATTCAATTGAGGCAGATCCAATCCCCTTCTTCTGGCACCAAGGCTGCATAAGGTGTCATACCTTAGGCACTGGGCTCCAAAAAGCCCACTCATGTACCAGGAAAGGATCCTGATCCCCTGCCTTGGGCCCCTCAAGCAATTCAAGCTAAACAACTGTTTCACATCTCCAGAGGTCCTAGTCCAGTCCCATGGGGCCTCCACAGCTATTGGTACACAGTTCATGGGTTTCCACTAGTATGGCTGGTCACCTCTGTACATTTTCCCATCATGATCTCAATGCCGCCTTGCTTATAGAATCCCTCTTCTCTCTTGTGAATTGCATTCCTGGAGCTCGGCCTAGCACCCGACCATGGATTTCTGCAACTGCTTCCATCAGTAACTGGATGAAGGCCCTATGATGATAGTTAGGGTATTCACTAATGTAGTTACTGGAGTAGATCAGTTTAGGCACCCTCTCAACTACTGCTAGTAGTATAAGATGGGGTCATCCTTGTGGATTCCTGGGAACTTCCCTAGCACCCTGTTTTTTCCTGTTCCCATGATATCTTCATTTATCATGGTATCTTTTTCCTTGCTCCTCCCAATCTGTACCTGTTACAGCTCGAACCTCTTATTTCCTTATGTTCTCATCCTCCATTTTTTGCACACTCCATTGCCCACCCCCTCACTCCCAGTTTGCTCATGTAGATCTCATCTATTTCTCCTTTGCTGGGCTATCTACGTGTCCCTCTTAGGGTCGTCCTTGTTAGCTAGCTTCTCTGGAGCTGTGGGTTGTAGTCTGGTTATCCTTTGCTTCACATCTAGTATCCACTTATGAGTGAGTACATACCATGTTTGTCCTTCTGAGTCTGGGTTACCTCACTCAGGATGATATTTTCTAGTTCCATCCATTTGCCTGAAAATTTCATGATATCATTGTTTTTACTGCTGAGTAGTACTCCGTTGTGTATATGTGACATATTTTCTTTAACTATTCTTCAGTTGAGGGGCATCTAGGTTGTTTCCAGCCTCTGGATATTAAGAATAATGCTGCTATGAACATAGTTGAGCATGTGTCCTTGTGGTAATATGCCCAAGAGTGGTATAGCTAGGTCTTGAGGTAGATTGATTCCCAATTTTCTGAAAAACGGCCATACTGTTTTGCAAAGTGGCTGTACAGGTTTGCATTCCCACCAACAGTGGAGAAGTGTTCCACTTGCTCCACATCCTTCCCAACATAAGTTGTCTTCAGTGTTTTTTTTATCATAGCCATTCTGACAGGTATAAGATAGTATCTCGAAGTCATTTTGATTTGCATTTCCCTGATGACTAAGGATGTTGAGCAATTCCTTAAATGTCTTTCAGCTATTTGAGATTCTTCTGTTGAAAATTCTCATTTTGGCTCTGTAGCCCATTTTTAAATTGGATTGTTTGTTATTTTGATGTCTAGCTTCTTGAATTCTTTATGTATTTTAGAGATCTTTGACCAATGAATCTATTTCCTCTATTGTGCCTTCAAGAGATAAGATTCTTTATTCCATCTACTGTATTCTGTAAGTGATGCTTTCATCTGTAGTTCCTTTTCACTTACTCAGGTTTTCCATTTTCACAATTTCCTCAGTTTGTGTTTTTTATTGCTTCTATTTCCATTTTATGCTCTTGAACACTTTTGTTTCCATCAACAGTTTGTTTTTTCTTATTTTCTTGATATTCTTAAGAGTTTTATTGATTTCCTCCAATTTTTTGGTTGTCTTTTCCTCCATTTTTTAAGGGATTTTTTTTTCATTTCCTCTTTAAGGAAGCCTACCATTTTCATAAAGTTATTTTAAAGTATTTTTCTTGTGCTTCAGCTGCATTGAAGTGTTCAGGTCTTTCTGTTGAAGGATAGCTGTGTTCTGATGGTGACATATTGCCTTTTATATTATTGCGTTCTTACACTGGCATTTAGGCATGTGGATTTGGGGTGATTTATCAGTCTAGGTGATGATCTCTGTGTTTTTCTTTGTTGGATGGGTGTTTGGTTCCTTGGTTTCTGTTTCCTCTCTGGTCTTCTGGCATAAGTATCTAAGGGCTCTAGAGACTAATTAGTCTTCAGGTCCAATAGGCTGGCTCTGCTGTGCTTTGTGGGGGCTTGGGTCCCTAGGTCTGTTCTGATCACTGGTAAAGATGAAGTTCCTTGGGTTTCTAGATCCAGCCTGGCCTCCAGTAAAACTTGTGTCTTCTTCTGGGGTACCCAGGGACAAGCCTGGCCTTGGTAGAGCTGCCAGGGTTGTTCTTTTGAATGGTATGGACTGTATGTAGGCCTATGGCACCTGTTCTTTCAACTGGTGTGAACTGTGTCTAGGCCTTTGGAGTCTGCTGGAGTTCTGGAGAGGGCTGCTTGTCAACTGTTGAGGACCATTTGTTGACTGGTGAGGATAGTTGTGGCTGGTGTGGATTGTACCTCAGTGGTAGAAGTTCATTGGCATTGAGGGTGGGGGCCCAGTAGCAGCATGACGAGGGATGAGGTGGAATGGCACTGACTTGAGGAAGAGTTGTGGTGGACAATATGCAGGGATTGATATGGTTCTGTTACTAGGTAGGTCAGTCACTCATTCTGGCTTGTGTGGCCTGGGCCTGCTTGTGGGAAGTATTCCGGGTAGGAGGTTCAGCCCAAGACTGCGAATTAGCTAGGAAGGCATAGGCTTGGGAAATGATCACTGAGGGAAGAAACAAGGTAGGGGTGTAATTCTGCTGGTAAGCATGTCACTCAGCCATTCTGGTTGATATGTTTTGTTCCTAAGTTGTAGAATTCCTCTGGGATTGGAGGTAAGGGCTCAGCTGTAGCAGGGCCAGGGACAAGCTGGGATGGCATTGGCCCAGGGAAGGGTCATGGTGGGCAGAATGGGGGAGGTGTACAGTTTTACTGCTAAGCGGGTCACTCACCTGTTCTGGCTAGTGTGTTCTGTGCCTCAGTGGTGGAAGTCCACTGGGATAGGCGATGGGGATCCAAGCAGAAGCAGAACCAGGAATGAACTGGGATGATTTTGGCCTCAGAATGGTCATGGTGATAGTAATCTTACTATCTTAATAGAGACAATTTGCACAGACCAGTATATGGTTTAGACTAGTCCCACAGATGTCGTATACGTGTAAGTGTAAAATGATTATTTTCGTATTTGAGATACCAGTTTGAGCAGACCCAATAAAGAGGGAGTCAGGTTATGAAACCTCAAAATGTCTCTAATGATCTACTTTATTCAGCAAAGCTCCGTTTCTTAAGGGTTCTACTACAAGCTTGTAGAACAGAATTACTAGTTAAAGATAAAGTTTTAAAAATATATAGCATTTATTCCCTGGCATCTTTAAGTACATGGCCATTTTACAATGAAAATGCATTGGTTCTCACTTCAAAAGTCCCCATAATCTTTAACAGTACCAACAATGATGGATAATTTAAAAATTCTCTTAACTTGGAGTTTTTTTTTTTTTAATGACAAAAACAAAATGTTACATGCCTCCAAAATATAGTGGCACTGAATAAATATCACTAATTTTCAATGTCAGAAAAGTGGCATGACAAGGATAGATAGAAGAAAACCATGTCTGATACCCAGAAGAACAAACATCAAAGCCTGAAGCTCCATATAAGGCATCCAAAACTCTTGATGCCATCATCTGGGTGCCAAATCCTTGGACAGACCAGCCACTTCTAGCTCTGATGTCTGTATAATCTGTGATATCATGTTTGCTTGGCCACAACCTATACCTGCACATTTCTTTAATGGGTGTCCCATAGTTAAGACATTCCCAGCATTCGAGATTCTCTATGGCAACAAAGATTTGAGCTTTACACTTTTAAACCATGGCCTTTCAGGGATTCCTTACAGATAATCCAACTATGTCATATACTTCCTGACTTTAGTAGTTTTAGAGAACCTTGGCAAGGTGTCCATGACCCTTCAATTTTGTATTTTGTATGCTTTTAAAATCAGAATCATACTGACCATACTGCCAAATTCTGTTATAAGCTTTGACTATTTTTAGTGGCTTATATATGTATCAGTGGATGACTGAATCTGAGACAATCATTTTTTAGGTAATTTGGAGCAAGATACTTCTTCAGCATCATTTCGCTCCAAGGTTTCTCCTTTCAAATAAATTTACACTTTCACTGCTTGGAGACTTTGATGGTGAGGTGTCATCTTTAGAGTACCTTTCCAATTGTCTCTGTAACTTGCTGCCTCTGACAATTATAGCTGGAGCTTTCAACTTACTGTTTTCCTTACAAAACTGCAAATATTTCATATCTCTTTATTCTACACTATCTCATTCATTCACTTTGTACCTAAATAAGAATGCTGAGGTGCAATTATAATACAGCTTGAATGGTATTTTTCTTGAAACTTACTCTACCAAACAGATTAGTCCATCATTTTTCACATCAGCCTCATGCAAATTCTCAGGACATTATCACAATGCAGACAGATTCTTTGCCAGAAATTAACATGAATGGTTTCTAGTCCAAGTTCCCAATAGTGTCTTTGTTCCCACTGAAACCTCATGAGCCAATCCTCTACAGTTGTATTTATTTTGGTGTTATGATCTGCAAAATTAATGACATTAAGCTTGGCTTAAAGTGTTTTTCTTTCCTGCACCTTCAACCCCCTTCACATTCCTACAAACAAGTTCCAAATACTTGTGAATTCAGTTGTCAATTTAATCACAGAAACAGCCCAACTGCTCTATTCCAAGTTTATTTATTAACTAAAAGTAACTACTTTTCTTATTGCTTTGACCACATATCTGACAAGAAAGAACTTAAAGAAAGAAGTGTTTATTTTGAAAGGACATAATCTATGTAGAAGGGACTGAATAGTAGAATGCAGCAGCATCATGACAGAAATGTGCATCTATGACTCCTCAGGTCACATCTTGATTGAACAGAAAGTGTTGTACCAACAGAAAAATGGGGCTGCTATGTAAAACCCCAAGGCCTGTCCACAGTGAACCACATCTTCTATTAGGCTTCACTTCGTAGTGTGTATATTCTTCTAAAACAGTGCTATTATCTAGGGACCAAGTACTTAAATATGTGATCTTATGAGAGAAGCACTTTCAATTAATTCATGGCAGTACAGTACAAACATCACAACTCTATTTCAAGGTAATTTTTGAAGTAACAGAGGATGGATTAGGACCTAAAGAGAGATCCTCTCTTTGTGAGAATTATACTGTAGCATTTACAAAAGCAATACTTACTTGAGGCAATAAAAATGTAATGGCAGAGTAGAGATCATTTTTATATTTTAATACTATAAGCCTGTTCATAGCTGTTTTAAGTTTTCACTCTATCTGATTAACAAGGTCCTTCAGAATTTATCAGCTTACCTGAACTTGTGAGAGAATAAGGTAACATGCTTCACTTACATATTTTTCATGAATCATTTATTCACTAATTTTAGAGTTCTTCACTAACAAGCAATTATGACTAGTTACTGAGCTATATGGTAGGATTTTAAATAGTACTGCATTTGTCCTCATCTTATGAGGGAACACACATACTAATGGTGAAGGCAGATATAAGTCAGTGATTACAACTATTATTTATGTGAATAACTACTATAAAAGAGGAAGAAGAAACTAATTTGCTCTTTTTTACTCATTAAGAATCAAAATCAAAACTAACTTATTTTTGTTCAGTAAATATCAACAGTTAACAAGTGACTGTTACATGCTAAATTTACAATAAATACTGAGTGAATACACAAGTGAATACAATTTTGAAAAGTAAAAGTTTCACATAGAAAGTGAGTAAAGGCTTAGGAAAATGTTTTTGTTAAGAAAGAATAACATGAGCAAGATTTATTCTACACAGATAAAATGAACGATGTTTGTGAGCAACTACTACTTGCCAGCAGTAGGTAAATAGTATCATGCATCACGTGTGAACAGTTAATTTTTGAAAGGCTCTTTAGGTTGAGATTTTGAATAACAAATGATGACAGTCTAGGTAAGTCACACATTATTTTGGAAGTAATAAAAAAATGAATGATTTTCAACCTACAGGTTGAGTGCTTGTCTGGGTACTTTGAAGTGGAAGAACAAAATACAGAATGATTACTTTTCAAAATTTTATAAATAGCTTTTAAACATTGTAGCAATAAAGATTTCTTCTTTACACTATAAAACAAAATTTTCTAGAGATGTAGATGATTTTCTTTACACATAAGTAATTATTACCTTGAAAAATTGTTGTTTCATACCCGGGACAAGCTGCCTTGTAACCAAATATGCTTTATGCTTTTGTATTTTTTTCCACATAAATTTTTGACAATTTAAAACTTTGTATATGAGTCTAAGGTTGTGTGGGTATTCCCTAACATTCCCTTGAATAGTTAGTGTGGATGACACTAATGTCCAATTATGTAGAAATAAGAAATACTTTTTAATTGTTTTATTTAAAAATTGTTGTCCTGAATTTCAAACCCAGGACTCCCACATACTAGGCAGGTATTGTATTCACTATGCTATAACTCTAGCAGGGCTTTTCTCTAATAAGATACAAATGCTCTGGGTTTAAATATTACTTCCTAAGTAATGTGTAAGGACTTCTGGCCCAGAATGGTTGCCATCAACTTACCATAAGAATGTCCTTAGAATATATTACCTGTTGCTTATAATATACTTTCTGATTTTACTTGTCTATCCTACAACATTGTAAGAACTAGTTCTTCATGTGATGACTCTTTAGGCTCAATATCTGTAGTATCCTTGAGCATAAAAGTTGTCTTTAAAATATGGAAACTTATGAAAACTTTCAGATAAATGGTATTTGGTGTAAAAACAAAACTGAAGACATAGAAAATGAGACTAAAGCTAACAAACATAATTTTGTTTTCATAGTAGGACAAACATTCATAAGTTAGCTGAGGATACACTTATGATTTTAAAATGCCATTTTATGACCGATATTTCACTACATGTTTTTTCTAGAGGACTACAAAAGAGCATGCCCTTATAGATGTTATGACTGCCCATCACGTCTCTAAAAGGTGGTTGTATATTTCTACAGTAAAATAGTTGTCATGTTAATTTTATGCAAAATTAAGAATGTATTTTCTCTTTTTTATTGAAAACTGTGGTGGTATTGAGTTCCCCAAAATATTGTGCACCCTAATAAACTTATCTGGGGTCAGAGACAGAACAGCCACTAGATACAAAGGCTAGAAAATAATGGCACTCATACCTTTAATCCTAGCATTCCAGAGGCAAAAATCCCCCTGGATCTCTGTGAGTTCAAAACCACAAGGAAACAGCCAGGCATGGTGACTCCCTCCTTTAATCCCAAGAAGTGAGCCTTTAATCCTAGGGAGTGATGGCAGAAAGCAAAAAGATACATAAGGCGTGAAGACCAGAAACTAGAAGCATTTGGCTGGTTAAGCATTTGGCTGGTTAAGCTTTCAGACTTTGGGGCAGCAGTTCAGCTGAGATTCATTCTGGATGAGGACTCAGAGGCTTCCAGTCAGAGGAAACAGGAACAGCTGAGGAACTGGTGAGGTGAGGTAGCTGTGGCTTGTTCTGCTTTTCTGATCTTGCAGCATTCACCCCAATACCTGGCTCCAGGTTTGTTTTATTAATAAGACTTTTTAAGATTCCTGCTACAGAAAACAGATTCTTCACTTATACAATACATCACAAGACAAGTTTATCCTTCTTCCTCTTTTCCTAGCTCCCTCCACGCACTTCCTGTCTTCACCAGATTCCTCTTCATTCTTTCATTTTCTCTTCAGAAAAGAGCAGGCCTCCAAGAAAGGACAGTCGAATAGCACAAAATAAGATAAAGTAGGACAAGGCAAAAGCCCTTCATACTGAGGCTGGACAAGGCAACCCATTAAGAGGAAGAGCTCCAAGCATAGGCAAAAGAGTCAGAGACATCCCCACTCCCACTGTCAGGAGTCTCACAAAAACACCAGAGGGTCTGCACTTGCCATTTTAGTCTCTGTGAGCCCATATGAGATCTGCTTAGTTGATTTGGTGAGCCATGTTATTCTGGTGTCTTCCATCCCCTTTAACTCCTACAGTCTTTCATCCCTGTATTTTGTGGGGTTCCTCAACCTGTGAGGGGAGGGACTGAATGGTGCCCTCAAATTTATACTCTCTTTACATAATGTCTGGCCGTGGGTCACTGCACCTGCACTCATCTGCTGCCGAAGGAAGCCTCTCTGATGATGGATGACTGGACAAGGCCTCCATCTCTAGTCTATCCAGTCTCCAGTTCCCGGTCATTCAGGCAGTGTACGACAGGGCTCCCTCTAGTGGTGGGAGCCTCATGTTAAAGCAAACATTTGTTGGCCACTCCCGGATGTTCTGAGTCACCATTTGCCCCAGCATATCTTGCAGACAGAACACATTGTAGGTGAAGGATTTTGTGGCTGGGTTGATGTCCAGGTTTTTCTTTCCGTAGCATGCAGAGTACCTGTTGAATTTTTGGTGGAGGAGATCCCAAGGAGATCCCTAAACAACCCAGGCTGATGCTAGGACAGAAAGTTGCTCTGTGAAATCTAACAACGGGCCCCATTGCTGAGAATAACTTCCACACAGCTCATTGAACATAGAGAGCTTGAACTGGTGTGGGCTTGGAGCCTTCACCCCATATGCTTTAGTCTTTTTGGCACAAAATTATTTAGTCTTAATAGATGAGCTGAATAGTTAACAAAATGTGCTTATTTGGACTTTGACTTATTTGCTTCCTGAGTTTATGTTCATCACTTATTTAATTTTCCAAAGCTTTATGATAGAAGATATAAGGTTTAAAAGCACTATTTTGGCTCACAATAATCATATAAATATTTAAATAATGCAAGGAGCTATATTTTAGTCACAGATACAATTATTTATAGGTAATCTGTTAGAAATTTTTATCATGGTGTTGACCTTTTTCTTCTAAGCAAAGGGCACATTTTACAGCTTTCTGAACATGTCTACTGAAATACTTTAAAAAAATTAAAAAGTGGTGACATTTAGTTTTATTCTAGTTCATTACCATTACCCTCCCGTTGCTGACTTTTAGATACTTATACTTAGAATTACATCAATAGAGAAACAATGAAGAATCATATCTTACATAACTGAGTTTTATTGAAGTATTAAATTAACAATAAATGAATTGGAGAATTTAATGATTTCTCTTAGGGATCTGGTAAAATTCTGAAAGATCCACCATAAATACTCAAACAATAAAGACATAGATATTTGAGAAAATTTCCATGAAACTGTGGTCTTTGTGTGAAAATCTCATTGCTTTCACAGCTGTCACTGGCTTTGAGTGTCAATTGCTTCCCAGTTTCATTTCCACATCCTCAAAATATCACAAACTATGGAAAGAACACAAAACAGAGAATAATTCTGATTTTGAGCATCTTCTAGATGTTGTGATTTCATTCAGAATGTAGTTCATTCCCCACTACAGCAATACATTTGCGGCACTCATTGCCTGGCTTACAGCCTATGGATTAATGCAGCTGTAAAATTAACAAAGCATGTGATGCTTTCTATAAGCATGCATCCAACTATGCACATGCTGTCCTTTTCTCTGCAATGAATTCAATGGAGTTAGACATAAAATTTAGTGCATTTCATAGGCTGTTTGACATGGATGAGAAGTCACAGTTCAGAATGAGTCTTTCATTATACTTAATTGAATGCTTGGATTCTGTCAGAAATAATGAGAGATGGGCAGATATTTGACGAATGTAACATATAATTCCTTCTTCCCTTCTTCTTTACTCTAGTGGTCCATCCTTGAATGTTTTATTCACTTGATGAATCATTTCCAGGCAAAAACATTACAAATATGGCAGACACTATAGCACAAAAATGAGAAAAAAATGATCAAAGTTAGAATATCCTAGATAACCTTATTTACATCCTCAAATTCCATCAACGGAAGACCAATACACTGCACAGAAAATGATAATCATTTTGAGGTCTCCCTAATATTGTGAATTTATTCAGAATTCAGTTCTATTCCCATTACACTAGTCTATTTAGTAAACTCACTTCATAGCCTTGCTTTCATCTATACCCATGCTAAACTAATGTTTTAAGTTTTGCTACTGTCATATTTCTTTTTTAAAACTACTTGAATAAATTTCAACTTCCACTCTTAAAGTGAAATTATCATTCTTCTACTGAGAAAAGAAATTGGCTATTTTTCATTTGGGTTTCTTTTGCTTGACATAACATTATTATTTATCCATTTCCATTTTAAAACATGAGATACATAACTTAAATGAAACATACATGAAAATCATGAACTTTTGCTTAAAATTGTGATATTTAAAGGGTATGAACAGTAATTTTATTATAAATATCTTTAAAGTTCCATATGCAAATTTTTTTTTTTTTTGTATTTTCAAGACAGGGTTTTCTCTGTGTAGTTTTGGTGCCTGTCCTGAATCTTGCTTTGTAGACCAGGCTGGCCTCAAACTCACAGAGATCCACCTGGCTCTGCCTCTTGAGTGCTGGGATTAAAGACATGTGCCACCACCACCTGGCTTCCATATGCAAACTTTATACTTGCAGAAATACAATTATGTTAAACTTGTAATGTAAAATTACTTTACTTTTTTCTATTGTTTCTTTTGATAGATAATTTCTGTATTGAAAGCACTTAACTTTGTTTTCCTTCACAATTAGGTACTTTAAAATTTTGATATTCAGTATTAAATCTTATTAAAGAAAAATGATATTTTCTGAATCTGAAAGTAAATTCCAGTTCTCTTCAATTGCTTACCTAATAAAATAAAATTTTTGAACTCTTTTTAAATATCCATTCTTTATCTATCTTCCAATGACCTTTTTTTTTGGCCTAATTCTCAAAAATCATTCAACATGTAAACATTTTTACATTTCTATTAGATTAATAAAGGTTATTTGTAATGTTGTACACCAAGAGAGCCCTGCAATTTCTCTGATGTGTGTGTGTATGTGTGTTGCAAATGCTAATATTCTTATCTGATATATATCTATTTCAATGAGCTTAACATAGCCCCATGTCTGTCTTACATATATAATCTTGTATTTATGATACAAATGACCTTTTGTGTGAAATATGTTTTATACTCTGGAGGTTGTTACAAAAGTCATATATTGGTACACTGTGGTGTTAGAAAGACTGATATAAACATACATGAATAAAATATTATGATCAAAGTCAGTGGTATTTTCTGATTCAGAAAGGAAATTCCATTTCTCTTCAATCCAATTATTTGTGATCGGCATTGTCTCATACAAAATATGTGAGTAGAGTGAAGGACAATGAACTGTCTGTCCATGACCAAACATAAAATTTATGGAAAAGAGGAAGCTGTGTTTTTGAACTGCAGTTAAGCATAAATAATGTTTTCTCCATATTTGCTAGTAAGTTAGTTGATTTTTATCCCTGTGTGAGAATTACATTTATTAAGCAATAGTTCTAAATACAAAACCCAACTCTTTCCTTTAGAGATCAGACAACATTCAGAACAACACAATTAATGTATTTAAGACATTGATCTTCCAACTTTCTTTTATGGGAATTCTAAAGTACCCATTTCTCTGTATCTTTTAGACATGCTTTGCAAACCTCAAGAATCCAACATGTATTTGTATGGGTTGATTCATTATGGTAAAAGGTTCTACTTAAATCTCATGTAATTGGACAATGAAAATGTTTCTTATTGAAAGATAGAAAGCCCGCCGGGCGGTGGTGGCACACGCCTTTAATCCCAGCACTCGTGAGGCAGAGCCAGGTGGATCTCCGTGAGTTCGAGGCCAGCCTGGGCTACCAAGTGAGTTCCAGGAAAATCGCAAAGCTACACAGAGAAACCCTGTCTCAAAAAACCAAAAAAAAAAAAAAAAAAAAGAAAGATAGAAAGCTCTGAAACTATAAGAATTAGCTGTTTGTCATGGTAACTATAATTATTAGTGTCATAATATATAAATGAAATCTATACCCATGGAATGTTGCTTTAAAATCCAAGATCATAATGGTCTGGGGCATCTGTTTACTCGAGAAAAAAAGTTGAAATTCTGAGCTATTTAGTGTATATTAAAAGCTACCTGTATTCATTACCTACTGTACTATAACATAACTCATCGTTTGTATGTGAACCTTGTTATAATGAAATCAATCAAGATAGAATCTAGAAAAAAATCCTGATAATTTCAAGCAGATGGGCAATTTTGCAAGTGATATTTAAACAGATACTGTAGTAGATGAAAATCCACCTAAAAGCAATAAAACAGCCAATGCTTTTAATAGAAGCAGGAAGCCAGTAATAATTCTCCAGTCTAGAGAAAGGTAAGTTGCTATAGGATAGTGCTTACTGCCACAATGAAAAAAGTATTACTTGTTCTGGAGTATAATTTCTCACTATTCATTTTTGTTAGGCTGAAGTCAATGAGCAGAGGAGGCTAGGAATCACAGCCTTTAGTGATGAAAACATTTCATGTACATAGTAGATAAGAAAGTCCTTCTGAGTACAAGAACAAATCCTTGGAAAACAAGCATGGGAGAGTATGGAAAGTATAGGCTACACTACAACTACTACACTCAAGCAGTAGCATGAAGTCCCAGGACATATGATAATAGCTCTACAAATGTGTGATAACTGGTAGATTTACTTCATGAAAGACACATATTATAGTGAGGTACGAGGGAGCCATGCTTCTGAGAATGAGTATGGAGAATCAGAATGATTTCCAGGAAGGGGTTCTAACTCAACTTTTAATTAATATTTTAAACTATTTGCCATAATAATGGAAATTATATAATATATCTACACTTAACATAAAAAAGAGATTTTCTAACATTTATCCATAAATCATGTGACATGTATGGTCAGCAAGGATTTATAGTCCAGAAAAATAGTCTAAAGTTACTTAGTTTGTTTCCAGACTTGATGCCTACTTTCCCAATTTGCTGATATCAAGTATCACATGCTATTTTATCCTCAGTCCTATATATACAATGTCTCTGTAGAACAAATGTGTCCTTGGTAGAAAACTGAAATATTCTATGTATGTCCAACACTTTTGAAATAATTAAAATGAGAATAAATATCAGGCAAATATTCAAATTATGACATTCTAGATAGCAACTGTTAGTACAAAATTACTGCTTTCTATTTTGATTTTCAGAATTACCAAAATTAGTAATAAATTCAATATTTATTTCTATAGCGGTCTATCCAGCAAATAGAATTTTTAGTTCCAGCAATAGAAAGAATTAATAATCAGTAGACTGTATGATTCAAGGGTTTTTTTTTTGAAAAGATTGTTTGGAAGCTCTGATGGTCAGATGTTTCAATCTACTGTGGCCTTGAAACTTTCTCCAACGTCAGAAGCATGAAGGATTCCCCCCCAGCTAGGCTTTCTGCTTTCTACATGCCCTTATTTGCATCATGTCTCTAGGCCCAGATGCCTGATTTATCTCAAGGATGACCCTTGACATAGTGCCTTGCAAACACTCTTCCCCTGCTGACCACTTGGTAATTAAGTAATATTCCCTAGTTATTTCCATAGGGCCATGCTGCCACTAACCCACCTTTATGATAGGAGTGTGCAATTAATGCAAATTAGGATTTGTCCCCAGGCTTCTCAATCCTATATATTTCCTATACTCTGGAGTAAAGTTGAGTTGTCTCACTGAAGTCATCTCCCAGAGGCCTATTTCCATTGTATCCACAGCTGTTTAAACCCTGTTGCCCACTTGTGCTCCCTTCACCCTTGTGGACCAGTGGACAATGTTCCCAAGGAAGAAGGAGACCCACAGAAAATGTTGGTTTTTACTTTTTTTGGACAATTGGTTGATTAATAAAATAAAAATTTTGAACTCTTTCTACATATCCATTCTTTATCTAACTTCCAATGACCCATTGTTTTGCCTAATCCCAGCACTAGGGAGGCAGATCTACTCAGGTAGATCTCTGTGAGTTCAAGGCCAGCCTGGTCTACAGAGTGAAAAAATGATTTTTAAAAATGATTTATTTAAGTGGGAGGTGTTCTGTAACATGAAATTTTTTTATTTTCCTATTTAAAACTATATCAAGTCAATATGCAACAGTGTTATTTAATATTTAAACTGTATTGCTATTCATAAGGTATGTTTTTAGAAAAGAAATCTAATGATAAATTCTGGTAAACATGCCAGAAGAAATGAAATAACATGCCACTGTGGTGACAATACAAATTAGTATAGTCATTAAGAAAATCATTGTGGAGTTTCCTTAGAAAATTAAAGATAGAGGTACTATATTATTCAGATACGCTATTCCTGGGCACATACTCAAAGTACTCCATATCATGCCACTGAGATATCCATTCATGGCTACTGTTGCTCCACTAATGGGAGTTATGAGGTGGGAATTATGAGCCTCAATGTTCACCAGAAGATGAATGAATAATGAAAATGCGGTACTGCAACTGAAGTTTTCTCCAGTCTTGCCCAGCCCCATGGACCACTCAGCCGCGTTTAAAATAATCACTCAGAAGCTTATATTAATTAAAACTGATCGGCCATTAGTTCAGGCTAACTACTGACTAGATCTTACACTTAAACTCAGCCGATTTCTGTTAATCTATATGTCATCACATTTTCCATGGCTTTACCTGTGTGTCATTACATGCTGCTCCCTGGACTGTGGCCTGGTGTCTTCTGACTCTGCCTTCCTGTTCCCAGAATTCTCCTTGTCTGTTTACCCTGCCTATACTTCCTGCCTGGCTACTGGCCAATCAGCTTTTTATTTATCAACCAATCAGAACAACACATTCACAGCATACAGAACATCTCACAGCATGGTACATACAGAGAACACATTTTTTCAGTTATCTAGAAAATGGAAACTATGAAATATTCAAGAAAATGGATGGATATCAGTGTTATATTAGGAAATGTGACCCATATGTAAGAAGACTAATTCTCTGTGTTCTCTCTCATATGTGGAATCTAACTTGTAAAAGTCTAGTTGTATATATATTCAAGTGAGAGTAAATGTGAATAAATACTAAAAAAATATAAATAAAAGAAGCAAGAGATGATAAAAATAGCAGCAGGGAAGAACTATGGTGAGCAAAAGGACACACAGGTCATAAAAGAAGAAAAGGGACTGTATGAGTTTGATTACAAGGAGACATCAGGAAGGGTGGAGGTGAGGGTCAAAAAGATATCTACTAAATCACCTTTTTATATGTTATATAAATGTAATCAGTATCTTGTATTATGATGAAAAAACCAACACCATCAACAACACAAAGTCCTATAAACAGCTTAGCCAGATGTGGTGGAGCTTGCCTGTAGTCCTAACACTCAACAGGCTTAAGCAGGGAGATCCTAAGTTCATAGTAACAGACTGAGTTTCATGCCAGCCTGAGCTAAGCTATGTACTGAGATCCTATCTCAAACAAACAAACAAACAAACAAGCAAACAAACAAGCAACCATTTAGGTCATCTAGACAGAAGGGCATCATTGTGTGAAGGCAGAGTTCAACAGAGGAAGGGCTGTGTCTGTTGGTATAAACCCCAATAGGGTGTAGGTAGGGGTACCATGTATCATAAGGACAAGTTCTACCTGTTGCAAAAATTCTACGTATTTAATAATAAATACAAAAAAATTATAAAAATACTATAAAAAAATTTTACATGCATATATCTTTAGTTTATAGTTTACTTTCATATAATGATTTTCTGATATTAGCTAGTAGTCTACAGAATGCTGCAAGGTAGACATACATTATAGCTATAAAAGATGGCCAGTATTGATGCTATCTTGCAACTGAGGTCCAAAAATGCAACAAGCTTTTATAAAACCAAAGCATCAAAAATGAAAATTTTATTTTAAAATAAATTCTTTACTTTTTTTAGAATTGTAGTTCCATATTCATAATGTAATGCTATATTCCTTATTAAATGAAAGTAATTTAAATAATAAATCAGTATAATTGAGAAATTGCATTTAAAAATATACTCATTTTTATATTTATTTTATTTTACTTTTTATTTATTTACATTCTTACTGCAGTTTCCCCTCCCTTCTTTCCCCTCCAATTCCCGTGAACTACTTCTCTGGTTCTTTTCAGAAAAGGACAGGCCTCCTATGGTTGTCAACAAAACATGGTGTATCATAATTATAAAATAATTGAGTATATTATATTTCCCAAAGGCAGGTATATTTATCATCATGAAAACCCTAAAAGTAATTTAATAAGACTACTTTCTGGGTGAAATAAAGATTCTTAAAGTGTACACTGAATTGACAAATGCATATTAAAATACTGGAGCTTATTTTTAACATGTAACTCATATTGACTCATGAGAAATATTGTAACATTTTAAATAATACATGCTCTAAATTGTCTATATGAAATTCTGATTTAGATTCAAGCGTACATCCAATGTATTAGGTGCTATCACATGTTGCATCCATTAAATTTTGGTGACAACTTGTGATGGAAAGAATGACATATACTTATTACAGCTAAAAAATTAAACCTTTGAGAGACAGATTACCTTGATGAAATATTTTTCACATAAAAGACAATATTAAATCCTAGCAATTTTAGTTCAATCCTTGTAATATTTTAAAATAACTACCTACTTAAAATTATTTATTACATACCACTGTTAGTCAATTTCCTTAAAGGTATTTTTCTTGTTGTATAAAATGTCAGAAGTTTGACACTAATATTACTTTATTGCACTGAATTATATAGGCTTAATGCTAAATCTAGTAGTACCTACAGATACATAATTTTATTAACTTGATATTTCACAGTTGTATATGTAGTTTCACCATACTGTTTCTTTTTCTTAAATATACGTACAGAAAATTTTTCAGGAATATTCACCAGTGTAACTTCTATTGTGAAATGTCCATATCCGTACTGTAGTTTCTTAGAGACTAGTTTTAGTTTCACTATGGAAACACACGCAAGGCCTTGTAAATTTCCATGAAAATCTTTATCATATTTTAATTGAATAATTAGGAAAGAAAACTGATACAACCACTAATGAATTTTTAAATGTTCTAGACAATAAGTATTTTAGGTTTTGTAGACCATATAATTTCTGTTGCAAACATTCTATTCTACTTTCCTAACACAAAAGCACTTAGAAGTAAGGAATCTTTGTTGCTTTTTAATAAAATATTATTTTTTAAAGAACATGCCAGTCATCTAGCTTTGGCATAGAGCAGTTAACTGTCAACTCTTATAGTAGAGTCAGGGAGAGTTTGTCTATACAGGGCTCAGGACAAACTATGTAAAATTTTTGTGCTTATCCAAACTGACTAGATGTTCTATATAAGCCATTTGAATACAAATAATATAAATTTTCATTTAGTGTTCTGAAAATGGTTCACATTTAGTAAGCCATATCATATTAAGCAAAATATTTCAAAAAAATGTTGCTTTCGATATCTTCTTTAGTTTTCCCCCAGTTCTTATATTCATACAATCTTTTTTATTCTGACAGTTCTGTCATAGCTCCAAGGCCAGATACATCTTCCCCACTGAGTTCTCTCTTGAGTAAACTTCACAGCTGGAAGTGAGAAATGTTCACCTTTGATAATGCCCTGAATTCTGTATTCTTAGATCTATTTTTAAAAGTCACTTATTTTAATGAAAAAAACATTAGAGAAGTTGAGAACAAATAAAGCAACTATCAGTCTATTGAAACAGAAATACATAAAGCTGAATGATGCTAGCATGAAGGCTTATAGTATATTTAACAATTTTTTTGATAAGACTGCCATTTTTCCTCTAAGGTCTGTCTTAATTGACCTAAAAGTTCTTCATGCGAGTGGAGAAATGGCTCAGCATGTACGAGCACTGGATGCACTTGCAGAGGACTACAACACACTTCAGTCAGATCACAACCACTGTAACTCCAGTTCTGGGTTTCAGATACTGCCTTCTGACCTCCTCCAGCATCTGTACACATGTGGTACACATATACACACTCAGACACATATACATACACAATAACTAACAAATAGATAGATAGACTCAATCTTTAAAAGTTATCTAATATGTTGGTTTGAATAAAAATGGCCCCCATAAGCTCATAGGCTCATGCTTAGTTCCCAATTGATGAACTGCTCAGAAATGATTAGGGGGTATGGCCTTCATGGAGGAGGTATGGCCTTGTGGGAAGAGGTGTGTCACTTAGGGTGGGCTCTGAGGTTTCAAATGCCCATACCAGGTCATGTGTATCTCTCTCTGCTTGCTGCCTTATGATTTGGATGTAAAGCTCTCAGCTCCAGTACCAGGCATATCTGCTAGCATGATGATAATGGACTAACCCTCTTAAAGTGTTATGCAAGCCCCAATTAAACACTTTCATTTTATAAGAGTTGCCTTGGTCATGGTATCTCTTCACAGCAATATAACCATAACTGTGGCATCTTATAACATATTCATAACCATATTTTCTTACCTAGTTCTATAGATTTTATTTAAAAGTCAGCAGACCAGAGCTCCTTTCAGACTATTGACTACTTTATTTTATATGCTTCCAACTCCAGCATCCATTTAAATATAACATCTTTCCATATAAATGTTATTGAATGAGCCTTACATAACTTTAGAATATTCCTTTAATAATATGTGATAATGATCATTGTTCAAATCAATATATTTTGTTTCAAGTTATGTTTTCTTTTCTTTTGTTTAAAGATTTATTTATTTTTTAAGCATACAGTGTCTTGCCAACGTGTATCCCTGATCTCATTACAGATGGTTGTGGGTCACCATGTGTTTGCTGGGAATTGAACTCAGGACCTCTGGAAGAACAGCCAACTCTCTTAACCACTGAGTCAAGTTATGTTTTCTTAGTATGCTTGTTAGCATGAGATGCAAATCTTTGATCAAGCATTTTCCTTCTGTGTGACAATGGATTGCTAGTTGGGGGAGCACTTCTCTTTTAAAGGTCACATCACTTTAAAAACAGGTCAGAGTTGTACAGATCATCTCATTCTGATAGATTCCACACTTACCTGCATACATTTGTTCTGCTTTGAGAAACAACTCTCATTTCACATGTAGTTGATGTGGAGAATTAGAGTGGGAAATGAAAAATGGAAAAGAGGGCTGGAGAGATGGCTCAGAGGTTAAGAACACTGGCTGTTCTTCAGGAGGTCCTGAGTTCAATTCCCAGCAACCACATGATGGCTCACAACCATCTATAATGAAATCTGGTGCCCTCTCCTGGTGTGCAGCCATACATGGAGGCAGAATGTTGTATACATAATAAATAAATAAATCTTTTTTAAAAAAAAAGAAAGAAAAATGGAAAAGAGCAATAAGTATACATGATTATTTTATTAAAATGTGAAACAATTTACACCTTGTATTTGTGGTGCTATAAATGCACTTTTAAAATACACACTTTTCCTAGCAGTTAACCTTTTAAGTTGTCACACCATTTCAAATGAATAACTTCTTTCTTGGATTATGTGACATTGAAATAAGAAAAGGATGGATTTGGATGAGAGATAAGTTTTTTTTTAATCCAAGTGTATGCAAATATTTGTTTAATAAAATTGATAAGAAATTGATTGAAAACACAGGGAAAATAACCAAACAAATTTCTAGACATTTTCCATTATTTGCTATGCCAATTAAAAATGTGTAGTTAAATTAAAAAAAGTTTATGCTCATGGCTACAGTTAGAATAAAAATGTTTTCTTCAAATAGGATGAAATAAAATCACTTCCTTCATTATTGATTATAAGTTTTGGGATATAAATTCTAATAGTAGATACTGTGGTTCACTGAATATATTTTATGTCAATAGAATTTATCATTATACTAGTTGTGGTGTAAGCTAATAAGAATTCTCCACATTTTATAGAGCATTAAAAGTACAAACTTGTTTGGTTGCTTTATTTAATCCTTGAAACAGTCCTGTAAGTCAAACAGACTTAATAATCATGTTCATTATCATTATTTTTTTGTTTTCTGAGATAATAATATAATTACATTGTTTGTACCCTTTCATTCTTCCCTCCAAACCCTCCTGCATACAAACCTTGCTCTCTTTTAAAATGCAGGGCCTCTTTTTCTTTAATTTGTGTGTGTGTGTGTGTGTGTGTGTGTGTGTGTGTGTGTGTATTAATAAACATATAAATACAACTTTCTCAGTTTGTTTCTTGTATGTATCTGCTTTCAGGGCTGACCATTTGATATTTGATAACCCCTTTGTGTGTTCGTATCTGTGGAAGACTATTTCTCCCACTCTCACCTTTAGTTTTTTTTGTAGTACTTTGTCTAGGATTGAGGCTTTGTTATTTTTTTCCATCTTCCATATTAGTGTATCTATTGATACCATCCATATTAAGGTCATGTTTAGGCAATCATTTTGGTGAGACTTCATGGGTGTAGCTTCTCTGACATTTCTGAGAGAAGTCTACAGGTAACTCCTTAACCTCTGGCCCTTACAACATATTTCCCTACTCTTCCTCAATGATCCCTTAGCTTGAGTTACAAGAGTTGTGTTGTAGATGTATCAGTTGAGTATAGGCTTCACAGCTGTGAATGTTGATCAGTTATGCTTTTCTGTAATGGTCTCCATCTGTTGTGAAGAAAGGCTTCCTTAATGAGGCATAAGGATTAGATTTATCTGTTGATATAAGGATAAATATTTATAATATTAGTAATTATGCTGATTAAGTAAAGTAGTGGTTTTAGATTCCCCTTCACAATCCCTGACTTCACTGCCTGATATAGTTGGCTAGATTTCTAGTACTAAGCCTGGTTTAACTGTTGCAGATTCAGTTTTAAATCTAATTTGGAGAAATATTGGTTTCTGTCAAAGTAAATATACCATTAATACACCCTTAGCTTAATGTGCCATGCTGGCAATTATTGTGGTTCATAGACATCATAGCTGGCTAGAACTCTCTACCAGAAGGAACCATGCAAACTTCCAAATAAGGGAAGAAATTAATTTTTTTAATTACACAGAAAGTATTTTGATATTTGCAAATATTATCAAATCAGCTTGTACTAGGGGTGCCTATAGCCCATTTGACCTAAAACTAACTGAAAGTACTTTAAAATACAGTATATAATTTACTTCAAATTAATAAACTAAATATAAAGTAGTTTGGCATTCATGTCATCAATATATAATGAATGCTTACTTTTTCCTCAAAGGCTTGATACAATTGCCTCAAGTTAAAAGTATCAGAGACTTTTAAAGTTCTAGTTGCACTTTTCCATTGTCATGAGCAAAATGGCATAGTTAAGAGGAGCCAGTGTGAGTTCTGAGTTTTCCAGCATATCCTTTGATTCTTATCAGTTTTTCTTGTTTAAATTATTACATGCCCTTCATTTTCTCTGATAGATGTTTCACTTTGGATGAAACATGTAAGATTATCCTGCTAACAACAGAAACTATCTCTGCTTTAAACATAATCTCAATGGCTTCCCTTCAGTAACTAGCAGTTATAAAGTAGTAACTAGACATTTATGTTTTGATACAGCTCTGACCTTTTCCTTTATGTCTTTTCACACTCATTTAACAATTCCACTGTTCCTTCTAGAATCTTGTCATTTTGAGTGTATTGATCATGATTGTCTTTTTTAAAATTTAATTTAATTTAATTTTACAATATAATTTAATTCTACATATCAACCACAGATTCCCTTGTTCTCCCCCCTCCCGCCCCCCTCCCCTTCTCCCCAGCCCACCCCCCCATTCCCCTCTCCTCCAGGGCAAAGACTCCCCCAAGGATTGAGATCAATCTGGTAGACTCAGTCCAGGCAGGTCCAGTCCCCTCCTCCCAGGCTGAGCCAAGCGTCCCTGCATAAGCCCCAGGTTTCAAACAGCCAACTCATGCACTGAGCACAGGACCCTGTCCCATTGCCTGGATGCCTCCCAAACAGATCAAGCCAATCAACTGTCTCACCTTTTCAGAGGGCCTGATCCAGTTGGGGGACCCTCAGCCACTGGTTCATAGTTCATGTGTTTCCATTCATTTGGCTATTTGTCCCTTTGCTTTAGCCAACCTTGGTCTCAATAATTCTCGCTCATATAAACCCTCCTCTTTCTCGCCAATTGGACTCCCAGAGCTCCACCTGGGGCCTGGCTGTGGATCTCTGCATCCAGTTCCCTCAGTCATTGGATCGGGTTTCTAGCACGACAATTAGGGTGTTTGGCCATCCCATCACCAGAGTAGGTCAGTTCGGGCTGTCTCTCGACCATTGCCAGCAGTCAATTGTGGGGGCATCTTTGTGGATTTCTGTGGGCCTCTCTAGCACTTTGCTTCTTCCTATTCTCATGTGGTCTTCATTTACCATTCCTATTCCTTGTTCTCCCTCTCTGTTCTTGATCCAACTGGGATCTCCTGCTCCCCCAAGCTCTCTTTCCCTTGATCTTCGCCCTTCATTACCCTCACTCACGTCCAGGCTGTTCATGTAGATCTCATCCATTTCTCTGTCTTGAAGTATACACACACACACACACACACACACACACACACACACACACATTTAAATATTAGTATCATGAAAATACATCTTATTCAGTCATCATCAGATTGGAAATAATTCACGAACCCACAGGTAGATATGCAAAGAGAGACCTAGGAATACACAACTCTAATTGGGATGTATCTATCAAATCACTCCCCTCAAAGCTCAAGAAACTTCATGAAAGAAGAGGCAGAAAGAGTGTGAGAGCCAGAAGAGATGGAGGGCACTAGGAGGAAAAGGCCCTATAAACCAACTCAGCAAAGCTGATATGAACTCATAGAGACTGGAGTAGCAAGCACGGGCCCTACCTGGTCAGCACCATACAGCTCTGCATACATATTCTAGATTTTGGTTTAGTATTTTTATGGGAACACCATTTTCTTCAATTTCAGACATATCTGTGCATAATCTAAGAAAAGATAAATAAATGAAAATACATTCAGTTCATAATTTCAGAAAGCTCATGCAGAAAGAACATGCATTAGAGATTTTGCAAAGGGTATCTATCTGGAACAGACCTCAGATGGAAAATCACTTAAGAGAAGCAGATGTTTCAAGATTCCCTTGGTGATACATATTTATGCTCTCTTCCTGTTTAGACTTTTATAGCCATTAGGGATACAAATAACTTCAGACTTAGACTAATAAACATTATATAAAGATGTTTTTTAAGAACTGAGAGAAAACTAAAAAGGTCCCAGCTGAGTCGCTGTATGAGCAATAAAAGTAGTAAATGAATTTGGAAATATAGATTTCACCTGGTTCCAAGGAAATGGATGGCATTCAAATGATGTATTGCTTTTGAAAAACAAAGTTTAAAGATACTGGTTGGACCAAGCCTGAGATAAATTCAGCAGTTACAGTTTCCTCAATGACAGGAATTGGGGTATTTACTAGTTCATATTCAGTCACAATAACACAGTACCAGTAAATATTAATGACAGACAATAGCAATGTTTATGATTTTTCATTTGCTTGATATTACATTAAATTATTTGGGGTATTCTCAATAAATATATTTAACTTCAGAGAGAAAGAAACAATAGGTCATGCTACTCCAACAAGCTTAACTGATATATACTCAAAAACACATAAGAAAGCTAAAAGAAAGGATTTAGATTGCTTTGCCCAGAAGGAATGACAAGTATCTGAAGAAGTATATATGACGATATGATTAAAGGATTTATGCATCAGTTGATGTACAATATCATAACTGTTTTAGAAAATATATTAAATATTTTTGTATTATTGTCTAACAATAGCTTATTCTTATTATTGAAATAATAGACAAAAATGATTAATGAAGCTGGTTAGTGGTGGTGCATGCCTTTAATTCTAACACTTTGGAGGCAAAGGCAGGCAGACCTCTGTGAGTTACAGGCTAGCCTGGTCTACAGATTGAGCTCCAAAGCTACACAGAGAAACCCTGTCTCAAAAAAAAGAAAGAAAGAAATGATTAATGAGAAAAGTAAGAATTGCAATATATCTTGAAATTTAATTTCTCTTTAGTTAGAAAGTCTGCTATATGCCCATATGATGATTCTGGACACTTTTGTTGTTACTGTTGTTGTTCTAAAAGGAGATAAAATTATTTACTTAAATCAGATTTAGAGCTTTGGAACTAGTGCTGAATTTAGTGTTCATATCCCCACTGAACGTCCAAAACAAGGCTTCAAATGATGTATACATTTGCTAAAATTGTACATAAAATCTTATACCCATAGATCTTTCTGAGCTCTTATATAAATTTATTTTAATGTAAAGTATCTCTCTTGAAATATTTATCATCTAGAAAATATGTAATATCAATCTGTTATTATGTAAGAAATATCTTTAAATATAACTTTATCAAATTATTTGTTATCAAATATGTTATATATATTATATGATGTTTCCTCATTCCTGCTATAAAATACATTGTAGATAAGATAGAGGAAATAGATTCTTCAGCTAAAGAAAACACCAAAGTCAAAAAAGTCACAACACAAAATATTCTGGAAATCCGGGACACCATGAAAAGGCCAAACCTAATAATAATAGGGGTAGAAGAAGGAGAAGAATACCAACTCAAAGGCACAGAAAATATATTCAACAAAATCATGGAAGAAAACTTTCCCAACTTAAAGAAGGAAATACCTATGAAGATACAAAAAGCTTATAGAAGACCATATAGACTAGACTCCCCCCAAAAAAGGCCCCTCACCATATTATAATTAAACCACTAAACATACAGAATAAAGAAAGAATATTGAGCAGCAAAGGAAAAAGGCCAGGAAACTTATAGAGGCAGACCCATCAGAATACTCCCAACTTCTCAATGGACATTCTGAAAGCCAGAATGTCCTGGACAAACATAATGCAGAGACACTAAGAGACCACGGATGCCAGCCTAGACTAATATATCCAGCAAAACTTTCAATCACCATAGACAGAGTGAACAAGACATTCCAAGACAAAACCAGATTTAGACAATACCTACCCACAAATACAGCCCTACAGAAAGCACTAGAAGGAAAACTCCAACCTAAGGAAGTCAGATACACCCATAAAAACACAGGCAATAGATAACCAAATAGCAGTAAATCTCAAAGAAGGGAAACACACACATACTATCACCAAAAGATAACAAGAATTAACAATCAGTGTATCCCTTAATATCAATAGACTCAATTCACCTAGAAAAAGACACAGGCTAACAGAATGGATACGAAATCAGGATCCATCTTTCTGCTGCATACAAGAAACACACTTCAGCTTCAAATACAGACAGTACCTCAGAGTAAAAGGCTGGGAAAAGAATTTCTGATAAAATGGACTTAAGAAGCAAGCTAATGTAGCTATCCTAATATCTAAGTAAATAGACTTCAAACTAAAATCAATCAAAAAAGATCAGGAAGGACATTACATATTCATTACAGGAAAGGCCCACCAAGATGAAGTCTCAATTCTGAAAATTTATGCCCCAAATACAAGGGCACTAACATTTGTAAAAGATACATTACTAAAGCTTAAATCACACAGCAAACCTCACACATTAATAGTGGGAGACTTCAACACCTCACTCTTACCAATGGACAGATCTCCTAGACTGAAACATAACAGAGAAATAAGGGACCTAACAAATGTTATGACTCAAATGCACTTGATAGATATCTACAGAATAGTCTACCCTAACAAAAAAGAATATACCTTCTTCCAAGTACTCCATGGAACCTTCTCTAAAATTGATCACACACTCAGTCACAAAGTAAATTTCAACATATACAAAAAATTGGAATAACCTCACGTATCTTATGGGACTACCATGGCTTAAAGTTAGATTTCAACAACAACAAAAATTACAGAAAGCCTACAATCACATGGAAACTCAATAATGCTCAACTGAATCACCAATGAGTCAATGAAGAAATAAAGAAAGAAATTAAAGACTTCTTAGAATTCAATGAAAATGAATGTACTACATACCCAAACTTATGGGACACTATGAAGCAGTACTAAGAGGAAAATTCATAGCACTAAATTCCCACATAAAGAAATTGGAGAAATTACACACTAGCAACTCAACAGCACATCTAAAAGCTCCAGAACAACAACAACAACAACAAAAAAAACAAGCTCTCCCAGGAGAAATACATGACAGGAAGTATTCAAACTCAGGGCTGAAATCAATGAAATTATACTAAAGAGAACAATACAATGAATCAATGAAACAAAGAGTTGGTTCTTTGAGAAAATCAATAAGATAGACAAACCCTTATACAAACTAAATAAAAGGCAGAGAGAGAGCATTCATATTAACAAAATCAGAAATAAAAAGGGAGACATAACAACAGACAATGAAAAATCCAGAGAATCATCAGATGTTACTTCAAAATCTTATACTCCACAAAATTGGAAAATCTAAAGGAAATGGATAATTGTCTGGATAAGTATTGCATACCAAAGTTAAATAAAGACCATATAAGCAATTTAAATACACCAATATCCCCTAAGGAAATAGAAACAGTCGTTGAAAGTCTCCCACCCCCCCAAAAAAAAAACCACAGGCTCAGATGGTTTCAGAACAGAATTCTACCAGATGTTCAAAGAAGAGCTAGTACCAATACTCTTCAAATTGATCCATACAATAGAAACAATAGAAACATTACCAAACTTCAGTTTTCAGCTGGTAATACAAGTTAGGATAGAAAGTGAATTAGGTACACCACTTTGGACTCACCAAAATAGGATAAATAATGAAGTATTTTCTCTGAATTTGTCAAGTGTTTGTGGACTGGACATTGTTAATGTAATTCTTGACTGTATATATTGTATATAGTTATTATACTTACTGTATATAGTTTTTCTTATATTAGCTATAACCTTTTTATTTTATATCAAAAAGGGGAAATGTGGTGATTTATTTTTTGTAATCTAGGAAATAAAGCTTGTCTGAAGATCAGAGGACAGAGCTAGCCACAGAGTTAGCCATAGAGGTCAGGCAGTGGTGGCACATACCTTTAATCCTTGTACTCGGGAAGCAGAGGCAGAGATCCGTCTGGATTTTTGTGAGTTCAAGACTACATTGGGCTGCATGAGATTAATCCAGTCTAAAAGAGACAGTGGTAGCACACACCTTTAATTCCAGAACTAGGAGGGTTGAGACAGGAAATGATATGGCTGGACAGAGAAAGGAATAGAAGGCCAGAAGAGACAGGAACTCTTGCTCTTTTAAGGAGTTGGTGAGGTAAGAGGTGGTGGCTGTGACTTACTCTGTTTCTCTGATATTTTGGCTTTCACACTGATGTCTGGTTCCTGGTTTTTATTATAAGACAAAATTAGGATTCATGCAACAGTCTAGGTAAAATTTTTTTCCCAAATATGCAAGCCAACTATCTGTTAATCTGCAAGGATGTTTGACTTTCATATTCCTATTTCTATATGCTAATAATTTATCAACCAAGAATTACAGAGACATTAGTCATATCAATGAATAGACTAAAATACATTTAAGTATTTTCATTGATGAGAATGTGAATTATAATATTCATAATAAACTAGCCTCTTGGTTATAATATGAGCAAAGAAGACTAAAAATAACAAAATTATCCTGTACTGTCTATCAAAGCTTTAAAGAGGCACACAATACCACAATACATGAGAGTGATAAGATGCATTCAGATATCTATAGACTAAAGTTCAATATTGAAGTAATCATCTTAATGGCTAACACCCTGCTCATGTTAGTGGAGATGCTACAAGGAACTATTGTTCCATATTTGAGAAAGTTTATTATTCTTGATTTTTATAAATTCTTTTGCAGATATATGGAATCATATAATAGATAGTGATCTCACACTTATTTGAAAATGGAACAACCATGAACTCACTATGAAGCAGCATAGTCATAATTCATGCCTGAAGTTCTAGAAAAGTTTTTCTGCATTTTAAATCTAAATCCAGATTACAGTAAAAATTTTAATTGGTCCCATCATGCTTATGTCAATTTACGGAGACCTAAACAGGATCTAGGTTTTACATTATTTCAGGTAGGCATTGTTTTCTGATAGGTCTGTTCTTCCTAGAAGACAGTCTAGTTTGTATACAGTTTAAAACTATACTATAATGAAGAAGACCATAGTGTCTTTTGTTATATGTGATGTCTTGAGCATAAATTACACACTGATAACATGTGACACCACACTCCCTTAACCATTATCCATTAGACTGCAAGAAGGCTTTAATTCCATGTTCAGCTGATGTTTTTGCCAGGTAAGCAATAGCATGTGAGTTCTTCACTGGACATACTTCTCTATAAGTACCAGTGCAGATGTAATTCTAAATGGTCTTATTAAATAAGAAGCACAGAGACAAATAAAGAGTTGAAAGTCCAGAGATCAGAGCAGTAGCCAAGAGCTAAGACCACCTTGTCTTACCACTCGCTGCTGTCCTTCCCGTGAGAGAGACCTTCTTCCTGTGTCCTGTCTTTTTATTGCCTTTCTGTTCTGCCTTCACATTGGCTCTAAACCTAAAAACATGACTTCCTCATCACTGCCTGTCTATACAAACCTCCAGGTCTCTATGTTTGGTACTGGGATTAAGGGTATGTGTCACCATGGTGGCTCTGTACTTGAACACACAGAGACTCTGCCTGCCATGTGATTGGATTAAGGGCATGTGCCAGACTTCTGCTTAATGGCTATGACCACTGATCTCCAGGTAACTTTTTTATTAACATACAAATAAAATCACATTTCAGCACAAATAAAATATCACCATATACCAGGGAGACTATCTGAAATAAATTGATAAATTTACTTGAATTAAGGTTCATGGAATAAAAAAAAGACAGCAAGATTAAAATACACATGCACACATACATACACACACACACAGACACATACACACACACATACACGCATACAACTGAATAGAACTGGAAAACATAATATTGTCTAAAAAAGCTACTCAAGGAAATGCATGTGTGGTACAATATCCCTTAAAAGTGGAATATAAAGAATTAATTTCATGGAATATGCACACAGAATAGTACTTATGAATATATTTATGAAGAAATAATGTACAACAAGGAGAGAGTTTGTAATTGGGTATAATATGAATGTTTGAGATGATGTATATGCTATATACTCTGATATGATCATATATAATGAATTAATATATACAAAGTTCTTTATGAACCTTATAAATATGTATAGTCATATCAGAATTTAAAAAGTTACAAATTTGTCTTTTATTCAATCCCCTCTTTCAAAAATATGTCATTCAACCAAGAAGAAAATGAAGTTAAGATACTTGAGAAAAGAAAACCTCCTAATAAAAATATGCCTATTAAGCCAGAAGAATCCTGTACAATAAAACAACTTCTGGAAGCATCACGATCCCTGACTTCAAGCTCTACTATAGAACTACAGTAATAAAAACAACTTGGTACTGGCATAAAAACCAACATGTGGACCAATGGAATCGAACTGAAGACCCTGACATTGATCCACACATGTTTGAACACTTAATTTTTGACAAAGATGCCAAAACTATACAATGGAAAAAAGAAAGCATCTTTAACAAATGGTGCTGGTACAACTGGATGTCAACACATAAAAGATTGCAAATAGATCCATATCTGTCACCGTGAACACAGCTTAAGTCCAAGTGGATCAAAGACCTCAACATAAATCCTGTTACTCTGAACCTGATAGAAGAGAAAGTAGGAAGTAGTATTGAACACATTGGCACTGGAGATTACTTCCTAATATAACACCAATAGCACAGACACTGAGAGAAACAATTAATAAATGGGACCTCTTGAAACTGAGAAACTTCTGTAGAGCAAAGGACATGGTCAACAAGACAAAACGACAGCACACAGAATAGGAAAAGATCTTCACCAAACCCACATCTGACCGAGAGCTGATATCCAGAATATATAAAGAATTCAAGAAACTAGATATCAAAATACTTAACAGTCCATTTAAAAAATGGGGTATAGAGCTAAACAGTATTCTCAACAGAAGAAGCTCAAATGGCTGAAAGACATTTAAGGAATTGCTCAACATCCCCGCGGACTGAGATCAACCTGGTAGACTAAGTCCAGGTAGGTCCAGTCCCCTCCTCCCAGGAGAAAATATCTTAATAAAAAATATGCCTATTAAATTTCATTCAAAGGTTATATGGAGATGCATATATATTTATTGAAAATATGGTATATTTTAACATTGGCAATTGTAAAATTCTGTACCAAAAATGTAATGTAAATTTTGCAATTTAAAGGGCTAAATTTGGCATGAATTATACCCCAATAAGGATGTTAAAAAATGAAAGAACCAATATATGTAAGAATTCTTAGAGGAAAAATGATAATAGACAAGAAATTTGGTGCCATATAGAGGAAACAAGACATAGAAAAATGGACAAATATGGATTATTTTTCATAGTTTATTTAAAACATACATGCATGTGGCAGTAGTGATAAAAGTGTAATGTTTGCAATCAATTGATACTTGCAATAAATGTCAACAGAATGTATACAATTTAGAAATGCTATTTTCCTTAAATCCTAGTATCAAATAAAAGAGAATAGTGTTACTTGGCAGTAGTATAATCTCTGAAAATATTTCATGCAGACCTCTAAGAAAACAATAGGAGATTCTGAGGAATGAAATAAAAATAACATAAAAACAGCTGAGTGGTCATGGTGCATGCCTTTAATCCCAGCGCTCTGAAGGCAGAGGCAGGTAGATATCTGTGAGTTTGAGACCAGTCTGATGAACTAAGTGAGTTCCTGGACATCTAGGACTATTACACAGAGAAGCCATGTCTCAAAAAACCAAAATACAAATGAACAAACAACAAAAACATAAAAATAGATTATAAGCTGGGAAGTCAGGTCAGGGTGGTGAATTTGTTTAGTGAGTGGGTGGGTTTTTTCCATTTTCTCTTTCCTCTTCCTTCTACTCCTCCTCCTCCTTTGTTAAAATACAAAGCCTAAAATTTATTCTCATGAGATTGAAAAACTACAGTTTTTACCCTCTCTCTCTCTCTCTCTCTCTCTCTCTCTCTCTCTCTCTCTCTCTCTCTCCCTCCCTCCCTCCCTCTCTCTCTCTCTCTCTCTCTCTCTCTCTCTCTCTCTCTCCCTCCCCACTCTCTCTCCTCTCTCTGTTTCCATTTTGGAAGATGACTTTAGACACTGTTCAGCCCCATACCATACCTTATGTCAGATTGTCAGGCATTCCCATCACCAAAGCAGCTGCTTAGAACAATTTAGAAGAATCTTCTTGCAGTATCTTTGAAAGGGCTAGGCCCATCTTCATGGCAGCTAGCAGGGTGCTTTATTCAGGGGTCGCTCCAGGCAGCCATCCTTTATATCTGAATGTATTTTAATGCCTATGAAACAATCAATTTTATATATTGAGTGCCAGCCCTATTAAGATTTACAGTAGATCACTAAAGGAACATCTTATGGAATTGTAATCTAGTTGGAGATGAAAAACTAAATTAAGTGACATGAATGTCTCCAGCACAAAATGTGACAATTCCTTATTTTCCAACTTTAACTCTACATGACACAGACTGTGAGATCATTTTCCTTCTGCCATCTCCCTGTTAGTGGCACTGTATCTGGTAAGTAGTGCCATAAGTATTTTTAACAAATTCACGGATATATAAAGATCTATGTTCACTGAATATTTCTGATCAATCAGAATCTATTATATAAATGAGATTTCTATGCTGTTATTATTTTAACTGTTATCTAGTTGATTCATTTCAAGAAGGAATTTTTGTTCTAATGCTATGGGGATAATCAAACATGGGACCAGCAACTGAGCAGATGTGACTGATGAGTGACAGTAGTCTTTATGTTATATTAATTCACAAGCAAAGCAAGGGAGTCACCACATGCCATGAATGTCTTCCCAGGAATTGCACATGAGAATAAAGCAGAACAAGAAAACTTATAAGATGCCAGGAGGCAGACTTTGTAGTATCAAAAATACATTTTTTTTTAAGTTTCCCAGTTGAACACATGATTGTTTTTTTCTGAAAACTTCTATGATCTGACAAGAAATTGCAATGTATTGCTTAGCTCAGAAAGACATGCTCCTTATCCTTTTGATAAGAAGTATTTGTCTAAGGGAATTAAACTATCCAGCAAAATAAGGAGAAATTTGCACTTATTTCATTCATTCACATCTGTCCCCAATTGCCTACAATGTTGTGGTAGGTTAAAGTTAGACTTATTACACATTCATTTTCTCACTTCAAATGGAAGACTGCTGCTGTGTGTATCTCCAAACTAAGAAAGAACTATTCTCTAATGCTTTCTATCTTAATGAAAACACAGAGGTTATTGGCATACTTTCGGTTTTGATATTTAGTTCTGCAACAAGCAAGTTGATATTCACTTTATTCCATTTATTTCCTACATTATTTTTTGGGTATCATTAGAGGATTAAGTACATAGACTAGAAACTTGAAGACTTCTCGCTCCCATAATGTGCAAATTTTCCTTACAAAGATTTCAATCACAAAGTTTAATCATAATGTAGCCCCCTCTCCAAATGAAGCTAAGAGATGACATTTACTTTTCTACCACAGGACTGATTTTTTTTAATTTATCAAACTTTAGTAAACTGTATAAGAATGTTAGCCTCACCGGGCAGCGGTGGCACATGCCTTTAATCCCAGTACTTGGGAGGCAGACTCAGGGGGATCTCTGTAAGTTTGAGGCCAGCCTAGTCTACAGAGTGAGATCAAGGACAGGCACCAAAACTACACAGAGAAATCCTGTCTAGAAAAAACAACAAAAAAAAAACCCCAGAAGAAATAGAACAATACTTCATGGACCCATTTTGAAAATTAACTAGTTAAGTGGAAAATTTTATCTAGGTCCAGCCATAATGGAAAACTGCTCATTAAAAGTTAATTTTTACAAATCCTAAAATTATTTTCTCTATTTTTTATTCTATAACTGTAGGCTTTCCAGATAATGATATAGCATGCATTACTAAACCCTCTCTCATAAGATAAGGAATGAACATTTGGTTAAAATTTACTATAAGTAAAGTTATATTTAGATGTTTCATGACCCATTGAGGTGTATATAACCATTGTGACATTCCTTCTAATTTGCTTTTATTTCCATTCTATTCCACTTTATCAAATTTAAATTAAGGCTTATTTATTATGGCAATACCTACCTGTTCTTTTACATTGGAGATGCTAAAGAAAGAACATCAAATTTTATTTAAGATAAAATTATCCCTGAGTCAGGCAGATTTCTTTCAGTCTGTTTGAATGCATAATAACAAACACATAGTCACCAGTAATGAATCAATGTCTTATTAAGGAAAGAAATCAAAGCTCCTTTGCTTGGTGTCATTCAACTAAGAGAAAACTCATATTTTAGTTATCTGTTTTACTCTCTCCATGTCTTCTGTTCATTCTGTCTGATGCATGGATACAAATCTATACCTGTTTGAATGCTATCTTGAAAATTTGTCCTCATGTCTGTGTTTGTATGTCTGAGTAGATTTGTCTGTAACAAAGGACTTTGTGTAGTCTTTTATTGAACAATACAGAAAGTAACACATGGAGATGGAATGAGAGATCTTGTACAGAAATATTTATCAGAGTTTTCTGAAGGATTAAGTCACTAATTCCAACTGATCATAACAGACCAATATAACATACAATCCTACAAACATTATTGTCTATCAAGCAATATTTGTATGCTAGATATTTTCAATATTCATAATTAATATTCATTTTATGAGGTTGCTTTCAATCTATATTTGCTGTTAACAGCAAGTGAACACCATAATTCATGTACAAACAAACATACATTATTCTTGGATTGGGACAGGTACATAAATTAAGATTACAGCTATGAAAAAGCTTAGGTTATAAAAGTTGATTACATGGGAAATCCAAGGCAATTAAAATTTGTTGCTACCTGGAAAACAGGACCCCAAGAAAGACACAGGGATTGCCCAATGACAGAGAAATGGAATGAGATCTACATGAACAGCCTGGACATGAGTGGGGGTAGTGAAGGGCGAGGGTCGAGGGAAAGAGAGCTTGGGTGAGTGAGAGATCCCAGCTGGATCAACAACAGAGAGGGAGAACAAGGAATAGGAGACCATGGTAAATGAAGACCACATGAGAATAGGAAGAAACAAAGTGCTAGAGAGGCCCACAGAAATCCACAAAGATACCCCCACAACACACTGCTGGCAATGGTCGAGATACAGCCTGAACTGACCTACTCTGGTGATGGGATGGCCAAACACCCTAATTGTCGTGCTAGAAACCTCATCCAACTACTGAGGGATCTGGATGCAGAGATCCATGACTAGGCCCCAGGTGGATCTCTGGGAGTCCAATTAGCGAGAATGAGGAGGGTTTATATGAGAGAGAATTGTTGAGACCAAGGTCGGATAAAGCACAGAGACAAATAGCCAAACAAACGGAAACACATGAAATATGAACCAATGGCTGAGGGGTCACCAACTGGATCAGGCCCTCTGAGTGGGTGAGACAGTTGATTGGCCTGATCTGTTTGGGAGGCATCCAGGCAGTGGCACTGGGTCCTGTGCTCAATGCATGAGTCGGCTGTTTGAAACCTGGGGCCTATGCAGGGTCGCTTGGCTCGGCCTGGGAGGAGGGGACTGGACCTACCTGGACTGAGTCCAACAGGTTGATCTCAGTCTGTGGGGAAGGCTTTGCCCTGGAGGAGATTGGAATGGGGGGGCGGGCTGGGGGGAAGGTGAGGGGGGCGGGAGGAGGGAGAACAAGGGAATCTGTGCCTGTATGTAGAACTTAATTGTATTGCAAAATAAAAATTTAAAAAAAAATGAAAAAAAATTTGTTGTTACATTTTTCTCTTAAAGGCAAGTTAAAAAAAAAAAAAACATTTGAGTCCACTGTAGACTAGCAGTCTTAACTGATCTTGAGGTGTATTATTAATTCTGGCTGTGAGGTACATCAACAATTCTAGTCTCTTGGAATGCCAGAGACATTTTTATCATGTTGCTACCACAGATTTTAATAATCCCATAATAACAATTATACAGTATATAAAAATATGTTCATGAACCAACCTTACTTTATTAGAAAGAGGGAACGAGACCAGTATATTCACTCACTGTCAATATGCATCTTTTAGGAAAAGATGTTCATGTAAAAGAGTACAGTTGAGTAAGTCAATTATGAAATATTTAATATGACATATTTCACAATCCCATATGAATAACAATGCTCCATGAAGTAACATATAATTTAAAATTTAAATATGAACAAATTTAAGAGCTCTCTTGTACATGGTTATAATACTTAATAGCAATATATCATTGTATTTTAGAAAGATGCTAAGAGTTAAAATTTTAAATTGTTCTCAGTAAGACAAAAACAGAGAAATAAATTCATGTTGGTTTATAATATAGAGACTTTAAAAAACAAAAACAAGGTTAATATGTAAAATTTTACTTGTAAATTTAGAATTTTTTTAAATATCAGTGATCTACATAGGATATATATAATGCTAAACCTTATCTTCATTATAGTTATCCTATAGTCACTAAAGTGTTACTTATGAACAACTACTATTGCATTATGTATTAGTAGTCCAAAGCAATATTATAACTGTGTGATACTGTAGCAATCTCCATTTTTTCATACTACTGCTGCATAATTGTACTGTGTATATACAGAATTCACTGCTTGTATTTGTTGATTTTGCAGAAAACATATCATTAAAATTATGTATTATTTGCATGTATTAATTATAAAGAATAATCAAGTTATGTCATTTCTATGTTACATGACTAACATTATAAAAACTTATAAAAAAGCTCTTCTCTCACATCTATCATTTACCTTGCTAAAGCTATCACATGCTCAAATTCTTCCACTTCCCTGTTAAGATTTATAGAATCATTAAAATCTGTCATTCAAATTCCTGTAAACCATATTTTATGAATTGTCATAAAATTGAAACCATTCTTAAAAGATGCATTCATTTTAGTTAAAATAAAATATGGCTTCCCAGAAATGGATATTAATGATTTCCATTTTTATTGTCTCATAGTAAATTATAGTAATAAAACTTACAGAGGCAATAATATATTTCTTAGTTTAAAAGTAGATATTCAGGGATGAATCATAATGCTTTATCATGTCAGGCCTCACTGGCTAAGTGTATTTCTCCATTTGCATTTCATGAGATTTTCTTTCAAAGAACCTGGCAAATATTTCATTTTACTGTCATTTATAATTTATGTAATATCAACATAAGTACATGTAATATTTTTTCTTTGATCATTGGGCAGTGATATATAGTTTTGATTATAATACAGTAGGCATTGTAAATGTTACATAGTCTCTATCAAATTATAGATAATTATTAAGAAAATGAAATGTCATCAAAATGAAAATAACCCCCAAATCCAAAAGAACAAGTAAAGGAAGATTTATATTAATATGTTAAACATATAATAAATAAATATATATTATAATATATATTACTATATAATATATATTATCCAGAATTTTTATATATATTTATAGGTTTACACTCAACAATTCAGTCTTTTACACCTTTTTTATTTTTTGGAGTATCACTTTAAATTTTTATTTTTTTTATCAGCATGAGGTTTGCCTGCATGTATGAATGTGCACCTCTACCTGTTGCCCGTGGGGGCTAAAATCCTCTGTAACTGGAGATGCAATGGCTGTGAGTCACCACTCGAAATGTGTACTTGGAACAATACCCTGGTTCTCTGCAAGAGCAGGAAGTGTTCTTAACCAGTCCCACAAACCCTTTAATATCTTAACTATTGAACCATCTTTCCAGCTGTGTATCATCTTAGAAAATCTCAATGTGGTAATTTCTACCTTCCTTTCCATGACTACATTTTTCCATTAAATGGACAGTATGAGTTCTTCAGATATTCCAGCACTGCTAGATCCAATCTCCTTATCACTTCTATGGCTGCCACTGAATTGCATAAATTAAATCTGTGCTGTGCCAGTTCTAACACATTTTCTGTTTTGATATAATCTAGAAATCTGTTTTGTTCATGTTTTAATAAGAGAGTGTCTCATTTTTCAGTCATGAATCTACTCTTATCCTCCCAATGACAGCATTTATTTATAAAAGCTGTCTTTCTTATGTAAACAATCAAATTTGAAATGCTTAGGTGAAAGACAAACTTTAACATTTTTACATATTTTTTGTTTCATAGTCTGTACTATATTTGAACATGATCATTTCTGATTCAGGTACATACATACAGATGACTATTATAAAATCTTATATAAAATTATAAGTCCATCAGCATTTTATTAGAATAATTATTTTTCTGAAAAGTTAAGCACTTTTATTCTATTAAGATTTTATCTTTAAGAAAATGTTATATATTTTTATATTAAGTTTTTTAATGAGAAAATATTAGTTTTAAAGGATGGTTCTTTCTTGTCCTCTTTTATGCCTTTTTAACCAATTATTTGTTTGGCTTTTCTTTGGATTTTCAGGTGTTTTAAGCCTACGTTTAGGGTTGTGCTACAAATATATGTCAACTATTTCTCCATGTTACATTGTACATTATTACGTAGAATGCCCCATTACACTGTAGAACGGATCTTAATGGGTCTTATTAAATAAATTCAAACCTGAAACCAGGTATTGGGGTGAATTCTGGAAGATCAGAGAAGCAGAACAAGCCACAGCTTCCTCACCTCATCAATTCCTCGGCTGATTCTGTTTCCTCAGACTGGAAGACTCTGAGTTCTCATCCAAATGGATCTCAGCTGAACTGCTGCTAAAGGCCTAAAAGCTTAACCAGACTCTAGTTTCTGGTCCTCATGCCTTAAATACCTTTCTGCTTCCTGCCATCATTTCCTGGGACTAAAGGCTCTTGTTACCTTAATCATGGATTAGGTGGAAGAAAACTTAATATACACAAAAGAAGAGAGTTTTCTCATTATCTTACAACATAGTGAAAGATTAAATTCAAGGCCACAATGGAAATAGCTCTTAATTAGAGGAGGTGATAGTTCATCAACTAGCATGAACATCCAATTTAAACTAACTTATACCAGTAACACATGCCTTTACATTTAATCAGATAATAACTTGCCAAAAAGGAACATCCCCAAAAAACCTTGGGGAAAGGTTTTTGTTTTTGTCTTTTAGGAGAATGAAGGTTAAGGAATCTGAAGAACACTGGAAAAATGAGACAACTGAAGAAAAGGGACAAATCATCTGTCCCAAGAAACAGAGTGAAATGGCATATGAGTATATTATCTAAAAAATTTTATGTCTTCCTAAATGTTTGTTTCTGCTTTTCTCTAAAGATTTGACACTATTGGTATTCTAATAGTCCCAGTTCAATTAAAATTTAAAGCTGACTTTGGAGTTGGAGAATGGCTTTCTCCTTCTTTAAACTCAAGCATGTTGTTAAAAGGAAAATGCAAACTCCCTGTATCATGCCAGAAGAAAAGAGCCATCTTCTGCTATGGGACAGGAGAAAAGCCAAATTAATTAAGGTACTATTCTATTACTAATCTCAACTCTTTGATTCTATTCTGATTCTTTAAACTTTTCTTAAAGTATGAATTTTATATCAAAATTTACAAGATTAATATATATATATATATATACACACACATATTAAACTTTGTTAAGATATGAATGGTCATATAGAGTACTACTAATTCTAGAAAGAAAAAAGACTTCAATTAGCTGCATATATATGTCTTTGTGTTCAAGTCTCTTATCAGTTTTCTGCAGGAATTCACAGCCAGGCCTAACATCAACTGAAGTCTCCAGGAAGAAGATGTGGACCCACAACAACAACAATTCCACATGGACAATAATAAAATTACTAAGCTGACAAACATCATCTACAGATGAGCTTTCAACTACAAAGTGCTCAGAACAATTTTGAGAAGGCTAGCTGAGATGATCCAGTCTCAAAGACTACTTATAAGGATTTGAGATAAACCATGAACTTTGGCATTATACACAGACTGGATAATGAAGGATATAGTTACCTTTCCTAGAATTTGACAATTAACCTAAAATTTTTCTTTTCAGCATAAAGATACCTTCGCCCATACCCAGCAGGAAGCAATTTTAAGAATATGACGCCCACATTCCCAAAGAGGTGGTGTAGGGTAGGTTTTTTTTGTTTTTTTTTTTTTTTGGTCTTTATATGGGTTTTGGGTCTGGGATAATTTTCATTGATTAGGGGGGTTGTCAAGGGTTAGGAAAAGGGCTAAGCAAAGGAGCTTAGATTTAAAATTCTTGTTTAAAAAAAAAGAAAGAAAAGAAAAGAAAATGTAAATACTTTACATTGGATTGGATTGTTTTATATTGTATACAAATTATATATATTGAAATTGATATTGTTAGAAAATGATATATGTATATTTCTAATTGTACTTATACCATTCATTTAACAATGTAATGCAATTTTCTGATCCTTGAATGTTATTATTACCAACTATTAGGATATAAAGAAATGAAAGTTAGTAGTTAGACATTATAATAGAAATTGTAGTCATATTAGGTATGTTTTCAAATTGAGCAGATGTATTTTAGATAGACAGGTCATCCTCAAACACTTCAGAGATCTACAGACTATGACATTTAAAATGTTTTAATAACTTAGAAAATTTTTCTTTTTTGTTATGACTATGAGACATGTCGGCTCCTGGCAGTACCAATCTACTTCAGAGAAAATACGGACATTGAAAAAAACTGCAATTGGGGTTAACTTTCATTGTGGCAAAAGTTAGCCACTGGACAACAAAGTATCCTCAAATCAACTGCTGACAAACAGGACAGACAGGACACGAAACAAAGGACTACCGATTCTTGCCAAAACAAGTGTGGTTATGACTTTATCAAAAGGCATCTTCTGAGGCCAGGACAATATGGCACCATCCCTGAAGTGGCCTTCACAATCCGGAAGAGGTACAGTGCCCTTTTCTTCGAAGGCAGCTGAACAGGCAGTGGGCTGATGGCTTCTGATGTGCAATGGAACAGCAGCTGGAACAGTTATTCTTGAAGAGTAACTAAGCTCACGCCTCTCAATAGTAGAATGGCATTTATAGAGGGATGTGGAGAAGAATGGGATGCTGAGATGAAGCCATATATACACAGCCAAGAAGAATGGACAGCTGAATTAAAAAACCATCAATAATTTCCAGAATTTAAAATCCTGAATCATGACATGACATTAGTGGAATTCAGGTGTTTCTGGTACATGGACTGCTCTCACCCAACGTGAGGTCGAACTGTTGACCTTGTGTACATCCTACTTCACAAATGAGTATGTCAGATATGCTAAGCCTATAGACTGAAGATGATGCCCCAACACTGCGGAGAAACCTCAGGTGACTGTCCAGGCAGCTGGCTGTTTCTGTCAATTCACAATTTTTTGGAAGTTGCTTGCATATACTTCCTGTTTTTATTTTTGTTAGCTAATATTATTTCCTTCTTGGATCTCTGAGGGAGTTGAAGATTAGTTAGTTATAGTTGAAGTTTAATTAGGATAGAAAGTGAATTAGATACATTTTGGACATAGCAAAATAGCATAGATAATGGAATTATTTTCTCTGAATTTGTCAAATACAAATGGACTAGACATTGTTTAGGTATTTATTATTTGTATATATTATATATAGTTATTGTACTTTTGTATATAGTTTTTCTTATGTTAGTTATAAGCTTTTTCCTTTTTTCTTTTTATTAAAAGAGAAAAGGGGAAATATGGTGATAATTTGTTTTGTACGAAAATATTTTTTGTATGTTAATAAATAATGTTGCCCGGGGGTCAGAGCTATTAGCAAGCCGTAGGAAAGCCGGGCAGTGGTGGTGAACGCCTTTAATCCCAGCACTTGGAAGGCAGAGCTAGGTATATCTCTGTGTGTTGAAGGATACAGCCAGCATTGGAGACACACGCCTTTAATCTCAATACCAACCATAGAAGAACTGGAGGTCTGTATAGACATTCAGTGATGAGGCGGTCATGTGGTTGGGTTTACAACCAATGAGAAGGCAGAACTGAAAGTCTTTATAAAGACTTTAACACAGGAAGTAGCTCTCTTTCGGAGAGGTAGGACCACCACAGGAGGAAGGGTAAGGTTTTACCTTTTAGCTCTGACCTCTTGGCTTTCTTCTTTGCATTGCTTCTGTGTTTCTTATTTAATAAGATGGTTGGTTACATCTACAGAGAATGGTAACAGACCTTAGAGCAATTAACAAAGTAAGTCAGGCAATGACCTCTCTATAATCTGGAATTCCTTTGCCTACTCTGTTACCTAAAGGATAGCCTCTTATAGTTATTGATTTAAAAGATTGTTTCTTTTCAATATCCTTACAAGAAAATGACAGAGAAAGATTTGCCTTCACAGTACCTACTTATAATAATTCTCAACTGGTTAAGAGATATCAATGGAGGGTTCTCACACAGGGAATGTTGAATAGCCCAACCCTGTGCCAATATTTTGTACAACAGCCATTGGAAGTGACATGTAAAAAATTTCCTAAGTCTATAATTTATCATGATATGAATGATGTTTTATTAGCTGACTCAATTGCAGATACTTTTAAAGAATGTTTGAAGAAGTAAAGAAAATTTTGCCTTGTTGTGGATTACAAATTGCTCCTGAAAAGATACAAAGAGGAGATTCCAGTAATTATTTAGGATATAAAATAGGTCTACAAAAAATTAGACCCCAAAAGGTGCAAATTATGAGAGATTGATTATGGACTATTAATAACTTTCCCAGATTATTTGGAGACATTTCCCAGCTATGAACTATTGCTGGGGTAAAAAAATGATGAATTGAATAATTTGTTCAACACCGTAGAAAGTGACAAGAACTTAAATAGTCCAAGAGAATTATCACCTGAAGCTGAGAAAGAATTGGCCTTGGTAGAAAAGAAAGTACAGGAAGGAAATGATGATCGTGTCAATCCAAAGCCGGATTGCATTTTAGTTATTTTACACTCTAGGCATTCTCCTACAGAAATTTTAATACAGAGGGAAGATATTATATTGGAATGGATATTTCTACCAAATAATCAGAGTAAAAAATTAAAAACTTATGTGAAAAAGGTCTCTGACTTGATTTTAAAAGGAAAATTGAGACTTCGTCAATTAGCAGGAATAGACTCAGCAGGAATTGTCATACCTTTAACTAAGGATGACAATGAAAAATTATGGGCAGAAACTGAACCTTGGCAAAGAGCTTGCAGTAATTTTTTGGGAGAGATTAACATTAAATATGCCCAAAGCGGTAGAATTGAACTTCTAAACAATGCTGATTGGATTTTGCCTCATATTGTACAGGAAACACCCATATCTGGAGCTCATACATTTTATACAGATGCAAACAAATAAGGAAAGGCAGGTTACAAATCAGAAAATTTAAGTAAAGTGGTTCAAAGTTCTTATAATTCAGTTCAAAAATCAGAATTGTATGCTATTGTGTTGGTATTAATGGATTTTTCAGAACCTTTCAACATAGTTACTAACTCTCAGTATGCTGAAAAAGTGGTATTACATATTTAGACTGCAGAATTTATCCCTGATTAGTCAGAATTAACTTCACTATTTATTCAGTCACAAGATATAATCAGGAATAGGAATCGTCCCTTATATATAACTCACATCTGATTCCATATGGGTCTGCCAGGCTCTTTAGCACAAGGTAATGATGAGATTGATAAATTATTGATAGAAAATGTGCTGGAGGCCTCAGAATTTCATAAAAAAAACCATCATGTCAATAGTAAAGTACCAAAGGGTACTCAGAGGAATGAAATCTGGCAGATGGACATGTTTCACTTTGCAGAATTTGGAAAATTGAACTGTGTACACCATATCATTGATGCTTATTCAGGATTTCAATGGGCAACTGCTTTGACTTCTGAAAAAGGTAATTCTGTAATCACTCATTTGCTAGAAGTTATGGCCATCATGGGTATACCTGCACAAATTAAAACTGATAATTCTCCAGCATATGTCTCTGTTAAAATGACAGTTTTTTTGCTTATTACAATATAAAGCATATTACAGGTATACCACATAATCCTACAGGCCAAGCAGTTATAGAAAGATCAAACAGAACTCTAAAGGATATGCTAAATAAACAGAAGAGGTAACAAAAACCCCCAGAAATGATTCTAAATGCTCTATTAACTTTGAATTTTCTCAGTCCTAATGAGAAAGGAACAACAGCTGCAGAGAGACATTGGATAATAGAAAAAAAAACTACAGAGTTAAATCAGCCTATATACTTTAAGGATGTGCTGACCTCAGAATGGAAACCAGGATGTGTTATGTCGGGGACGAGGTTTTGCTTTTGTTTCCACAGGAGAAGATAAGCTGCAGATACCATCAAAATTGGTAAAGGTTCGATTTGAACAAGAGAGACCTCTTAATTAGAAGAGGTGATAGTTCATCAATCAGCATGACCATCCAACTTAAACTAACATACCATTAACACATGCCTTTTTAAAAATCAGATATAACTTGCCAGAAGGGAACCTCCCCAAAGTTGGTCTTGGGAAACGGTTTTTGTTTTTGTCTTTTAGGAGCATGAAGGCTAAAGAATCTGAGAAACACTGGACAAATGAGACATCTGAAGAAAATGGCAAATCATCTAAAAAAGTCCCAGAAAAAAGAGCAAATTGGTCTATTAATATATCTTCAATAAAATTTCATAAGTCTTCCTAAATGTCTGTTTCTGTCCTTCTCTAAAGACACTTAACACAAATGGTCTTCTTGTAGTCCCAGTTTAATTAAAAATTAAAACTGGCTTTGGAGTTGGAGAATGGCTCTTTCCTTCTTTAAACCCAAGCATATTGTTAGAAGGAAATGCAACCTCTCTGTATCATGCCAGAAGAATGAGCCATCTTCTGATGTGAGACATGAGAAAAAATTTAAGGGACTGTTCTATTGCTTCTAATCTCAATTCTTTGATTCTGTTCTGATTCTTTAAACCTTTCTTAAAGTATGAATTTTATATCAAAATTTATAAGATTAATATATATGTATATGTATATATATTTTAAACTTTTGTTAAGATATTAATGGTCATATAGTGTACTAACTAATTCTACAAAAAGGCTTCAATTAGCTGCTTATACATGTTTTTGTGTTCGAGTCTCTATCAGTTTTCTGAAGGCAGTCATGACTAGGCTTAACATCAAATTTGAAATCTCCAGAAAGATGATGGGGCCCCACAACAACAATTCCACATGGACAATAATAATACCACTAAGCTGAAAAATATCACCTACAGATCAGCTTTGGACTATGAACTGCTCAGAGCAATTTTGAGATGGCTACCTGAGATGATCCAGTTTCATAGACTACTTGAACAAGGACTTGAGATAAGCCCTGAACTTTGGCATTATAAAAAGGCTTGACAACAAATGATATAGCTACCTTTTCTATAATTTGACAATTAGCCCCAAATTTTTCTTTTCAGGATAAAGATGCCTTTGCCCACAACCAGCAGGAAGCAATTTTTAAAAAAACGATGCTCACATTCCCAAAGAGGTGGTGTGGGGTGGGTGGTTTTTAGTTTTTTAATGGGTTTTGAGTTTGGAATAATTTTCATTGTTTAGGAGGATGGTTACAAGTTGTTGTTAATCGTTAAGAAAAGGGCTAAGCAAAGGAGGTAAAATTTAAGGTTTTTGTTTGAAAAAAAAAAGAAATATATAGAAATGATATAATAGAGGGTAGATTATTGAATTTACTCTGAAAAGTTAAGAGAAAATATAGATAGGATATAGATAAAAAGATAGATTATTGAATCTACTTTTAAAATACAATTACTACATTTAAATACTTTACATTGGATTAGATTTTGTATATTGTATACAAATTATATATATTGAGATTGAGATTGTTAGAAAATGTTGTATGTATATTTCTAATCTTGTTCAGGATATTGTACTAAGACATTTCAATTAACAATGTAATGCAAATTGCTAATCCTTGAATGTTATTATTACCAACTATTAGGATATAAAGAAATGGAAGTTAGTAGTTAGACATTGTAATCACACTTTTAGTCATATTAGGTATGTTTTCAAGGCTGAGCAGATGTATTTTAGATAGACAGGTGATCTTCAAACCCTTCAGAGATCTACAGAATATGGCATTTAAAATGTTTTAACAACTTAGAATTTTTTATGACTATGAGACATGTTGGCTCCTGGCAGCACCAATCTACTTAAGAGAAGATATGGGCATTGAAGAAATTGCATATGGAGTTAACTTTCATCATGGCAAAATTTAGCCACTTGACAACAAAGTGTCCTTGAGTTGACTGCTGACAAACAGGACAAAATGAACAGACAGGACAAAAAACAAAGTACTACCGATTCTTGCCAAGACAAATGTGGTTGTGGCTTTAGCAACAGTCATCCTCTTAGGCTAAGACAATGTGGCACCATAGCTGAAGTGACCTTTACAATCTGGAAAAGGTACAGTGCCCCTTTCTTCAAAGGCAGCTGAACAGGCAGTGCACTGATGGTTCTGATATGCAGTGGAACAGTAGCTGAAACAGTTATTGTTGAAAGAGTAACTAGGCTGACGGAGTCTAACCTCTCAACAGTAGACTGGCATTTAATAAAAGAGATGAAGCCACCCACAAGCTGAGAAGAATGGACAGCTGAATTCCAAAACACCAACAATTTCCAGAATTTAAAATTCTAAATCATGACAGGACACTAGTGGAATTCAGGTGTTTTTGGTAAGGGGACTACTCTCACCAAATGTGAGGTCAAACTGTAGGCCTTGTGTATATGCTACTTCACAAATGAGTCTGTCAGATATGCTAAGCCTATATGCTAAAGATGATGCCCCAACATTGTGGAGAAACCTTGGGTCCAGGCAGCTGGCTGTTTCTGTCACCTCACATGTTTTTGGAAGTTGCTTGTTTGCACTTCCTGTTTTATTAGGTAATGTTATTTCCTTCTTGGGTCTCTGAGGGAGTTGAAGATTAGATAGTTATGGTTATAGTTATAGTTAGTTGAAAATTAGTTATAGTTATTGTTTTCCTTGTTAAGAATTTCTGAAAAGAAACTCACTAAAGAGGTGTAAGAGTATAAATTTGAAAAACATTATAAGATAGTTCTCTGTTAGCAATATAAGTTAGGATAAAAAGTGAATCAGGTACATTTTGGACTTACCAAAATAGGATAAATAATGGAATATTTTCTCTAAGTTTGTCAAATATCAATGTCAAATAGACTAGACATTGTTGAAGCATTGCTTGCATATATTGTATATAGTTGTGTACTTGTTGTATATAGTTTTTATATTAGTTATAGCTTTTTTTCTTTTTGTTAGAATAAAAGGGGGAAATGTGGTGATATTTTATTTGTGATGAAATGTGATATTTTATTTGTATGTTAATAAATAAAGTTGCCTGGAGATCAGAGGTCAAATAGCCATTAAGCAGAAGTCTGGTGGTGGTAGCACATGCCCTTAATCCAATCACATGTCAGGAAGAGTCTCTGTGTGGTCAAGGACACAGCCAAGCATGGTGACACGAGCCTTTAATCCCAGTACCAACCATAGAACCCTGGAGGTCTGTATAGCCAGGCAGGGATGAGGAAGTCATGTGGCTGGGCTTAGATCCAATGAGAAGGCAGAATAGAAAGGCAATAAAAACACAAGTCAGGCAGGCAGAAACTCTCTGGAGAAGCTACTGCTGGTGGTAAGCTAAAACTAGTCATGGCTATTGTTCTGATCTCTTTGGCTATTTCCTCTGTATTTGGCTCTGTGTTTTTCATTTACTAAGACTTTAGAATTTCGTCTACAATTACCTTTGCTTATCTCACTACAATTCCATAAATTTAGATACTCATAAATAACACAAAACAATGTATTAGAGACATCTACAGAGCAGGAACTGTGTAATACTTCCTCTTACTGAGTAAATTAGCAAGTGATTCTCAATGAGTGACTAATAAAAATGTTTCTCAAAAGTATTTCTTAGAGGAAGCAGAAATGGACTCTCATCCTTCACTGAGCAAAGTGGTTTTCATGCTAGCACAAGGACAAAATTTCCAGTTCCCAGACTCACATAAAGCCACAGCAATCATCTGGAATCTCATTTTCCATTGGCAAGAAGAAAGGAAGTGACAGGAGTGTAGTGGGTAGCCATTCCAGCTTTGTTCTGGAAGTTCCAACCCCCATTGAGACTTCGGCAACTGTCGCGCCTACAAGGCAGGGCCAAGGGAGGCGCCTGGGAACCCGAGATCCGGATCGGCGAACGCTCTCTTGGTTCCAGGACGCTGGATGGTGGAGGTAGACAGAGGAGAGCTCCAGAGAACAACGCTGGACTGTGATACACCTTCCCCAGACCCCGCGACCTACCTATCCCTTAATTTGTAAGTTACGCCATTAAATAAATCTCCTTTTAACTACGTGGAGTGGCCTAAATAATTTCACCAATATCTGGCGCTCACGTGGGGCAAATCCCAAAAGCCTGGGTGGCTCCTGCCCTCAGCCTCCTCCCCGGCTAGCGGGTACCTAAACCCGCCTGCAAAGTTCCATATAACCAGGGAACACCTACACGGTTCCATTCCCGAAAAAGGGAGCAGCTAGTCCGGTCTCAGCTCCCTAGCTTAGCCCCGAGACAGCGAAAGAGGCACTCCCCAGCTTCCTGAGTGCACGCACGCCAGCTGCGGCTCGGCTCAGCCATCTTGACTCCAGCGAGCTGCAGTCAGCCAAGATCACCAGCAGGCCCTGCTTTGGAGCTGTACCATCGCCACCTGCTGGCTGAAATGTGCTACTACACCCCCCAAAACCACGAAAGGTAAGTAAAAGTACCTGATAATTTTACACCTTAAAATTGACTGACAAATTTTGAGTAATTCTGGTAATATGGCTGACAACATTACCTCACAAGAATTTGAAAACCTTTTTGCCTGTATGATGAATAACATCTTCCTGGAAATATACGACCTTCCTAAGGCATATCTGGCCTGTACCATTTTGGCATTCATCGTAATAATTCACACAGTGTTCAAACACTGGTTTAAAAACAAGAACAAAGATGAGTTATTATTGGGACTGATACAGGCTTTAAGCGAGAGCAATGACGGCTTACAGAAAAAGATTCTATCTCTGGAATCTGCTTTAATGGATAGCAATGAGACCTTAGAGAAAAAGATTCTCTCTCTGGAATCTGCTAACCAGGATTTACAGGCTTTCAAAACTAACAATGATGGCTTACAGAAAAAGATTCTATCTCTGGAATCTGCTTTAATGGATAGCAATGAGACCTTAGAGAAAAAGATTCTTTCTCTGGAATCTGCTAATCAGGATTTACAAAACAGGCTTGTACCAAAAATTGATCTTATTGATAATAAATGTGAATATTTAATGGACAGAACACTAACTCTCCAGACACTATATAAGGAAGAAAGATTATCATTAATTGATAAGATAAGGTCCATGGAATCATGTGTTTCTGAGGAACATAAAAACTTCTATGATTCCATGAGAAATCTGGAGTCCCTTGCCAGAGAGGAGGTTCACTCCATAGAACAGACCCTAGGTGCTCGTTTGCAGGCCTTAGAAGAAACTCTCAGTAAACATGACAAGGGACCTAATAAGCAGAAGGGCAAGACCATAGAGGTTGTAACATCTCCAAATGGCTCTCACACAATGGCTTATCCTGTTATCATCCATGAGAAGCCAGCGGATGACACACACCCCGAGCCATATAATACATATACATTACAACCAATTTCAACAAGGGACTTTAAAAATATAAAGGAAGCAGTAGTTACGTATGGGATACACTCCACATACGTAAAACAATTGTTAAATTCATGGTCTACCTCACATAGAATCATCCCAGATGACTGGCATCAGTTGATTTCAGCTGTTCTAGAATATAGTCAGCAGCTACAGTGGAAAAGCTGGTTGAGAGAAGAGGCAAAAAATTTAGAACAACAAGGTAAACTCAGAGGTTTTGTGATCTCCCAAGATCAAATACTTGGTGAGGGATGTTTTGCTGACAGGAATGTACAAGCCATTTATGATGAACATACAATATCCCTATGCCGTACAGCAGCTCTAAATGCTTGGGAAAAAATTCCAGAACCTGGAAAACCAACTGAGGTATACACAAAGATATTTCAGGGACCGCACGAACCCTTCACTGATTTTTTACAAAGACTGAACACAGCTATAACAAGAGCTGTATCAGATAAAGAATTAAGAAAAGTATTAACTGAGTCCTTGGCATTCGACAATGCTAATGCAGAATGCAGAAGAATACTTACACCATTAAAGATCAGATCAGCTCCTTTGGAAGAATGGATTCAGTATACTAATGGTGTTGAGTCTCGTAACTACAGTAATGAGGCTTGGATAGGAGAGACAAATCCCAGAGGTGAAAGAAGGCCCCGTGTTACCAAATGTTTTAAATGTGGTACACCAGGTCATATAAGTAAAAACTGTACATGGGGTACTCCTAGGAGTAATACTCCTTTTAGGAATAGCCTAAACAGGAGACCCCAACCACCTCCCGGATTATGTAGAAGGTGTGGCAAAGGCCGACATTGGACCAGTGAGTGCAGATCAAAAATAGATATACGAGGTAACCCTTTACTGGCGGGAAACGCCTCAGGGGGTCTCTTGCAGGCCCCCAAATCAAATGTAGTACGAACATTCCCAGCCACTGTGGAAGAAATTCCTCTCCAGGACAACTGAATAAACCACTGCCTAATGTAAAAACCGATACTGCAATGGATGATAAAACAGCTCTGATGGATGGATCACAGTTTACAAAGAACACTATAAAACAAATATTTTGGCAGACTTCCATAAATGGTCAAAGACCAAAGCTTAGAATTCGAATTAATGGCCTGGTTATGGAGGGACTGGTAGACACAGGTGCAGATGTGACTATAATTACACCAAAATCATGGCATCCGAATTGGCCTCTTCAAGAGGTAGATGTCCAACTTTTAGGGATTGGCACCCTATCTCAGATAAAACAGAGTTCGAGATGGGTTGAATGCATAGGGCCAGAAGGACAGAGAGGAAGACTGAAGCCATATGTAGCAAATGTAGCAGTAAATCTTTGGGGCCGAGATCTGTTACAACAGTGGAATACCCAGATTAAAATTCCTACACTTTCAGAAAAAGAATACAGACCAATGCATGTTTCTAGGAATAATATCATCGCATGCTATAAAAATCAGGCACCAACCATTCAGGCTGTTCACAAACAGAGCACAACTGCTGTTGAACTCTCAGAAGTACCAACTGCCTTACCTTTAAAATGGCTAACTAATAAACCTGTCTGGGTTGGACAATGGCCTTTGACAAAAGAGAAGCTACAAGCTTTAGAACAGCTGGTTCAAGAGCAGTTAAATGCTCAACACATTGAAGAATCTACCAGCCCTTGGAATTCTCCTGTATTTGTTATTAAAAAAAAGTCTGGTAATTGGAGAATGCTGACAGATCTGAGAGCTATTAATAAAGTAATTCAGCCAATGGGCTCCCTACAGACTGGGATGCCCTTGCCCTCTCTGCTACCTAAAGAATGGCCTATAATAGTTATTGACTTAAAAGACTGTTTCTTTACCATACCCTTACAAGAAAATGATAGAGAAAAATTTGCCTTCACAGTACCTAATTATAACAATTCTCAGCCAGTCAAGAGATATCAATGGAAGGTCCTCCCACAGGGAATGTTAAACAGCCCTACTTTGTGCCAATACTTTGTGCAGAAACCATTGGAGATAATTCGTGTAAAGTTTCCACAATCCATAATTTATCACTATATGGATGATATCCTATTAGCTGATCCAAAGTTAGATACATTAGAAAGCATGTTTGAAGAAGTAAAAAAAGTTTTGCCTCACTGGGGACTGCAACTTGCTCCTGAAAAAATACAAAGAGGAGATTCTATTAACTACTTAGGATATAAGATAGAGCTACAAAAAATTAGACCCCAAAAGGTACAGCTAAGGAGAGATCGATTGAAGACTCTTAATGATTTTCAAAAGTTATTAGGAAGCATTTCCAACTTACTGGGTATCATGGGAATACCCAAAGATGGACTACAAAATTTGGCTAATACTCTAGAAGGGGACAAAGAATTAAATAGTCCAAGAGAATTATCAGCCGAAGCTGAGAAGGAATTGGCTCTAGTAGAAAAGACAATTCGAGAAGCACATGTGGATCGTGTGGATCCAGAACTTAAATGCATTCTTGTCATATTCCCCTCCAGACATTCCCCAACAGGTATTTTGATGCAGAGGGAAGATATTATATTGGAATGGATATTCCTACCACGTAAACCAAATAAGAAATTAAAGACTTATATAGAAAAGATCTCTGATTTGATTCAAAAAGGTAAACTAAGACTTCGCCAGTTGACAGGAATGGACCCAGCAGAAATTGTAGTACCTTTAACTAATGAAGAAATTTCATCACTATGGAAAGATAATGAATACTGGCAGAGAGCCTGCAGTAACTTTTTGGGAGAGATTAACAACCACTATCCCAAAAGCAAGAGAATAGAATTTATAAAGAAAACCGAATGGGTCCTTCCTCACATTGTACGACAAAAGCCAATTTCTGGAGTCCTCACATTCTATACTGATGCAAATAAATCAGGGAAAGCAGGATATAAATCAGGAGACTTAAGTAAAGTGGTACAAAGTCCATACAGCTCTGTACAAAAGGCAGAACTGTATGCCATTCTTATGGTACTGATGGACTTCACAGAACCCCTCAATATAGTCACTGACTCTCAATATGCAGAGAGAGTTGTTTTACATATTGAAACTGCTGAATTTATTCCTGATAATACAGAATTAACTTCATTATTCATACAATTGCAGGAAATCATCAGAAAAAGGGAACATCCTATATATATAACACATATCAGATCCCATACAGGTCTGCCAGGACCTCTAGCACAAGGTAATGATGAGATTGATCAGTTACTAATAGGTAATGTGCTAGAAGCTTCAGAATTTCATAAGAAATACCACACAAATAGCAAAGGTTTGAAGAAGGATTTCTCCATCACTTGGCAACAGGCTAAGGATATTGTGAAAAAATGTCCTACTTGTTCCATCTATAACCAACTTCCATTACCTGCAGGGAGCAATCCAAAAGGTATACAAAGAAATGAAATTTGGCAGATGGATGTGTTTCATTTTGCAGAATTTGGAAGATTAAAGTATGTACATCATACCATTGACACCTATTCAGGATTTCAATGGGCAACTCCTATGAGTTCTGAAAAGGCTGATTCTGTGATTACACACCTATTAGAAGTTATGGCCATCATGGGGATACCTGTACAAATTAAGACAGACAATGCTCCAGCATATGTCTCCAATAAAATGAGACAATTCTTTGCTTATTACAATATAAAGCATGTTACAGGTATACCACACAATCCCACAGGCCAAGCAGTCATAGAAAGATCCAATCGAACTTTAAAGGATATGCTAAATAAACAGCAACAGGTAACAATGACTCCTAGAAATAGATTGCATAGTGCTTTATTAACCTTGAATTTTCTCAATGCTGATGAGAAAGGAACAACAGCTGCAGAGAGACATTGGACGACAGACAAAACTCCCGAGCTAAACCAACCGGTTTATTTCAAGGATGTGCTGACCTCAGAATGGAAACCTGGATATGTTCTACGTTGGGGAAGGGGTTTTGCCTTTGTTTCTACAGGAGAAGAAAAGCTATGGATACCAACAAAATTAATAAAAATTCGATTTGAACAGGAAAAACCCCTTGATGAGGTGAAGTAAAAGATCATCCACCAATGTGACATCTCTACAAGTTGTAAGAAAAATTTAACAATCAAGGTTGGGGTAGGGTTCTGTTTTTGTCTTTCCAGGATAATGGAAATACCCATCTTCCAAAAATCATAAGGCCTTGGATATCCGGATGTTTACAGCAGAAAGAAAGAATCTATTGGTACCAATCTACACACAGTAAAATCTCACTGTCTAACATCTATCTCTCTATTAATATAGAAAAATTGTGGTCCCAATTCAATTATAAGCCAAGCTGGCTTTGGAGATGGAATTGGCTCACTCCTTCTCTAAACCCAAGCACATTGCTAAAAGAAAAGTTTGAGAGATTCTTCAGTACCATATCAGAAGAGCCCTCTGGTGTGGGACAGAAGGAAACCAATAAAAAGGGACCATTGTCTTCTAGATTCTAATTCTCTCCATGCTTACTCTTGATTTCTCAGAATCCTTTCTTACATGCTATGTCCTCTTTAAATCCAAATCTTCCATTTTGATAACAAATAAGTTTTTCTAATAGCAATCTCAGAAGTCTCCAGAAGGAAGATGGGGCCCCAACAACAACTCTACCCAATCCAGAATGATGCCATGGTAATCATCATCATACTACACTTCTTACCAGAATTTCAGACAATCTTACCCATTACTCTAAGACTTGCTGCAGAACCTACAGTTAGTCTAACTGAAATTTAACTATCTGCGCTTTCTCACAGTACCCAACAGAGATAACATCACCCCCTAAACAGCAGGAAGCAATTCTAAGAAAACGACGCCCCTTCTCCCTTAGGTTTCATAATTCTCAGGGTTATGGATGATGGTTACAGGGTTGGGGGTGGAAGGAAATATTAAACTCAGTACTCCCAAAAAAAAAAAAAAAGGAAAAGAAGAAATGGAATGGATACGTATAAGACATTATGGTAGATTATTGTGTATACTAGTAAACAAATTTAGTAAAATAGCAGCCTTAAATAATTTGCACTGTAATTTGCACTGTTATGGATTCTTATATGTTGATACAAATGTAAACTATTTTTATATTCCTGTTTAAGATAATTTGTATATTGATACAAATACAGAACTATACTTGGTATAATGTACATATATTTCTACTCTTATTTGAAATGTTTGTATATTGATACAAATGTAAATTTATATCTGTCATACTTTATGTATGTTCTACTTCTGTTTAGGATATTCGGTATATTGATATATATTTAAGATTATTGTCATATTGCATATCCCACTACATACTCCTACCTCTGTTATAAATATTGATATATATTTAAGATTATTGTCATATTGTATATCACACTATACACTCCTACCTCTGTTATAACATCTTGTGTATTGTCACAACTTTGAAGTCATCGTTCTTTACCATACACTTGCTTATAGACTGTCTACCTTGTTTACGTGAAGCCTTAGTCCTTAGGTTATTTCAGTAGATAAGACTTGTAGATTTATAGTCACCTATGCTTGTCATCTCTATAGTTACGTTAGTCAGGTTATACAGATTTACAGATACATAGGTCAGATGGACAGGTAATCTTCAAACACTTCATAGACCTAGAGAATATGGCATTTAAATAACTTAGAATTCTGTTGATGTGAGACACAATTGCTCCTGGCTGCACCAATTTGATCCCGAGAGAATGTTGGGCTTCTAGACATTTCCATTTGGAAGTTTGTCTTCTTGGCACAAAATGGCCTACTGGGCAAAGAACTGCCCTTGCCTCGACAGCTGACAGTACAAATGCAATGCTATCCTTTCTGGACAAGCGGGACACAAGGAAAGCGACCACTGTACTCTGCCAAGACAGGGTAAGATGGTCTTTCAGAATTCCTGCTTCTGAAAATGGTCTGTCAGATACTTTAGGCCTGTAGCCAATTTGAATGCACCAACAATGCTGAGAAACATTAGGTGATTGTCCAGGCTGCCAGCTGTCTCGGTCTACTCTCGCAAGATTCCCGAAAGTTGCTTGCATCCATCTACCATTTCTCAGGTACCATTATATTCCTTCTCAGGTCTTTGATGGGATTGAAGACTAGCAGTTATAGTTACAACTTAGTAGATAGAACATATTAAGTATTAGATTCAGGTTCTTTAGGGTAGGACACCTTTTGGAATGATCTTTGTAACATGCCATTTATCTATGCTCTATACTTCTCTGGATTTTAATATGTGTTTCTTGCTTGATATTGTTTGCATTGGTTGTAGTTCCATCTTATCTAGGTCATTATCCCTCATTATTCCTGGACAATATTTGATAACCATTCCTTTGTATATAGTATTGTATTAGGTTAGAACCTTCTTATTTAGACAAAAAGGGGGAGATGTAGTGGGTAGCCATTCCAGCTTTGTTCTGGAAGTTCCAACCCCCATTGAGACTTCGGCAACTGTCACGCCTACAAGGCGGGGCCAAGGGAGGCGCCTGGGAACCCGAGATCCGGATCGGCGAACGCTCTCTTGGTTCCAGGATGCTGGATGGTGGAGGTAGACAGAGGAGAGCTCCAGAGAACACCGCTGGACTGTGATACACCTTCCCCAGACCCCGCGACCTACCTATCCCTTAATTTGTAAGTTACGCCATTAAATAAATCTTCTTTTAACTACGTGGAGTGGCCTAAATAATTTCACCAATACAGGAGGATACATGGAAGCTCTTGGATGACTTTGCCTTACACATACAGTGAAGAAGAGACTACCTCAAACAAGGTGGGAAAAGAGGACTAACAGGTAAATTTGTCTTCTGACCACCATCTACAATATATGGAGTGTTAGTAACCTTACAAATGAACATAAATATTCACACACACAACAAGAACAATTTTTGAATTAGAATTTTAACTACTGCTGTAAGATTCATTCTCTGACTTTAGTGCTAATTCCAACCACTGGTTGGCATTAGAATACTGGATCTGAATATATAATTGATAAATGCTTTGAAAAGAAATCATATGCAAATAAATATTTTCTGAGCTCATTTTTATGCCTTCTACTATTAGTTGACAATAGAGTATATCCATCACTAATACACATTATGTGGCATACTTAAATGATTTTAAAACATGTTTTCCAAATTGTTTTATTGTAAAGAACAAGCAGTAAACTTCACAGGAGGCAAAAACTGGAAGATTCTTGAACCCAGGAGTATAAGGCTAATTTGAGCAACATAAAGAGTTCTCTATTTATAAAAAAAAAAGTAGAAAAAGGTATGGAAATTTAAGACTAAGAATTTTAAATATTTTAGAATTTAAACAATTTATAAAATAAAACTACACAAGAATATAAGAATATACTTAAAAATTCTTGGATTCTATATATAGTTTCTGTACTTGAGTTCACAATGGAGTGGAAAAATTGGAAATTATAAGAGAACTTGAGTTATTTTGTGAGAATAGTTTTTAGTTTTATTGTAGACCTCTGAAGTCATATAATTCATGAATTTTTCTAGATCACCTAATGTTCCTTATCATGTTTAAAAAGCAAAACCACCTTCTAATAATCATGTCATATAAGTGAAATATTTATATATAAATATTTTTCTTTCTTTTTCCTGGTATGTCCATGTGTCCTCGAAGCTCTGCTGAATTTTTTAATTGAAAATATTTATTTTTAATACATTATATTCTGATGATAATTTAGCTTTCATCAATTACTCCCAGATCCTCCACACCTCTCCATCCATCCAATGCCATGCCTTCTTTCTCTCTTTTGAAAACAAACCAGCAAATGTGAATTAAAAATAAGAATAACATATAAAGCACAAGAAGCACACACATACACAAATCATAAAAATATAAAATCTGAAACCATAATATGTAGTGATATTTTATTTTTGCTGAAATGTGTTGATATCTTTTTTAATCTTTTTTTATTTTACAATTTAATTTAATTTTACATATCAGCCACAGATTCCCTTGTTCTCCACCCTCCTGTCTCCCCCCCCCCCCGCCTTCCCCCCAACCCACCCCCCATTCCCATCTCCTCCAGGGCAAAGACTCCCCTGAGGATTGAGTTCAACCTGGTAGATTCAGTCCATGCAGGTCCAGTCCCTTCCTCCCAGGCTGAGCCAAGTGTCCCTCTTGCCTGGAGATCAGAGGAATAAGAACAGCCATTATAAATAAACAAAGAAGTCAGGCAATGGCAGCACACACTTTTAATCCTATCACTTGGCAGGCAGGCATCTGTCTGGATTTCTGTCAGTTCAAGGCCATACTGGAAACAGAGCCAGGTGTGGTGGCACATATCTTAAATTCCAACACTAGTTAACCGTGGAGGTCTGGAGGTCTGTACAGATAGACAGGAAGTGACAGAGCTGGGCAGGAAGAGGAAGTGATGTAGCTGGACAGAGAGAGCAAATCAGATGGCAGAAGAGCAAGGCACATAGACGTTGGTAGACAGGAAGTAACTCACATTTGGAAGCTGCTGAGTTGGTAAGGTAAGGTTAACTGTGGCTTTCCCTATTTCCCTGATCTCTCTCAGGCTTTTACCCCTATATCTGGCTCTGTGTTTTTATTTAATAAGACCATTTAGAAATTCATCTACAATAGTATGCAAGAAAAAGACCAGTAAGACAAAAATACCCAAAGCAAAAGCAATATGAAACAAAAAACCTACAAAAATATCATTGAGTTTATTTTGCTTTGGTCATTTACTGTAGGCAATGGGGCCTACCTTCAGGTGAGGTTAATAGACTCAATGAGACTCCCTTTTATAAAATTATATTTTTTCATTTCAAAAGTAGATGTCAAGTAGAGATAGCTTCTGGGTTAGGGATAAAGTTCCTGTCCACTTCCACCTGTCAGAACTGGGACCCTATCAGACTTCAAACTTTGCAGGCCCTGTGCATTCTACCAGTCTCTGTGAGTTCATGATGTGCCTCAGACCTTTGCTGTCTTCTGTCTTCATTGGCTATTACAAACTTTCTACCTCTTCTTACACATGGTTTCCTGAGTCCTGAAAGAGGAGTTTGATAAAGAAATCCCATTTAAGGCTAACTGTTCTGAAGTCTTTTACTTTTTGTACCTATCTTGTTGTGGGTTTCTGTGTTAGTTCCCATAGTCTACCAGAGGAGTTATCTGAGATGATGACTGAGGGAGACATTGATATTGCCTCCTCTTAGGCACCAGCTTGACTTCTCTGTGATCAATGAGATATTTAAGTCTTGTCTTCATCAATAAGGTCTTACCATCAGTTTGAAAGAAGTCTAGGTTGAGCTTTACCTACTCCATTATTTGGTGATTCCATTTTGATTTTTTAATATATATAATAAAAAGCTTCTACAGTAATAAGCAGGTTTTTATATGACCACTTCATAGCCCCTAGTATGAGATTGCCTCACTCTATTTCCCCTACTTCCCTTCTTTTCTTCCTACCTGATTTAATTCACCTAATACAGGATCAACCCTGTCCTTAACTTTAAGCACTACTTACAGTATCTTAAACATTCACCCAGTATGGAAGTTTTGTAGTATATTCAAAAAATAATGAGTAGGTGAAGTTGCCTTTATATAAAACTTCTGTTTTCAAGAGAAATTACCTTCAGTAGTAAAAATTTATTTTTTTCTTCCCATTTTGCAACAATAATGAGCTTCAAATTAACATATGTAGCATTGAAGGAACAAAAGCAGTGCATAGGTTAGAAAAGGCATTAACAAAAGCTGACTGCATGAGTTACTGACTCTAGGACCATTTATGTACCAAAATACAGCAGCCTGATTTACACTTCAGATGTAACTGTGTCACAAAACAACTTGTTGGTACTGAAAATATAACAGCATTAAATAGCTCTGTCTTTTTAATTTATGATACTATTCAATAAGATTGATTTTTCATGGAGGAGAGATATGAGACAGTTTTTTATATATTTATTATTCCTGATCATCATCCAAAGTGCTAGAATTTACAAACATAAACCACTACACCTAGTTTTTCGTAGACTGTTTTTCCTAAGCTATATTAAATGTGAATTTCAGAATTTATTTTCTAACTCTGTCCAGCTTTATATACAAGCCCCACAAGAATAAAAATTTATATTTTAATTTTCTATCTCTTACAATACCAGAATATATGATCTCTTCTGCCACCTCTATCTGTCTGTCTGTTTCTCCAAATCTCTCTCTCTCTCTCTCTCTCTCTCTCTCTCTCTCTCTCTCTCTCTCTCTCTCTCACTTTCTCTCTACTAAATCTGAGGACAAAAAACATAATATACAATAGACAAAAATACTCCAGACAATATTATTGCTTCCAATACTCCCAGTTCTCCAGCTTGTATATTGTATGTCTCAGAGGTATTTTATGTTACACAAATAGAGTCATTTGAACACACCATTAATGTCTCTGGCTCTAGTAGCACTATTTATTTGTAGAAAAAAATGATTGCACTTAAATGCTACTTTTATTTTTAACAAAAAGTTATTTTACAGAAACACTTTTCAATATCTTCAATTTCTACAACCAGATAAAGGATTTTAAATGGATTGAGTAACAATTAATGTTTTTTAATGTGTTTACTTTACTAAGCATAACCATCTGATCCATTTGACTTGCTAGGACTCCACTGACTGAATGTGGAATGGCTATCAATTCTTGGTCGTGCCGTAGAACATGTGATGTTTGATGCCTATCAATTCCAGCCAGTTGAAGACTTGATTTCTAGTACATAATAAGCTTTTAGGTGTTCAAATAATTATTTCCATTTAAAAATTTAAAGAGATATAAAACTGTAATAGTATATTAGTTGATTCATACTTTCATACCAATAAATTAGGTCATTTGTATTATAAAAATGAACTTAATATCAGTGTGGCATTGCCACACATTTCCACTAAAATGTGAAAGCTTTAACACACTCAGTAACTTTTTGATATGAGAGTCAATTTCACCAATTAAAAGTGAAGAAGTACAGAAAGCATTTATTTAATGAAAATAAAGAATATAAAGTTTCTATTCTAGCCTATAGTTTTACATGATTTGATGTGACATTTTTGTTTTGGTAGGAAATTTTAGGTTCTTAAAAGTTATCAAAATCTATATTGAAAACCATACAGTTAGATAGTAATAGTAACTACACATAAATAGTTTGTATGGAAAAAGTGATCAAGCATATTATGTTACGTACTAACCCTTACATTTATTCTTTTTTAGGGTGATAATGATGAAATACTTCATGATTTACTTATTTGCCAAAAATAGTTTTCATGCAAATTGAATGATTATATGGGGAATTAGAAGGAGTTCAAAATAACATGATGATACTCAAAAATAACTCAATACTGAGGCTGGAGAGATGGCTCAATATTTAAGTGTACAAACAACTCTTGCAGAGCCCCAGATTTCAATTCTTTGCATCCACATCAGGAGTACAACTCCAGATGATCTGATGCCTCTGGCCTCTGCAGGCACCCACACTCACACCTGTGTTTATATAGCTATACAGAGACATAAAATGAAATGTAAACGTAAATGTTAAAATAATTCCCAGTATCAAAATTTATCAACACAAGTGGAGTTTAACTGATTAATTTTTTTGGCTATTGTTATTCTTGTTTATACCAAAGCAAGTTCAGTCTGCATCAAAAATCTATAGCCTTAAGAAGTATGAACAGAATACATGTCCAGCTGTTTTTAAAATGGTATCCCTATGATAATTCATGTGGAATCACATAACTGATTAAAGAGCAGAGAATAAGTTACTGTGAAGTCCTCAGCCACAAAGGGGATATCTACATCATGCCCTTCCCCAAGCTTAGGGACCCCTTTCATTATATTACAATGGAAAAGAGAACAGAAATATTATAGGAACTAGGAGTCTGGGAGGACTGGAGTAAAATTTTGTCTTCTAGACCTGATAGGATTGCTGCCCTCATGAAGTCAAAGTAGCTATGGTCACATTACAAAATCATTCGGCATTCTAACAGTGTAGAAAGGATTTCATGAGTTGCCACCCCATTCTAAGGATCTATAAAGAGTTGAAAGCTTCTGGGGTAAGGAAAGTCAGTGTTCTTTAAGATTGTGGCTCCTGATAGGTTCATCATGTTCCAGTTGAAAGCCACAGAACAAAGAATACATAGATAGCATAAATTTGAGTTGATGAGTTATTAACTAAAAACAGAAGACACAAAATTGAAGTGTGTGGGGGAGGGTATGGAGGTAGGAGTGGATGTGAGAGGGCTTACAGGGAAAGCAGGGGTGAATTTGATAAAAATACATTGTGTGAGATTTGCAAAGCATTAGAAAGAACATTTGAAATCAGTAAGAGAAACAAAACACACACACACACACACACACACACACACACACACACACACACAAAACCCAAAAAGCAAAAACCAAATAACATCACTAATAGTATTCCTGGAAACAAACACTGAATCAATATACACATATTTAGCAGTAGTGACCAACCCAATCTCAGATTAGAAACTCTTATACAGTGTCATTATGTCTTTGTGTTTCAGTTATTACTTAGCTTTGTAATTTATAGTGACTCAAGCCTATGTCTGATAGCTAATTAACTAAAATTAACTAAACATGTGTGTTCTTATAATTTATTTGATGTAAAATATATTAAGGTTAGATTGGTAGTTGCTTCAATGTTATCAATATTTATGAAACAAAAGGAACCATGGCAATGTAATGAAATATGATTTTTAAAAGTGAAGATCATGTTCTATACTGAAACCAAGATTGAGCAATGGAAGTATAAAAATAATAAAATGGTTACTTCTTTAGATATTACCTTGTATATGACTTTAATTATTGTTTTTATGAACATTAATTATTCAGTATATGGGGATCAGGTTTTAATAATTTTTTTCCATTGTCTCCAAGAGTATGTCAAGGGAATCTGGCTTCTATAAAGAGTCCAATAAAACCAACTAAGTATACATTTATTTGTGCTTTTGAAAGAAGAATCTGCTAATTGTGATTTATTTAATTACATGTGATGCAATTTGTTGAAGATTTATCTGACTTTATGTGTGGTCACAGGAGTAGTTAAACATAAGAAAAGAAGAAAAATGATTCCCCACGTACTCAAAAATGAGTCTCCCAAATATATAAACAAATACTCATAAGAGAGGAATGCAGTTGTAACTAAGGTTTTAGGAATTTGGTTAACATGTACAAGGTCATTAGCTTAATACCTTGTATGACAGAACAGATTATTATCCAACAGTTTTGTCTTAGGCCTTTTCTACATGTATCATATGCTTTATTCTGTTATTCATTAAGAAAGAATATCAGGATACATTTATTTTTCATAATATTAATGACATTTTATGATGTAGTTTTCAAAATTTGTTGTTTATTGAAACAATACTAATTCACAACAGTTGATTTTGTGTCCTGACATTTTATTTGATTTACTATTCTCATGTTTTACAGAACATTTATAAGATTATATAGATGTATCATTACGTAATCTTCAAAAATAGTAGTACTTCCTCCTTTCCAAGTTCAATGTTTCTTTAAATATTTTGTGTCATGTGTAATTATCTTCACTAAATCTTCTAGTGCTATGTTTAAAAGGTGACAAGTCACTCTTGCATTTTAGAAACTTTATGCATTTTGCCACTGCATACAATGTTAGCTAATTTTATTATGTGAAAGTACATTTTTCTATATAAAATTTATCACTGTGCATTGTTTTGTTGTATTGATTTCATGGTAAGATGAAATAATGAAGACTATGATTCGTAATTTTCACTGATGTCATAGCCTACACTTATGTTATAATCTTGGTTAAATAGGTATCCAAGTACTGTTTCCACTGATCCATGATATTGTCTTAATCAATTATTTGATACTTGAGATCTTCATTATTAATACTGTATTAATTACAATAAATTAAATTGTCTATTGCATTTTATATTCCATATGTTACATATGTCAAAATTTTATGAAAACCTAGTACATCATGTAACTTTCCTTTACAACAATAAACATTATGTTTTTCTTTCCTTCTAGATTATAAACGTTATAATAGCAGACTTCATCATTTGTCATATTTGACTGTCCCAGTCATGAGAAGTTAAATATATCTTGAATGATGGAATAAAATTCATGTTTCTTACAGAAAAAAGCTAAGCCAAAACTCCTGATTAATGATGTTGCTTTGCATTGAAACATGTTAAGCAAATGAATAAGCCCTTAGGTACACCTGTATCCCTTTTTATGTTTGATTATCTCTTCATTTGGAAATATTCGTTGTTGATTATATAGGAACTCTTATTTGTTCCTCTAATATTATTTCCTCCTGTGGACAACCATAGTGGTGTATAGATGTATTAAAATTGTCATCAAAATCTCAAAGGCACTTTTCATAATAACAATTCTAAAATTAATGTAAACTCAAAATACACACACTTTGAGGAAAATGTACCAAGTTGTTTTTGTCTTACTGCCTCATCAGAAAACATATCATGGAGTTATAGCAATTAACATGTTTCTTACACAAAGAGTCCTAGACCAGAGGGGTATAATAGACAAACCAGAAATAAATTCACACTTTTAGAATTGATTTTTAACAAAAATATGAAAATAAAACCACAATGTGAAAGGTCAGCCTTGTCAATGATTAGTACTTTGATAACTGAGTATCCACATACTGAAGATTCAAATTGCTTGCCATTTACCAAAGCTAATTCAAGATAGACCAAAGATTTAAATACAGCATGACAAAATGTAAAACTGACAGACAGAAACAGGACAACACTTCTTCAGAGGTCTGGGAAAATGCATTAAATTAAAATGCTTTGATACAGCAAACCCATTACTGCAGAGTGAAGAGAGAACGTACAAAATGCAAGCAAGTATTTACAAATCATACATCTGATATAGAGTTATTAAAAACTTACAGTAAATTCAAGCTCAACATCAGAAATAATCACAAAAAGTAATTAAATTTAAAAGTGCATAACAGACTTATAGGAATTTTTAGATAAGACATGTAAATGACCAAAAGGCATATAAACACAAAATCCTTGATATCATTTATCAATAAAATATGAATCAAAATGCAATGATGAATCACTTCAACTCTATTGGAATGGAAGCTATAAAAGTGACAAAAAAAATTTTGTTGAAGAGATGCAAGAAAAAGGAACATCCATTGATTGTTAGTGGAAATACAAAATACTACAGGTATTATGAAAAAATGTAGATGGTCCTCAATAATATATAAGTACCAGATGATCCAGTAAACCTAATTATACACACACACACACACACACACACATATATATAAAATAAAAATATTTCAAAATATATCTGCACTGTCATTCATATTGTGACACTATTCATAACAGTTGAATTATGTAATTAAACCAAAGTTTCCATCAGTAATGAATATATAAATTCAGTCTTCAATAGCTTAGCAGGTTGACACAAGACATAACAATTTTTCAATAGATTAAAAGTCTATATATAGATATGATTTTCACAGATCCAAATTAATTTATAGCTAAATTTTCTAACAGTATAACATTAATTCCTATATAATTTTAAAAGTTCAGTATATAAACATACCAAATCTTACCTAGCTTCAATAATAGCATACAATTCCATATCCATGTTCATTAATATTAGTCTCATATTTTTCTCTTTTTCATTCTACAGCAAATAGTCATTTTATCTAGGATAAAATTATTATGTTTTTATTTATAACAAAGACATCGCAGTATCTCAAAATGGAAAAGCTGAACACACATTTACTGGACTCAAATTTATATAGACTCTCTGTTCAATGTGTGAAATATCTATAATCTCTCTTTCTCATATATATATATATTATACATATAAACTACATTTAGTAATTAATGTTTTGATGGCATATCACAGAAATTATATTACTATTAACATAAATATCCATGTTTCATTAATTTAGTATTAAGATTTTTAAATTACTTAAATTTAATAATCATACTCATGTGTCAACATGGCTGTAGTGTTATCCTTGATTATTATATTATACACTGATTTAGGTATTGCTTTAATGCTATTTTGTGACAAATGAATAAAATACATAATTTAGAATCTGAAGTTTATAATGGATAATCTATTTGGGCCTGATATTTCAATGAAGTAAAGGTCTTAATAACAGAATTGTGACTTCCCTTAGGTTATGGCAATTCTGTCTATGAATAACACTTCACATTATGTCTCAGATTTCCAGATTGCCCTTATGAAAAATTGTTGTACAGATTAAGGTATGTAAGATTATCAAACCATCCATAAAAGAAATTCCCCTAATTGAAGGAGGAGCTCTTGGAGACCCATTTCTAACATTGGAGCTACTCAGAGTTCACAGATATTGGAGGATGGAGAGTCACTCTCCTTTGGGGAAATGGAAACTGGTAGGCTATTCATTTCTTAGTGGCTGTCCATAAACCCCATTTACATATGGACATCAGTAATTGAACTAAGGGACTGTTAACAATGAAAAAGAGGATGTGATTTTGGGAGGGAGCTGTGTTGAGGGGCATTAGGGCAACTTGGAGGGAAGTAAGTTACATGAATGTATAAAACTTTCATATAATAAATATAAAATATCATTTTAGAAAATCTCTAACATGTTTCATTATTATTATTATTATTATTATTATTATTATTATTATTTTGGGTTTTTCTAGACAGGGTTTCTCTGTGTAGCTTTGTGCCTTCCCTGGAACTCACTCTGTAGACTAGGCTGGCCTCGAACTCACAGAGGTCCACCTGCTTCTGCTGGGATTAAAGGCGTGTGTGCCACGACCTCCTGGCTCATTGTTTTTTATCTTCTTGAATTCTAAGGGATATATTGGAGGTATGAGAAATTATTTTCAAGATCTCATGTCAAAAAACAATACTTGCTATATGGATGTTTGGAATAACAGTTCAATTAGCTTTATCACAAATTGCAGTTTTCATCATCTGAAACACTCATGTGATACTATCTTACTTGTTTAGTAAACCTAAGTATATTTTTTTCATTATTAAGAAATTTTTTATTCATTTTACATATCAACCACAGATCCCCCTTCCTTCCCTCCTCCTGCTCCCTATCTATACACCCCCCAACCCACCTCCCATTTCCTCCTCCAAAAAGATAAGGCCTCCTATGGGGAGTCAGCAAAGCCTGGTATATTCAGTTGAAGTAGGTTCAAGCCCGTCACCCGGCTTCAAGTCTGTGCAAGGTGTCCCACCATAGATAATGGGCTCCAGAAAGCCAGCTCAGGTATATATCCTGATACTAATGCCATTTGGGCTCCTTAAGCAGACCTAGCTACACAACTGTTTCACTTATGCAGAGGGCCTGGTCAAATCCCATGGAGGCTCCACAGCTCTCTCTCTCTCTCTCTCTGTGTGTGTGTGTGTGTGTGTGTGTGTGTGTGTGTGTGTGTGTGTGTGTGTGTGTGTGTTTAGACCACAGTTGTTGGTCTAAAGTTTATGAGTTCCCACTATTTTGTTTTGTTTGTCTCTGTAGGTTTCCCCATCATGATCTTGATGCCCCTTGCTCACAGAATCTCACTTCCCTCTCTTCAACTGGACTCCTGAAGCTCCACCTGGTGCTTGGCTGTGGATCTCTGTGTCTGCTTCCTTCAGTTACTCAATAAAGGCTCTATGATGACAGAGTATTCACCAACCTGATTACCAGAGTAGGCCAGTTCAGGCCCCTTTTCCACTATTGCTAATAGTCTAAGGAGGGATCATCTTTTGTGAATTCCTGGGATTTTCCCTAGAACCCTGCTTCTCTCTATCCCTACAATGTCTCCCTCTATTGTGGTATCTTTTCTTGCTCTCCCACTCAGTCCTCTTTTAACTCGACCATCCCATTCCTTTATGTTCTCATTCTCCATCCCCTATCCTCTATTGCCGCCCTCACCCCCAGTTTACTCAGGAGATCTCACTTCTATTTCTCCTTCCCAGGGCGATCCATGCATCTCTCTTAGTGACTCCCTGTTAGCTAGCTTCTCTGGAGTTGTGAGTTGCAGTCTGTTTATCCTTTGCTTTACATCTAGTATCCACTTATGAGTGAGTACATACCACGTTTGTCTTTCTGAGTCTGTGTTACTTCACTCAGGATGATATTTTTATAGATCCATCCATTTGCCTGCAAATTTCATGATGTCATTGTTTTTACTGCTGAATAATACTAATAATACACTCTTTGCAGAGAATAAAAGCAATGGTTATAGATGTTAGTAGTTTGCACATGCTAGTGAGGTGACTAGCAGTACTGAGTTGATGTGTCACTTCCTTAATCTACACATGACAGGCTGCAAAGAATGTAATGGACAGCCTGTTTTTTTTTTTCAAAAATAATAAAAGTAATAACATTAGATGAAGTTTTAACATATGACAAATGAGGACTTAATTGTTCAAAGAAATCCTTAGATGTAGGGGATATCTCATTTTCAGACATTAAGTGTGTATACAGATAATGTATCTGTGACCCTTACTGACAACAAAATAAGCTGATAGTCTTTATATCTTTACAAGGGGTGAAACTTACTCATTAGTTTGCTGCTATTGTATTAGCCAGATAATTTATTGTCAAGCACTGGTCAGTAGGAAAATAAAATCTCCCTTTCATAGGCATTCTCAATGGTACTGACATTTACTCAGAGAAAATCTAACATGGATTGGCTTAGTGCAGCTCAGGCTGACAGACGTGACATTTACTGTTGCCATACTTTAACCAATACTGTGATAAGGTCTGAGATGTCCCATGGAACAGGTGGAATGTAATTAGAAACCTAATGAGTAGTCTATTTACCTCTTTGCTAATTTCTAAGAAATTAAACACTCCTCTATTGGTGTTCACTGGTACAGACAACCCAATGAATTAAAATATATGTTCTTACAATTACCTGAGATATTCTATTATTAGTGTATTTATACTTCTGATCATGTCTATGAATTTGTTAGACTCAAACAAACTCTTTCCCACTGTTATTTATGCTTCAAATGAATGGAAGGACCTATTTTTTATGCTCAAAAAGAGTCAAATCCTCTCTCAATGTTTCTTTGCTATTCTACCTCATCTTCCCTCTCCATGAACATGCATTTTCTTTATATGGTAAATACTTTAAAGAAACATGCTTTGAAATGAATCTTTTATTCATGGTATTTCTTTTGTAGATATTGCATCTAATTTAACAAACAATCACACTCACTTTGCTTCATTAACACACACCACAGAACATTTAATAATTAAGTTGTATTTTCCAAAGTATGTCATGCTGGGGCATGATTTGGGAAAGTGTAAATATTGATCAAAACCAATAAACTTCCATTTAGACTGGATGTATAATGTTTAATATTCTGTAGTATTGTATTGTGATCATGGTTAAAAGTTTTGTGTGTTTTATACTTAAAAATATCAGAAAGTATAATGTTCTGTGGTAAGAATATTAAAATAATCATAAATTGGTTGGTGTTGTCATATTATTATTAGCTTAATTTGATGTTTTTACTACATATTCCTATATAAAATATTACATTGTAATCTTTGCATGTAGAAAATTACTTTCACTTAGCAATGAAAATCTCTATTTTCATACAATTAATATATGATAAAACCTGATATTTTGTGTCATGAATTAAAAGATGAGTACAGAAGGATACTAAGAATAAGAGAGGAAAGGAACAAGGAAAATATCTGTGTGTTTATATGAGATAGTTTTTATTATATAATTTTCAATTTCTATATTATTATTGCTGTTAATATATTACCTTTCCTAGTTCACAAATTAAACTCTAGCATATGTACATAAGTAGTAGTATAGCGTATTTAAGGTTTAGCAGTATTTATTATTTAAAATCTTCACTGAAACAAATGCCTGTCAGACAAAGCAGTATTTCTATTTTTGCCTAGATTGCTAGGTAGGCTCTCTGTGGAAGTTGCAATGTGTGAGAGTATTTGTAGCAATGTAATATTCTGAAAATATCCCTTACATTCTAAGAGACTGGAACTTTTTCTGGACCTCACAGGCAAAGTCAATAGTATACTTTGAAGTCACTTAAGACTTAAACTGCTAGACTACTGTGTACTCAATCTGTTTAACCAGCCTTTGAGAGAACAATGTAACAATTAACCTTACTTCCCTTGGATTTCCCATGTAATCAACTTTACAGCCTAAGTTGATGCATAGTTGAAATCTTAAATTGTGTGTGCTTCCATGCTCCTGACCCAGAGTAATGCATGTGTATCAGTTTCTAAATGCAGAACTTATAGAAATTGAAAGTAACTTCCTAAAATCTACCATAAAAATTGAAAGCAACCATTTATGAGTATTGGTTGATAAAGAATAATGTTTTTTACATAGTTCAGTTGGGATCAATTGGAGCCTGTGATTTAATCCCTTGTAAAACTCTGTTCTAAATTTCAGTAAAGTGTCATATTCCTTCTCTATATGACACTTTGTATGCTGTTCAATAAATACAGAGCAAAACCCTTTGTTCGGGAAAGATAGTCACACCACTCCTATACACAGACAGACACCACTTACCACAGCTCAAACAACAGACACACTTAGGGATAAGTTCACACAGAAATAGCAGCAAAGAGATTCATTATACAGCCTCAGACAGTCACAGATTCAGACTCATGCAACAAATAGAGGAATGGAAGATACAAAGAAGCATGAAGCAGAGAATCCAAACCTAAATTTGGTTAAACGACTCCAAAGAGAAGTGCTTTTATTTGTTTCCTTAATTTGACATGATGCATTGATGCATTATTAGCAGCTCAGCCTTGATGACTGATACATTGTAATCCACACAAGTGTTCAATGGATTTTATGTTCATAGATCCACTTCTATGCTTCTTCAACTGTATACACAGAAAATATGTCTATCATTTTTATTATTTTTCTCTAATCTTTTCTAGGATAGAAGAGGCTTAATACAGTTAACTTGTGACCAAATTGTTGGTCTTTTTCAAAATTATTTATATATATGGAGAAGTCGTATTTGCTCTCTGTCACTAGTAGGTGGTACATGCAAAGGCAGAGGTAACTAAGTTACCTCTGAAACTGAGAGTAGATGTTGGAACTATTCAGATCTGTCACCATTGCCTCCATGGTTACTCTCTTTCTATTCTCATTTTTTTTTTTGCTCTAAGATAACCAAACATAAAAGCTAGTGAATGGCAATTTGTCAATAGTTTTATTTTTATTTTTCAGTATCTATTCCATGTTATGTATCTATAATATATTTCTTCACACTGTGTATGAAAATGTGTTGTCTATTCGCTTTCCCCTGTCTCACATCTCCTCTCTAATTTTCCAGTTCTTTCCTTTTGAATGTTATAGCCACATAGCCAGTTGCCAGTTTTTACTTCAATTATATTTAATGCTAATTTGAACAAACTAAATATTTCCTTCAGTTTTATAAATACATGACAAATAAAAAATATTCACATAGTGGTCATCTATAAAATCCTATTTGGTTCTAGCCTTGTCTTTGTGTGTGTGTGTGTGTGTGTGTGTGTGTGTGTGTGTGTGTGTGTGTGTGTATGTGTGTGTGTGTGTGTGTATGTGTGTGTGTGTGTGTGTGTATGTGTGCCCATGTGAATGTGCCTATGTGTGTGTGCATACATCAGTGTGTGTCTGTATATCCTTCCATGTATGTTCATGAGGGGGTTCATCTGTCTGTGTGTGTGTCAGTGGGGATTCTTCTCTGTGTGTGTCTCTGTAGGGGTCCTTCTGTGTGTGGTGAGGGGCTTACATCTGTGTGTCAGTGTGTGTGTCTATGTGTCTGTGCATGCACCTGTGTGTCTGTGCATGCATCTGTGTGTATCTGTGAGCCTGTGTGTGCCTCAGTCTGTGCATGCATCTGTTTTTTGTGCCTCAGTCACTGTGTGCATTTGTCTGTGCATCTATCTGTGTGTCTCAGTGTATGTGTGTCCATGTGGTATATTCATATGTTTCTCAGTCTATGTGTGTGTACATGTGTCAAGGATGTGTGTGCATATGTCTGTATGTGTGTCTGTGTGTCTCTGTGTGTGTGTGTGTGTATGTCCATGTCTATGTGTGTGTGTGTCCCTGACTTCATGTGTGTGTGTGTGTGTGTGTGTGTGTGTGTGTGTGTGTTGGTGTGACGGTCATTCTGTGTGTTTTTGTCTGTGTCTGTGTGCTTGTCTGTCTGTGTTTGTGTGTTTCTCTGTGTGTATGCCCACCTGTGTTTGTGTGTTTGCATTTGTGTGCCTCTGTTGCATGTATGTCTGTCTTTTTATGTGTGTGTGTCTGTGTGTATGTCCATCTGTGTTTTTGTGTTTCTCCATGTGTATGTGCATCTTTGTTAGTGTGTTTGCATGTGTGTGTGTGTGTGTGTGTGTGTGTGTGTCTATGTGTGGGTCCATCTGTGTGTCCATGTGGGTGTGAGTATGTCTGTGGGTGTGTCTCTTGGCCTGTGTGTATTCATATCTCCATATGTATATGTCTGTCTGTCTCTGTCTTTGTGTCTGTGTGTACATCTGTTCATATGTGTCTGTCCTTCCATCTGTGTGTCTGTCATTTGTGTGTGTGTCTGTTTCTGTGTCCGTGTGTTTATCCTGCTGTTTATTCGTCCATGTGTGTGTCCATCTCTCTGTCTGTGTATCTGTCTGTGTGTGTTTGTATGTATATCTGTATGAATATGCATGTATATGTCTGTCTGTGTGTAAATCTATGTCCAATCATGTTTGGGTCTGTTCGAGAATCTGTCTGTCTGTATGTGCTTCTGTGTGTGTGACTGTATATGTCTGTGTGAGTGTGTCCATTTGTCTGTGTCCATGTCTGTATGTCTGTGTGTCTGTGTGTGTGTATGTCTCTGTGTGAGTGTCCATGTGAGTGTGTGACTGTGTGTCTCTGTGTGTGTGTCTATGTGGGTGTGTCTATATGTCCATGTATCAGTGTGTGTCTGTGTATTTGTCTCTGTGTATGTATCCATGGGTCTGTCTCTGTGTATGGGGGTGCGCATATCTGTTTGTGTGTGTGTGTGTGTGTGTGTGTGTGTGTGTCCATGTTTCCATCTCTGTATGTGTGTTGGTGTGTCAGTCTCTGTTTGTGTGGGAGTGTGTCCATCTGTGGGTCAGTGGGTGGGTGTGTCTGTCTACATGTGTATATGTCTTTTGGTGTGTGGATGTGTCTCTGTGTGTGTCCTTCTGTCTGTATATGTCACTTTGTCAGTGTGTATGGCCATCTGTCTTTGTATGTTTCCATCAATCTCTGTGTATGTGTGTCCATCTCTGTGTATATATGTTCATGTGTGGGTCCTTCTGTCTGTTTAGCTGTCTTTGGGTCTGTCTGTGGATGAATGTGTGTAGGTCTGCTGGTATGTGTGTGTGTAGGTTCATCTGTGTATGTTTGTTGGTCCATCCATATGTGTGTGGGTCAATCTGTGTGTGTGGAGGGAGGATCTGTCAGTGTATGTCTGTCTGTGTGTGTAGCTCTATTTGTGTGTGTGTGTGTGTGTGTGTGAGAGAGAGAGAGAGAGACAGAGAGACAGAGAAGGAGGGTCTGTCAGTTTATGTGTATATATAGGTTCATGTGTGTGTAATTCTGTCTTGTATGAATGTGTGTGAAAGAGGATCTGTCTCTGTGTGTGTTTACATTCATCTGGTTTGTGTGTGTATGTGTGTATAGGTCCATCTATGTGTGTGTGTATTTATGCCCATCTGTGTGTGAGTGTAGGTGTGTGTGTAGGTCCATCTGTGTGTGTATGTGTAGTTTTGTGTCTGTGTGTGTATGTGTAATGGTCTCTGTGTGTGTGTGTGTATAGGTCCGTGTGTGTGTGTGTGTGTGTGTGTGTGTGTGTGTGCGTGTGTGTGTGCATGTGCATGTGCATGTGTGTGTGTGTGTGTGTGTGTGTAGGTCTGTCTGTGTGGGTGTTTGTGTGTAGCTCCAACTTTGCATGTATGTGTGTGTATGTATGTCCATCTGTGTGTATTTAGGTATGTGTGTGTAAGTCTGTCTTTGTGGGGTAGGTCAGTGTCTCTGTGTGTGAGTGTGTGTGTGTGTGTGGGTCCATGCTGGGATGTCTGTGTGTATGTGGTGGGGGTCCATGCCTGTCTGTCTATGTGGGTAGGTGTCTCTCTGCTATGTGTATGTGTCTGTGTGGCGGTCTGTCTGTGTGTGGGTGTGTCTGTCTCTGTCTGATCATCTGTGTATGCATGTCTGTCTCTCTGTGTCTGTCCATCTGTGTGTGACTGAGTGTCTGTCTATCTGTGTCTCTGCATCTGATTGTCCTGCCTATACTTCCTGCCTGGCTACTGGCCAATCAGCACTTTATTTATTAACCAATCAGAGCAACACATTCACCGCATAGAGAACATCCCACAGCATGTTCCCTTTTCTTTTTCAAAAAGGAAGGTTTTAACTTTCACATAGTAAAATTACATATAACAAAACAGTTATCAAGCAAGAATTACAGTTATAATATCTACTCTATTTGTATTTGGCAAAATTAAAGAAGCTATCCTATCTATCTTATATTTGTGAGTCTAAGGTTTCATACCTGACTTATCTTTTATTGTAACTAAGGAAAATTATAACTATCTAGTCTTCAACTACATCAAAGATCTCAGAAGGATATAATATTACCTGAGAAACAGGAGAAGGACACAAGCAACTTTCAGGAGTCTTGCAAGGGTAGACAGAGACAGCTGGCAGCCTGGACATTCACCTAATGTTCCTCTGTAAAGTTGGGGCATCTGTCTTCAGCCCACAGGCCTAGAGTCTCTCAGTTACTTCTCTCTGTGTCCTGTAGAATGTCTGGCATTTTCCTCTGCAAAGCAGGAACCTGAAGGACCATTTCACCAAGCAAAGTTCAGTGGTCACCTTCCTATGGGTCTTGCATGTCCAGTCAATCAAGCAGTCCAGGCAAGAACAGTTTCTTGCCCAAATGATTATTTTTGTCAAGAAGAATATAAACTCTACATAGAGGGTCTTTGATACCAATCTTCCTCTGTGAAGTAAATTGGTGCTGTCAGGAGCAGACATGTCTCACTGTCCAGAAAGTCTAAATTTTTAAAACATTTTAAATGCCATATTCTGTAGGTCTTTGAAGTGTTTGAAGATTACTTAACTAATTGAATTATATCAATGTGTACCTAGAAAATGTAACATGACTGTAAGTTTGACTATCATAGAAGACTAATTATTAATCTGTACTTCTTAATTATCCACTACAATTTAAATGAGTTGCATAAACATAATACCTGAAACAAGAGTAAAATATATACATATATATATAGTATAACAAAATCAACTCTAAATTTGTATCAATAAACTAAAATCCATAGCAATGTAAAACATTTTTAAACAAATTGTTACTATTTATCCTATCATATCTACATCCCCTTTTCTTCTTTAGAAAAAGATTGCATTTATAATCAACCTGCTTTAAATAAAAATATTGGTTTTTCTCTGTCCCATGCCAGAGGGCTCTTCTGATATGGGAAAAAAAGAATCTCTCAACCTTTTCTTTTAGGAATATGCTTGGGTTTAGAGGAGGAGTGAGCCAATTCCATCTCTAAAGCCAGCTTTGTATATTTGGGAATTTGGGCACAGTTTCTCTTACTACTTCCTGCTGGATGAGGGTACTGAATTCTTGTGGCTATGTATCTTTCTGTCAGTGTCTTGTGTGGGTATCTATGAGTATATCTCTCCCTGTGAGTAGATGTGTATCTATTTATCTGTTCCTGTCTGTGTGTGAGTGTGTGTCTGTCTGTTTCTGTCCATATGTGTGTGAGTGTGGATGTGTCTGTCTGTGGGAGGGTGTCTACCTGTCTCTCTGTGTGTCTATCTGTCCGTTTGCATTTCTGTGTAGGTGTTTGTCTGTTTCTCTGTGTCTGTATAAGGATGTGTGTTTGTCTGTAACTGTGTGTCTGTCTGTATATGTGTATATCTCTGTGTGTGTGTGTGTGTGTGTGTATGTGTGTGTCTATGCATGTGTATATGTCTGTATTGGTCCATCTGTCTCGGTGTGTGTGAGTGAAGGGGGGTCCAAGTCTGTCTGTGTCTGTCCATCTGTGTGAAGCTGAGTGTCGGTCTGTCTGTCTGTGCGTGCCCATCTTTCTGAGTGTGTGTGTGGGTAATCTGTCTATTCATGCCTATCTGTCTGTGACTGAGTCAGGCTATTCATGCTTGTCCATCTGTGTGAGAGCATGTGTCTGTCTTTATATATGTGGGAATGTATCTGTAGTTGAAAGTTTTCCTGTGTACCACCTGACTCTCATGGTCCTGTAGTCCCACAGTTGCTCAGACCCAAATAACACACAGAGGTTATTTATAAATGCTTGGCTATTAGCTCAGACTTATTACTGATTAGCTCTTACACTTAAATTAATCCATAATTTTTATCTATGTTTAGCCATGTGGCTTGATACCTTTTCTCAGTTCTGCCTTGTCATCTTGCTTCCTCTGTGTTTAGCTGACTAGATATTATAACTATAATTCTTGCTTGATAACTGTTTTGTTATATGTAATTGTACTATGTTGAAGTTAAAACCTTCCTTTCAAATACAAAGGAAAGGGGAAATGATGGTTATGTTGTTCTGTATGCTGTGAATATGTGTTGCTCTGATTGGTTGATAAATAAAGCTGTTCGGCCAATGGTGAGGCAGAAAAAGTTTAAGTGGGACATTCTAACTAGAGAGAGAAGGAGAAAGACAGAGCAGAGGAGACACTGCTAGCCACCATCAGGAGAGGCAAGATGTAAAGGTACCAGTAAGCCTCAAGCCACATGGCAAAGTACAGATTTATAGAAATGGGCTAATTTAAGATGTAAGAGCTAGCTAGCAAGAATCCTGCCATGGCTATAGTTTAAAAATAATATTAGCCTCTATGTGTTTACTTGGGTCTGAGCAGCTGTGGGATCAGTGGGTGAGAGAGATTTGTCCTGACCGTGGGCCAGGTGGAACACAGGAAAACTTATAACTACATGTATCTGTCTGTCTGTATCTATGTGTAGGTGTCCATCTGTCTCCTTGTGTCTGCCTGTCTGTGTGTCTGTGTGTACCTTTCTGACTGTGTCTGTGTGTGGCATGTCTGTCTGTCTGTCTGTGTCGTGTGTGTATCAATCTGTCTGTATATGGGTATGCATTTTTGTCTGTTTGTCTGTGTGTAGGTGTATGTATCTTTTTGTCTGTGTCTGTGGGTGGGTGTGTCCATGTGTGAGTGTGTATTTATGTTTGTGTATGTGTGTGTGTGTGTGTGTGTATGTGCGTGTGTGTGTTACCATCTGTGTGTGTGGAGGGGTGTCTTTATTCCTGTGAATGTCTGTCAGTGTATATGTCTGTGTCTATATGTATATGTCTGTGTCTGTGTGTGTCTGTCTTTCTGTGTGTCTCTTTGTGGGTCTGTGTCTGTCTGACTATGAGTGAGTATGTCCATCTGTCTGTGCCAGTCCATCTGTATGTGGGTGTCTTGTTGTGTCTGTCCTTTAGTGTGTGGGTATGTGTCTGTTTTTCTGTCTTTTTGCGTGGGTGGGAGTCAAGTCTGTGTGTGGAGGGCATGTCTGTCTGTGTGGTTGTGTATCTGTTAGTGTATGTGGGTGTTTTCTTTACCTGTGGTTGTGTTAGTATGTTTGTATCTCTCTGTGTGGGTATGTGTCTGTCTATGCCTGTCCATTTGTGTGTGGGTGTGGGTGTCCATGTCTATTTGTATCTGTGTGTATATGTGTCTATCTGTCTGTCTGTGTCTTTGTGTAAGTGTGTCTGTCTCTCTGTGTCTGTGTGAGGATATGTTTGTCTCTGTGTGTGTCTGTATGTGTATATATATATGTCTGTGTATGTGTGTGTGTGTGTGTGTGTGTGTGTGTTTGTGTATGTCCATCTGTCTGTGTGTGTGTGAGTTGGGGAGTCCCTGTCTTTATTCTGTGCCTGTCCATCTGTCTGGAGGGTATCTGTCTGTGTCTGTCCATCTGTGTGTGGGTGCATGTCTGTCTGTCCATCCGTGTGTGGGTGCATGTCTGTCTGTCTGTACCTGTCTGTGTATGTCTGTGTATGTGTATGTGTATGTGTGTGTGTGTGTGTATGTGTGTGTGTCTGTGTCTGTTTTTGTGTAGGTCCGTTTGTCTTTGGGTGGATGGGAGGTCCTTGTCTGTATGTCTGTGGGGGGGATCCATGTCTGTCTGTTTCTGTTGGGGGTCAATGTCTATGGGTCTGTGTGAATGGGTGTCTGTTTATTTGAGTGAGTAATTGTCTGTCTGTGTGAATAGATGTTCTGTCTGTGTGTGTGTGGGGGGGTGTTCTGTGCTGTGTGTGGGAGTGTTTCTGTTTCTCTGTGTCTATGTGAGGATGTGAGTCTGTCTACGTGTGTGTGTGTGTGTGTGTGTGTGTGTGTGTGTGTATAGATCTGTCTGTCTGTCTGTGTGTTTTTGTACAGGTCTATCTGTCTGTGTGGTATTGGAGAGGTCCGTGTCTGTCTGTGTGTAGGGGGAGAGAGAATTTATATCTGTCTGTATTTGCGGGGGGGGCATGTTTGTCTGTGAGTGTGAGGTTGTGGGTAGGGTGGTCCTTGTCTATGGGTTTGTGTGGGTGGATGTCTGTCTGTTTGCATGAGTGACCATCTGTGTGTGGGTAGGTGCCTGACTGTCTGTGTGGGTATCTGTGTCTATGTGTGTGGGGGGGAGGATGGGTGTCTATGTGTGGGTGGGAGTCTGTCTGTCTGAGTCTGCCTGTCTGTTTCTCTGAATGTGTCTGTCTATCTGTCTGTCCATCTGTGTGTGGCTGTGTATCTGTCTGTCTGTGTCTGTCCTGTGTATGGGTATGTGTCTGTCTGTCTGTGCCTATCTTTCTGTTTGTGGGTATGTGTCTGTCTGTGTCTGTCCTTTTGTCCATGGGTGTGTCTGTCTGTGTCTATGTGTGTGTATGTTTATGTATCTGTGTATATATCTGTGTGTCTCTGTGTGTGCATGTCTGTTTATGTGTATGTCTGTGTGTGTGTGTGTGTATCTGTCTGTGTCTGTTCTTTTGTACATGGGTGTGTGTCTATCTGTCTGGGTCTGTGTGTGCATGAGTGTATGTATATGTTTATGTGTGTCTGTGTGTCTGCCTGTGTGTCTTTGTGTGTCTGTGTTTGTGTGTGCATGTCTATGTGTATGTCTGTGTGTGTGTCTTTATGTCTATGTGGATTGGTGGTAGGGGTCCATTCCTGTCTGTCAGTGTTAGGGGGAAGGGAAGGGAGTCCATATTTGTCTGTGTGTGTGGGTGTGTGTGGGGAGTCTGTGTCTGTCTGTCTTTGTTGGTGGGTATGTCTGTCTGTGTGGGTGGGTGTTTGTCTATATGTCTGTGTGGTTATATGTCTGTCTGTCTGTTTGGGGAGTCTTTGTCCATCTGTCTGTCTGTCTGTGGAGAAGGGTAGGGGTATCATGTCTGCCTGTGTTTATGGGTGGGTGTCTCTCTCTATGTGTGCATGTATGTGTCTGTATGTTGTAGTGGATAGCCATTCCAGCTTTGACCTGGAAGTTCCAACCCCCATTGAGGCTTTGGTAATGGTCACGCCTACAAGGTGGGGCTGAGAGAGGACCCTGAAGACCTGAGATCCAGATGCATGGGCTCTCTTGGTTCCAGGACCCTGGACGCTGGAGCTAGATGAGCAGAGTTCTCCAGAGAACACCGCCAGACTGTGCCACACCTTTCCCAGACCCTCTTACCTATCCCTTCACTTGTAAGTTACCCCACAAAATAAACCTCCCTTTTAACTACGTGGAGTGGCCTTAATAATTTCACCAATAGTATGTCTTTGTGGTTGGTAGTCTATCTATGAGTGGGTGTCTGTCTGTCTTTGTGGGTAGGCATTTGTCTGTCTTTTTGTGTGTTTGTGTGTTTGTATATCTATGTCTGGGTGTGGGTGTAGGTGTCTGTCTGTATGTCTGTGTCTGCTTGCTCGTGTGTGTATGTGTGTGTGTGTGTGTGTGTGTGTGTGTGTGTGTGCTTATGTGTCTTTCTGTCTGTGTCTGAGTGTGGGTGTGTGTCTTTCTGTCATGGTCTGTGTGTGGATGTCTATCTGCCTGTCTGTATGTGTCTGTGTGTCATTTTTGTCTGTATGTACCTGTCTGTGTTTGTATGTGTGTGTGTGTGTGTGTAGGTCTGTTTATATGTGAATATGTGCATATAGGTCTGCATGTGTGTGAATAGTGCTTTCTGTGTCTGTTGATGTGTTTGGGGGTTGGGGAGTCCTTGTTTGTCTGTTTGTGTGTGTGTATGTGTGTGGGTGGTCTGTGTCTGTCTGTCTATCTGTGTGTATGTGTGTGTGGAAGGGGTGATCATGTCTATTTTTCTGTGTGTCTGGTGGGGGTTAGGGTCCATGTCTGTCTGTGTGTTTGTGTGCGGGGGTGAGGGTGAGGCCATGTCAGTCTTTGTGTGGGGTGGTTGTGTGTGTCTGTTTGTATATGGTGAAGGGCGTCTGTTTGTCTGTGTATAGGGGGGTGGAGGGAACAATGTCTGTTTGTGGGTATATGCAGAGTCCCTTTCTGTCTGTGTGTTGGGGGGAAGGTAGGGAGTTTGTGTCTGTCTGTGTGGGTGAGTGTCTTTATGTGTAGGTGGGTGTCAGCCAGTCTCTATGGATGGGTGTGTGAGGAGTATGTGTCTGTTTGTATGTGGGGTGGAGGGGGTCCTTGTCCATGTATGTATATGTCTATATGTCTGTGTGGGTGGGTGTCTGTCTGTCTCTATGGATGGCTGTGTGAGGAGTCCCTCTCTGTCTGTGTGTTGGGGAAGGGAGGGAGTCTATGTCTGTCTGTGTGTATAAGTGGGTGTCAATCTATGTGGGTGAGTGTCTGTTTCTCTGTGTAAATGGATGTGTGGAGAGTTTGTGTCTGTGTGTGGGGGAGGGGGTCCATGTCTGTATGTGTATGTATGGGCATCTATATGTCTGTGCGGGTGAGTGTCAGTCTGTCTGTGTGTGGGTGTGTGTCTGTCTGTGTCTGTGTGTGGTTTTGTTTCTGACCGTGTCTGCATATGGGTGTGTGTCTGTCTGTTTCCATCTTTCTGTATGTGGGTGTGTATTTGTTTGTTGGTGTATGTGTATGTGTTTGAGTATGCATGTATGTCTGTCTCTGTCTGTGTGTCTTTGTGTTTATGTCTGTCTGTCTGTTAGGGTGTGTTTGTATCTATCTCTCTGTCTGTCTGTGTTTTTATTTGTCTTTCTGTCTGTCTGTTTCTGTCTGCCTTCTGCCTGTGTGTATGTGTATCTCTGTGTATGTTGGTGTTTATCTTTTGTCTCTGTGTGTGTCTGCCTTTGTGTGTGTTGGTATGTATGTCCATCTGTCTCTGTGTGTGGGTATAAGGGTGTGGGTGGGTCCATCTGTTTATATGTGGGTTCATCATCCTGTGTTTGTATGTGTGTGTGTGTCTCTGTCTGTCAATCCATCTCTTCTCTCTGTGTGTCTGTGTCTGTCTGTCCGTCTGCCTCTATTTGTGTGTGGGTCTATCTGTGCATGTGTATGGGTCTATCTCTGTGTGTGGGGGGGTCTGTCTTCACATGGGGGATCTATCTACACGTGGGTGGGTCTGTCTATACATTGATAAGTATGTCTGAGTGTATGTGTTCACCTGCATGTGTGTCTGTGTTTGTCTGTGTTCATCTGCATGTCTGTCTGTTCATCCACCCATGCCTGTCTCTGTGTCTCTCCTGTCCATGTTTGTGTATGTTCATCTGTCCATGTATGTAAGACAAATTGCTAAATGGTCTTATTAATAAAAAAAAAACCCAGAGCCAGATACTGGGGTACAAACTGAGGAATCAGAGGAATAGGACAAGGGACAGCCAATCTCACCTTACCAACTCCTCAGCCTCCAGAGAGAGCTGCTTCCTGTATACTCATGGCTATGTACCTTGCTGTGCCCTGCTATCTTACTTCCTTTCTCTGCCGAGCTTCATTACTTCCTCTTTCTGCCTAGCTCTATCACATCCTGTTTGTCTGTCCAGACCTCCAGACTAATATGGTTAACTAGCACTGGGATTAAAGGTGTGTGCCACCATGCCTGGTTCTGTTTTCAGTGTAGCCTTGAACTCACAGAGATCTGGATGATTCTCTGCCTCCCGAATGCTAGGATTAAATGCATGTGTTACCACTGCTTGACCTCTATGTTTAATATAGTGGCTGGCTTTTTCCTCTGATCTTCAGATAAGATTTATTGAGTGCACAAATAAAATATCACCACATTTCTCTCTTTTTGTCTAAAATAAAATAGGTATATCTAATACGAGAAAAACTATATACGATGAGTACAATAACTATATACAATATATATAGGTAACAAATACAACAACAATGCAAATAAGATATCATAAAAGGAAAAATTAGCTAAAAGAGAATTTTTTTTCCCACATTAAAAAATGGGAAACATTTTTACAATGAAGGAAATTTGGTCTCTGTTTGATAACACATTAAACAGTCTGAAAATGGAACAATTAAATGAGAGGATAAGTAATGTTGATGGGATTTACATAATGTCAATTATGGATATTATTTGTTTGGTCACTTTTGTTTTATTTTTAAAAAGGTTGGATAATTTTAGTGCCAAAATAAAAGTGGTAGAAAAACTTGTTAAAACAAATCATAGAGAAATTCAGACCCAGACAATAGAATTTAAAGGTGAACCTATCTCAATATTCAATTATATGGTTACAGAGAAACAGCCTAAGGTTTTCAAACACCCAAACTTAATCTATCCAGTAACCTCACAGGAACTGCCAAATGCTCAAGGCTGTGTATGAGATAACTGGACTCCTGTAGAAATGTTAGATTTGATAAGATTTACAGAAGCTATAGTCTCATAAGGTATGCATTCTCCACTTGTAATGCAGATGTTAAACTTGTGGCCAACTTGTAATAGAATTATCCCTCAAGACTGGAAAGATTTGATTACAGCTTTCCTAGAGGCTAGTCCACAGTTACAATGGAAGACCTGGCAGAAAGAGGAGGCTAAGACTATAGAACAATGATGCAAGGCTAGAAGTATGGAAATTTCCAAAGATCAATTTTTTGGAGAAGGTGATTATGCTGATACACAAAGACAATCTTTATATAATGACCACACCGTAATTCTCTGCCACATGGCAGCCAGGAATGCTTGGGACAGAATTGATGAAGCAGAAAAGAAAATTGAGTCTTTTACAAATGTTATACAAGGCCCAAAAGAAACCTTCACTGATTTCTTACAAAAGCTATCTTCAGTAGTAAATAGAAAGATACCAAATTCAGAAGTTAGACAGATAAAAATTGAATCTTTGGCTTTTGAAAATGCTAATATGCAGTACAAAAGGGTTATTAGGCCATTAAATGCAAGATCAGCACCCTTGGAGGAATGGGTCTCAGATACAATTAATACTGAATCTCATGATCATGATGATGCTTGGAGAGGAGAGGTGATTTGCAGAGGTTTGAAGAAAAATAATAATGTTATATGCTTTAATTTCTGTAAGCAAGGTCATCTAAAAAGGGATTGTGAACAGGGCATTCATTGAAGCAATGTTTTTTCAAGGAACAATGGCAACAAAACACCGCTCTCTTCTGGATTATGCAAAAGATGTGGTAAAGGCAATCATTGGACTAACAAATGTAGATCAACAAGGAACAGACAGGGTAATCCTTTAGCTTTACCATCAGGAAAATCCCTAAGGGGCCTCTCACAGGCCCCCGTAGCAAATTTAGTTCAATCCTTTCCTGCCATCATGGAAGAAACCCCTTCCCAGAGCAATTAAATAAGCAAATGAGTACTGTAAAACACCATAATGCTTGGAGTGATAGAACAGCTATAGCAGAAAGAATAAAAAAATCAGGAGAAACCATAAAGTGATTTTTTTTGAAACTTCTATAAATGAACAAAGACATAAAATTAAAAATACAAATAAATGATGTTCTCATTAAAGGTCTTGTAGACATAGGTGTGGATGTAACAATAATTGTACTAGAATCTTGTAATACAAACTGGCCTCTTCAGGAGGTAAATGTTCAGGTGTCAGGGATTGCAACACAAATGGTCTTTACGCAGTCCTAGTTCAATTAAAAATTAAAGCTGGTTTTAGAGTTGGAACGTGGCTCTCTCCTTCTCTAAACCCAAGCATGCTTGTTAAAAGGAAAATTCAAAATCTCTGTATCATGTCAGAAGAGTTACCTGATATGGGACAGAAGTAAAACCAAAATTAAGGGACTATTCCATTACCATTAATCTCATAATTCTTCGGGTTTTTTTTTTTTGACTCTTTAAAACTTTTCTTAAGGTATAAATTTTATATCAAAATTTAAAAGATTATTTTTGTTTGTTTGTTTTTCAAGACAGGGTTTCTCTGTGTGGTTTTGTTCCTGTCCTGGATCTCGCTCGGTAAACCAGGCTGTCCTCAAACTCACAGAGATCTACCTGGCTCTGCCTCCCAAGTGCTGGGATTAAAGGCATGTGTCACCACTGCCCATCAAAATTTATAAGAATTATATACATATTTTTAAACTTTTGTCATGATATTAATGGTCATATAGAATACTAACTAATTCTAGAAAAAAAGGCTTCTTCTAGCTTCCTGTACATGATTTCAGGTTTGAATTCCTATCAGTTTTCTGCAGGCAACCATGACTGTGCCTAACAGCAACTTTGAAGTCTCCAAAAAGATGGGGCCCCACAATGACGATTCCATTAGGATGATGATAATACCACTAAGCTGACAAATACCACCCAAAGATTGACTTTGGAGTACAAACTGCTCAGGACAATTTCAAGATGGCTAGCTGAGATGATCCAGCATTTCAGACTATTTGAGCAAGGACTTGAGACAAGCCCTGCACTTTCGCATTATGCAGAGACTGGACAATAAATGATACAGCTACCTCTCCCAGGACTTGACAATTAACTCAAATTTTTTCCTCTGATCCCCAGATAAGCTTTATTGGAGTACATAAGTAAAATATCACAACACATGTGTGTGTGTGTGTGTCTGTCTGTGTATATCTATCTGTCTGTGTTTATCCATCTGTTCGTGTGTGTATGTCCATCCATCCTTTTGGGGGGTTGGAGTCTTTCTGTGTGTGTCTGTGTGGTGGTCTGTCCATCTGTGTGTCTCTACTTCCATTTGTTTGTCTCTCTGTCCATAAGTGTGGTGTAAGTCCATCTTCCATCTGTCTGTCTGTCTGGAAATCCATCTTCTATTTGTCTGTGTGTCTGTCTGTGTGTAAGTCCATTTTACGTCTGTCTCTCTGTGTGTAAATCCATCTTCCATGTTTGTCATCTGTTTGTGTGTCTGTGTGTGGGTGTGTTGGTTTATCTATGTGTCTATCTGTGTATCCATCCATCTGCACATATGTCTGTACATGTGTCTGTCCATCTGTCATTGTGTGTATATGTGTACATCCATTTCTCTGCCTGTGAGTATGTGGGTCTGCCTATTGTTATGTGTTCCATTTGTCTGTGTGTCCTTCTGTCTGTTTATCTCTGTTTGTGTTTGTCCATCTGTATATGTTCACTGGTTTGTGTTCATGTCTGTCGATCTCTGTGTAGGTGTATCCATCTGCCTGTGTGTCTGTTTGTCTTTGTGCATCCATTTGTCTGTGCATCCATCCATCTATGTGCATATCTGTTCATCTGTTTGTCTGCCCATCTGTCTGTCTGTCCATGTGTCTGTCCATCTGTGTGTATGTCTGTCCATCTTTGTGCATTCATCCATCTGTGTGTCTGTCTATCTATCTGTCCTTCCATCTATTTTTCTGTCTGTCTGTCCATTTGTCTGTCTGTTCCTCTATCTATGTATATGACTGTGTGTTTGGGGGTCCATCTGTCAGTCTGTATATCTGCCTGTGTTTTGGGTTTTTGTCTGTTTGTGGTTTCCATCTATGGGGTGGTTCTGTCTTGGAGGCGGTCCATCTGTAGGAAACTGTCTATGGATATGTGCATCCATTTTTGGGTCTCTAGGTCTATCTGTAGCTCCATCTGTGTGCCTGTTAGTCCACCTGTGGGGCCCACCATCTTTGGGTCTGTCTGTGGTTCCATCTGTCTGTATGTGTGTGGATCCATCCATCTGTGTGCAGAACCATCTGTCTGTATGCAATTCTGTCCATCCATGTGCATGTCAGTGTTCCTATGTGCACGTCTGGTTGTTTGTCAGTTTGTGTGTGTGTCTGTTTGTGTGATTGTCTATCTGTGTATTCATTTGTCCATGTGTCTGTGTGCATCCATCTGTGTTTCTGTCCCTGTTTTTCCTTCCACCCATGTGTTTGGGGGCTCCATGTGAGTGTGTGGAGGATCTGTCTGTGCGTGAGTGTGTCTAAGTGTGTCTGTCTGTTTCTATATGTCCATCTATGTGTGGGAGTGTTTGCCTGTGTCTCTTCTGTCTATCTATGGGCAGGTGGGTGGGTCCATCTGTCTATATGTGGGTTAATCACCCTGTGTATGTATGTCTGTGTTTGTCAGTCCATCTGTGTTGTGGTTTGAAAGAAAATTGCACCCAAAGGGAATGGCACTATCATGAAGTGTGGTCTTGGAGGAAGTGTGTCACTGTAGGGGTGACTTTGAGGTCTCTTTTGCTCAAGCTTCCCTCAAGGTGATAATCAGTCTGCTGCCTCTGGTCAAGATGTAGCCATCACTATATCTGCCTGCATGTCACCATGCTTCCTGTCATAATGCTAATGGACTGAATCTCTGAAACTATAAGCCACCACCTCAATTAAATGTTTTTATTTATAAGAGTTGCCGTGGTCATGGTGTCTCTTCATAGCAATAAAAAACCCTAAGACAATCTGCCCCTGTGTGTTCATCTGTGTCTGTCTGTCCATCTGTCTCAGTTTGTGTGGGGGTGTGTCTTTGTGAGTGGGTGGGTCTGTCTGTGTGGGGGTAGGTACAGCTGAAAATTGCTTGGTCTATCTGTGAGTTGGTGGGTCTATCTGCATGTGTGTCTGTGTGTCTTTCAGTTCATCCATCCATGTGTTTGTCTCTGTGTATCTCCTTCTATCTGTATGTATATGTTTGTCTATTCATGTAAGGGGGATGGGTCCATCCTTCCATGTGTCTATGTATGGGCCCATTCATTTGGGTGTCTCTCTCTGTCCATCTGTGTGTCTCTCCATCCAGGTGTGTGTAAGTCCATCTTCCATATGTCTATGTGTATATGTGTCTGTGTGTAGGCCTGTCCATCCATGTGGGCCCATCTATCTGGAGAGGTGTTTCCATCTGTCCAGGGATGTGTGTCTGTCTATCCAGGAGTGTGTGTCTCTCCATCTGTCCATCCATGGTTGTGTCCATGGGTCTGTCTATCCATCTGTGGGTCCATCTGTTCATGTATCTGTCTGTGGGTGTCTCCATCCATCTGCATGTATGTCTGTATATGTGTGGGTCCATCTGTCCATGTGTATATGTGTGCGTCCATCTGTCTATGTGTGTGTCTTTATACACACATCTGTCCCTGTGTGTGTATGTATATGTCCATCTGTCTACCAATGGGTATCTGGTTCTGCCTCTGAGTATGTGGTGCATCTGTCTGTGTGTCCCTCTGAGTGCCCATCTGTTTCTGTCTGTGTGTCCATCTTTCTGTCTATTCATCTGTCTCTGTGTGTATGCCCACCTGTATGTACATCTGTTTATATTCATGCCTGCCCATTTCTGTGTATGTGTGTTCATCAGTGTGTGAGTGTCTGTCTGTCTGTGTACATCCATTCCTCTGTGTGCATGTCTGTCTTTGTGCATCCATCCATCTGTGTGTCTGTATGTTCATCCATCTGTCACTGTGTCTGTTTGTGTGTCTGTGTTTATGTCCATGTGTTTGCAGGGGTTCCATCTGTCCATCTGTGTGTTTGTGTTCCATCTGTGTGTTTGGGGGATTCTGTCTTTGTTGAGGGCTCTGTATTGTGAGGGTCTTGTTTGTGGGTCTGTGGGGTGGATCCGTGGGTCTGTGAGACCATCTGTGGGTCCCTCAATGTGTCCATCCATCTGTGTGTGCATCCATCAGTCAGTGTCCCTGTCTGTCTATCCATGTGCATGTCTGTCCTTCTGTGTGCATGTCTTATCATCTGTCTTTCTCTGTGTCTATATGTCTGTGTCTTTCTATCCATGTATCCATTTGTCCATATGTCTATCTCTGTGCATACAACCATGTGTCTGTGTGCATACATCCATGTGTCTGTGTGTCCTTCTGTCCATGTGTTTGGGGTTCCATCTATGTGTGGTGGGTCTTTCTCTGTGTACTGGACCCATTCATCTGTGTGCATTTGGGTCTGTCCATCTGTGAGCATGTGGGTCCATCTGTCTATATGTGTACCTGTCTATCCATCTGTATGTATGCCTGTCCATCCATTCATGTGTGTGCCTATCTGTGTGTCCGTCCATCCAAATGTATGTGTTTCCATCTGTATATATATATCCTTATATCTGTCTGGATGCGTGTCTGTCTGTCTATGTGTATGTATGTCTGTATGTACCTATCTTCCCATTGCTGTACATATCTGTTAATGTGTATGTCCATCTGTCTGTTTGTGTGTCTGTTTATCCATCTGTGTGTCTATGTACATGTATGTCTGTGTGTGTATATGTACATCATGTGGTGTGTGTGTGTGTGTGTGTGTGTGTGTGTGTGTGTGTGTGAGTTCATCTGTTTGTATGGGTGTGCCCATATATGGGTCCCTCTGTCTCTGTGTGACTCTGTGTATGTGTCCATCTGTCTGTATGTCCATTTGTCTGTGAGTGGTTTTATACCTTATGTGTGGGTATATTCTGTCTCTGTGGGATTGTCTGCATGCATGTGGGCCTGTCTGTGTGTGGAGTCTATGTGTGAGGGGTCTATGTATGTGTGGGCATATGCCTAAGTGAGGGAGGTCTGCCTATGTGAGGTGTCAGTGAGGGGACTCTGTATAATGCTGGGGGCAGATATGTCTTTGGGAGGGTATGTCTGTGTGTCTATGGGTCTGTCTATCCATGTGTCTATCTTTGCATGTGTCTGTTTTTGTGTTCATGTGTGTCCTCATCTTTCAAATTGAGTACTTGCCAAATGATTGTTATGTATGTGGGTTTATTTTATTGAAAAAGCTCAGTCCAATTGTTAAAAGAGAAGCAAGCTTCTATTCAAATTAATCTAGATTCCAACATATGGCTTACTACACTATATTAAACATTTCCCTGTTTTGTGCAGAATTCTCTAGTTTTAATTCTGACATTGTTACATTAAGTCAACTGCACAAGTATTTTGCCTCTAAGGGTGTGTTATCCATTTTACAAAATATGTGAGATCCTTTTTTGTTTTTGGATGTGTTCAAGTCTACTGACAGAAAATATCCAAGTAGGAGACTGTTTATCAAGACAGAAGCAGTTCTTTCACTTCACACAGACATAATTAACTTGAGTTTCCTTGAAAAACATTCCTTAACCATAGTAGCTAACATTCACATCTGTCAAAAACTGACATACCTTTATCAAGAAATATTCAGAGCAAATTTGCTTTCTGTTCTTTTGTGTGCCATTCATCAATTCTTATTCTATTTATCTGGAATATATTAAAGGGCTTTGAAGCATATGCCATATATATTCTTTTCAATAAAAGAATACTTTTTCTACATGAGTGAATATGAAAATTTATATATTCTAAATACTTTTGTGTAAGTCGAAAAACTTTTAATCCAAATAATGTTAACAGTATTGAAGTTTACTGTAAGCTTCAAAATTAATTCTAATTATTAGCATGCCTTGTTAATGCTTCCTTCTCATGTTCCAATGTATAATTTGATGATATTAAATATTGACAGTAACCTTTTCCTTTTTTCTAAAAATATAGAAAATAAACACCAAAATAATTAATTCTTGTGAAGACAAATAATTTGACCTATATTTTTTAACTGAAAGTAGACCTATATTTTAACTGAAATTTAGGTAAAACATCCAATCCCTATACCATTTCAGTAATCATGTACTAACTATTTTGAAATATGTGAGAATCCTTAGCTTTTTATGGTTTTCTCAAGGTCAAACTGCCCTGGGGTTTTTATTTTTGTTTTGTTCATTTTTAAAAAAATGTATGCTCATTTTCTTGCATGTAGAGAGAGTGGAAGGATGCATGCATGCCATGACATAAGATTGGTAGTCAGAAGGCAATCTGGTAAAATTGGTTTTCTCATTCCACTATATGGGTCATAGGGATCAAACTTGTGTCATTTAAGGTTGGCAGCAAGAACTTCTAACTACTGAATCATTTGGTTCACCATATTCTAACTCTTTAGTGGATTGTAATGCTTTGATTCTGAAGTGCAATACACTTGCCTCTATTTGATACATTGTTTTCTTTAAAGATGTATACAGTTTCTCTCTCTCTCTTTCTCTCTCTCTCTCTCTCTCTCTCTCTCTATATATATATATATATATATATATATATATATATATATAATACACACATATACACACATATGGTGGAGATTTAACTGTTTAAATGTATATACATGTATAAACTAAAGCAACTTCATCTAACTTGAAACAGATATCGTAAGATGTTAACAGTTTATTTCTCATAGATAGATTCCAGTTCAAGCAAATGGTTATACCAAACCAGCATTTTATAATGGCTCTTTAAAATATGTACTTTTGTCAAATGTATAATATGTAAATGTAGCCTCATTTTCTTATGGAATATATACAATTTTAGTTTGAAAATTCAAAAAAGCTGTATGTAATCTTAGTATTCAATGGAATTAATTTTACTTGCTTTTTGAGACAGGGGTTCTCTCTGTAACAGTGCTGGTTGTCCTGTAACTTGATTGGGGAAATGTCTTTCTGTATGCTGTGAATATGTGTCACTTTGACTGGTTGATAAATAAAGCTGTTTGGCCTATGACAAGGCAACTTAGAAGCAGGTGGGAAATTCAAAGAGAGAGCCAGGAAGAAGGCAGGAGAGATACCAGCCAGCTGCCCAAGGAGCAACATGTAATGGGATGCAGGTAAAGCCTTGGAACATGTGGCGATACATAGATTAATAGTTATGGGCTAATTTAAGATATAAGAGCTAGCTAGCAAACAGTTTGTGCCATGGCCATGCAGTTATAGTTACTATAAGCCTCTGTGTGTTTACTTGGGGGACACGAGTGGGAGAGACTTGTCCTGATCACCGGGTTGGCCAGGACACAAGAAACCGTCCAGATACAGTAACTCACTGTAGACCAGGTTAGCCTCAAACTCACAGAGATCCAGCTGCTTCTGCCTCCTACACACTGGCAATAAAGTTGTACAATACCACTGCCCGAGTATATTTTTATTTTAAAATTTTATTTTCTTTTTAAAAAGAAGAAGAGGTTTTTTTTTTTTTTTCAATGTGACAGTATTGGGAAGAAGGACTGAAAGTTACAGATATAACCCTTTTAAGTCCCTCTTCAGGGTTTAAACAGGGAGTAGAGTTTAAATAGAAAACAAGATCTTTACATGAATATGAAGTCCTGCAAGGTGTGCTTTTTATTATCTCAAATGTAAGTCTCCACTGCAAGGAAATCTGATTAGCTATAAATCTTTCTCTAGTAGACAGTTATTTTGTCAGCTCCAGGACTTCACCTACTGAGATAACTACTGAAGAAAATCTAATTTCTTGTGGTATCCTCTTTCAAAAGTTTGATAGCCAAAGTGGGGAGCACAACTCTATCTTTAGAATAGTTTCATTCCTGTCAACTATGGATGGCCAGCATTTTTTCTTAATGAATCTCTCATTGTTTGTTCATAGAATGCATTTATGGGTTATCAGGTTAAGTAATGTGGTGTTCATATCAACAAGACCTTAGGTAAATCTGAAAAAAGAGAAAGTACTCTTATTCCAAAACACCTAAGTTTGCAAAGTTTCTCAGACATACAGTAAAGGATTTCTAAGAAGAAAATTACGTGAATAGTATAGTTAAAAACACTAATTTTAATGGTAGCTAAAGAACTCTCAATTTCAATGTTTAAGAAAATTCAGAAAAGCAGAACATGGTTTTGGGTGACTCTAAAGTTTACCTCTAGTACTCATAGATTTGATGGAGATACCTTGCTCTCTCAATTTGTGTTGCCGTATATCAATATTTTAATGTCAAATAAAAAAGATGTAAGTTTCTGTGTAATCAGAAGTTTTCCTGTGACCTGCCCAGCCAGTGATTGGGACAAATCTCTCCCACTCACATCCCCCAAGTAAACACACAGAGGTTTATATTAATTATAACTGTATGGCCATTTGCTCAGGCTTATTACTGACTAGCCCTTATACTTAAATTAACCCATAATTCTTATATATGTTTAACCATGGGGCTTGGTACCTTTTTTCAGTTCTGCCTTGTCATCCTGCTTCCTCTGTGTCTGGCTGATGACTTATGACTCTATCCTTCTTCTTCCCAGAATTCTCCTTGTCTGCTTACCCCACCTATACTTCCTTCTTGGATACTGTCCAATCAGTGCTTTATTTATTAATCAATCAGTGTAACACATATTCCCAGCATACAGAACAACATCCACAGCACTTCCCCTTTTCTGTCTAATCAAAATGGAAGATATTAACTTTAACATATTAAAATTACATATAACAAAACAGTTATCAAGCAAGAATTACAGTCTATTTGTATTTAGAAAAAAATCAAAGAAAATATTCTATCCTATATTTGTAAGTCTAAAGTTTTATATTTAATTTATTTTTTATCATAACCAAGGAAAATTATAATTATAAATATCTAGTCTTCCACTACATCAAAGACCCCATAAGGACATAATATTACCTAAGTAAACAAGAAATACATTGTAAGCAACTTCCAAAGTCCTGGAAATGACAGAGACAGCTGCCTGTCTGGACAGTCACCCAAAGTTCTTCTGCAACATTGCAGCATCCATTCTTCAGCCTACAGGCCTAGAGTCTCTTAGTTACTTCTTCCTGCATCCTATAGAATATCTGGCAGTCTCCTCTGCAAAGCAGAAACCTGAAGGATCATTTTGCCTTGTTTTGGCAAATTCAGTGGTCATTTTCCTATGTGTCCTGCATGTCCAGTTTATACAACATATTATCAAGCAGTTGATGCAAGGGCATTTTTTTTTGCCCAGTGGCTAAGATTTGCCATAAAGAAAACAACCTCCATAATGAGTTTCTTCAGTGTCCATTACCTTCTCTGAAGTATTTTGGTGCTGCCAGGACCAGACATGTCTCAATGTCCAGGAAGTCAAAGTTCTTAAAACATTTTAAATGCCATATTCTGTAGATCTTTGAAGTGTTTGAAGATTACCTACCTAATTGAAACATATCTATGTATACCTAGAAAACTCAACTTACATGACTATAAGTTTGATTATCATAGATGACTAGTTATTAATATGTATTTCTCAATTGTACACTACAATTTCAAATGAGTTACATAAACATAATACCTTAAGTGAGAGTAGAAATATATATACAGTATAACAAAATTAACTTTAAATTTGTAATAAGCAAGAATCAATAGCAATTTAAAATGTTTTACAAAAGTTGTTGCTCGTTAAATGTAGATTCAATAATCTACCCTTTAATCTTCTCATATCTGTATCCTATCCCCCTTTTTTTTAGAAAGATATTGACTATGACCCAAAAAATTTGTAACCAATCTCTAAACAAAGACAAATATCCATAATCCATTTTTTGAGAATGTGGGTGTAGTCTTCTAGGCTACTTCTTGCTGATAGGGGGCATTGGTAGTCTAATGGGGATCCTGAGAAAATTCAAGATAATGGTCAAGTCTTGAGAAGACCAGCTATAACCTTTGTTGATAGGTACCATCTGTTAAGGTTCAGGAGGTCTTGTTTGATCAAATATAATCCATCTTAACCTGTAACAAATCTATAGCCTCTTGTTTCCTGTGGAAACAAAAGCAGAGCCTAATTTCTAAAGCAACATATGCTTAAATCCAAATTTTGAAGTCAAGATACCTTTATAATACATATATTGGTTTAACCTAGCAGCCTTTATAATCAAATGTCTCTCTTCAGTTAAAAAATACCAAAGAAAATATAATCCAGACACTCTGTGATTTCCATCTTTATGTGGCTTACTTTTATATTACTTTTACTTTCTCTTTAAATACTTTATTTTTTGAAAACCATTTCTTTATATAGCTGTCTATATTTATTTATTTTCTTCTCTCTTCCAAGCCTACATACATTTTTACACACACTGTAAATTATTTAAAGTCTTATTACATCTGAATCTGCCTTATTATGAATTTATTGATTTAAACTGCAGTGGTTAGTACTGAAGTGGAAGCTTTGCCTGCTCACTTTGCCCACTTCAGCTCCCCAATATGACAGAACTATGTTTACTGCCCGCTCTGAGAACCACTGGCTCTGGGAAGCAGTGGGTCTATGCTACTATCCAGTAGCATGTAGCCCCAAAATCTTTTCTTTCTTTCTTTTTTTTTGTCTGTAATAGTAAAAACTATATCTACCATGCACAATTCTGCACAGATTACAGATGCCACTGTGTACAGTGGCAGGAATTGACCATGCTTCACTCAAGCTCATATGCCGTGAACCCACCATACAGTAGCTCAAGTCTGCATACCATGGCACCTCTGTACCTTGGCGTCCCTATATCTTGACCCAAATCAGACATGAAGTAAAAAGGTGTCTTTGGCTCCATTATTGTGTGTTTAGAAGTCCTTTCTAAACTCTTTTAGGCCTCATGGAAATTCAAGAGCCCCACATTGGTATGCCAAATATAGTCAGATATTTCTCCAGTCCTGACTAGCCCTGCAGTCAGGATGAATCTCTCCCACTGGCAGCCCCCAAGTAAACACACAGAGGTTTATATTAATTATAACTGTACAGTCATCCACTCAGGCTTATTAATGACTAGCTCTTCCACTTAAATTAACCCATAATTCTTATATATGTTTGACCACGTGGCTTGGTACCTTTTCTCAGTTCTGCCTTGTCATCTTGCTTCTTCTGTGTCTGGCTTGCAACTCCTGAGTCAGCCCTTCCTCTTCCCAGAGTTCCTCATCTGCTTACCCTGCCTATACTTTCTGCCTGGCTACTGGCCAATTAGCATTTTATTCATCAACTAATCTGAGCAACACATATTCACAACATATAGAACTACATCCCACAGCATTTCTATTTCATCAGTTTCCTTTTTATTAAAAATAGATTCTTTTCTCAAATAATTTATCCTGATTATAGTTTCTTGTCCCTCCACTCCTCTCAGTTCCTTTCCAACTCCCCTTCCCTCTGAATCCACTTCCTTTCTGTCCCTTATTAGAAAAGAATAGGATTCTAAATGATAACAATCAACAAGACAAAATGAACTATAATAAGATGAAGCAAAAACTATCATATCAAAGTTGGACATAATAACTGAACAGGAGGAAAGAGTCCCAAGAGCAGACAAAAGACTTAGAGACCTACCATCCTTGCAGTCAAGAATCCCATAAAAATATTAAACTAATATGTATAATATAAATATAGAGGACATGGTGAAGACCCATATCGGCCCTGTGCTTGCTGCTTCAGTCTCTGCATGTTCATAAGCATTTTACTTAATTGCCTCAGAGGGCCTTATTCTCCTGCTATCCTCCATTCCCTCTGGCTCTTACAATCTTCCTGCCTTCTCTTCAGCAAGATTCCCTGAGTTCTGAGGTGAGGTATCTGATGGAAACCTTCCATTTAGACTCTCTCTGTATGTAGTATCTAGCTATAGGTCTCTGTATCTGTTCCTGTCTGCTCCCAGAGCAAGCCCCTCTGATTAGGGCTGGATAAGGCAATGATCTAGAAGTACAGAAGAATATCATTAAAAGTCATTTTATTAATAATTTTTTTGACCACTAGCATTTCATTTTACTCTAGTTCTTTGGGCTCTATAGTCTCCGGTTCTTGGTTACCCAAGCAGTGTGGGTATGACTTCCTTCTTATGGAGTGGGCCTTAAATCAAATCAGACATTAGTTGGCTATTCCCACAAGTTCTGTGTTACCATTGCCCTAGCATATTTTGCAGGCAGATATGCTTATAGATCAAAAGTTATGTGGCTGGGTTGGTGATTGTCTTAGTTATTATTTCTATTGCTGTGACCAAACACCATTGCCAAAGAGCAAGTTGGGGAGGAAAGGGCTTACTAGGCTTCATCATTGCTTTTCATCACTGTAGGAGGTTAGAAAAGGGCCTCAAACAGAGCAGGAGTTATTGCAGAATCCATGGAGGGGAGCTACTTACCCAATTGCTTCCCATGGTTTACTCAACCCACTTTCTTCTTCTTCTTCTTCTTCTTCTTCTTCTTCTTCTTCTTCTTCTTCTTCTTCTTCTTCTTCTTCTTCTTCTTCTTTTTTGAGGCATTGTTTTTCTGTGTCATATCCTCCCTGCCTGTCCTAACAGTCACTCTGTAAACCAGGCTGGCCTCAAACTCACAGAAATCTGCCTGCTTCTGCCTTCTGAGTGCTGGGATTCAAGGTGTATACCATCACCACCTGTCTCAGCCCACATTTTTTTTTTTGGTTTTTTGAGACAGGGTTCCTCTGTGTAGCTTTGCGCCTTTCCTGGGACTCACTTGGTAGTCCAGGCTGGCCTTGAACTCACAGAGATCTGCCTGGCTCTACCTCCCGAGTGCTGGGATTAAAGCGTGCGCCACCACTGCCCGGCTCAGCCCACATTTTTATAGAACCCAGGAACAGCAACCCAGGAATGCAGGGATGGCAGCAAACCATGGGCTGGGACCTCCCACACTGATCACTAAATAAGATAATGCCTTACAGCTAGATTGGATAGACATTTCCTCAGCTGACGCTCCTAATGACACTAGATTATGTCAAACTGACACACAAAACCACCCGGTACAGCTGACCCCTTGTCATCTTGAGACACAAATGAATCTCCGTTAGACCACAAGCCTTCCACTTTTATTCATCCCCGAGATCTTAAATAATTTTAAAAGTCTTGAATTCTTTAAAAATTCAAACACATTAAAATTTTAGTTCCTTTATAATAGCTAATCTCTTTTAAAATCAGAAGTCTTTTAAAATTTAAGTCTCTCTACTGTGGGCTCCAGTAAAATACTTTCATACTTCAAGAGGGAAAAATTAGGACACAGTCACAATCAAATCAAAGCAAAACAAAATTTTAACTGTCCAGAATCTGGGATCAATTCACAATCTTCTGGACTCCTCTAGAGAGCTGGGGTCACTTCTCCAGCTCTGCCCTCTGCAGCACACACAATTTGTCCTCTAGGCTCTAACTGGCTCCTCTCCACTGCTACTGCTGTTCTTAGTGGTCATCCTTTGGTACTGGCATCTGCAAATCGCTGGGGTTTTCTGCTACAGATGGGCTATCCTTTCACCAATAGCCTCTCCTAAGCTCTCATCATGATGCCAAGGCTCAACTTCATTGCAGGACCCTTTCAGTCTTGGGCCTTCAACTGCAACTGAGGCTGCACATTCCCCAATGGCCTCTCACAATGTTGAGCCTCAGCAGCTATCCATGACCCCTTCATGCCTTTAAAACCAGCACCACCTGGGTGTTGCTTATATATTAACAAGTCTGGCTGCCAGCATGATGTCTTGACTACTGGAATAGAGCTTCTCTAATGCTCTCAGGAAACACTTCATAGGAGATTTCACCTCAGTGATGCTGGTCTCTTAATCACTATTAATTTCTTAGCTTCAGCTAACTAGCATCAAGTATTCAAGCAAAGCAAAGTTTTGTTTCAGTATTTTTGGTATATTGTTAATCACAGCTGATTCTTCAGCCCCAGTTAACCAGAACCATCAAATCTTAATTCAAAGTAATAAATGTGCCTTATAGAATCTTTAAACTTCCCTCTGAAACTTTGCAAGCCAGGCCTCCATCCTCTGCACTTCTCTCAATATTCTTATTTTCCAACTTCCTACAGAACACACCACTGAAATCTCAACACTCAATGGCTTTTCAAGCCTGGTTCCAAAGACCTTACACTATCCTTAGCCAAATTTGGTCAGGTCTAGCACAACAATACCCTACTCCTGTTACCAATTCATCTTAGTTAGGGTTTCTATTGCTGTGATGAAACACCATGACCAAAAAGCAAATTGGGGAGGAAAGGATTTATTTGACTTATACTTTAGATTACTGTTCATCACTGAAGGAAGTCAGGGCCTCAAACAGGGCAGGATCCTATAGGCGGGAGCTGATGCACAGGCCATGAAGGGGATCTGCTTACTAGCTCACTTCTCATGGCTTGTTCAGTCTACCTTCTTAGAAAATCCAGGATGAGCAGCCCAGGGATAGCACCAACCTCCATAGGCTAGGCCCTCCCCCATTCATCACTGAATAAGGAAATACCGTAAACCTGGGTCTCATAGAGACATTTCCTCAGCTGAGGATCCTTCCTCTAATGACTCTAGCTTGTGTCAAGTTGACACACAAACCACCCAGTACATTGACCATGTTTCCTTCTCCTTAGCCTGCAGATTACCTTCCGTCACCAAGAAGACTAGAATGGAGGAGTGAAGGATCTCCATTTATATAGGCAACAGCTGCACTTTTTTATATTCAATGAGTTGTATGAGTGTTGTCCTCCACATTGGAACCCTGCTGTTTGCTTGTAGAGAACATTCCATTTTCTTAGCAACAACCTGGGTTGTTTGGAGATTTCCATAAGCCCCCCTTGGCCAACAACTCAATTGAATGCAGCACAATCTTATTATTGGACTACTGGACACATTGGTTGGTAACAAGAGATGACCTGTTGAAACCCCATATCCCCCATTACTAGGTGTTCTCCCTAAGGTCACCCTCATATATTTCAGGAATTTTCCATTATACTAGATTTCCATACAATCCTCCAAATGTACCCCTATTTCAGACTTTTATCTCCACACACACTCTCTCTTCATCCATCTCTCCACAGCCTACCCCGAGTCTGCCCTTAAAATCTATTGTATTTCCCTGTCCCAGGGAGATTGCTTCACCCCCTTTCCAAATTTCTGCTCTTTACCTAACCTCTCTGTATCTATGGATTACGGTTTAGTTATCACTTAATGGCAAATATCCATTACTAAGTGAGTATATACAATGAAATATTTATATTTCTGGGTTTAGGTTACCTCACTTAGGATGATGTTCACTTTATTCATGTAATCATTACACTCTGCTTACATATATAAAGTGGTACTGAAATAAGTAACTTTAGAAATAAAGCTATAACTGAAAATAATACAATTTCATGTCATTACTATTTTGAAATATGTATTTGCAAATATCTTTCTATTTTACACAAAGGTGGTACCATGTCTTACAAATAGGTTTTAAAGGCTGTAATAATACATTTTCTCATTTATTTCATGTTATTTGCTATTCCATCCGTAAGTAAGTACAGATAATTATGGTCAATTTATGTAACCGTTTTCATCAAGTATGACTTATGTATACTTTAAATAAAAAATATTTTATTAATGAATGAGCAGAATTTGTTTTTACAATTCAAGAAGAAACAACATGATGATATAGAACTATATGTGTTGAAGCAAAACTATATTAATCTTATATGTACAGCATGTTCATTAAATGATTACTTGGTCCATTGAGGCTTATGCTCCTTGCAATTTTTCAAAATATGTGGGAAGTGAATTTGACTTGACATACACCATATCTTTATGCATAAATTATAGTTTTAACTAAGAGAAAATAGCCATGATTTCAAAGTATGCCTCTAATAAAGTGCGTTGAATAAACTTTACAGAGAAACCAGTTAGAGTTAGATCATTTATTAGTGCTCTGTACATTTGTATTAACCATTCTTTTTCTCAGCTCATTGACTTTCTAATACGTAGTTCATTTTCATTTTTGAATTTAAGCCCTCAACTCTGATACACTAAATATACCACATCCAAGATTGATTCTTCCCTTCAACTTTATTGCCTCAGTTTGTTACTTCTAAGTTCTAAAAAGTTTTTATAATCCCTTATTATTTGTTACCTTTTCAATATTAGGCCTTTCTCCTTAGCTTTGAAATTCTCACATATTATTACAAGTGTTATGTTGGAATCCTAAAACAATAAACCAGAATATAGTACATTACAAAATGCATGAATGTGAGTCTGACACCTATGTCTCTCAAAAGAGTTTTAATGCATATATTTCATCATTGTGTACCAAAGGATGGAGGTTTTAAACTTTTACTTATACAGAATTTGTTCTTCACCCTTTGCTCAATCATGTGTAGTGAGAAATAAAGGCCTAAGATTCGTTTGCCCCCTTGAAGAGGCTATTTGTGAAAATTTCTTTTAAAAGTGAGAATAGGGAAGGAACATGTTGTTATTGATATCTTATGAACAAATGGTATATTAAATGTTAAAATATGAAGCAAAACTCAAACTTTTAATATAATTTATTAGTTATAATATATATATATATATATATATATATATATATATATACCACAAAGTTGGCAGGATTTATTCTTGCATAGACTTTTTTCAAGTAGTGACAGCTACTGCAAGTTCTTCAGTACAATGTGCATGTCACATCTAAAAGACTGTTTCTCAGTTATCTCCATATTTTGGCTCTTAAATTCTTTCTACCCCTTCTTCTATGATTCTTTCTGAGACTTTGAATAAAAGCTTATATGGGTATATTACTGAGGGCTGAGTAATTAACAGTCACTTATCAACAGTTTGATCATTAATGAGTGTCCGCATTAACTACTGCTCACTGCAAAAGGCAGCTTCTTTGAACAAGGTTAAGAGCAGCTTATTAACACTGTCTGTTGTCTGCCAGATCAGTGGAAGTTGCTTCATCCAACAGCAGTATCTATTGAAGAGTATTGAAATATATTGGAGCTGGTAGTTGCTATTGATTAATAAAATGTGCTTTTCAGAACTAAGGTTCAGATTGACAAAGCAAGTTTTATTTTGTGGCTATGTTTCTAGTGCTATTTTGGTCATTTAATATCTTCAAACTTGGCATTACCATCAGATATTATCATGTACTCATTTCCCACTAAGAGAATAGTTTGTCAGTTTATCTAATTTGCTGTATTATTAAAAGGCCAGATTGGCCTGAATTTATTTTGATATTGTCTCTTCTTTTTATAACTAGTAATCTTTTATCTGTCTGAAAAAATTTTCTTTAATTTTTATTTAGACTTTCTTCTTAATGATTAGTTTCAAGTATATTTTCAAAGATTGTAATATGAAATATTATACTATTTTAAAGTATTTTACAAATTGATATTTGCTTATTATTTTATTAAAGTAACAGTTAAAATCTATTGATTTAATAATAAAGATGAACAATTGCTTCATTTTGCTTCACAGCAATTTATCATTTTAACACTCCAGCTGCCAGCCTGATTATCAGCTACTGCCGTCTACAACTGAGCTACCAGACTGCATGAAGTCAGACACAGAAGCATAGTTAGAAAACTCCAGAGTCAGTTTCTTCCAACTCACTGCCCACCTGTCAGCCACCTACCCCATTCACATGCTGTCTTGGGAGCATTTGAGCCCCTCCTTAAACCCCAGAATGCCTCCCCAAGACCAAAATTCGAGCATCATTCCACTGGTCCATCACATGACAAGCAAATTTGCAAAAGATGAAACACAAAAAGGCTGAGAAACATTTTTTAAAAAATGACCATCATCATCATCCATCATAGAAATGCAAATTCAGACTACCTTGAGATTTCATTTAACCCAAGTCAGAATGGCCAAGATCAAATAAAAAAAAGTGATAATAGGTCCAGTTGTTAATGTGCATACTTATTTGTTACTTGTGGACATTGAAGCTGGTGCAGCCACAGTGGAAATAGAGGTTCCTCAAAAAAGCTTAAAAAAAGTCTTCCACATAATCCAGCTATACCATTCTTGGGCACATAACCAAAGTACTATATATCTTACTAAGGAGGTGTCAGAACACAGTGCAAGAATGGAGCCATGTGAAGAGAATTTTGAATGCTTGTGAGAAAACTCCAGGACCTCAGTTTCTTCAAAACACGGAGTTATTCTTGGAATTTTTTGTGTTCCTTCCAGGTGTAGCAGATAGGAGCAAGTTGACTTCAGCTGTTGTTATTCATATGCCTGTATGGAAAACATGTTTTTGACATATGTGGCTTGTCCTTGTGATTGTAAACTTTACTCATGTGACTCTTATTATCCCTCAGTGTATAGACTGCCTGATGCTCTGAGAAAAGTTGTCTATTGCATAAGTCTTTGGTCTGACTTATTTTTAGGTCTTACTCTCCCAGGTTCACTTTGTCAACTAAAATGGTAAACAAGTGACACCCTGATTCATCAATCTAAAGTTGGCTTTAAGATAAAAGAGTGGAGACCACAAGGAAAGAAGGCTTTGCCTTATTTTGAGCGTGTGCATCAATTCTTAAAGAAGAGAGGAGCAAAAGTATTAAAATCACAACTATTGATTGCTTGCGAGTTGTTTGTGATTACAATCCCTGCTTTCCAGAAGAATGAACTTTACATGAGGAAGGATGCTACAGGATCTGAAAGAATATTGAAAACACATATAAACAAGGGGAAAGGGTCCTTGTTTAATTTTGTGTCACTTGGACATTGATTCAAACTGTTATTAAAATTCTTAAGAGAAGTAATAAGAGTATTAATCATAAAGAAAAGATGGCTAATTCCTTGAATAAACTGGACAATAAGACCTTAAAACTGATAAAAGAGGCAAAGAGGGAGGTTTTTCCCTTTGCAAACAAAATCACAACAGCACTATTTACGTTGGTGATAGTTCCTTCAGCTGCCTTACTGGAGCCTCTTTAAAACACTTATCCTCCGTTGTCTGAAAATGACCCTGAAGCTTGGAGAGAAGAATTTGAAAACAAATCTATTCATGAATCATCTCCTCTTCCTAATGAGGATTTTGAGAGCCTATGAAAATGCTAAGTTTACAATCTTGCCAGGCTTAGAGCATGGCAGAGAAAAAAGGCATTTGTTTAGCAATCAGGGGAGGACCTGACGTCAACAATTATATGGGTTTGATATTTTCTGTATTATCTTACCCTTAACTAACATGCAGTTTTTAAGAGAATTACAGAACTCCACTGAGTTTCAATTTCATTTGCAGATGACTGTGGAAGGATTGGAGATCATTATCTAGCTGGTAAACTACATGATTTTCTCATATGAATTGAATTTGTGATCACAAAACTTGCCTAATCTTCTCCCATTCCACAGGTAGAAATGTATTTTATTGATGGCTTATTTAATGGTAGAGAGGGGATTCATTGTCAAGATATTAAACCTATTAATATTTCTTCTCATCATAGCAGGTGAAACTAGATGTTTTGATTCATCTATTACAGTTAATACATAAACTCATAAATATTATTTAAGATTCTGCTTATGTTGTAGGACTATTTCCAGGAATAGACTCATACTTGTGCATACTCTAACCTCCCTGGTTTTACTGCAGAAGGAAATAAGCAAGCTAAGACATTAACTTGCCCTATTTTTATTGCTTCAGAGAAAATTAGGAAAAGAATTTGAATTTGTCATTGCAGATGGATCCACTGAAACATCATGGATTCCTCTTTGGCTCCTCTGGCCTTAGGCCAGGTCCATCAAGGACAGTTGGAGGGCAAGCAGACAGTGGAAGTCACCAGAAAGATAGCAAACATCCAGCTAAAGGGCAAAAAAGAGATATCAACAATACCATCAGAAATCAAATAGGCCACTTGGGAACAAATTAAGGCCCTAGGCACCAGGAGAGAAGTTATTTTAATAACAACTCTCTGTTTAGGACTGGACCTTGGGACTCCAATAGACTCATTCATTCATCAAGTGAAAGGATTGGTTTTAATTTTTCTGTGGGATTTGAATGTCTTCCCATTTGCAATAGAACATAATAACAATTGTATTCCCATTAAAGGCAAATTTGGGATTATACTCTATAAGATACCAGAACTACTAATTATATGTATTTCTATTCAAGATATTCCATAGATATTTCTCATAAATATAATAAATTAATAATACTGTATATAGTTTGGATGTCTGTTCTTGGTGGCACATTGTTGCACAAATGCTTTCATTCTTCTGATATTATTATGTTTATAATTTGTTTGCTTATAAGATACTCATATATCAAATGACAATTAGATTTATCTACAATTTCTGAAATTAGAACTACTCTAGATATCCTACTATTAAAAATAGAGGAGGAGATATTGGAATATGGTATAGAAGTGGAGACATATGAGATTTCTGAGTGCTTGTGAGAAAACCCCAAGAAAACAAGAAAAGAAGTCTTGTGACTTCAGTTCTTCAAAAGACCAAAACTGCTAGAAAAAAATCAGCAGTACTATACATGATATAGGTGAGGAAAAGAACTTTCTGAAATGGAACTCCATTTTCCCAAGAATTAAGGCCAACAATTGACAAATGGGAATTCATAAAACTAAGACACTTTTGGCACTGCTACAGAAATAATCAATAAGGTCAAGAGGAAGCCCAAATAATTCTTTTCTGAGAAACTTTGGCAGCTATTTATCTGAGAGAGGATTAATATCTAGGAAATATAAAGAACTAAAGAAGCAAAGAGTCAAATGTGAGCTATTCAAAAAGTGGCCCTGAGACCTGAACTGAGTTTTCAAAAGAAGAAAAATGCCTAGGAAGTAGCTCAAAAATTTTTATTGTCTGTACCAGTTAGGGAAATGCAAATCAAAACATCTTTGAGGTTCTGTTTTACTGAAGTCAGAAAGATAAAGACCAACAAAATAAACTACAGCTCATGATAGAGGGGATGCCAACAGTAGAGAGCAAGCTTCATTAACTGTTGGTACTACTATAAATTGGTGCATCTATTGTGGAAATCAGTGTGAAAAATAATCAAAAAGCTAAAAGTAAATCTACCATATAACCTAGGTATATCACTCCCTTTGTATGTCCAAAGGACTCAGTATCCTATTCTACAAACACTTGCTCACTCACATTCACTGCTACTCTATTCACAATATCTAGGAAATAAGAACAACCTAAATGTCATTCATCCAATGAATGGATAATGAAAATGTTCTACATGTACAGTATGGAATACTATTCTGTTGTAAAGAAACCTGAAAATATGAGCTTTGCAGGTAAGTAGATTGAACAAGGAAATACAATATTGGATGAGGTAACCCAAACCCAGAAAAACAAACATTGCATGTTCTCTGTCGTTGGAGATGCCTAGCTTCAATCTTCAGATGTGGTATGATTCAGCATCCTTTGGGTATATGCCCAAGAGTGGTATTTCTGGATCTTGAGGTAGATTGAAACACCAAGGGGGTAGAGCAAAAGACCTCCCCCCAGCACAGCCAAGTGCAGACCATCTCAGACACCTGAACTCAGGCCCATGGTCCAATCATCCTCTCTATGCAGACCAGTTAGGTAAAGCCATGAGGAACCTGAAAACGGGATCCTACTGATTATATGAGCAAGATGGGTAAAGATCTTGATGGGGAACCCCACAAAGACAGCAGACTGAAGCTCATGGGAGCTCAAATACTCTAGACTAGAAGCTAGGGAGCCTGCATGGGACCAACATAGGCCTGCTGCATGTGGGTGACAGTTGTGTATCTTGTTCTGTTTGAGGGGCTCCTAGCAGTGGGTCCAGGACTTGTCCCTGGTACGTGAGATGGATTTTTGGAAACTATTCCTTGTGGTGGGATGCCTTGCTTAGCCTTGGTACAGGGGAGAGAAACTTGGTCCTGCTTGAAATTGACATGCCATGCTTTGTTGACTCCCATGGGAAGCTTTACACTTTCTGAAGAGTGGATGAGAAATTAAAAGGAGATTCTGGGAGGGAACTGGAGAGAAGGGAGGGGAAACTGTGTTGGGTATGTAAAATTAATAAAAAAATAATAATAAAGCATAATTGCCAAAAAAAGACATGCTCAACAAGAGGAAAACAATGCCTGGTACTCGAAACCTAGATAACTACCCAGGGCTAATGAAGTCATGAATATTGGAAGAGGACCTACAACCAATACTTTAGTAAACCAGCATAATCCCTAACAACAACCTAAACATTTATTCTTATACCCACAGATAATTATAGCCTTCATTTATCATCAAGGAAACTTCTCTTTGTCACAAATATAGGCCGCTACAGAATACCAACAATAAATCAAAATACAGAGTTGTGGATCCCAGTCTTAAGGTATACATCTATAAAAATACTCCTATACCTAAGGATCAGGTAACATTGCTGAAGGAAAGGGCAGAAAGATTGTAAGATACAGAAGATCAGGGAGTTTCCTGTGCAATTGTGTCTCCTAGTAATGTCAGAAGCTACACTCATAAAGTATTATCAGCATGACTGTCCAAAGAATGAGCTGAACAAGGATGGCACCAATAGACCTGCCTAAGTTGACAGGGAAAAGTCCACATGGCGTAAACTGTATAAAAAAGAACTACAGGTAAATAAAGAATGTTGAAAGTGAGAGAAATTGTCTTCAATGGGAGAAGGCACACCAATTGGTTATCCATTACCAAGAGGTTACCCTGAAAGCACACATGAAGGTCATATTATACAGACTAAACAGGCTATATTTAGGAATACGTATATAAATATACTTATATGCATGCAGCAACAATTAATGAAAAAGGAGGACATGAATTTGAAAGAGAAAGGGTGAGTATATAGAAGAGTCTGGAGGAAGTAAAGGGATTATGTAATTATATTGTAATCTCAAACACTAAAAAGAAATAATTTTAAAAAGAATAACATGGTGGCCCATAACTTTAATTCCAGCACTTAGGGTCATAAATCAGAAGGATTTGAAGTTATAAACCTGTCTGGATTATTCAAGGAGAACTTGTCCAAAAACCAAAAAAAAAAGGAAGGATCAAATGAAGTGGGGAAGAAAAAATAAAATGACTGTGGGAGGGAATGTTAGGCAGAAGATTCATCCACTGAACAGACTGTTTCACAGAAACTCTCTTCCAAGCAAGTGTGATAGGCATCTGTTAATTCAGATGTCTGTCTGTTTCTGTGTCTTCTAGTAACAGTTACTTATTTTTTCAGATATTTGTCCAGATAGTCATGAAGGATGCTTTACGCTGTGCAACTTGGCCTGAATATGAGACAAGGACAGAAGCTAACCTAAACTAATAAATTTGGAATACATGATCTATGTGGCTTTTCTAAGAAAATACCATCTTAACAAAATCTAAGTCAACTCAATTTCTATTTTAAACTTGTCCCAAATAAACCTGATGGATATAGGTAATATTTAATTACAGGATATACATACAGACATAAATCACAACAAAATATCACCTCTAATACTGGAGTTACATATATTTAATACTTTTTTGTGATTTGTAAAGTAGAAGTAAATGCCTTAAAGAAGGGCTAAAATTTATACAATTTATCAATGAAATCGTCAACATTGATGTCTACAACATGAAGCACCCTTCTCCTAAGATGTTCTGTCACCTGCTCAGTTTTATAAGGTATGCCAATCCTCCAAGACCCTCTATGGACATTGATTTAATGAAGGTATTCCCAGCCACCTCTAAGTTCTAAGTGAGAAAGTCCATAATTAAATATAGCATATGTGCATTGGCTGATACTTTTAAAGCCAGCTTTTTTATTAGCACCACATTGTTTATTGCTTTCAACAAATTAAGAGATAACCAAACAAACTTTTCAGCATTTTAAATGAGTTTCTTTATCAGGCCTAATTCTTGGGAGGCTGACTCACCAACACATACACAATCAAAAGTCAGAAAATAAGTCTTTTCATTACTTAGCCAGAGCTTCTGTGAACATATTGGCACTAATTGGTTGTTTTTTTAAAGATTTAAGATGTCAGTTGCCATTGTCTGAGCAATCTGTAAGTTCCTCAAACTATGTACACATTGTTCAGTGACTGCTTTGTTGCTAACACTAATCTATCAACACCAAAATAGTCTACTTACTTCCTGATGTCTCACACTTTAATCCCTTGGTTTCTGCTGTATTTTGCTATAGCAAAAAAATACATACATACATATATATATATATACCTCTTTTTTTCTCTCTTCTCAAGGTCAAGAAATGGTTTGAGGCTTTCAGCAAATAATAAAAAAAAATGGTAGGCACCAATACGGTTGCAATAAACATTTAGTAAACATTAGTACTCACTAACTATTCTGTAATAATTTTCTGTGTTTATGTGATTTCTTATGATCGCTCAAGTTATTAAAGATTGGGAGAATCTCAAAAAGAACTTGAAAATATTGCCCTAATAATACCTGTTGAAATGCACATGGGTTGCTTCAAGTCCGTTTCTATAGCTAATAAAACTGTTTTCTGTAAACATGGTGTAAACGTATTTATGTGAACATAAGTCAATTTATGTGGGATAAATAAGTCAATTTATGTGGGGGAAATGCCTTGGAGTGCAATTATGGGTTCACATGGGAGTTACTCATTTAAGAAACTGCTAGTCTGTTCCCATTAGTAATTTTATCAATTTCTCTGCATCCTTCCTGTATGTGGTACCTTTGTTTTTTCTTTTTTTTTAATTTTGCCATTGTGACAGTGGCATAATGCTGTTTCATCATGGCTATTACTTTTATTTTCCTAATTGAATAATATTCAATATCTCTAGATGTGTTTATTTGCTATTTCTGCATCCTCTTCAGTGAAAAGTCTTCATATCTTTTGTCCATTTTCTGATTAGGCAAGTATTTTCACTGTTGAGTTTTGAGAACATTTTGTATACACATTATTTGTAACATACATAGTTTTCAAATACATTGCCCTATATAGTAGCTATGAATTTCAGCCTGACAGAGAAGAGCACATTTTAATCTTAATTAAACTAGTTTTGATTAACTTTTAAGGATCATATTTTCAGTATTAAGTCTAAGAATTCTTGCACTACAGCTCACAGGCTTTTTACACTGGGTCATATTTTGAGTATAGAATTCATTTTGAGTTTTATTGTGTATAAGGTGTGAAAATGAGACAGAAGTTCACTATTTTATTCATGGATTTGTTATTTCAGCACTATTTTCTTGAAAAGCTTATTCTTTCCACCTCTCTAGTGCATTGCTTGCAACTTTCTTTATAAAACACTCTTCTATGTAAAAAGGTATGAAATATCTCAGAATAAATCTCATTAAATGAAGGAATTTCACAGAGACTTTCTACATGTAATGAAGGTGAAAGTTCTAGTTACAACTCTGAAAAATCAGGTCTGCAAAGCAGCGGCTTTACATTGTATAATGCAATTATACCTAAAAGTTATGATAGTCAGTTAAGGGCACAAATAACATTAATTGCATTTGGTACGAGGGGCAAGCAGTGACAAATTCCATGGCTTCTTCCTATCCTGTATCATTCATGCATGACATGAATTGTGAAATACCAGTCAAGGAACAGTATGACAACTTTGATATGTTCACAGATATAATTGATTCAGTTTCAATTTAGGCAAAAAAATATTGTGCAACAATATACCTACCTCAAAACTATGATATGTTCTGTTGTTTCTTTTCAAACTAAGTTAAAAAATTTGAGTTTGTCAAAGCATTCAAGATCATGCTGACTCTCCATAGCCTCAGTTTCACCTTTCAACGCCAACAGTTTCTTAATGAAAACACTTGGCACTAATCATTTTGAAAGTGTATGCTTCAAAATCATCTTTCATATGTTTATTCCTTTGTGTTCATAATTTCTCAGATCTCTTTTCATTACTCTTAAGGGAACTTATTTCCACTTTATAAATAGCCCCAGTTTCACCAGTTTTCATGATTTGGTCTTCCATTGAGCAAATATTTCAGCACTATATAGATGGTGTATGTTAACATGAAAGACACCCCTTATAGAAGATTATTTATAAAAACACAGTAATTCATCTATTATTTTAAATAGAGTGCTTATTTAAATGTGGAAGAAAGTTGGCTGCTTCTTTGATCTGGAAATCAATGTTTCCATGCAGAAGCAACATTTTATAAGAATAAATAGGAATAAAAGTTTGGTAACAGTCACTAAAATATGCTGTACTTGGGTAGAAGTAGAGATTTCATTGTCTTAGAGAACTGTTGATATGAAGAAATAAAATTTTAAAAAATGAACAAAATGTATTTACCAAACAGATTTTTGCATGGCTATAATTACTGTGATGAGGATAAAGTGTAGGATAACAATAAAAATATAATTTATGAGGTCTGTAAGTCAAAACTGTCAGGTTTATTTTCATGTTTCATTTTGGATTAGAAGTACATCTCAATTTCTATTTCTCAAATGTTTATATGTATAAAGTACTGAACTAGAAACAGTCACAAAATATTAATATAAATTATTTCCTCCCAGAAAATTATTTGGAAATTCTCCAACAAAATACGATTTATTTCCTCTCACCTTCCAAACATGTGTATAAATTTTCTCTTTTTCTTAAAATTAGTTTAAGACTTATTCTTTAAGGATTTACTACATGTATATAGTGTATCTTGGTGATATCTACCTCAAATGTCTTCCCTTCTAATTCCTCCCATCTCATACTTCAAAACCCCTTCCAAATTCTTGTACTTTTTAAGAAGCCACTGAGTTCGATTAGTGCTACATGTGTACAGGTATAGGGGCATCCACTGAAGCATGGGCAATGTACTATTAACCATATCCCTGAAGAAAACTGACTCTCCTTTTCCAACAGACATTGACTGTCTACATTTCCAGAGATAGAGGTAAGGCTTTGTGGTTTTCCCCCCCTCCGTGCTAAAATTTTGAATGGTTTACCTCGTGCAGCTCTTATGGCAATAACCACAATTTTCTCAGTTCATGAGTGTAGTGGTCCTGTCATGGCCAGAATATAATTTTGTTCTGGTCCTCCCAACCTTCTGGCTCTTACAACTATTCCACCTTTAAAAGTTGTTTGCTACTATATCTCTTTGTATTCTTTTCAAGTGAATCAAGAGAAATCTTAATTTTAGAGAAGGAAAAGGGTAATAAAATTGAAATGGCAGAAAATGAGATTAAATGAGGATTGATCATATTGACTTATTCTTTTTGTTTGTTTGTTTGTTTGTTTTCAAGACAGGGTTTCTCTGTGTAGCTTTGTGCCTTTCCTGGAACTCACTTTGGAGACCAGGCTGGCCTCGAACTCACAGAGATCTGCCTGCCTCTGCCTCCCCGAGTGCTGGGATTAAAGGCGTGCGCCACCACCGCCCGGCCTCATATTGACTTATTCTTTTTTTTTAATATTATTTTATTTTATTTTACAATATAATTTAATTCTACATATCAACCATGGATTCCTTTGTTCTCCCCCCTCCCGCCCCCCTCCCCTCCCCCCCAGCCCACCCCCCATTCCCATCTCCTCCAGGGCAAAGACTCCCCAGTCATGGCTTGCTAAAATAATAAAATGTACACTCTGTAGTTCATAAGAACCAAGCAAAAAATAACTCAGTGAGGCCAAGGGATTGCTTTTCCAAATAAAACAATCTTCTCAAAATTCCAAGGAAAAGGATGGCATGTTCTGCCTGCCTTTTTTCATAAGTTTATGGAATCTTACCTGCTGTGGGATATATGGCAAATGTGTTGCTAATTAATCAATAAAACACTGATTGGCCGTTGGCTAGGCAGGAAGTATAGGCGGGGCAAGGAGGAGAATAAAGCTGGGAAGTGGAAAGCTGGGTGAGAGAGACACTGCCAGCCGCCATGATGAGAAACAGCTTGTGAAGATGCCGGTAAGCCACGAGCCATGTGGCAAGGTATAGATGAAAGGAAATGGATTAATTTAAGCTATAAGAACAGTTAGCAAGAAGCCTGCCACGGCCATACAGTTTGAAAGCAACATAAGTCTCTGTGTTTACTTGGTCGGGTCTGAGAGGCTGTGGGACTGGCAGGTGAAAGAGATTTGCCCTGACTGTGGGGCAGGCAGGGAAACTCTAGCTACAAATGGCGCCCAACGTGGGGCAAGAGTTTCCACCTAAAAACTGAAAAAAAAGATTCTAAAACGGAGCTAAAAACAGCTTCCTAATTGTCTCTCTCAAATGAGCGGCAGCTGCTGGTTTCAGCTACTGGTGGGTTCCTGGCGTGCGTGCTCAACCTGCAGTATGGCAGGAATCAGGCCTCTGCAAGTGGCACATTAAGCTGCATGGTGGATTTAGACTTTGCTAGCACAAAACAAAAAAAAAAGAGGTTTCTGGGCTACCCGCTGCTTGGCTAAAAGCATAGACCCACGATAGCTCCCAGAGCTGGCGGTAAACGTAGCCATGTTGAGAAGCTGAGGTGGGCGGAGCCAGCAGCCACAGCTGCTGCAGTTTAAGGCAAGAGATTCACAATAAGACAGATTCAGATGTAATAGTTTACAATGTGTGTAAAAGATACGTAGGCTTGAAAGAGACAAAAAAGGTGATATATAGAATTATAGAAACAAATACATAGTTTTAAAAAATAAAGTCTTTAAAGAGACAGTAAAGGTAGTATAAAAAATAAGCCACGTAAAAATGGATATTACACAGAGAATCTGGATCGTGTTGTCTTTGGGATTTTTAACTGCAGAAAAACATTTGATTGTAAAAGCTGTTGAGTTAAACCAATATGCATATTTTAAAGATATCTTGACTTCAAAATTTGGATATAAGGATATGTTACTTTGGAAAGGAGACTCTGCTTTTGTTCCCACAGAAAGCCAGAGGCTATGGATTTGTTCAAGATTAAGATACATGAGGTTTGACCAGCCAAGACCCCCTGAAGGTCTCCGATGACACCATGGCCCAGATGATCCAACATCCAGAATGGTTTGAAGGCATCTGGCTCAGACAATACAGCTTCATGGACTATTCCATAATTCTAAAATTTTCTTTGTTTCCCCATAAGATACAGCGCCCCCTTCCAGCAGGAAGTAGTAAGAGAAGCTATGCCCAAATTCCCAAATTATATGTAATTTTACTTTGTTAAGGTTAAAAACCTTCCTTTTTGAAAAAAAAAAAGGGGGGAAGTGCTGTGGGATATATGGCAAATGTGTTGCTAATTAATCAATAAAACACTGATTGGCCATTGGCTAGGCAGGAAGTATAGGCGGGGCAAGGAGGAGAATAAAGCTGGGAAGTGGAAAGCTGGGTGAGAGAGACACTGCCAGCCGCCATGATGAGAAACAGCTTGTGAAGATGCCGGTAAGCCACGAGCCATGTGGCAAGGTATAGATGAAAGGAAATGGATTAATTTAAGCTATAAGAACAGTTAGCAAGAAGCCTGCCACGGCCATACAGTTTGAAAGCAACATAAGTCTCTGTGTTTACTTGGTCGGGTCTGAGAGGCTGTGGGACTGGCAGGTGAAAGAGATTTGCCCTGACTGTGGGGCAGGCAGGGAAACTCTAGCTACACTTACCCTTAATGATAAGATCTGCCAACACAATTCTTTAATATATTGCTACCTTTCAGATTATAGGCATACTTTTTGTTTTATATCTGAAAATAATACATTAAACAAACTGCTGCTGAAATTTCTGTTTTACAAAGAAACTAAATGTTTTTATATTCTTAGTAAATACCCTCCTTTCTTACAAAAATGCCTTACTAGTGTTTCATACTTGAGAGAACAGCACTAATTACATGACGGAAGACTTTTACGATTTCTAGTGTTTTCTAATATTTTTATACGTATTTATTGAAGAATAATCAATATTGAGTAAAATTCACCATTATGGTTCATAGTTATTTGAATCCTAAATTCATGCAATTGTTTAACAGCTAAAATAAAGATAAACTGTTCTAGCAAGGTGAACAATTCCATACTCTCCCTTGCTAATGAGTGTTAATTGTTTCTCTGTAAATGTGATTGCTTATTCTAGATTATGTTCAATTTACAATAAAATCAAAGGCATGCCTCTGAGAAGGTATATGAGGACATTTTCAGAAAGAAACAGCTGATAGAAGAAAAGTCTCCCCTCAGCCCCAGAGTAGAGGGCAACAACTTCCAGTTGTGGTAGATATATAAAGAGGTTTAATGAAAATTCAGTGCTTCTTTCCTGCTCCTCTGCCTTTGGCACTTGCAAGGGAGTGCATGTATCCCTGTTGCTATAGCTGGCATCATTCCCTGGTAGTTATCAGCCTCTTCATCCTTCCGTAGTAGCCTGAAGATATGGGACTCTAAATGTATATTCTAGGATGTCAGCACCACATTTGGACTGCTGAGGGTAGCAGCTACATGAATTGAGCAGTTTCAGAGTAATAAACATTTCCAGTAGGCATGTAGTCATTGTTGTACTAATCAGCTCCTATCATGAAACTGGTTCTCTTACATCTCCATTTGCTTTATTCAGAGAGATATATTCATACATATATGTACAAGCACTTTATATATTCTGTACTTTTAGAGATCACCTGTATAATTCAGATTGTGGTACCATCAGTGGTTGTTGACAAAAAAACGGTGAATTTTTGTAATGGTCTCAGTGGGATCTGGAGTTGGCTTTCCAATTCAATTTAATATAAAGTTGCTAAAGATTCTCCTGATAGAATGGGGGAGCACTGAAAACCCGTTCTGTGAATATTTTAAAAAGATCTTTGCAAGATAAATGCATGTGATACTTACTCCCTGTGAAGAACAAGAGATTTTGTGACCATACATAAGCATATTCGACCTGACTGTGCCTTTTACTTTGCCTTACTTCTATCAAAGCTCAGCTTTAACTGTCCAGAGTGATTTTAAGGGTAGAAGTCAGCAGTAAAGAGTTTCCACCTTCTTCTTTGGATTACTTTAGATTATTTTATCAACACAGTGGCACTTGCATCTTTATTTTCACAGCTGTGGCCTTTCAGGCTTCTTTGAAACACCTTAGCATTTTCCTCTTTATACTTTTGTAGTTATACTGTAACAAAAATATATACATATCAAAAATATTTACATACTATTTTGTGTAATGTGTAATGTGTGATTTGAGATTTAATATTACTTATTAAGATTAGAAAAATATGAATGCCTCACAAGCTGTCAAGAAAAGCAGAATACTTGGTAATTTGTAGTTATTGAAACTAGTAGCATATAGATGCATTGTTATACAATAAATTCTGACATCATGGAAACGTATTTATCCAGTACTTAAAACACAGCACAATTAAGAAAATGGAGAACATTTTTGCAAATGCATGTAAGTATGTTGCATAGTGGTGGAAGTAACATAGTACTAGATAAGGTTCAGTTTATCTAAATAACCCCCTACAGCAGAAAATCTGGTTTTAATGTTGCAGTGCATAGATCTTATTTTTTAAGATGCTAGTAGTTTAATTGGTTGGCTGAAACATGTGTCAAAATATGGCATACTGTGATTAAGGAGGAGAAAGTATCTTCTATCCCTTGGTTCAGTGTTGAAAAGTGAATTCAAGCCGGGCAGTGGTGGCGCACGCCTTTAATCCCAGCACTTGGGAGGCAGAGCCAGGCGGATCTCTGTGAGCTCGAGGCCAGCCTGGGCTACCAAGTGAGTTCCAGGAAAAGGCACAAAGCTACACAGAGAAACCCTGTCTCGAAAAAAAAAAAAAAGAAAAAAGAAAAGTGAATTCAAAGGCTCAGGGAAATTAGAATATTTGAGTAAATTTACTGTGAAAAACTTAATCTTCTTAAATGGGAGGGTTTAGAATGCCCTTTACTAATACTTTAATAGACTTGTGAGAAGGTCATCAATATACTTGAAATCTATTATTGCTCCTCTCTGAAGATTAGATGTAAGAATGGTAGCATAGCTGCTCACTTGAATACCAACCACAAAATATGTAATAATAATATACCATGACAATGTGAATGGTGAATATTTCACTCCTAGATGAAGGCTTTTATACGTTGGTATATATCTAACTTTTACAACATTTTTGTATTAATTTTAGTCTGAATTGCCTTTATTCTTGTAAGAATGTTTATGTATGAGTTTGTTTCTTAGCATTTAATTCTGTCCCACTAAAAAATGTTTGTCAGTCCTTTGACTACCAGATTTATTCAATTACCACAGCTTCATCTAGATTTAAATAATGTAACAGGAGGCCTCCAACTATTGGTTTTTATTTGCCACCACTTAAATTTTCAGAATTTATTGCTTTAGAACATTCTAGTGACACAATTAATGATTTCATTTTAAGGATGTTTACGTAATACTTAACTGGCTACTATCAAAATTATTGATGCATGTTCTTCATGTTTTTTGGTCAGTTTTTAAAATAGCTATATATGTAAAATATCGTTGATTTATTATTGTCATTCTTTTGTTGGAAGTGCCTGGGGATATCATGGGGAGTAAGTAGGTAGGGGTGAATGCAACTATGATATATTGGATATGTGTATAGAATTCTGAAACAAAAGGTAAAAATAAACAACGAGAAGGTATTAGCACAAAAACAGAAACATGGAACAATGGAATAGAATTGAAGACCCAGACATAAATCCACACATGCATGAGCATCTGGTGTTTTAAAAAGAGGCTAGAAATGCACACTTGAAATAAGACAGTATCTTGAACAAATTTTCCTGGTCAAACTGAGTGGCTTTGTAGCACAAAATTCAACTCCAAATGGATCATAGATATCAACATGAAATCAGATACACTGAACCTAATAGAAGAGAAAGTAGGGAATAGCCTTTGACTCACTGACACAGGAAAACACTTTCTGAACAGAACTATGTTAGCACAGGAAGTAAGATCAAAAATTTAAAAAATGGGAGTTCATGAAACTGAGAAGTTCCAGCAAGGCAAAGGACACCCAACATTTGCACAAAGCAGTGTCCTACAGAATGGGAAGAGATATTTAATAACTACATATACAATAGGGGGCTAATATCAAAAATATATAAATAACTCAAGAAGATAATATGAAAGCAAATAACCCAATTAAAATATGGTATGCAGATCTAAACAGCATTCTCAATAGAGGAAAGTCAAATGGCTATGAAACAAATATTCAACATCATTACCAATCAGGGATTTCCAAATTTAAAAAAAAAAAGCTATTTTGAGGTTACATCTTATACCTGTCAGATTGGCTAAGATCAACAAAACAAGTATCATCTCACAGTGGTGAGGATGTGGAACAAGAGAAACACTCATATATTGATGATGGGATTGCAAACTCAAGTAGCCACTATGGAAATCAGTGTAATAGTTCCTCCAGAACATGGTAATAGGTCTACCTTAAGGTCAGCTTTACCACTCTTGGACATATACACCAGGTGCTGAACCATGTTCATTGATGTTTGTCTTAGAGTTTTATTTTTGTGAAGAGACACCATGACAATTTTTTATAAAGGAAAAGATTTCATTGGTTTATAGTTAAGAGGTTTAGTCCATCATCATCATGGCAGGATAAATGGCAGAATGTAGGCAGACATGGCACTTGTGTGATGCTAAGAGCTCTACAGATGGATCTGCAGGCAGCAGGAAGTGAATGAGTCACTAAGCCTAGCTTGAGGTTCATGAGACCTGAAAGCATGCCCCAAGTGACACAATTCTTCCAACAATGACACACTTTCTAATAGTGGCATTCCCTATGATCTTATGGGGGCCATTTTATTTTAAACCACCACATTGTTCACTTCACAAGAGCCAGAAATTGGGAAGAATCTAGATGTTCCCTAACAGAATGTTGAATGAAGAAAATGTACATTTACACAATGCAATATGATTACTTAAGTACTAAAAAAAATAAAATACCATCAAGATGTTTTAAGGCAAATGGAAAGATCTAGAAAAATTATCTTGAGTGAGGTATCTCAGACCCAGAAAGACAAATACAGTATGAATTTGCTTATATGTAGATTTTAGTTAAGTCAATGATAACCAAGCCACAATCCATGGAACCACAAAGGTAAGATATTGAGTAAGAAACTAGAGGGAACAAATTGATATTATTAGAAACAAAATATATAATAGATAATGATGGATGTATGGGGGCAGGCTGGAACAGGAAAATCAAGTGGGGAGGAAAGGGGGTTTTGGGAGGGAATATGGATAGAGACAACTAAAATTCAGGTGTATTTGAGGGGTATGCACAAAACTCATGTCCAAGTGGATCAAAGACCTCAACATAAATCCAGTTACACTGAACTTGATAGAAGAGAAAGTAGGAATTAGTCTTGAATGCACTGGCACAGTAGACCACGTCCTAAATATAACATCAGCAGCACAAACACTGAGAGCAACAATTAATAAATGGGACCTCCTGAGACTGAGAAGCTTTTGTAGAGCAAAGGACACAGTCAATAAGACAAAATGACAGCCTACAGAATGGGAAATGATCTTCACCAACCAACCCCACATCTGACAAAGGGATGATCTCCAAAATATATAAAGAACTCATAAAGCTAGACTTCAAAATACTGAAAAATCCAATTAAAAAATGGGCTACAGAGCTTAACAGAGAATTCTCAATAGAAGAATCTCAAATGGCTGAAAGATATTTAAGGAATTGCTCAACATCCTTAGTCATCAAGGAAATGCAAATCAAAATAACTCTGAGATACCATCTTACACCTGTCAGAATGGCTAAGATCAAAGACACTGAAGACAGCTTATATTGGAGAGGATGTTGAGCAAGGGGAACACTCCTCCACTATTGGTGGGAATGCAAACTTGTACAGCCACTCTGGAAATCAGTATGGCAGGTTCTCAAAAAAGTAAAAATAAGTCGTCTTCAAGACCCAACTATACCACTCATGATCATATACCCAAGGAATGCTTAATCTTACCACAAGGACAAATGTTCAACTATGTTCATATCAGCATTATTCATAATAGCAAGAACCTGGAAACAACCTAGATGCCCCTCAATGGAAGAATGGATAAAGAAAATGTGGCACATATACACAATGGAGTAATACTCAGCAGTAAGAAACAATGATATCATGAAATTTGCAGGCAAATGGATGGAACTAGAAAATACCATCCTGAGTGAGGTAACCCAGACTCAGAAGGACAAACATAGTATGTACTCACTCATGAGTGGATAATAGATGTGAGGGAAGGGATGGCCAGATTGCAAACCACAGCTCTATAGAGGCTAGCTAGCAGGGAAAGATTCTAGGAGGGACACATGGATGGTCCATTGAAGGAGAAGTGGAGGAGAATTACATGAGCAGACTGGGAGTGGGGGGTGCCAGAGGGTGAGGAGTGGGGCATGAGAACATAGGGAAATGGAAGGATTGAGCTGGAATAGGGACAGAGTGAGAGGGCAGGGAGGGAAATACCATGATAGATGAGGACATCATGGGAATAGGAAGAAGCAGGGTACCAGGGAAGCTCTCAGGAATCCACAAGGACGACTCCACCTTGGAGTGCTGGCAGTGGTCCAGAGGGTGCCTGGACTGGTCTACTCTGGTGACCAGTCTAGTGAATACCCTAACCGTTATCATAGAGCTTTTGTCCAGTGACTGATGGAGGTAGATGCAGAGATCCACAGCCAGGCGCCAGGCTGAGCTCTGGGAATCAAATCGATGAGAGAGAGGAGGGATTCTGCAGGTGGGGGACGTTGGGATCATGATGGGAAGATGTGTAGAGATGACTGGCCACAGTAGTGGAAGCCCATGAGCTGTAGACTAGTGACCGTGGAGCACCCATGGGACTGGGCTAGGCCCTCTGGATGTGGAAGATGGCTGTTTGGCTTGAACTGTTTGGGGGGCACCCCGGCAGGAGGATCGGGATCCATCCCTGGTGCATGGGCAGGCTTTTGGGACCCAGTGCCTGTGGTACGACTACTTGTGCACTCTTGGTACAACAGAGAGGGGCTTGGACCTGCCTAGGCTCAGTGTGCCTGACTCTGCTGACTCCCCATGGGGGCCTTGATTTGGGGGATGTGGGGATGTGGGGTGGCTTGGGAGGGAGGGCTGGAGGGTGGGAAAAGGGAGGAGGGGGGAATGTGTGGGTGGTATGTAGAGTGAGTAAAAAATTTCTTAATAAAGAAAAATGAAAAGAAGAAAAAAATAAAAAACAACTATCTTGTAATGTATAAATGTTGTTGATGTTCTGAAGTATTTTGCACCTTTAAGAACTTTAAGATCACTATTTACCTCAGTGAATGTTCTATTGCTTCATTTTCTTTTTGCCTGTGTGCCCAAGGCCCTTTACAGCACCTGCTCTATGAGAATGTTTTAGGGTCACCATCCTGTTTGGTTTCTTCCAAAAACTTGTCCAGATAAAAAAGATTTCCTTCAAAATGTACTGGTCCTTCTTGGCTGCTCTAAGTTCTAAACCAGAAAACTAATTATCAGAAATAAATCTGTTGGTCTTTGTTCTGGCTTCTAGATTGCCATTACTCTTGTCCCCATCCAAGATTATTTTACTGGGCTTCTAAACACTCAGAAATATATCTGCACAACCACTCCAGGCTCAATAATAATCATGACAAATTTTATTTCTTCCTTCAAATTTACTGTCCATATTCTTGGATTGGTTGAAGATCTATTGAGCATACTAAACTGCATTAGAAGTTAAAGGATTGGATAGAGCAAGAATTTGTACTATTCTTACTAAAGACCATATACACTGCTGTATGGCATGTAGAAGGCTGGAATCATCAGTTAGCTACCAAGTATCTGGTTGGTCCTATTAAGAGTTCAGTATTGGACTTTACTGTTAATACTATATATTATCATATAGACAAAGATTATAGAAAATCAGCCCATACTACTAAATATATGAATAATTGCCAATTTTACCAACAGATAAGGTAAATTTTCAAGTAGCTTCTAAACCTATAACTTATCGAATATTTGAAACTTGGAATTTTTTTTGTTTGTAGGATGGAATTCTAGCATGTGACTAAATGAATGAATATATATTCCTGTATTTCTCAGAGTAACACCCAAGACCAATATGTATATTTATGAGTCTAATATTAAGATTTCTCTCCCTCTCACAATATCTGTGACATAACAAGAAAGGGTAGATTTTTATTCAGTTTGCAGGCTTCATTCCATGCTCAACTGGTCGAGTTTCTGAATCTCTGGTGGGCATAGCATCATGGCAGGAAAAGTATACTGAAACAAACCTGGTTATTTCATATAGTCCAGGACACAAAAACAAGAAGAGGCTATACCTACAGGACACCCTCCCTTCACCTATGTGACACCTTCTAAGTTTCCTTCACCTTCCAATGGCCCATCACTTTATAACATAGTGAACCTATGGAACTCAGAGTCTACGTTATCCAATCACTTCCCAAAAGTTCCGTTTCCAAATTCTTTAAGAATCATACTCTAAGTCAGCAATTCTTCATTGTGGACCAAGCCTTCAACATAAAAATCTTTGGTAAATATCTCAGACACAAAAACAAAGGCAAGTTTCATAGTTAATATATTCAACAAGGAACCATATTTATCAGCATTTTAAATAACAGTGTAGTTAGGATATCTAACACATTTATAATGGAGAAACTTTTATTTGTTTACATATCCTATAACCTGTATAGTTTATCCATGCAGTATAAATGAAGACACCTGGATTGCTGACTTAGAGTATGATTCTTAATTATCATCAAACAGCAAAAAAATAGGTTTTAATTTTCCAAGGAATCTACTGAAAGGCATGTAGATTTTATTTACTGAAAGTATGAAAAGCTAATTAACATGCAACTATCTTAGAGAAGCACACACTCACACTGTGGAATGTCTTTGTTAGTGCCTATTTCTCTTAATCCCCATGCTTAAAGTTCATATTAAAATACCTTTGATAAAACCTTAGGTCTGCTTCTAAAAAAATCAATTCATACACAGTGGCTATAAATATAAATTGGTAATAGTCTTAGCTTTAATGATTAATGAACATGAATTAATCTAGTGTGTGTTGCATATCCACTAATGAATAGAAGAATTAAATCTTTATTTAGATTCTAGCAGGTAAAATCTTGACCACCATGCCATATTGACTAGGAAGGAGAGAGAATCATAGTATTCATGCTATGTGTGACACCTTGCCTTTATATTCTCATTCCCAGATGTCACAGGTCAGGCGAAAGACAGTTTAAGCATAACATTGGAAGATTGTGCTAACTTACACTGGCTGAAGATGCAAACAGAATTCAAGTCCATAAAACATAGAAACTCATGCATTCATCGTTTATGGACAAAACTGATATAATTTACTAAAAAAAAAAAACCTAACTTTGACAATGGTTGCTGCCAAATATTTAAGAAAATACTTTTAGAAATCATATGGCAAAACCTATATACTTCGCATGTACAAGTGAACACAATGAAATGACTGGTAATTTAACTCTAAATTCTTAAATTTCCTTCTAAGTGACATATTTTACTTGGTTCCATTAGCTTAAACAGTGTGAAAAACAGTATATCACAGGAAATTTAAGAGTACCTTATTGTCCTTGCTTTCACTGTCACTTTAAGTTAGAAAGCAATTAACAAATGACCCTATATTTGTTATCTTTTCTGGACATCTGAATTCTCTACTATATTTTAGATGACTTGTGTTACCTTGGGAAATGATTAAGCTAGTCAATGTCCCTCCCAAAGCTGCCATTGACTGATAAGTGAACTGCATATTAATTTAAGGATCCTTATCATACTGAAGGTTTTTGTCAGAACCTGTGATAACCTGATTTTGCATATTTAATATGGGATTAGAAGAGATTTGTTCATTGAAGACTTCCACATGTTGCTGATACTAGAAATACTTCAATAATACACTGTTGTTTGCCATGTTCCTTTTAGATATGCAGAAGAAACAAAGTAATGTGACTTTGTTTTCAGAAAGGGGCTTTCTTATAGTTTAGTTTTTATCTTTTAATTAGAACCAGAAAGTGACAAATTTCTCGGAACTAATTTTGCCTGGTTTGGACTTGCTCACTTCTTTAGGACAAAAAAAAAGTTCTTCTCAACCCTTTATAGTTCATTTATAAGTCTGTAGGCAGCAAAAGAGATTCATGACAGAACAAAAAGTGAAAGATTTAACTATACAACCTCCTTTAGAGAATCAATTCCTGCCCGCTTTAAAAATGGAAATAGATGATACACAGAACTGTAACAAACTTGTTTTATTAGTAGTTTTGGAAGCATTTTTCACCTGTTTATATCCTTCTTAGTGACATTTGTTTTTTTCTTCCTGTTTATAGTGCCTAATCTTAGACTTTGTCCTCTCACATCTTTTGTGTGTTTTAGAACGTAAATAAAAATACAGGAACTGAGACATTATGATGAACTAGAAGCCTTCAGGAAACTTTATTTTTGTGAGACCAGAGGCAAATTGCTTAAGCTTGGAAGCTGTGCTTAACTTGGTATATTTAAAACAAAGAGTAACAATGTCTGCTTTCAGGGAGCTTATATAAGGACAGATTAGACCATAGACAGGAGATACACTGAACACATTTTGAATAAGTAAGCCAAGAACATTTACTATAAGGATTGTAGGAGTTCATTAATGGAAAATTGCACAGGATTTGGTGCTGGAGGCCACTGGTTCTGACACAGAAAGCATCAGACAAGGGATTTTAATCTGACACTGAAAAGTATTTTTTTTAGACTCTATATTCAGATATCCCCTTCTCTAGAGGTGTTATGAAGTAGCTAATGGGAAAAATGGGTAGGCAACTTTACCTGGGGTGGTGGGAAGTAGAAGAGATAAATAATACTAAGGATGTTTTTAAAAGCCATAGGGAAGGTGGGTGGTGGTGGTGCATGCTTTTAATCCCAGCACTCAGAAGGCAGAGGCCAGTGGATCTCTGTGAGTTCGAGTCCAGCCTGGTCTACAGATCAAGTTCCAGGACAGGCTCCAAAGCTACACAGAGAAACCCTGTCTCAAAAACAACAACAACAACAAAAGCCGTAGGGAAATATATTAGTTTAAAAATACATATTTATTATATTTCATATTATATTATTAAATGTGTACATACATGTATACATCTATGTATTCATGAAAATATAAATTTTAAGTGGAGTTATGCCATATGAGGTGACTTTAGTACCAAGGACCATAGATTATCTCACAGAATTCCCATTAGCAGCCATGAGAAACCTTTCTTCGAGTTTTTGGTTGAGGAATAAGAGAGACCCAATACAATATGGACTTTTTCCATTGCCCTTTGTTGCCTTCCAGGATTCAGAAATAAGACCTGGTTGCTGAAGATATGACTTCAGACACAGGACTTGCAGTATTTTAGCTGGAACCTTCCTGGAAGCCTCCTCCTTGAGGAATGACTGTCAAAATATCTGAAGGTATTATGCAAGCTGACCAAGGAAGGAAAGAAATCAATATTCCTACCCAGCTATAAAGCTTATGAAGCACAACAATAACAACTGACAAGGTAGCCACATTGGTGAAATAGTGACAATTCTATCTTAGGGGTAACCAACAGGTATCTAATTATACTTAAGGACTGCTCAGCATAAGGGTATTCATGCATGGTTATGGAAGCCTAGCTATTCACAGCTTGACTGACCACAGACCCTAGAGAAGAATATACTACTGCCACTTTCATAAATTAATATAATGTCTAATTGTATTCTAAATGCTTACCCTCATACCCACAGATATGTGAAGTTCCCATTCCTTGTAAAAGAAATGTCTTCTTGCAATAGGTGGACACTATTATAAAGATCTGTAACTGGTCAAATACAGAGATTAAGTGATCACGTTGTACCCAATCCCCAACTGATACATCTACAATGCAACACTACACCCAAGGCTCAGAGAAATCAAAGAGTGGGTGAAAAAACTGTAAGAGCCAGAGGACCAGAAAGCTTGCTGGTATATACTATCCTCTAGGCATGGAAGACAAATTGTACCCATATAGTCTCAACCATATGGTTATATGAACAAGATCTGCTTACTGATACAGAGTGATATACCAATGTGGCCAATGTAAATTTGATAAGGCCTCACCCCTATAAGAAAAGCCATAGGTGCTTAATGGCTGTTCATAGAGAGAGAATACGTTTTCTTTAGCGACAAACTTTTTCATGGATTGTCCAATCGTGACTGTGTACGTGTGCGTGTGTATGTGTGTGTGTGTGTGTGTGTGTGTGTGTGTGTGTGTGTGTGTGTATAGTTACATATATACGTAACAATAATAACTAAAGAGGAGATCTTTAGTTTGGAAGGGAGTAGGGATACACAGGAGTTTGAATCAGGAAGGAAAGTGCAGTAAAGATGGAGATGCAGTACTCTTGTAGAAAGTTACGAAATAACAAAATAAAATAAATGAGTGAATTAAATTTAAAATAAAGATTTCATGGAAACTTAGGGAAATTTTAAAGCTTAAAAGTATGAAAGTAGGCTCCCTCACCTGCCACCCTAAGCCCACCTGTGGCCTTGGGGTTTGCTGGCTGGGTCCCCTTTGTCCCTCTGGTCATTTCCACCACTAAACACCCCTTTTGGGCACCGGACCCTGCAGTACGCCCACGAGACTTCTCTGGAGGCCGGCGCCCCTGGCCTGCTCTTCTCAGAGCCAGCTAGGCTGGAATATTCTCTCCTCCTCACTAGGCGGCTTTCTGTCCGCCATGTTGGAAGCCGATTCCTGTCACCAACTGGTGAGGGGCAGGGTGGGGGAGGGGAGCGGCCTGCACCGTGGACTCAGGTGCAGCAGGATGCGCGGGTGGCCAGGTGGGAGAGGAGCTTGAGGGGGAAGGAGGCCCGGGCGGTGGCGGCGGCATTCCGCGGGCCTTCCAGGGGCAAGGGGATTCATTTTGGGTAGAGGCGGTGCCTGAGGCCGGGTAGGGTACCCAGCAGGAACCAAGCTCCCGGGCCACAAGTTTCTCTGCCACAGGAATCTCGCCAGGTTCGCTCAGGACTCCACCTCAAAAGGCTTTCACTTAGGCCCTTTTCTTTTGTCATTATATTATTTTATAAAATGAGGATTGAACCTAGGACCGTGTGTACTAGGCAGGAATTGTCTACCACTCAGCTACAGACTCAGCCCTTATAATGTGTTGTAATTCTGTAGCTGGAGTTAGTGTGGGCCACCATTCCTACCTGAGCTCTTTTTCCCATGAGTGATTCCTGGTGTCTGAGTCACTAGTACTCTTAAGTAGAATTGTTCTGCTTTATTTACAAGACTGCTTTGGTTCAACTTGGTTTGAACATCAACTTTATTTTTGCGTTTAATATTGCCTACCTTAGGCCGGGCGGTGGTGGTGCACGCCTTTAATCCCAGCACTCGGGAGGCAGAGCCAGGCGGATCTCTGTGAGTTCGAGGCCAGCCTGGGCTACCAAGTGAGTTCCAGGAAAGGCGCAAAGCTACACAGAGAAACCCTGTCTCGAAAAACAAAACAAAACAAAACAAAAACAAAAACAAAAAAAAAATTGCCTACCTTTAGTTGAAATACAAAAAAATTAGGACCAGTGAGCCAGAAGGTACAAATACTGCTTAACCTATTGAGCTAATAAATGGTGAGGTAGTTCTTATCTTTGGTCCAGAGTTTCATGAGGGTAAAACTAGATTTGAGTCTCCCCTGCCCTTATTTTTTAAGACAGGATTGCAGGGATACACCACTATGCCTGGCTCAACTTTCTGCTTTATGTTCATTTTTTGAGACAGGGTTTCTCTGCAGCTCTGGCCTGGAACTCACTTTGTAGACCAGGCTGGTCTAGAACTCAGAGAGCCTGCCACTGCCTCTGCCTCTTGATTGCTGGGATTTAAAGTGTGCACCATCACTGCCCAGCAGCTTTCTGCATTTGTTTAAAGAAAATTTTATAGGAAAAATACCACATAATGGACTTGTCTCTTTTGTTTCATAGTTAGACTCTTTCTATGAGGGGAAAAATATTTGAGACAGAGTCTTAATATGTAGTTCTGACTAGCCTGGAATTCATTATGCAGAATAGTCTGGCTTCAAACTCACAGATTGCCCTGCGTCTGCCTTCTCAGTGCTAGGATTGGAGGCTATGGTGAAGTAAATGGTAATGCTGGAGAAAGAGAGATATCTTTAAAGAGCCTCAGTACTGATGAAGCTACTAACTCTATTTCTAGGGTCCTCAATGGCAACCAGCAAGTTGTAAACACTAACCTGAAGCAGACTGTGAAGACCAGCACCTTTGGAAAAGCAGGAATTAAAACCAAGAATTTTATTCAGAAAAACAGTATGGACAAAAAGAATGGGATGTCTTATGAAAATAAATCTGGAGAGAACCAGGCTGTAGATAAGACTGACACTGTAGCAGTCCCAAGTGGCCTTATAACAAATAATTCAGGCTATATCACTGATGGCTATATGGGGAAAGGAGCAGATAATAATGGTAGTGGATCTGAGAGTGGATATACCACTCCTAAAAAGAGGAATTCTAGGCATTGTGAAAACCTTAATTTAATGCAGGACAAAATAATGTAAGAGACTAGTGTGTCAGCATTAAAACAGGGACTTGAAAGTTTAAAGCCTGACTATAGTGAACAAAAGGGAACTCGAGCAGATAGTTCGAAGCCTGTTTAGAAGTATGAAACTGGACCTGGAGGAACAAGTTGTGAAAAACCTGCTGTAGGTGACATACTTCGTAAAAGCTCAGATGTTAAACCTGGTTTGAACAGCAAAAAGTTTGAGGATCGGCCTAAAGGATGCCTCAGCTGCTGCCTCCAAAGAGGACTCCTGGACCTTGTTTAAACCACCCCAGTTTTTCCAGTGGACAATAGCAGTGCTAAAATAGTTCCTAAAATAAGTTATGCAAGCAAAGTTAAGGAAAACCTCAACAAAACTGTATAGAACTCTTCTGTGTCACCATCCTCATCTTCATCCTCTTCATTATCTACTGGGGAAACTCAGACCCAACCTTGAAGCCGATTATCCCAGGTCCCCATGTCAGCTCTGAAATCTGTTACTTCTGCCAACTTTTCTAATGGGCCTATTTTAGCAGAAACTGATGGAAATGTGTATCCATCAGGGGCTCAGCTATTGCTAACTACTGCTGCTAATATTTTAACACCCATCTCTACTGGGACTGATTCAGTTCTTCAGGACATGAGTTCTGACTTCAGCAGCTATTGAACAAATTAAGTCTAGCTTTTTTATCTACCCTTCAGATATGCAAATGGTGCTGTTAAGCACTGCACAAGTAGATCTGTGAAACCTGGGGGGTATCTTCCAGAATCAATGGGGTTTATCATTTATAAATGAGCCCAGTGCTGGCCCAGAGACTTTTATTGAAAGTCATCAGATCATAAAGTGATGGAAGTGACAATTCAAGGAGAATATCCTGCCACTTTGGTTTCACAGGGTGCTGAAATAATTCCCTCAGGAACTGAGCATCTTGTGTTTCCCAAGGCTTATGAGCTGGAAAAACAGACTAGTCCTCAAGTTCTGGGTAACATTCTAAAACCAGGGACTACTGAGAGTAGAGCCTTATCCTTGGAAGCCAGTCATATAGGTGACCTGCAGAAAGCAGACACCAGTAGTCAAGATGCTTTAGTGTTTCTCTCAAAGGACTAGAAATAGAAAATCAAAATCTTCTGGCCTCTCCCACAAGCACTTTATTAGGCTCTGCCAAAGAACAGAGATACCAGAGAGGCCTAGAAAGGAATGATAGCTAGGTTCTTTTGACCTGAGTGCTGCTATTGTATATCATACTAAAGAAATGCAATCTATATGGAATTTGCAGAAGCAAGATTCCAAAAGGATAATCACTTACAATGAAGCCATGAATAGTCCAGATCAATGAAGGACCAGACTGCCTATTTGTAACCTTTCTGCACCATTAGAGCCACCGTTCATGGGGGACACAAGGCTTTTATGCTCCTAGATCAATGCAGCAGAGGAACCATAAGTAGAATCACAGGATAGTACACACACACACACACACACACACACACACACACACACACATATATAGTTATTTTTTAAAATGCAACTGAAAGTAATTAGACTTCTTAAGGAATCAAATTTATTTCAAGAGACTACACATGGTTATTTAATCTCCAGTACTGGGTAGTGTTTTTCTTGTATTTTGCTAGTTTTTGTTTTTAAGTGTGAATGCAAGTGATTAATGAATACATACTTAAGAAGTGTGGTCCTAAAGTTCCTGCTGTCATTGACTTGGGAAACAAATGACCCACTGGAAAGGCAAATCCACTTACTAGATATCTGTATCTTGTTCTGTGACTAAAGTGATACACTAATCATGGGGAACCCAGAATGATGCAACATTTCCCCCTACTCTGCCCTTGATCTTTTAGTTATTTTGAGCCCTGCGAGAATGCTGGATAAATGCCTTGAAGTTTGCAGGGATGCTTTTTTTTTCAATCCAATGATTTGCATGTCTTGTCAGGAGTTGTGCAGCCTCTGTGGGGTATTGGGGAAATAGTTCCTTCCATTCCTTTTTTTGGGGGGTGTCAGGACAGGGGGAGGGCATTGAAGATCCTGGAATAGTTGGTGGGTACATTATGGTGATATTTTATTTGTACTGAAATGTGATTTTATTTGTATGTTGATAAATACAGTTGCCTGGGTATCAGAGCTAATAGCAAGCCAAAGCAGAAGTCTGGCATTGGTAGCACACGCCTTTAATCCCGATCAAATGACAGGCAGATCTCTGTGTGTTCAAGGATACCACCAGCATGGAGACACACACCTTTAATCTCAATACCAACCATAGAAGACCTGGAGGTCTGTATAGATGGGCAGTGACCAGGAGGTCATGTGATTGGGTTTACAACCAATGAGAAGGCAGAACACAAAGTCTATAAAAAGACAGATACACAGGAAGTAGAGCTCTTGCGGAAAGGACAGCAGCCACAATAGGGTAAGAAAGGGTTTTTAGCTCTTAGCTATCGCTCTGACCTCTTGGGCTGTTAACTCTGCAATTGGCTCTGTGTTTCTTTCTTTCTTTCTTTTTTTTTTTTTTGGTTTTTCGAGACAGGGTTTCTCTGTGTAGCTTTGCGCCTTTCCTGGAACTCACTTGGTAGCCCAGGCTGGCCTCGAACTCACAGAGATCTGCCTGGCTCTGCCTCCCGAGTGCTGGGATTAAAGGCATGTGCCACCACCGCCCGGCTGTGTTTCTTATTTAATAAGACGGTTACATCTACAGTACATAGTTAACTTACTTTGGTTACATGTTTGACTTTTAACAGCTGATGAATCCAAGAGTGTCATTTAAAGAAAAGTTGCAGAACAAGTAACTGGATCTTAAATTATCCATTGTAATTGTGTAACTGGGAGCAGAAATATATTCTGCTTTTCACTGTAGGTGCTCAGAGTTGCTCTCCATCACTAACACTAAATTTGTACTCTTGTTTTTCATCAAACATCTAAGAGAACTTATGTATCTTTCTGTAAATTCTTTTAATTTCAGTTTCTCAACAAAATCTAAAAAGAAAAAGCTCATGAAAAATATCTGTTTTTAGCCAGTGAGGAGGTAATAAACACTGCTTGTAGAAGGTGTGTTTTCATGCAAATTCTACTTCTGCACTTACTAGCTTCTAATTATATCATAATATATTTTATTATTAGAGCAAGATGGATTTTTTAAGGAAAATAATGTGAAATTCTGGAAATTTTTTTTGGTCAGAAAAGAACATTAGCCCTGTCTTATCATCGCATTACCATGCTGTTGCGCTGCAGCTTGTGTATAGCGTATAGTATGCTAGTATAGTATGCTAAAATGCGTGTGTGTGTGTGTGTGTGTGTGTGTATGTGTGTGTGTGTGTGTGTGTAAACTAAGGGTCCAATTTAAGACTGGGTGATGTTAGTGGCATAATAACAAGTTCTCTGGCCTGATGCATCACATCACACATGTACACATACAGAGAAATTAGTGTACCCATGTATGTCAAATACAAGTTAAAATAGCAGGGCATTTATAGAGTTGCAGTCTTCTGACAAAGACAGACTAGATCCCCTGGACACGTTTGGAGGAGAAAGTATTTTTTACTCTACTTGTTTTCTAAGAAATGTCCAGTTTTGAGTGATTGTAATATGGATGGATTTTCTGGTTTTGTTAATTATTTCAGGTTTTTAACAAATAGTTCACAAAAGAAGCTATTTGATTTGTCACAGAGGAAAATTCTTTTTAGTCTGGACTTCTGCCCTGCTTAGTATAAGCATGGATTGCCAATTCTTCTTGATGTAAACAAAACTTTTTATACATAATATATATATATATATATATATATATATATATATATATATATATATATATATATATATATAAAATAACTTATTATACCAGTCCAGGTTCAGAAACTTGTGGTAGGCAAGTTTCAGATAGTTTCATTTCACTTGTAAACTATCACTTTTACTGATATTGTAGTTCTTAAATGTATAATATGTTTACAGATGTGCCCAGCATTTAGTGCTTTGTTCCTAGTTTGATCTTTTGTTGAGTCTCCTGCCTGCTTACCCAAAGCTAGGATGCTTGAGTCCTATGTACAACTCAAACGGAGGCAACCTTGAGCTTTGTTTAAAGCATTGAACAAACTGAAAAATGCAACATGCCACATACTGAACTGAAAAAAAATATGAAAATAGAATACAAACAAAATGATTTTAAAATAATGTGGGAAAAGTAAAAGTAAATATATTCAAATTTTTCAGTCTATAATATTAGATGATAATTATGTTCTTTGTCTATTTTTCAAATTGTCAAAAATGTATCTTAATTGGTTAAGCAATACTGTCCAAACATCAAAAATAAAAACCAATCCTCCACGAACTTATAAATAAAATATTTAATTCCTTCCAAATGTCATACAATACATTTTGATCATACTCACTTCCCACTCCTCCCTGTAACAAAGCCTCACCTGTTAATCTTTCTAATCCTTTCAAATAGTGCTACACCATGGTCAAGAGTTTGTGGAAGCATTTTCCCTATCATATCTAGAGGATACTATCTAGCAGTAGGAATATGTAATTTGCCTCTTGCATTCCTTCTGCCCCATCTTCCATGATTTTTCCCGAATGTTGGGTGTAATAAATTGTGTTTCAAATGTTGACGAGTTATGGATCTCTGTCATAGTCTCCATCTGTTGTGAAAGAAGATTCTTTGATGAAATTTGAGACCTACACTTTATCTATGAGTATGATGAGAAGTATTTAGAAAATATTTAGAAATTATTCTCATTTAGGGAACCTCATGGTAGTAGGTTTTCCTCTAAAATCCATAACTTTGTCAGCCATAGGAAGTTGACAAGATTTCGGTCACCAATCATGAATTCTCTCCTGCTATAAGGTCCTCAAATCCAACTATACATTTGTTAGTTATTCCTATGATAACATTGCCACTGTTTCACCATTATGACTGTCTTGTCAGTCAAGACAGTATTGTGGTTAATAGGCTTTACAGCTGCTATCACCACTTATTGGCAACTTGTGTAATGCCTTTGAAAGTCATTCCACAGGAATGTAGATTCCAAATCATTTCCAATTTTATTTCCTCTAAGTCTTGTGTCTAAAATTGATTGTGATTTTTGAAATAGAGTCTTACCTTTAAATTCTGGGAGTCTAACTTACTTTCAAAGCTTCAGGATACTGAGAGACACTACCTCAGAAAGGTAAATCATGCTGGAAAAATGATGCCTAAGGTTGCCTTTTGATCTGGACCGAAGAGCAGAAGCATCTGCTTACATAAAAACATACACACATTAGAAAAAGAGAGAGAGAATGTTACAAGTTAAATTAGAACCAATGAATCTAATTAGCACCCTGAGAACTGTAAATTACAAGTACTTAAATTGAAATAGGTATGAACACATCAGTTTCAGAAATACAATGTCAATAATCCCACCACTTTTATATTGGCCACTTTTGTTTTTTACTTTTACAATACATGCTTCAAAAAGTCAATGAAATTTTATTACTTAGATACTGTATTAGTAACTTTTCTGCTGCTGTGTTAAAATATGGCCAAGGCTTGTTGAAGAATTAATTTTCACTTACAGTTCCAGAGGGGTAAGAGTGTATCATGGTGGCTGAGTGGATGGCAACAGTGACAGGAGCAGGAAGGTGAGAGCTCACATATCTATCATGAGCACAAAGAAGAGAGGGCAAACTGGAACTTATGTTAGATTTTTTCACTCTCAAAGCTCACCCCAAATGATGTACTTCCTCTACTAAATGTGAATCTCCTAATCCCACCCCAAATATCTCTATCAACTGGGGACCAAGTGTTAAAATATATCAGAGCCATGTTAGGATGTTGTTTTTCCATATGAAGTTGAGTATTGATCTTTCAAGGTCTGTACAAAATTGTATGGAATTTTTATTGAAATGTATAGATTGATTATTGTAGGATGGCCGTTTTTACTATGTTAATCCTACTGATCCAGGAGCATGGGGGACATTTCCATCTTCTGATATCTTCTCCAATTTCTTTCTTCAAAGACTTGAAGTTCTTCATATACAGGTCTTTTACTTGCTTAGTTAGAGTTATCCCAAGATATTTTATATTATTTGTGGCTATTGTGAAGGGTGTTGTTACCCTCATTTCTTTCTCAGCCTGTTTATCATTTGTATAGAGGAAGGCTACTGATTTTACGTAAATTTTGTTAATACTTATTGTTTTATTGTCATGCTAGTTGTCATCCATGGGAGGCCTGCCCTTTTCTAAAGAGAAACAGAGGAGGAGTTTGGGGTAGAGAAGGAAGGGAGGGACTGAGAGTACAGGAGGGAGGAAAAACTGTGGTTGGGATGTAAAAACAATAACAAAAATAATTTTTAAAAATATAAAAAAATACCTGAGCCTACAAGGGGCATTTTGTTCAAACTACCACAGATACATTTATTTTCTCTGTTAATGATTGCATACTTCAGACCTTCTCAATAGTTGTGTAAGACTCTCTGAATGGAGAGCTGCATAATTAGGATTGTTATGTGAGAACAACTTCACATATATGTGATATTGAACATCATGAAGATTATGTCCAGACTTTGTTTTTGCTCATCAACTTTCCTTATCTTTGTGTACTTAGTATTTTAGACACATAAATACATTCATGAAGGAATAACAGAATAAATTGATAGCTCATGTAACTAGTAAATACTAGGAATAATTACTTTGAGATACAGCCATTGGCCAAAGCAAGAAGCTGAGAAATCATATCTTCAACAATAAATACAAATCAGAGAATGAATTGGAAGTGGGGTGTCAAATCTCAGTTCTGTTGATATATTTCCTCCAGCATGGCTGCAACTACCATAACCTTCCCAATAGCAAAACCAACTGGAGATTCAGTGTTCAAATATCTTGTCCTGTAGGGGACATTTCTCAGTGAAGCTACTACAACAATGAACTTAAATGTAATAGAGTCTGGAAGTAAAAGTGAATTTTTGGGTCTAAATGAAGGACATCTATTCCAAAAGAATCCATATGGCTTTCTGCATTTTCAAAAATTATACTCTCTCAAGTCCTAGTACCTCCAGTAATTTCAGCTGAAACACCACATACACCAACTTGACATATCTGAACTTCCACAATGTGTAAAATGTCTGGAGAATCTCAATGTAGCAGAAAAAAATTCTGTGCATGAAAATATGTTCCAGAAATAAATGAGAGTAGAATGAGATATCCATTTTTCTAAATGGAATAAAGGACATGAAAATCCAATCAATTAACTTATATAGTGTCTGTTAAATTTAATTAATAGTAATCTGAGTATAATTTCTAAGGAACTGTGACCTCCTATCATTTTGAAGTAGACTGTTTAGAATTAAGAATTATTCATAATGAGGTCAAATTTACCAGAAAAGAATTAGGGAACACAAATTTCAAATATATCAAAAATATTAAATATGATCCAATTTTAAGAGACAAAGATCTTAAAACTTGAACATTAAATAACTTCTCAATCTATAATTACTATTAATTGAGAAGTATAACAATACTTTTTATGTGAATAGTTCCCATTTTTCATGTTGCATAGCTTGGAAATCAATAAATGGATGATAAAACTTACACTGTGTTGTGATTTGTATTTTAACTGAGAAATAAAGTTTAAAGTGCTACTACACATTTATATAATATCTGTCTTTGTGTAGCTATGCTAAAAGCAATTAATGGTGAGTACTTAAGTGAAGCTAAAAAATATAACAATAATCAGTGTTCAATGTTTCTTAAAATTATGCAATACATTTTTAACCAAAAGTGAAACTGAAAAAAACAACAGTTTTTAACATCAAAAATATCAGTAATCTAACATGACCTAAAGAAGAACCTCCTTTAAAAAAATGCAAACTCCTATCCACTCTAATGCAGAGAATAAAACATTTCCAGATTTGCGCAAGTTCTTGATGAGACCAGTTAGTATGTTTCCTGGAAAATTATATCAGCCTCATTTTTGCCACCTCTTATAAAAGCTTCTACAGTTTAATCAAGCTATGCACTAAGTAGGGATGTGTAATTTGAAGGCATAGTAAGCATGGTCATGTTCACATCAAGACCTCTTGGCATGCTTGCAATACAGCCCTGAATAGTGTTTTCATTTCTTGGCTCTGACTTACCTCTCTCATTTTAAAATAATTTTCAATAGGGAAGAATTTTAAGTTTTGCATTTGCATGTTTAGTAAGAAATACACACCCATTTTAGAATGCTCTTTATCTAAAGTTGGCTCTGAGCATAATATACTTTGTGTGGGATAGTTTTATATTTATGTCTTGGAAGAGCAACATTTTCAAGCTTATATGAGATCTAGTTTTCATTTTCTGAGTCCACTAGCTTTATAATTGACTGATTATAACACTGTATGACTGGGCACTAGTAATTTCTTATTGTTTTCAATGAGTCTGATTCCCATATTGTATTACTTTTAGCAATGTTCTTGTATGTTACAGAAGTAGGAAAATTTAGTGAAACTCTGAGAACTACATTTATATAAAATTGACCAATTTGTCTTTAACTATCTCTGTGAACATAATTTCTCCAAAGATAATTAGAATGATTATAGGAGGCTATAAGTATATAACTTAAAGTAAAGCTGCATCTTAATTATCTTATAGATATGATTTATTTGTTCACATAATAGCATATACATAATTTACATAATGTGGACCAATTTGTACAAAAATTACAGATGGGTTAGAGTTTTATTGTTGAAATACGCTGATTAGAGAATTGTTTAATAGTTTTTTTGTGTGTTTTATTTACATTCTAAAATGCATAAAATAGTCTTGTTGCCAACAAACTTCCTGCTGAGATGTTAATGGACCAGAAAGTAAGATTTGGGGGCTAGAGTGGTGAGTCAGTAGTTAAGAGTGTATATTGTTCTTTCAGAGGACCCAAGTTCATTTCCCAGCACTGAAACTGGGTGTCTCTCAACCTCCTGTAACTTCAGCCCCAGGGAATCTTATTTCCTCCGCTGGGCCCAACTCTCAGGAGGGCACCTGCACTCATGTGTTCATACCTTTATGCAGAGAAACACACATATGCATAATTAAAAATAAAAAAAAGTTTTTTATTTCTATGAGTAATGAAGGTACTAGTGGACAATTTTTTTCTAATTAACAAAAGATTGCAATTTTCTTAAATTACCTTCATAGGATTGATAATAAAAGAATATTTTCAGTAAAGATTATTGATATAAATGGAACAGAATTTGATGAAAACCAAGAAGATTAAGTAAATAACTGGTTATAACTGACAGTAAGAAGTGTTAAACACTCAATATGTCTTTAGTTTCCTACACAGAGCCATGCAAGGGGAATGCCAATTCTCACATTGGAGTAACTGAGTCTTGAACATGTAAGATTCCATTAGAGTTTTGAGAAAAATCAACTGGATTTGTAGTTGATTTAGGGGAACAGGTTATGAAGAATGAGACAAAAGGATATATGGTAGAGCTGTATATAAAATTTACAGGGACTCAGTTATTCAAGAAAAGCTGCAAATAGAGGATAATGCGACTAATCATAATCTCAAATGGCTTCCATTTCACTCAATAAAAAAGCCTGAGATACAACAAAGTAATGGATACAAACAAGTTGATTCCAATGACTCAAGCACTTTGATGAAGACAGCATGTTCTCACTGTTTAAAGCATCTTAAATCTTTCAATCCCATAGCTCTATGCTTAGCCTATTTAACATTTCTTATGGGTCTAGAAATCACAACTCAACAAACTCCTTTATTGTTATACCTTCTAAAGTTTAATTACTGCCTTATGTTCTTTTACATCAATAATTCAGGCTTTGATAGACACATAACTATCCATCAGAGCTTTGAGCAGGTGTGGTACAATATTTTCTGTTTCCATATTAAAAATAATATGGTGGTAAAGGGGAATAAAAACACCAATTGAGTGAATAAAGGAAATGTGATTGTATTAGGCAAAAAAGTATACTGAAACCTTAATACTTTGTATCTGTTTAAAGTAAAATTGGTCTTTGGTATAATTTACCAAGACAAATTAGTGAGATTCTGGCTTTGTGCCAGGACAAGGACTACATTTTTCCCCCAAGAATAAATCTGATGTCAAATTTCATAGTTTATCTCTTATATCTGTTTCTATCACAATGTTCTCCTTTTGTCAACCCACTGCTTTGCTACACAATACAGCTTGCTCAGTATAGTGACACATGGATAGGAAATGAAATATTTACAGTATGGTATTCTAATCTGAATCTCAGAAAAAGAAGAAAATATTCTCTTGATATTTAAAGAATTTTTGTCATCTTGCATGCTTATTTAGAGAACTAAGTCAAAGAATTAAGGTATTATAAAGTGTTAGAGCTGGATAGAGAAGATGATCACTGTTAAGACCAATGGAATTCATTCTATTCTCTGAACATAAAGACAGCTGCAGTGGATGATGGGTACCACTGAAAAAGAATGAAGTTTGATGCCACAAGAAAAAAAAGAAGTGTCCAGTATGCTTTGAGATTAAAAAAAAATAGGCTTACAATTAGCACAATTACTTTTGAGTTTTTGTAGAAGATGGTTTTCTATTTTAAGTTCTTATATTTCTAATAAAACTTCATTTTAATGAGTGAAATAATTTACAGTGACTACAATTTCATATCTAAAATAATACTGCTAATTTGAAAAATTACTATTGTCTGGAAAATGATTATTTAATAACATTTAAATGCTTAATTAACACATTTTTACACTCTAATAATTCATTAGCAATTCTATTGGTACAGATAAAGAAACTACTTATTTTAAAATTTCATGCCTATTAAGGAATAAAATGCATTCCAGTTATTACTGGAATTGATTTCTTACAATAATTCACATAATATACCACTTAATTTTCCATAAAATGAAATGTAATCATTAAAAATGACCAACTGATGAGTCTGTTTAGAAATCTACAATAGAGAGCACAGATTTTTGAGAAAAAGTTGCTCACAAGGTTTAAGATTCAATGTGAAACTATTATGAGTAACATAAATTATGCTTTAAATATCAGATCTATGACCTAAAATCAATGAAATCTCAGGCACTAATTCAAATTGGATGACAAAATTGCATTTACAGTGAAGATTTGAATTCTGGTTTTGGATCTGGAGAACTACATTGGTTTTCCAGGGTTTTTTTTTTTTTTGTTTGTTTGTTTTGTTTTGTACTCACCAGAAACATTTGGTTATGATGAGATAACAGTACTACTTAAATGGCATAGTTGACATTGAAATTGAAATGGAAAGAAAGTCTTTGATTGCCAAGGTGTTCCCAATGTAATCACAAGAGTTTGAACAGCCTAGTGCCTTTTGATCATCCAAAAGTAGCTAATAAGAAGGCAAAGTGATCTGTCAGAACCAGACTTATGAGTAGGTGCCAGCAGTCTAGATTATGAACTCCTGGGGCCTGATCTCAGCCAAGCATTGCAAGCCACATGGAGGCAGCATCACTCCAGGATAGAGCAAGATCTCCCATTGAAAATGAGAATGATGTAATAGATTAAAGAAGATAATGTCCTCTATATATGCTGCCATCTTCAACATTGCTCTTTTGTTTTCCTCTTACCTTTCTCACACTCTAATTCTTCTTATGATTTCCAAGTTCTTATGTACCAGGAAAAGGATTTTTATCACCAGTCTAGTTTGTGGTCTTTCTCTTGAACCACACAAGATATGTAAAAGAAGATGACATTGCTATTTTTGTCCTATCTTTCATTTTTTCAGGCATATGTGAAAGTATTACAGAGAATATAACCCTTGTGTCTTTTTCTCATTGTAATTCCTTAATTTACAAGGGTAAGTTATTTCTGGGAAAGCAGCTGACTCTCATTTGCCTGTCTTATGCTCAAAACAAAGACCACAACAGTCACCATATTCTACTAATGATCACATGCTATATTTGCTACTTTCATGGATTATAACACTTCCTACATTCCATCTCTGCAAACACAAGACAGACACCATTTGTCACAAAGCCACACCACTCTATGCAACAGAAAGAAAGGAAAGAGACATCTTGGAATTGTTTCCAAAGATGCTCTACTCTTCTATGTCTACTCTAACATGCCTTGAGTATAGGTGCCTGTTTTACCACTCATCCTAGAAAGCATGCATCTGTCAAGACAGCAAGAAGGGCACATCATCCCATACCATATGAGAAAAGGAAACAATATGTAAATTGTGCTTACAGATGTTCAACCTTCAGATCAGCCTGAGTTGCAAATCATTTTACCCACTGAAAAGGTGATCCTACTATTACTTCCAAACTTACCTTTAGTTCTATGTCTGTTAGGGAACCAATTATGTTGTGTGGTTTTTCCTGGGGAGATATGTACAAATGTCAATTCATACTACATGGAGCACAGACCAAGGAACCAAAGAAATTATCCTGCCAACTCTAGTTTCTGAGAACAAGTAGCTTACAGTGGTTTCTTGTAAGAATATGGTCGAGGCTGGGAGTGGTGGAGCATGCCTTTATTCTCAGCACTCACAAGGCAGAGACAGGTAGATCTCCGTGAGTTTGGGGTCTGCCTGGTCTACATAGTGAGTTCCCATACAGTAAGGAAAGCATAAAGACACCCTGTCTTAAAACACACACACACACACACACACACACACACACACACACACACACACACACACACCAAAAATAGTATTGTTGATGGGGTATTTGCAAAAGAATCAGTGACTGAAGAGCAGTTGTATAACTGGAAATTCCACCCTGGTGTGGGTGATAGTTAATGGAAGTTGCAATCCCCACAGCTCACTATACAACTTGGAAATAGTTCCACAGACAAAAGATCCTTTCTTTACCAATTGCTACTGCTTTGATAACCTTGGGCATGGACATTGTGAATCCTGACACTATAAAGATGGTAACCAGTAGACACCAGTGTCATTCATGTGGTAATAATTCTGTAAGCACATGAAGCACAAAATACAAGCTATGGTCACTTCTAGTGAGAATACAAAAGAAACTTGGGATGCTGGAAAGAGGGTTAATAAAGATACAGAGCCACATCCCAGATTCTCTACTAGGATGTCTAATGGAGCCATGGAAATTTAGAGTCACAATCAGGATCCAGGAAAGGTGGATAAACTGTCAGTGTGGGAAGCTACTCTGTGAGAGTAAGTATGAAGGCTACAACCAGCAAAGCCATGAGAAAGGGCTGATCAAGACTTTTCCTCCATCACCACCACCGTTTTGCATGGATACCACTATTTAAACTTATAATGTTTAATTTATGTACTGGTACCATTCATTCTGACATTGGGATACCTACCCCTTTCTCCTTATTTTTCTTGGATATGCCTGTCATATAGCTGTTCTTCAATTTCACCTTAGAAGTATATAACTTGTTTTTAATTTTATATCATCAGAGATGGAATGATTTTGCCTCAGATTAGGCTTAGATTGGGTCTTTGAACAATGTTCAGGTCAATAAAGTCTTATTGCAATGGGGATGGAATGTTTATGTTTTGCTCTGTGAGAAGGACATTCATCGTGGGGCTGAGGAATGGAATCATCAAATTTGGCTCTCATTTGTTCCAGAGAGGTTCATGTGATAGATTCTTGATCTCCAGTTTGGAAATGTTGAGAGAGAATGTTGAGAGTAGATTGTCATTAGATTTTGAAAGTATCACTCATAACAGTTATTATGAAACTTCTTAAGTTCTCATGATAATCAACTGTATGTAACAAGAGACCACAGGTTCTCTCCAGAATGTCTCTTCCACATGTGCTCTTAAAACTTTATTGCTAGCTTTTCATGTTAGGCCTTACCAGCACCAAATACCAGCTTTTGTACTTTGAGCAATGTGAACTTAGGGTAACACTTTCTTCTTTCAAAGTACCTGGTTATGCATATTATCATAGCAACACAAAGTAAACTGAGACAAAATGAAAATGTAAGCCAGTATTTGACAAAGACAATTTATAAAGAAATATGTTTTTCCTGGAAATGAAAAGCAACTTAGAAATGAGGTTAGTCCAGTAAATAATATATATATAGTGATATGAGATATAGATGAGTCATTATGGATTTTGTAAAAGAAGGAAAAGGAGAAGGAATATTAATCATAAATGTAGACATGTTGAAAATGAATGATTTGTACATCTTTGATATTAAATAAACTGTTAATATCCACTTATACATTCTAAGAAATTAAAATATAAGTTTTAAGAATGAATTAGATGATAAAGTAAGGCAGCAGAAAAATCACAACATTGAAGCTGGCCTTAAATGCAGTAAGAAAAAAGTCTGATTATCTTAAACAAAAATTACAGCTCAATCTCCAACATCAAATATAGGTGACAGTATTTTCAGCATGGTGAGAAAAAAGGAAATCTGCATGTGCAATGGAACAGCCCCTAAAATAGGAAACAGATGTTTGCTGACAAAAGCAAATAATTTTAAAACAAACTTTTTAGGGAATTGAAATGAATGTAGTTGAGATAGAAGAGAAGTGATCCAAAGTATAGTATTACAAATAAAAGCTAGAGTTTTCCTGACTGGCCCACAGTCAGGACAAATCTCTATCACCACAGCCACTCAGACCCAACCAAGTAAACACAGAGACTTGTATTGGTTACAAACTGTATGGCTGTGGCAGGCTTCTTGCAAACTGTTCTTATAGCTTAAATTAATCCATTTCCATTAATCTATACCTTGCCACATGGCTCGTGGCTTACTGGCATCTTCACATGCTGTTTGTCATGGTGGCGGCTGGCAGTGTCTCTCTGACTCAGCCTTCCACTTCCCAGCTTTATTCTCCTCCTTGTCCCGCCTATACTTCCTGCCTAGCCAATGGCCAATCAGTGTTTTATTTATTGACTAATCAGCAACACATTTGCCATACAGAACATCCCACAGCACTTCCCCCCCTTTTTTTTTCAAAGGGAAGGTTTTAACCTTAACAAACTAAAATTACATATAATTTGGGAATTTGGGCGTAGCTTCTCTTACTACTTCCTGCTGGAGGGGGGTGCTGTATCTTATGGGGAAACAAAGAAAATTTTAGGATTATGGAATAGTCCATGAGGCTGTATTGTCTGAGCCAGTTGCCTTCAAACGGTTCTGGATATTGGATCATCTGGGCCATTGGAGACCTTTCAGGGGGTCTTGGCTGGTCAAACCTGATGTATCTTAATCTTGAACAAATCCATAGCCTCTGGCTTTCTGTGGAAACAAAAGAGACTCTTTTCCAAAGCAACATATCCTTATATCCAAATTTTGAAGTCAAGGTACCTTTAAAATATACATTTTGGCATAACTCAACAGCTTTTACAATCAAATGTTTTTCTGCAGTTAAAAATCCCAAAGACAACACAATCCAGATTCTATGTGCAATATTCATCTTTATGTGGCTTATTTTTTATATTAATTTTACTGTCTCTTTAAAGACTTTTTTAAAACTTTGTATTTGTTTCTATAACTGTATATACTACCTTTTTTGTCTCTTTCAAGCCTACGTATATTTTACACGCATTGTAAACTATTACATCTGAATCTGTCTTATTGTGAATCTATTGCTTTTAACTGCAGCAGCTGTGGCTGCTGGCTCCACCCACCTCAGCTTCCCAACATGGCGGTGGTAGTTTACCACCAGCTCTGGGAGCTATCATGGGTCTATGCTTTTATCCAAGCAGCATGTAGCCCAGAAACTTCTTTTTTTTGTTTTGTACTAGCAAAGTCTAAATCCACCATGCAGCTTAATGTGCCACTTGCAGAGGCCTCATTCCTGCCAAACTGCAGGTCGCACACCAGAAACCCACAAGTAGCTCAAACCAGCAGCTGCCAAACCCTAGTTCTATGTCGAACGGCAGCTTTGAATGCATGGGACAGAGTTGAAGAACCAGGAAAAAAAACTGAGTCATTTACAAAGGTTATACAGGGCCCAAAAGAATCTTTCACAGATTTCTTACAAAGATTGACTTCAGCAGTACAGAAAATGGTCCTGAATTCAGAGGCTAGTCAGATAATAATTGAATCTTTGGCCTTTGAGAATGCAAATGCAGCATGCAAAAGAATAATCAGGCCGTTAAAGGCAAGATCTGCACCTTTGGAAGATTGTTTTAGAGATACAGTTAATGTTGAGGCTTATGACCATCATATGTGGGTAGGAAAAGCAATTTCAAAAGGTTTGAGCAATGTTAGGTGTTTTGAATGTGGAAAGCAAGGACATTTGAAAAGGGATTGTAAACAGGTCATTCCTAGAAATAATGTTTCTTCAAGGAACCCTGGCAACAGAATGCCCCTTCCTTCTGGAGTATGCAGAAGGTGTGGTAAGGGAAAACACTGGACCAGCGAATGTAGATCAACAAGGGACAGGCAGGGTAATCCTCTGCCTCGAGCTTCGGGAAACTCCCAGAGGGGCCTCAGGCAGGCCCCCACAGTAAATCCAGTTCAAACCTTTCCTGCAGTTGTAGAGGAAACTCCTATTCAAAGCAACTAAATAACCAAATGTCTATAGGAATAAATCATGTTAGTCGAGATGATGAAACAGAGAAAATAGGGAATTCAGGAAAAAACATAAAGAAAATTTTTTGGCAAACTTCTATTAATGAACAAAGACCAAAACTAACAATAAAAATAAATGGTGTTTTGTTGTCTGGTCTGGTAGACACAGGTGCTGACATTACCATAATTGCACCAGAATTTTGGCATCCAACTTGGCCTCTTCAGGAGGTAAACGTTCAACTGTTAGGAATTGGGACATTATCTCGAGTGAAACAAAGTGCAAGATGGCTTGAATGTATAGGTCCAGAAGGACAGAAAGGAAAATTAAAACCATATATGGCTAACATAGCTATGAACCTGTGGGGTCGAGATTTGTTACAACAATGGAATACTCAGATTAATATCCCTCCAATCTCAGAAGCAAATCATAAATTAGTACATGTTTCTGAGAGAAATATTAAAAGATATTATTCTAATGAGTGCTCACCAGCCATCCATGTCATACAAGAACAGGGCACAACTGATAATTTTCCAAAAACACCAACAGCTCTACCTTTAAAATGGTCAACAGATAAGCCTGTATGGGTTCAGCAATGGCCTTTAACAACAGAGAAACTCCAGGCTTTACAAGAGCTGGTGGAAGAACAGTTAAATGCTCATCATATTGAAGAATCAACCAGCCCTTGGAATTCTCCTGTATTTGTTGTTAAAAAGAAATCTGGTAAGTGGAGAATGGTAACAGACCTTAGAGCAATTAACAAAGTAATATTTCAGCCAATGGGCTCTTTACAATCTGGAATTCCTTTGCCTACTCTGTTACCAAAAGGATGGCCTCTCATAGTTATTGATTTAAAAGACTGTTTCTTTTCAATACCGTTACAAGAAAAAGACAGAGAAAGATTTGCTTTCACAGTGCCTACTTATAATAATTCTCAACCGGTTGAAAGATTTCAATGGAGGGTTCTCCCACAGGGAATGTTGAATAGCCCAACTTTGTGCCAATATTTTGTAAAACAGCCATTAGAAGTGGTACATAAAAAATTTCCTAAATCTATAATTTATCATTATATGGATGATATTTTATTAGCTGACTCAAATGCAGATACTTTAGAAAGAACGTTTGAAGAAGTAAAGAAAATTTTGCCTTGCTGGGGTTTACAAATTGCTCCTGAAAAGATACAAAGAGGAGATTCTATTAATTATTTAGGATATAAAATAGAACTTCAAAAAATTAGACCTCAAAAGGTGCAAATTAGGAGAGATAGACCACAGACTCTTAATGACTTGCAAAGATTATTTGGAGACATTTCTCATCTAAGAACTATTGTTGGGGTAAAAAAATGATGAACTGAATAATTTGTTTAAAACCTTAGAAGGTGATAAGGACTTGAACAGTCCAAGAGAATTATCACCTGAAGCTGAGAAAGAATTGGCCTTGGTAGAAAAGAAAGTACATGAAGGGCACGTGGATCATATTGATCCAAAGCTGGATTGCATTTTGGTTATTTTACCTTCTAGGCATTCTCCTACAGGAATATTAATGCAAAGGGAAGATATTATATTAGAATGGATATTTTTCCATATAAACCAAATAAAAAATTGAAAACTTATGTGGAAAAAATCTCTGACTTGATTTGGAAAGGAAAATTGAGACTTCGTCAGTTAGCAGGAGTAGACCCAGCAGAAATTGTTGTACCTTTAACTAAGGAGGATATTGAAAAATTATGGATAGAAAATGAAGCTTGGCAAAAAGCTTGTAGTAATTTTTTGGGAGAAATTAACAGCAAATATCCCAAAAGCAATAGAATTGATCTTATAAAGAGAGCTGATTGGATCTTGCCTCGAATTGTGAGGAAAAAAACCATATCTGGAGTTCGTACATTTTATACAGATGCCAACAAACAAGGAAAGGCAGGTTACAAATTAGCAAATTTAAGTAAAGTGGTTCAAAGTCCTTATAATTCAGTTCAAAAATCAGAATTGTATGCTATTCTGTTGGTATTAATGGATTTTTCAGAACCTCTCAATGTAGTAACTGACTCTCAGTATGCTGAAAGAGTAGTATTACATATTGAGACTGCAGAATTTATCCACGATACTTCAGAATTAACTTCATTATTTATTCAGTTACAAGATACAATCAGAAAAAGGAGTCATCCTTTATATATAACTCACATATAATCCCATACTGGTCTGCCAGGCCCTCTAGCACAAGGCAATGATGAGATTGATAAATTATTGATAGAAAATGTGCTGGAGGCCTCAGAATTTCATAAAAAACATCATGTAAATAGTAAAGGTTTAAAAAAGGATTTTTCCATAACCTGGCAACAAGCCAAAGAAATAGTAAAGAAATGTCCTACTTGTTCCTTCTACAATCAAACGCCATTACCAGCAGGATGTAACCCAAAGGGTACTCAGAGGAATGAAATCTGGCAGATGGACGTGTTTCAATTTGCAGAATTTGGAAAATTGAAATATGTACACCACACTATTGATACTTATTCAGGATTTCAATGGGCAACTGCTTTGAGTTCTGAAAAAGCTGATTCTGTAATCACTTATTTGCTAGAAGTTATGGCCATTATGGGTATACCTGCACAAATCAAAACTGATAATGCTCCATCATATGTCTCTGTTAAAATGAAACAGTTTTTTGCTTATTATAATATAAACCATATTACAGGTATACCACATAATCCTACAGGTCAAGCAGTTATAGAAAGATCAAACAGAACTCTAAAGGATATGCTAAATAAACAGAAAGGATTAACAAAACCCCCCAGAAATAGACTACATAATGCTCTATTAACTTTGAATTTTCTCAATGCCAATGAGAAAGGAACAACAGCTGCAGAGAGACATTGGATAATAGAAAAAACTACAGAATTAAATCAACCTATATACTTTAAGGATGTGCTGACCTCAGAATGGAAACGAGGTTATGTATTACATTGGGGACGAGGTTTTGCTTTTATTTCTACAGGAGAAGATAAGCTATGGGTACCATCAAAATTGATAAAAGTTCGATTTGAACAAGAGAGACCTCTTAATTAGAGGAGGTGATAGTTCATCAACTATCATGAACATCCAATTTAAACTAACTTACACCAGTAACATATGCCTTTTCATTTAATCAGATAATAACTTGTCAAAAAATGAACATCCCCAAAAAACCTTGGGGAAAGGTTTTTGTTTTTGTCTTTTAGGAGAATGAAGGTTAAGGAATTTGAAGAACACTGGACAAATGAGACAACTGAAGAAAAGGGACAAATCGTCTATCCTAAGAAACAGAGTGAAATGGCGTATGGGTATGTTATCTAAAAAATGTTATGTCTTCCTAAATGTTTGTTTCTGCTTTTCTTTAAAGATTTAACACTATTTAACTTCTAATAGTCCCAGTTCAATTAAAATTTAAAGCTGACTTTGGAGTTGGAGAATGGCTCTCTCCTTCTTTAAACTCAAGCATGTTGTTAAAAGGAAAATACAGACTCCCTGTATAATGCCAGAGGAAAAGAGCCATCTTCTGCTATGGGACAGGAGAAAAGCCAAATTAATTAAGGGACTATTCTATTACTAATCTCAACTCTTTGATTCTATTCTGATTCTTTAAACTTTTCTTAAAGTATGAAATTTATACCAAAATTTACAAGATTAATATATATATATATATATATATATATATATATATATATATACATTTTAAACTTTGTTAAGATATAAATGGTCATATACAGTACTAACTTATTCTAAAAAGCCGCATATATAGTCTTTATGTTCGAGTCTCTTATCAGTTTTTTGCAGGAAATCACGGTCAGGCCTAACATCAACTGAAGTCTCCAGGAAGAAAATGGGGCCCCACAACAACAACAATTCCATGTGGACAATAATAACATCACTAAGCTGACAAACATCATCTACAGATCAGCTTTGAACTACAAAGTGCTCAGAGCAATTTTGAGAGCGCTAGCTGAGATGATCCAGTCTCAAAGACTACTTGAATAAGGATTTGAGATAAACCCTGAACTTTGGCGTTATACACAGACTGTATAATGAAGGATATAGTTACCTTTCCTAGAATTTGACAATTAACCTAAAATTTTTCTTTCAGGATAAAGATAACTTCGCCCATACCCAGCAGGAAGCAATTTCAAGAATACGATGCCCACATTCCTAAAGAGGTGGTGTGGGGCGGTTGGTTTTTTTGGTCTTTTAGGTCTTTTAATGGGTTTTGGGTCTGGGATAATTTTCATTGATTAGGGGGGTTGGTTACAAGTTGTTTTAAAGGGTGAGGAAAAAGGCTAAGCAAAGGAGATTAGATTTAAGGTTCTTATTTAAAAAAAAGAGAAAGAAAGAAAGAAAAGAAAAATGTAAATACTTTACATTGGATTGGATTGTTTTATATTGTATACAAATTATATATATTGAAATTGATATTGTTAGAAAATGATATATGTATATTTCTAATTGTACCATTCATTTAACAATGTAATGCAATTTTCTAATCCTTGAATGTTGTTATTACCAACTATTAGGATATAAAGAAATGAAAGTTAGTAGTTAGACATTATAATAGAACTTGTAGTTATATTAGGTATGTTTTCAAGATTGAGTAGATATATTTTAGATAGACAGGTTATCTTCAAACCCTTCAGAGATCTACAGAATATGGCATTTAAAATGTTTTAATAACTTAGAAAATTTTTCTTTTTTGTTATGACTATGAGACATGTCGGCTCCTGACAGTACCAATCTATTTCAGAGAAAATATGGGCATTGAAAAAACTGCTTTTGGAGTTAACTTTCATTGTAGCAAAAGTTAGCCACTGGACAACAAAGTATCCTCAAATCAACTGCTGACAAACAGGACAGACAGGACAGGAAACAAAGGACTACTGATTCTTGTGAAAACAAGTGTGGTTATGGCTTTATCAAAAGGCATCTTCTGAGGCCAGGACAATATAGCACCATCCCTGAAGTGGCCTTCGCAATCTGGGAAAGGTACAGTGCCCTTTTCTTCGAAGGCAGCTGAACAGGCAGTGGGCCAATGGCTTCTGATGTGCAATGGGGAGGTAGCTGAAACAGTTATTCTTGAAGAGTAATTAAGCTCACACCTCTCAACAGAAGAATGGCATTTAATAGAGGGATGTGGAGAAGAACGGGATGCTGAAATGAAGCCACATACACACATAGCCAAGAAGAATGGACAGCTGAATTCAAAAAACATCAACAATTTCCAGAATTTAAAATCCTGAATCATGACATGACACTAGTGGAATTCAGGTATTCCTGGTATATAGACTGCTCTTACCCTATGTGAGGTTGAACTGTTGACCTTGTGTACATTCTACTTCACAAATGAGTCTGTCAGATACGCTAAGCCTATAGGCTGAAGATGATGCCCCAACACTGCGGAGAAACATCAGATGATTGTCCAGGCAGCTGGCTGTTTCTGTCAACTCACAAGTTTTTGGAAGTTGCTTGCATATACTTCCTGTTTTTATTTTTTATTTTTTGTTAGCTAATACTATTTCCTTCTTGGGTCTCTGAGGGAGTTGAAGATTAGTTAGTTATAGTTGATGATGAATTAGGATAGAAAGTGAATTAGATACAATAGAATAGATAATGGAATTATTTTCTCTGAATTTGTCAAATATAAATGAACTAGACATTGTTTAGGTATTTATTACTTGTATATATTGTATATAGTTATTGTACTTTTGTATATAGTTTTTCTTATGTTAGTTATAAGCTTTTTTTCCTTTTTATTAAAAGAAAAGGGGAAATATGGTGATATTTTATTTGTATTAAAATGTTATTTGTATGTTAATAAATAAAGTTGCCCGGGGGTCAGAGCTATTAGCAAGCCATAGGAAAGCAGGGCAGTGGTGGCATACACTTGTAATCCCAGCACTTGGTAGGCAGAGCTGGGTAAGTCTCTGTGTGTTCAGGGATACAGCTATTATTGGACACACATGCCTTTAATCTCAATACCAATCATGGAAAACCTGGAGGCCTATACAGACAGGCTGTGACGAGGCAGTCATGTGGTTGGGTTTACAACCAATGAGAAGGCAGAACAGGAACACTATATAAAGACATTAACACAAGGGTAGTGAGTTCGGAGAGGTAGGACCACTGCAGGAGGAAGGGTAAGGTTTTAGCTCTTAGCTCTGACCTCTTGGCTTTCTTCTTTGCATTGGTTCTGTGTTTCTTATTTAATAAGAAGGTTGGTTATATCTACAATGAATCTGAAAGGAAAACTCTCAGGAATGAAAACTATATCTTTTATTGTTTTGATATAATTAAAAAGAACAGGACTGGGAGCAGAAGATGCAACTCAGCGTTAAACTACCTGTTTAACATGCGTGATTCCATGGCATCAATTCTTTACACCCTATGAGAAAGAGCAAAATGTTAAAATATAAAATATGGCCTATAGTATTACAAAGATTTTTATAATAGTCAAGACATGAATTCAACATGAGTGTCCATAAATTAAAGAATAGATTTGAAAAGTGGTATTTATATACAATGGTGTAAACTTCAGATGCTCCTTCTCTAAATGATATTGAACTCTGATTCATTAGTGTTAGTGAAAACATGTATGAACTTGGAGGCTATTGTTAAATAAAATAAACCAGATGTAGACAATCAAATATGGTATGTACATATATGAATCTTACATCTTAAATCTTACAAATGTCTGGTAAGCAGAGTGTAGAATAATGGTTGTGAGAAGCTGGGAAAAGTAGATAGGAAAACAGGATGGGTAGAAGTTAATAAGTATTATGTAAAGTTACAAAAAGTTGAGGACTAAATTCCATAATTAGTAATTTGAAATGTGTCAAGTTGACACTAAAATCTAACCCTTACAGAATCCAAAGTATCTATGCCATGGGTGATCATTAAAGTTTCAAAGAAGAGAGTATATAAAATTAGTTTGCAAGAAACACTAAATGAAATCAAGAAAGGTGTTGAGATGCAGCAATAAAAGTCCTTTGAGAAAGTAACCTATAAGGTGGAGTGGGGGATGACAGGGGTAAGATGGAGATAAGGAATGATGGGTTATGGGTGTAATCAGAATGCATTATATGCATGCATGACATTGTCAAAGAATAGTAAAAATCCTACAGAAGTGCTACTCTTCTGTATCAGTGAAAATTAAGTATTAAAAATGTCCAGTATCCAAAGAAAAAATTAGGAGACAAGATCACAAGTAATGTAGCATGGCCTACATATGGGGGAATTAAAATCAATACAGTACCTCTGAGGAAGGAAATCCATAGTTTGGATCAAGCCAAAAAGACTTAACTCACCTATTATAAATGTTCAAAGAGCTGAAATACCCTTTCTAAAATCTTAGTGTCTGAAAACTATGTTTCATCAAAGAGAATATCAATGGAGATATAAATTATATACCAAAGGAACCAAGTCAAAGTTCTGGAATTTATCACTATAATAATTGACATGAAAAAATTCACTGTCTGGGAAAAATACGATATTTTAACAGGAGGAATAAATAATGACTTAATTTGAAACTAGGTCAACTGATATTACCTATTGTGAAGAAGCAAAGGGAGAATTTAAAAAAAAAATAAACACATCACACAATGACAGAGAGTATTTAAAGTTCTGAGAAGAAAATAAATTATTATCTAACTAATGAACTGTCTGTGAAAAAAACTACACTAGGAAATTTATCTAGCTTAAACCACAAGAACTATTAAATGATTTCTGTTAAATTGAAATGAAAGTAAAAAGTCAAATACTTGAAAACATAAAAGCACCAGTAAAAATAACTCCACATAAGTATAAAAGACAGTTTAAATGTATATTTATGATAATAATTCTTTTATCTGATTTAAAAGACAACTGCATAAATCTATATTGAAGTGTACAGAGTTTGCAAGGATATTGCTTGAATTTCAATAGTACCCGGGAAGAGGAAGTAATGGAAATTAATATGACCCAAATATTTGTACCTTAAGTAGTTAGATGTCTAAAACTGTACTCCTGAGTTTGTGGTACTAGTAAAAGGAAATTGGGATAATGGCATTTAGGGGATGGTTAGACCTGTAAAGGAAGATAACTCATGAAAGGAATTAGTGTTCTTAAGTAGAAGTGGCTCCACCCATGTATCATACCCCCCTTCACCATCATAAAGTGACAAATTTTATTTATGAACCTGAGAATAGACCCATACCAGATGCTATATCTGTTGCTACGTTGGCATAGGGATCTTTAGATAATAGAAATTTTAGTTCAAACTTTGTGTCATTTATAAATGTACCACTTTTGTTATTTCTTTTTTACACAACCTCAAATGAAATAAGACAAAGCTACCTAAGAGGAAAGATTTTATATATAATTGAAAATGTGGGTCAGCAAGATTTCTCTGCAGGTGAAAGTACTTGACACAACAGTACTGCCAACCTGAGTTTTATTCCTGGAATCTACTTTAAAAAGTCAGATGTGAGAGCTCCTGTATATAATCCAAACAGTCCCATAATAAGACAGAAAGAAGAAACAAGAGAATTGGCTGAAAGTTCTTGGGTCAGTTATTCTGGAGTAAGTAAGATGTAAAAATGAAGTATTCTGCTATCAGTCTAGATAAAAGGAGATAACTAAATCACAAAATCTTGTACTCTGGTCCCAGCATGCATCATGGTGCCCATGTACTCCATCCTTTTTTTTTTCTTTCTCTCACACACAATAAATTAAATATACCTCACACAGAAAAACAGTTGACATTAATATAAAGCTGATTATTCTAACTGAGGTATTGATTATAATAGACAAATAATATAGCTCAATAAATGTAATATAAGACATAACCAATTAATTGAAAGATTAAATGAAAATAAGTATTGAATAAAAAAGAAATAAATAATAAAGTACAAAAACAGAACACAAAAGATATAGAATTGAAATTGGAGAGAGTGTATAAAAATCTTACTCTATCAGTGATTGTATTGAAATTAAGTGTATTGGAGGTACCCTAATTAAAAGGTCATTATTATAAGGAATAAAAATAAATAATCTAATTGAATCTAACATTTATATTTTAGATACCATACATAAAAATGCATAGGCTGGTAGTAAAATCATTTTTATATCTAAAAAAGACAAGTCAGAAGAGCTGCTGCAATTCATCAGACAGAATTAATTAAATGATATATTCAAAGATGAATATTTCACAGTGGTAACTTGTAAACATGTGATAATAACCTAGCAAAACAATAAAATAAATTCTGGACAGGATACAGAGATAATTCAGCAATAGCAGTTGGAGATGCTAATAACCTGCTTTTAATACTGAGTAGAACTGGAAAAAGATGTGAAGTGTGGAAGTATGAAAGTATCCATTTAGTCCTGCCTGCTAGAGGTACAAAAGTATAGTGTATCCACATTTGCTTCAGATGTTCTGTTACAGTTTATTCTCAAAAGGGAAACAGAAGATTTAAGCCATAGAAAGTAAATAGCACTAAAATTTCTATAGGATTCTCCATCCAAGTATGGCAAAAATATATATATTTTTCAACTGCCAGAGTAGCATAGTTCAAATCAATAAAGACTCAAAAATTAGGGTTTTCATCTTCCAATTTATAGACTCAAGAAGAAAAAATATATTCAAATTTGGGTCTTCTATTTTATTCCATTTGTCTATATGTGTATTTTCATATCAGTACAATATTGTCTTTTTGTTATATCTTTATAAGATATTTTGCAATATGAAATGGAACTCCCTTCAGTATTACTCTTTTTTTTATCGTAATTGCTTTGGACATCTTGGGTCTTTTCTGTCATACAAATTTCAGGATACTTTTCCTATTTCACAGTAAAGACTGTTTCAAGTACTTTGATAGGAGTTGCATTTAATCTGTAAATTGCTTTTGGTTGTTTCTCAGTTACAGTTTCTACAACTGTAATAAAAGATCATGATGAAATGAACTTCAGGAGGAAAGGGTTGATTTCATGTTATACTTCTATATAACAATCTATCACTGAGGAAGTCAAGGAAGGAACCAGGAGGCAGGAACTAAAGCAGAGTGTTGGCATTAATTCTTCTTCTGAGGTCTGGTAGAATTCTGTGTTAAAAATCATCTGGCCATGGGCATTTTTTTTGTTTAGGGATCTTTTAATTACTGTTTCAATTTCAGTAGAGTTATAAGTCTATTTAAATTACTTACCTGATCTTGATTTAACTTTGGTAGGTGGTAAAATCAGAAATTTATCAATTTCTTTTAAGTTTTCAGTTTGGAGTGAAGATTTTTAAACTATGTCGTTATGGATTCCTGAATTTCCTTGGCGTGTCTTATCTGTCCTTTTTCATCTCTTAATTTTATTAATTTGGATCTTCTCTCTGTGTCTTTTACTTGATTTGGATAATTATTTATCAATTTTGCTGATTGGTCTCAAAGAACCACTCTTCATTTCATTGGTGTCAGCAGTGATCTAGCAAAGCACTATTGATAACTGAAATGTAAATATGTCCTTAAATTTTTTAGACAACATTTACAAAAAATTTCAGCTATTTAATTTTCTAAGAAACGAAATGTCATGATAGCGTATTGGTTGCTGTTCAGATCTGAAAAAAAAAAAAGAATTGTCATCACATTGCTCTAAAAGTCAGAAATATCTTAGAAATATAGAATTGGAAAATAATTTCCTCTCTTACTGTTTATCAACAACAAATATATGACATGTACCATATATTGCAATGAAATGCAGTAACATTTCCTGTTCAGAATGGGAAATGGATATTCAGATAAGGACATGAGGTAACATCCTTTTAATTTAGCCTTATTCTGTTACCGAATGAGAAATGTCCAATACCAAATTCTGAATCTGCCCACCAAACTTTCCAAAACTTTGCTCATCTCATTGAATAGTAGTACTATGCTATGAAATAAGGCCAATCAGAGGACCTATGTTTCTGATATCTTCTTTCCTCTCTCCCATCTCAAATTCATCACAAAACTGTCACGTATTTAACCAAATAAGCAGTTCTCAGATAACTTACTTCCTAAAGATTCCTTAACATCATTTCACTCAGTACTCTGATAATTTAGGTACAAAATTACTGCTCCCCAAATTGTCTAGTAGCATTTATTCTTGACAGTTTTGACAAAGTGATATTTGAAATATTAATCTGATTAATAAAATATCAGGACATGGAAAAACTTTCAGTAAAGTTTGTTGCTGTGATAGAACACATATGGCTTCTAATCCAGTTCCTTAGACTGTCTTCTGATGAGATTTTAAATTTAAATGCATATTCTATTCTCTATCTCCATTCATGTCAACACACTCATCTTCAGAGACTCTGCCAGGATTGTCTATTCAGTTTTTGCATATAACATTCTATTTTTGTCCTATTGTTCCTTGTCACTGAAAAACAATTCCATATTTATTTCTACTTTCTCCTAGGTGTCACCCTAAGCTGCTCCATCTCTGTCAACTTTCTATTGCCATAACATATAGCTGAAGGTATTAACTTGCTATACAAAAACATCTGTTTTTGCTTATAGTTTGAGATTTTGACTGATGATGATTTGGTTTTACCGAATTTGTGCCTGTGATAGAGAAACACATCCTCCTGGCAAAATTGCTTACTTTATGCCCAGGTTGTAAAGGAGAGAGAGAGAGAGAGAGAGAGAGAGAGAGAGAGAGAGAGAGAGAGAGAGAGCGAGCTGTGGATGATTGATTGATAAGTAAAGTGCTGATTGGCCAGTAGCCAGGCAGAAAGTATAGGCAGAACAAAGAGAGAGGAGAATTTGGGGAAGAGAGATGCTGCTAGCCACTGCGAGGAGGAGCAGGATGTAAAGTATCAGTAAGCCACAAGCCACATGGCAAGGTATAGATTTATAGAAATGGGTTAATTTAAGATGTAAGAACAGATAGCAAGAAGCCTGCCACGGCTCTACAGTTATAAGTAATATAAGTCTCTGTATGTTTACTTGGTTGGGTCTGAGTGGCTTCAGGACTGGTGGATGAAAGAGATTTGTCCTGACCTTGGGCCAGGCAGGATCAGGAAAGTTTTAGCAACAGGAGAGAGAAAGAAGAACAAGCAAGCTAGAGTTCCACTGTCTCCTCTGAAATAAATCAGTTACAGAAAAAAAATGTTGGACAAAAACCAATATCCTATCAGTATAATAAACAATCAACTCTTCCCATATTAAATTCAGGACTGTAAATGAACACAATGAACTATGGCATCCTCAATTCATATATTCAATGGCAAAATGTTAAAAGTACTTCCTATAAAATCTGGAAAATATGCCCACTGCTGGCAGTTCTATCCAATGTACTATTAGAAGTTCTTGATTAGACATTTGGGCAAAAGAAAATGGCAAACAAACAAAAAGTAAAATACTTATTACGTGTTGTTCAAATAATTTTACACACTGAAAATTGAAAATATTACAACAGAATTGTTAGAAATAATAATATGATAAAGTCGCAGTTTATACAAACAACACATATTTTGATAGGTATGGTAATTTGAATGTAATTAGCCCCATAATCTCATAAGGAGTGGGACTATTAGGAGGTGTGGCTTTTTGGAGTTAATATGGCCTTGTCAGAGGAAGTGTGTCAGTTGACTTCCTGTTGCCTGCAAGATATAGGACTCTCAGCTACTTCCAGGACCACCTTTGCCTGCACACCACCATGCTCCTCATCATGATGATAATGGGCTAAACCTCTAAAACAGTAAGTGAGCCACCCCAATTAAATGAGTTGCTATAGTCATGATGTCTCCTCACAGCAATAAAAACCCCAATGAAGAAAATAGGTATAAACAGAAATAAATTGGAAATAGTAAAAATTTAAAACTAACAGAACTACAGAAAATATTTTGTATGCTCAAGACAGTCATTAGAAAAAAGTATAAACCTGGATGTATTGCACTCCCTATTTTCAAACTGTACTAAATAGGTATAGTAATTAAAACTTCGGGGTTGAGGATTTAGCTCAGTGGTAGAGCGCTTGTCTAGCAAGCACAAGACCCTAGGTTCAGTCCTCAGGTCTGAGAAAAAACAAAACAAAACAAAACAAAAAACTTCATGCTATTGGCAAGAATAGAAACATAAATAAGTAGAACAGAATAGTGATTTCAAAATTCATCTATGCATGTGGTAAATTGATTTTAATAGATATACCAATAATATGCAATAGGAAAAGAATAGTCTCTGTAATAAATAGTATTGTAGGAACTGGACTTAGTCCCTATCACAGGCTCATATACAACATGAATGAATGTGAATTTAAAATTTAAAAATAGACCGGAGACTATAAAACTACGTAAAACATTTTGAAAAGGAATTACACAGCCTTTGTCTAGGAGGTGGTTGACTTTAATACCAAAAGTACAGTCAATGAAAACAAACATGTAAATGTAGTCTTGTATCAAACTAAAACTTGTGCCCAACAAAGAAAACATTAGCGAAGAGAGTGACCAGATCTGTTATATGTGTTATGTGCATATAACACATAATTTGATTTACATTGGTAAATCACAATATCATTCTGTACCTCAGAAATCAATACTATTGTAAATTCTTTTAAAAAAAGATTGCACAGTCTTTCTCAAATAGGATAGTTTTAATATGTATGATTTTTGGTTCAAAAGAAGCACACTTAAACTTACATTACAAACTGTCATTCCTTCACTCTTAACATCCTGCATTTATGGGCATGCCAGTCAGTTTTAAATACCAGAAATTGTGACTGGAATCTACTTTGCATAAATGTATGGCAAGAAGGTAATTTGGGATAATTTCTTCTCATAAGACTAGTTTTAAACAATGATTGGTGCAAGCTGGTGAATAACATCACCATCTCAATTTAGTTGGGAAGATTAAATGAAATTCTATACCAGCTGTACTAGGATTCTCCAGAGAAGCAGAATTGATAGGAAGAACGTGTGTGTGTGTGTGTGTGTCTGTGTGTGTGTGTGTGTGTGTGTCTGTGTGTGTGTGTGTGTGTGTGTGTGTGTGCGTGTGTGTGTGTGTAAATAACAGTTGACTTACACTGGAGAGGCCGACACCTCAGTAGTTGCTCAGCTTATAGTTACTAGTCCCAACCTCATGCCAAAAATCCTGGAAGATTTCTGGATAACTGATGAGCCATAGTTAATGACAGAAGCCTAAGAATACTGTTTCTGATACCAGGGAAGGAATCAGCAGCAGCAGCAACAGGGTAAATCAATTTAGGTGTAAGCATGAAAGCCAAAGAAGCAAAAGGCAGACAATCTTTGTACCATGCCCTTTTTATCTGGACTGTTACCAAAATGGGCCATCCACAGTTGGTTCTTCCCATGTCAATTACAGCAATCAGGATAATTTTTTAGTTGAGGCTCCCTACTCAGGTGATTGTAATTTGTGGCATATTGACGTTAAAATCAATCACTACATCTCTGAATTTTCATATACTATTAATCTCCAGGTGCCATGATTTTGGACTAATTGAAAGTATACATTTTAAATTACTTCCCTTGTCTGTCTCATTTTCTACTTTCTTAACATAATTTCAGGAGAGCCTCACCAAGGAAAATAATTTAAATTTGTTTTACAAGATCTTTTGGAAGAACTCTTAGTTACTTTACTTAAAGGCACCCACCCAGTACAACCAGATGAGTTAGATTTGAAATTTTTAAAAATGTCAGAGTTATCAACAAAGACATAACTGAGGAAGGAATAGGTAATGGATATTATTATTATGGATTTCTGTTATATTCACTTATTCAACAAAAATTAACTGACTACATATTACATATTGTGTTCTTTGATAGATGCAAAATTGAGTAAAATATTTTTAACTATAGAAAACTTAAAATTAGTTGGAAAGATAAATGTGTGAACAACTCAGTATAGTAAATTAATATTTGGCAGCAGTATATCCAAGCAACTAGGTATACTCTGACACATGGGTTTCTGGGGACTGTATAGAAAAGTTAGGGTAGTCATCACTTTTGATTAGAGGATTCTTTTGTTGTTATTGTTATTTTTAAACTGGGTCAAATTTTGATATGTAATTTAGTTATAACAAAGCTGTTCTGTCCAATGGGAACATCTTGATGAAATGCACAGAAGCTATGGTAATATGTATTATATCATATATTTGAGGGAAGGTAGGAGGTTTACCATTATATAATTAAATATAATAAACAAATACATAAAAGCAATATTTTGTCAGATAATATCAGGAAATAAGAATTAAATATTATTAGCATTGTGTTAGGCTAAATAAATCAAATTGTACAAACTACATTTTCATTTTTAGGCACCACTGTAATCTTTCCCATCTTACTTTAGTGATACTACAGCATCATTAGCCATAGTTTGGTTTGGTTTTGCTTGGGGAGTTTGGTGCTTTTAGCCAATGACATTTGGGGTGACTAGCCCTATGGATGTGGTTTTCTCTGGATACATGAATGGATAGAACCTGAGGAAAGGGGTCACGCACTCCCTCTCTTGGATGGTCAGAGCAGGAACAAGTAGCAGGGAAATGTGGTTTAAGGGTAGTTCTCATTGCCCTTGGGCAGAATGGCAGGACAGTGGCAGCTGGGTCAGCAGCGGCTTCTACTTTGTTCTGTATCCGTCAGTGTGTTATTCTCATTGCATCCCTTACTAAATTATTGGCCAGACTTTTGTGGGTTATCACTTCAGGGTTTTTCTTTAGAATTTTTTTAATTGATCTGAAAATATTCAGAAGTTTATTATTATAATCCTTGCCAATCTCATAAAGTTCTTACAAAATTTACTGAAATCAGAAATCCATGTAAACCATGGATTTGCTAAAATAGAAATTCTTTTAAAGGGCATAATCTATTAATGTTAAAGTATGAGTCATTCTGTAGTAATCACAGGAAATTCTATAAAAAACTGACAAAGGTACATAATGAAAGTCTCATAATCTGTGAGTGGTATAGAAGTCCTTGAATGCATCAGGCACTGTGTGAAAGCAGGATTTTGAACATGTTTTTAGTGATCTTGAGGGTAATTGGCAGCCCTAGCTCACTGTAACATTTAAGATTCCTTTAATCTGACTAGTATCTATTCCATTCTATGTTAAAGGCTATTAACTGAATGATAGCCAGGCAGTGTTACAAATTAGACTCATATTCTTATGCAAGCCAGATGTGTCAGGTTGGTTAATTTAAGAAAGAGACAGAAGTGAAATTATGCTTTAAAAAGGAGCTTTCATAAAGACCACAGGAGTCAAAGATTAGACCTCGAAATAGAAGAATGTAATGAAAATACTAGGAGTGATGCAAAGTGATAGCAGAGGCAACATGAAAAGAGGTCTTTGAAACAAGAGTTTTCCTCCAAAAACCCTGGATAGGAGCTTCAGAGGGAGAGAGAGCTTAAAGTGGGTGAATAGGAAAGATAACCAGGATATACAACACGGTAAGGCCCTGCATATAAAGGTAGGACCCTTGGTTTGCCTTCACAAATATGGAAGACAAAAGAAGTTTTCTTACTTTCATATGTTTTCAGGGGGTGCCAGAAATTTCCACATCACACAATTAATTTAGTCTGTCCAACCCTACGCACCAAGATACAACATGGAGGAAGACATTTTGTAGAGACGGAGAATGCAGAGTGATGCTGTCTGATATCTGAGAGAGAAAAAGAAGTAGCCAATGTTTTGTGATCTGTATTCTAGCAGTTACAGGTACATAGTTTTTAAAAATATAGCAACATTGCAAAGAAAACAAAAAATTTAACTTATTTGCTTTACAGTCTTTGTAGGATTCTTTGGTATTAGTTACTTCATTTGTGATAGGCAGCGTTGAAATATTGTGAAGCAGTCTGCTTCTCTTGTTCTCTCTGGAGCAGCAGCAAAGTGCAATTTATTAAGTCCTGAGGTTATCTGATTGTAAGTTCTGTTTTTCATAGTAAAATTGTACTTTTTTTTAATGAAGCCACAATTTCCAAATTCAAAACCAATATATATTATCATTAACACTTCTCTTTTTTCTTTTTAAGCTAGTTATCAAGTAGAAATTGGTGAGTAGTTTTATTTCCATTAAAATTAAAGCAAAATCTAAATAATAAAAAGAATTCAGATAAGAAAAATGAAGTTTCTAATGAATAACTTCTGTTGATGTGAAGATAAGAGTGCAGTGGTGTTAACTAAACCAACATAATTATTAAGTTAATTAGCTCTTTGGAAAAATGGGACTGTTCAATAATGTGTTTTTTCATTATACAAGGTCATGTACACATTCTATTCTGAGGCTTACTATAAAGAAGTGTGTTTATAAATTTCATAAATAAAATGGGTTATATAATGATAGTTTATGGTGGTATGCACATAATACTTCATATTTGGGAAAGAATAAAAAAAACTAACTGAAGAAAGTTCTTGTAGAATGAGTTAGGATCCCAAACTAATTGAGACCCGTAGGGCAAGGGGTATTCAGTCCAACTACAAATTTGAGTAATAGAGATTTTTGGAATATAAGTAATGGAATTTCATGAAACTAAAATGCTTCAATATAGTGAACAAAAATAATTTATTGAATGAAGAGGCAGCCCACAGAATGGTTGAAAGTCAGACAGAGAATTACTGTCTACAAGATACACTCCACTGTGCTAGATATCTCAGCTTGTCATCAGTCTATGTTAAAATCCCAAAGAAGTACATTCTAATACCGATGGAGGAAGGCCTCAGCCATAGGCTAGACAAAAGTGTTGGTGAGAGTGAAGGCAAGTAGGCAAAAAGCAAAAACTATTTTTTACAGATTAAGATTCTGTCTGACACAGTCAGAATGGCTTTCATCACTAATAAAAATGAAAACAAATGCTAGTGTCAAAAGCCTTCTACATTATAGCTTTCTAAAAACAAGCAAACAAACACTAAATAAAACCTGACTCTCCCTGGTGGTATAGCCATTAAGATTCGGTGCTGTCCTGGCACTTAGCCCAGGTTCAAGTCCATGTCAGGGAAGGCTCTCTTCTGGGCTGGAGAAAAGGCTCAGTTGTTAAGAATATGCACTTTTCTTGCAGAGGACCAAAGTTTGGTTCCCATCACCTAGGTCCAAAGTTACACAACTGCCTCTCACGATAATTCCAAAAGATCTAACACCCTCCTTTGGCCTCTGCAGGTATTTGAACTCATGAACACACAGACATATATTTGTACAAATAACCAAAAAGAAAAAAAAAGTAAATAAGAACTATCATAAGATTCTGCTATACAGCTTCTGGGTATATACCAACAGGATTTTGAAACATATTACAGAGATACAAGTACATCATATTCATGGCTGTCCTAAGCACCATAGTTGTGATGTGAAAGCATCCTAAATCTCTATCAACTGATGAATGGATAGTGAAAATATGTTATCACAGTCAGTACCACTGTTGGTACCCCATTATACACATTCACGTACTAGAGCTTTATTCAGCTGTGAGGAAAAGTAAAGAAAAAAAAATAAAATAAAATCAACAGAAGGTGCTGTATGGTCCAAAGGTTGATCTATGGTAGCTATATTTTCAGTTTTCGATAAGTCAGTTTATTAATTATATAGCAAACTTAAGTAAAAAAAAAAGCAAATAATAGCAAAACACTGTCAAATTGGTTACCCAAAACTACCAGCAGCTAGCAAATGGAGAAGCCCCTTTAAAACAGTTAGCTGGACTTCCTAATAGAGTCTTAGGCAGAGCAACTAATAGCATAAACAGTTTTATTTGGGTTTATGGTTCCAGGGGGATTAATCCATCATGGTAGGCAGACATGGCAAGAGGTAGGCATGGTAGGTGGAGCAGGAAGTGGAAGATCACTTCCTGAAATGCAAGGAGGAAGAAGAAAGAGCAAACTGGAAGCAGGGCAATGCTGTGGACTATCAAACACAAACACAAACATTTCACACACTCTCAAGGATTCTATATGAATTTTTGGTTATTTTTCTATTTCAGAGAATGTAATTTTAGTACATGTAACATTGAAATTCTAAATTTTTGATAATACTGACATCAAAATAATGATCTATTTTTCTTATTTGTAAACATTAGAGGGACATATTTCCATTAGCTTCATTTCAGCAACATGTTATTTTTGTTTAAAATTCTAGGAAAATACCATTTATGCATACTTATGTGAAACACATTCAAATCAAACATTTTTTACACCAATAATTTTTCAGTTAAACACTAGCTATGTGTACAATAATATAATCCATCTATAAGTTGGTTCTCAAGATGCATTCCTTTCCTTTATTATTTCAAACAATGTGGCTCACATAATTCAAGGGAATACTTTGCTTATAATTACTGTTTATTTAAAGACAACTCATGAAGAGTCAGATGGAAATTATACATGTGAGAAAGGTTAGTGGGAGGGCAAAAATCTGTGAATTCTTTGGGAGTCCAAATTGCCCAGTCACTTCATGTGTTTCTAGCATGAAAGTTTACCAACTCTTTTATGAATAATTTAATAGAGCACTATGATCAATGCCTCATCTATTCCTATGTGTTAGTAGATGTGCTATACATTCTAGATGTATTTCTATCCTTGTTTTTTTGTCTTAAAGAGGTTTTGAATTGTGTTTAATAATGCTTCATTATCAACTGGTATAACCATGTTTTTTTTTCAGTTTAGTCTTCCTAATACTAAGAATTAACATCATGTCATGTTTTATAATATTGCAAATATGCCACTGAAATGGGTTTTCTCTTATTTGCTTAATATTTTCACAACAAAATCATCTATGATACTAAATCACTGGCATCGTAATATTCTTTGCCTAACATTAATATGAGGAGAATCCTTGACTAAATTTGATTATACTTTATTTCATCTGAATGTGTGCTAACATAGTCTCTTTTCTGAAACACTCTACTAATCATTGTTTTTAAACTAGCTAACTGCTCCTATTAATAACTTTTCCCATGCTAATTTAAATATTAATTTTTGCAAAGAAGCATTGTCTGACAATGCTCTGTGACCTAAATGACATTCTCTTTTGTGCACCCTTTACTATTCTGTGCCTTTCAAAAAGTATTTCTTAAAATTTTCGTTTCTGCAATAAATTCAATATCTCTGGCTTATAAAACTAACACTTTCATAAAAGAAAGTAGCATGTCTTTCTTCCCCTTCTTTTTTTTGTATTTGGATTGTTGTGTGACAACAATATTTGATTTGTTGTCAGTTCAATGAGTGAATGAAATTCCTTATCTTCACAAAGATCGTTTGATTCCAATCATTGAAAATGAGTTTCTTTATGAAGTGTTTATTTCTGTGAAATTAGAACAACTTTTTATTGAACAAATTGTGTTCCTTAAACACTAGAGAATTTTTTCTCAAATTATACCAAATATAGGCTTTCAAAGGTTGAAAAGCTTAGCTATCAGAGGCAGATATTTAATCGACCCTAACCCATAGTAGTTTTACCTTTGAGACTGAGGTGTAAATGTGAAAGTAAATTGCAGTTGTTTCACTGAATAACACCTCTTTTTAGGAAGACTTGGTATTGAATGCATAGTTCAATGCAATTACCAATAAATGAAACCAATGTTGCAAAGATCATATGGAATGACATGAGTTATTGCTTGAATAATAAAATTTTGTGGAGTCAGTTCTCAACTTACATGATAGTTAATTTTGTATAATTTCACTATTGACCTGGAATTTTTATTTGGATCCTTTGTTGATTTGTACTTAATTTGTTAATATCATGAATATTTATCTTTTAACTTTTTAATTATTTATTTTTAAGATTATAATGTAATTACACCATTTCCCTTTGCCTTTTCCTCCCTCCAAATCCTCCCATATTACCTTTCCCCTTGCTCCTTCAAATTCATAGTCTCATTTTTAAGAATGCTGAGTAGAATAGCCTCTTTCAAATATTGTTTTCTTTTTGTTAAATTTATTATTTGTTTCATAAAATATATTTTAATCATATGATTTCTCCTCTTCTAACTCCTCCCATATAATACCCACCTCCCTACCCACCCCTACCCTCCCACTAACATTTCTTACATGTATAATTTCTATCTGACTCTTCATGAGTTGTCTTTAAATAAACAGTAATTATAAGCAAAGTATTCCCTTGAATTATGTGAGCCACATTGTTTGAAATAATAAAGGAAAGGAATGCATCTTGAAAACCAATTTATAGATGGATTATATTATTGTACACATAGCTAGTGTTTAACTGAAAAATTATTGGTGTAAAAAATGTTTGATTTGAATGTGTTTCACATAAGTATGCATAAATGGTATTTTCCTAGAATTTTAAGCAAAAATAACATGTTGCTGAAATGAAGCTAATGGAAATATGTCCCTCTAATGTTTACAAATAAGAAAATAGATCATTATTTTGATGTCAGCATTATCAAATATTTAGAATTTCAATGTTACATGTACTAAAATTACATTCTCTGAAATAGAAAAATAACCAAAAATTCATATAGAATCCTTGAGAGTGTGTGAAAGCCAATATGAACTTGGAAAAGACAGTAAATTCACATTCATTTATTTCAAAATTTTCTATCAAAGTACAGTGGTGAAATTGCTTAATATTGACATAAAATAAAATAAATATACCACATTAGTATAAGGATAATGAAGCTGAAGGCAAAACTCCATTGCTCAAGAAACCATATACTTTGGTCATAGGTCTTAGACAGTTTGAGTTATAACTGGCACAAATGCTTCCTCCTTGATGAATACATATACAACACAACTCCTGTACTAAAGGCCCACGGAACATCTCAGAAATGGGAACAGGAAGATTTTAAGAATCAGAGGACCAGGAAGTCTACTGTGAAATTGTGACTTCTTACTATAATGTAGAAGATGCACCCATTAATTCTGAACAGCATGGCTGCCTAAAGCTAAACAATCCCAACAACAGCTATTATCCCAATATAGATGATAGAAATCTCACAGAACCCCACTCAGCCTATGAGCTAGCTACTTAACTAATGAGAGAACAAAAAATAGTTTTTCCAGGTATAAGCCCCATAATTGGTAATACAAAACCATGTAGTAAACCCTAGAAACATATACATGTAGGCAATGCTAAATGGACTCAGATGGTTGTATTTATGTGTTAATTCATTTATATTTATATGCAACACAATGGTTAAAGACGAGGAAGGAATCCATGATTTTGGGAGGGGGTTCAAACATAGGAGGGGAAGGTGGAAAGAGAAGAGGGATAATATAATTATACTTTACTTAAATTTTTACTTTATCACTTGGGTAGTGATGATGAGGGAAAACTAGTGGGATGACCAATCCAGCTGCCACCCAGGTCCAGAACAAGGGCTGTGATTTGGACCACCTCAACATCCACCTCATCTGTGAACTGCTGGAGCATGTGAAGGGAACGAACCTACAAAGGCAAAATGACAGGATATCCATGACATAGAACAACAGGGTATCCAATAGGAGTTCCAGTGAGGGCCCAATAGCAATAGTGTAGCAGAAGCCAGAAGTCTCACACCAGACCAATGAATGGCAATGAACACATGCAAGCAAAGATGAGTGAGCTAAAAGGTACACTGTTTGACTCAATGGGCCATTCTACAGCTTCTATGACAAGAATCTTCTCCTTTATTTATTGAGTTGTTGTTCTTAGTTTTGTTTTGTTTTGTTTCAATGCTTTGTTTAACTTTTGATTTTTCTTTTAAATTTGGTTTTGCTTTTGGGGGGAGGTTGTAAGCACAGAGGGTGGATGTGAGAGAATGTAGAAATAAGTAGGATTAGAATGTATGATGTGAAATCAACAAAAAATCAATAAAAGTTTTTAAAAAGATGCAAAAATAAATAAATAAATAAATTTTTACTTTAAAAAACACAACAAACCTTTACAACTCAAAATACTATGGCACATACCTATAATTTCAGCATTTGGGAGGATAAGACGGTAAGATCATGTGTCTACAGCTAGCCTAGGTGATACAGTGAGTCCCTGTCTCAAAGAAAAATCAAAGAGGTGTAGCTGAAGTTTTCTACAGTCCTGCCTAGCCCCACAGACCTTGCAGCCATTTATAAAATAATCACTCAGAAGCTTATATTCACTAAACTTCTCAGCCATTTGCTCAGGCCTACCATTGTCTAGCTCTTATATTTAAACTCAGCCCATTTCTGTTAATCTATATGTCGCTATGTGTTCTGTAGCTTTACCTGTTGCCTTTACATGCTGCTCCCTGGACGGCAGGTTGGCATCCCCTCACTCAGCCTTACTCTTCCCAAAATTCACTTCTCTGTTTGTCCTACCTATACTTCCTGCCTGGCTACTGGCCAATCAGCATTTTATTTATACAGAGTGATATCCAGAGTAAAGAGTTGTGAAGACTATGCCAATATCCCATGGTTTAGGAAGTTGAGGCAGGATTTTTTAACTTCTAGGCCAGACTAGACCACAGAACTAGCCTCTGTCTCAAATATCAAAAAAAAAGATAAGTAAATAAACAAACATTGCATATGTGGCAAAATGCTTTTCAAAAAAAGGGAACCATTGGTTATTCAGTTTTTCTTGTTATTTTTAATAACCTGTGTGTGAAAAAAGTTGGAAAACCTTTAAAAAGATATAAGGCTTAGCTTATATCATTTGTAAAACTTAGCTAAAACTGGATTGTTGTAAAATATTATTTCAACTAGGCAAAGATGTGTTATATTTGTTTATGCTGAAGAATATTACTTTAACTGTGTAAAGGTATGCTATTTTTGTTTATGCTGCATTTGTTTACTTATGTAAAGATGTGCTAGTTTTGTTTCTCCTTTCCTGCCTAAGACACTTAATTGGTTTAATAAAGTGTTGAATAGACAATACCTAGGCAGGGAAAGGATGGGCAGGGCTGGAAGGTAGAAAGAATAAATAGGAGGAGAAATCTATGCTGTAGAGAAAGAAGGAGAAAAGGAGGAGAGAATGAGAGACACACCTGGGGCAAGAATCCAGGCAGATGTAAGCTAGCCAGACATACAGAACCAGTGAAAGTAAAATATACAGAAGTAAGAAAGGTAATAAGTTCCAAGGCAAAAAGTAGATGAAGAGAAACAGGTTAATTTAATTTAAATTAAAAGAGCTAGCCAGAAATGGGCATAAAGTAGGCCAAACATTCAAAACTAATATGTGTCTGTGTCATTATTTGGGAGCTGGTTGGTTGGTTGGTAGCCTAAAAGAAAACCCTGGTACACTGGACTGACCCCTAAATAGAATGCACACAAAAGATTAATATATTTAAGCATTAAAAATTATGCATCTACAAATAATAAAACCCAATATAGACATATAGAGTTTAAATACATTATTTATTTGTGCAACTTTTCATTGTAAAACAAGCAACTGAAGAAGTATTTTATATTACTAATCATTGGGGGAAATGTAGAGTAAAAATACAGTATGTTATTGAATTTGGAAATCCCTATAGAAGAGAGCTGGGGAAAAGGAAAATGTGAAGGAGGAAGTAGAAAAGTTAAAATCATACTGCTTGGTTGGTGGGAATACATGTAGTGAAACCATTATTGAAAGAAGTGTGGTAATTCAGCAAATTATACTACAATCCAGTGATTTCTGAGTACGTACCTAGGATAATTGATATCATGGTCTTGAACAGGTATTTGCACATCTGTGCTCATAAAAGCATTGTTTAAATTAGGAAAAAATATGGTATTAACTAAAATTTCCATCAAGGAATGGTGAGATTTTAAAAATGAGCTCTAACCATATAAAAATATAGAGCAGAGTCCCAATGGCTATATCTACAATACGACTCCAGCACCTAAGGCTAAGCCATCATTGTAAAAGAGAGGACAAAAAAAATATAAAATAACATGGAATTTGTAGTGAGAATTGTGTCACCTAGGAATGTCAGGAGCTAAATAAAGACAAAAATAGTGGATATGCTAATGTGGATGAGGAAGGGCACTAGGAGGCCTCTGAAGCTTACACAAAAACTACAGGTAACTAAAGAATGCTGAGAGTAGAAGAAATAGAAGAGAAATCCTCTTCCGCAGGAAAGAGGACATCAATTGGTTATGCAACACCAAATGTTCAGCCATGAAAAAACATATATATGTATGTATATGTATATATATATACATATATACATATATATGTGTGTATATATATATATAGTATATTGACATAACAGGTTATCCTTATATTTTAGGAATACATATTATATTATATATCATTAATATTATATATAATACATATATTAGAAAAATGATGATAATTTTTTTTGCTCTGAATCAGATTTTTTTTCATGTTCAAAATTCTTCATGTAGTGTTCTCATAGAACATATAGCCACCTCCCATGGCTTCCCAATATGTTCTTTTAAAGTTGTACTAGATACTTTTAGAATTCACTATGTCCAGTCATCACTCAACCACACTGGGCTCCCAGATCAAATCCTCATTTATTTGACCTCCCAGTTTCATTTTTGTCCAGATAAGAAATATTTATTTGGGTACTTAATCTTAACATTCCCATTACTGGTGGGATATTCCATCTTCTTGTCAGAAAATTTATATCTAATTTTAAGCTTAAATCTTTACCATTGAACAATCAAGTGCTTGGCTTCTGATTAAATGCAGCTGAACACATACTGAAACCTATGTGGCCATTTTGAATTTTCACAATGGGCTTTAATTGCTTTGGTTGACAAAGTAAACATATTCCTCTGGGAATGTTCTCCCTTTGAAGAGAAAAGGCATTCTTCTTTTCAACATCTTTGAGGTACTTTATATAACCATTACTCTGTGTAAGGATTTCTACTAATGACTATAGTAGTCATTCTACTAATGACTTAAAAGTATCTCCAAAGTAACATAACATGTATGAGATATAGATATCTCACCTCTATAATATAATTTACCCAAGGGAAAGAAAGTATATGGGAGATATTCAGTCTTCACATCTTGAGCCCTCTACCTTACATATGGGGTGAAGTTTCATTCTGCAACATGTAAGAGAGGTTACTGATTCAATTGCTGTCATTGTAAAGTACAGGAAATAGAAGCCTTCAAAATAGAACATATAATCTAAAGAAGGGCAAAAAAAGACAATTCCCTTAGTTTGGATCAATAAAAGTAATCTTTCTAAATTGTAATAGGTAGGCCACTAGTAACACAATTCTATAGACAATACTAGCTGAAATTCTAGGTGGCTTTATTTATAGTACTTTCACATAGGCACAAGCAGAAATTTAGGCTCTAAACTGTTTTATTCAGACAGCCTGCAATCTGAAAAGATAGTAGATTAACATTGTAAAGATCTGCCTTCCTTCTCATTTTTAGGCAGCTGATTACAGAGGGAAGGGAAACAAAGGCAGTTAATATTTCAGAATTTATTTTAGCCCCCTCTGGTTAGGTGGCCAGTCTTTTCTCTGGTATTTATAGTGTTGATAGTTTTCTATTTATCTCCATTTTCTTTGTAGCAGGCAGAAAGCCCATAAACACAATGTTTTTGATTCTTCCTGCTCATGCTGTTTGCATGACATCTATATTTAGGATTAACTCAGGGTGAAACAAACTATTAATAGTGGGTGCCTGTAGATCCCTTCCTACAAAGTGAAGTAAAAATATGTTCTTATACAGACTCAGAAGTGCTCCATAACTGTGTATGCATCTCTCATAAATAAGTAAAATGGTCCAAATACTCTAGGAAAGGTTTTAAATGAATTGGCCCACAGGAAACACTTTTGAAATGTCTAAATTCATACACAATTAGAAAAAGCTAATTATAGAACAAGACAAAGTAAGATACTGTTTTGCTATGCCCAGGTCGTGGGGACCCCCAAAAGACCACCACAGAGACCAAATCCCATATGTAAAAGCAAAGAGACTTTATTTTCAAGCTCAGAGCTTGGACTCTTTGTCAGATGTAACAGTGAAAGCAGAGAGCCCCAAGCCGAGTTGAGGCAAGGTGGGGTTTTTAATCATAGCAGAGGTTGGATTTAGATATCCATGGTTCAAGATCTTGACTAGCTGACATTTATTTAGGGGTATAGGGAATGTTTGGAATGTTAGGTATTTTTCCTTAGATGCAGGCCCTCCCTGGGTGGGATTAGCTCAGGGCTTCTCCTGGATTAGGGTGTTGTCTGCCAGTAAGCCTGTCACAGAAGCTGTGTCTGGTCTTCTAAGCCTGTCATAGCAGCTGTTTTGTCAAGCTGTTTTGCCACTGCCCCCCCCACCATATTTTCAATGATTTGTACAAGCTTATACATGTAGATTTGAAAAATTACCTTCTTTAATGTACTAAAACAAAATGTAAGAGAATGTTGCTGAATTGAAAATCTTCTCAAACTCACTGTGTTCAATCAGTACTTCAAGGCACTACAGATCCCTGGTCGTCTAATGGATAGAATTCTTCACTCAAACTTCTGAATGTGGCCTGATTACAATTTCTTGTGAGATGCCCCACATTGATGTCTCAACTTCCTTTTTGTGTCATGACCACAGGAGATCCAATTTGTTATTTCTGGGATTGTATCTTGTGTAATTTTCCTCAGAAATCTCTATTCAAAAATAGCTGAGCTCTTTACATAAACATGAGAGAAATTCTTTTTTTTTATTTAAGATTTATTTATTTATTATATATATAGTATTCTGCCTGCATGTGTGCCTGCATACCAGAAGAGTGTACCAGATCTCATTACAGATGGTTGTGAGCTACCATGTGGTTTCTGGGAATTGAACTCAGAACCTCTGGAAGAGCAGCCAGTGCTCTTAACCTCTGAGCCATCTCTCTAGCCTGAGAAAATCTTTTTATGATAAATCAATAGGAAGCAAAGTTTGAGTTTATTAAATGACAATATGCATTCAGAGGGTCACAATATAGTGAGGCAATCAAGAGATGCATATTAAAGTCTCTCGTATGTTGCCAAAGTCCAGGTCCCTCAGGTTAAGGACCTAAAGACTATGTATGGAGTCAGGGAAGGGAAGGAGGAGACTGAAACACAAGATCTGAGAGTGAATCAATATGGCTGCCACTTAACTGATAAAAAGACTACACATTCATACTTTATAATTGCACAAAGGATTAAGTGGGAGAAAGAGGGCATGTGAGCTAGGCTGTGGCAGAAAAAAAACTTTTGGTCATTTATTATGAGTTTGGACATTATTCTAGCCATTGTGCTTCTTCTCATCCTCCTTCCAGTCATCCTCCCACAACTGAAAAGCTCTGTTAGGTATCGTCAACATGATTTCTGCACATCTAAATTAAAAGAAAATGGCATGGACTACAAGGTGACCATTGATGCTTGTCAAAGTTCCAGTGTTTCAATTTTGTAGTTCACAATTCTCCAGCACCTCTTTACTTTCATTTTTAATGAGTCTTTTTGTGTTACAAGAGTTCCCTTATGCCTTTGGGAAATTTTGTGCAGCCTTCGAAGGATGAAATTTATAAAATGGCAGCACCCTTAAACAAAACAATTCATTGGAAAAAAAATTCCTGCCATTGGGGAAGCATGATGACTCTGCCTGCTTCCACATAAATTAACAAGCTGCTAGAAAATCTCGAGAAATAACACATGCATGACTGTGGGAAGGGGGCAAAACAGCTTGACCATACAGCTGCCATGACAGGCTTAGAGGTCCAGACACAGCTTCTGTGACAGGCTTACTGGCAGACAGGCAACATCCTGCTCCAGGAGAAGCCCTGAGCTGACCCCACCCAGGGAGGGCCTGAATCTAAGGCAAACTACTTGACATTTCAAACATTCCCCATACCCATAGACAAATGTCAGCCAATTAGGATCCTGAACCCTGGAAATCCCCTCACCCCCACCTCTGCTACGATTAAAGCCCCACCCTGCCTGGACTCTGGGCTCTCAACTCTCATCATTGCCTCTGACAAAGCTCTGAGCTTGAAAATAAAGGCTCTTTGCTTTTACGTATGGAATTTGGTCTCTGTGGTGGTCTTTTGGGGTCCCCATGATCTGGCCATAACATTTAGGGACTCATCCGGGATCCCCCAAGCCCACCAGAACCACAGCCCATAGAGCATGAAGCCAGCTGGTACGTGTGGTAAGTGTCTGTCTGTCTGTTCTATCTGTCTGTGTTCAGTTTCATTTCTGTAGCTAGCCTAAGTCGATGATTGTGATCAGAAGTTGTTAAGGGCAGTCACACCAGAGCATCATGATGACAAGGGCCTGGAAGATGTTTCCAACCCTGGTAGTAAGGACAGAGAACCCCACATCTGTTTATCTGTAGTGAGGCAGAGCCACCACCCACCCCCAAACACACACATTAGTTTGATTGTGGACTGACAGCCTTAGATCTGTAGTGGAGATGAGAGTCCCACATCTGTTTGTAGTCAGCTGACACTGTTTCCCTGGGAAAATTGTTCGTGTTTATGTTGCAATGTCCTGCCATATGAATGTGTGAATGTGTGAGAAATGTGACCACAGGTATGCAAGTTTTACACCCTGGCTTGTATGTGTGTTGTGACATAGCCTTTGGGGCCAGATAGCCAGCAGAAGGGACAGAGGGCCCCTTTGGTTGAACTGGGACAGAATAAGAGTACTCCCCTATTGCTTCCTTACTCTCTGACTGAGAGCATAGGCAGCAGCAAGTGGGGAAGCACACTATTGTGGTACAGTGAGTCATGTGGGCATGGCTGGGGCAGCCCAGGGGCTACTGTGGGGGGATCCAGGACACCATCAAGTGGCCTGGAGCTAGGGCGGGCCATGAGCCCAGTGGGGTCCAGACACAGCAGGTTTGGGGCCAGGCCCCTATATGGTGAACTGCAGGGTGGAGCAGTGCCAAGTAAGTGGGGCCTCCTGTAGCTTGGAGCACACCTGACCCAGGTGCACTGTGGGACTCAGGGATGTTAGAGAACTGCCCTTCTGGGGTCACAGCTCCATAGGAGCCCAGTCAGGACATAGAGTCTGTTCTAGTCTGCTGTTCTTGTGCACTTGAGAATCTGGTGGTAACAAAAATCTTTTGTGCCCATGCTTCACACTGTTCCCTTCCTTACTGTGCACCCTTCCTTTCCATGCTGATTGGTGGAACTCCCAAGACCTGCCCTGGGGCTGCCCACAAAACCTGACTGAAGTTTGGCTGCAAAGGCAGAAAGAAAGGTCACGGGAGGGGGGAGAACAAGGGAATCCGTGTCTGATATGTAAAATTAAATTAAATTATAAAATAAAATTAAAAAAAAGAAAGATAACTGCCTATGGTTGCTAAGCTATGGAGGCTGTTATAATGCTGTAGCCAGGGCTGTTTTGAGGGTACAGTGTTGATGCAAATTTAGCATTATTCTTGTTATGGTATATTTCTGTTCTTCTTTAAAATATTGTAGCTTTACAATATTGCGGGCATTTACCCACCAACCCCACAGTTCCCCAGAGTTTTCTTGAGTGTGAGCAGCAGGAAATATTAGATAGAAGGATTTAGATTGTGGAGATAAACAGATAGAAAATAAAGGATAGCCTCGAGAGGGCCTGAAACCTATTCCAATAGGCCCAACTGTCTCTGCCCCAGGGTCTTTATAGAGACGCCAAGGAGTGGAGCAAAAGTCCTCCCCACCCCCAGCACAGCCAAGTGCAGACAATATCAGATACCTGCACTCAGGCCCGTGGTCTAATCATCCTCTCTATGCAGACCTGCTGGGTAAAGCCACTAGGAACCTGAAAATGGGCTCCCACACAATATATTCTAGACTAGTGAGGGAAATCACAAGAAATATCTTGATAAGAGTTTCTGTGTTTAAATACTAAGAGAGAAAGCAGAAGACTAAAAAAAAATCGAAGACAGAAATTTGTTTGAAGTAAATGTTTGAGGAATCAAAGGAATGGATTGAGGGTACATGGAAGGTTGTAGAAGGTCAGAGGGGATGTGAACTGTGTTTGTTGTGGTTTCTTATACTTGCAAATACTGAATTTAAAAGTTAAGTCTGGCTGATTTTCATTTTAAAAGTAACTGATGATTCTTCACTGCAAACTGTTTATGTTAAAAAAATATATATATATACATACGTGTGTGTGTGTGTGTGTGTGTGAGAGAGAGAGAGAGAGAGAGAGAGAGAGAGAGAGAGAGAGAGAGAGAGAGAGAGAGAGAGAGAGAAAGAGAGAGAGAGTATGTGGACATGTATGTGACTTGGATTTAACTCTACATGTAAATGTAAGCTAGCTTTAACTGTGTGTATGTGTATGTAACTTAGATCCAACTGTGCATATGTGTGCAAGTAATTATTTTTAGAAAAACATATTTAAACAGGAACCACATTGCTTTCCTCCATCTTGGCTGGTGACCTCATCATGATGTAGGCAACCATCATTTACTAAAGTTATAAAGATCTATTCAGATTGACAAAAGCTAACCTAAAGATTTACACCTAAGTACTTATGTCTTTGCAAAGTGTTCAACAGCAAGTTTCTAGAAAATTTAAATACATCGCTACATGTGTTTAATAAATAAGGTATTTGATAAATATTAAAGCTATACAATAGTGCTTTTATATACACGAATGTACCTTGCTCTGGCAGCTAAACTGTTATTTAAGAGTCACCTAGGTGATAGTCACCAGGAATTGGTATGTTCATTTTTGTGATGCAGCAAGACAATGACTGAGGCAAAGGGCTTGGAACAGTTTCTGACTCTATGAGTCTCCACCCTTTGGGGGTTGAAAAACTTTTTTACAGTTTACATTGATATTCATAGCAATGGCAAAACTGCAGTTATGAAATAGCATTGGGAAAGTTGAGAACCTGTGACTTGGAGAATATTTCTCCTTACACAAGCTCTATTCAGGCTTTAGAAAGTATGTCTAGCCTCCTTGTTTTTGCTGAAATTATTAAGATTAAGCTATTTGGATAAACTGAGGCATATAAATGTTTTATATTGATACTAAAAGGAACTTAGGGCCCTTCCACTAACATGACCATTTTGTTTTGGTTTCTTTACTGAACCCCTATTTGATATTAGAAGGGCTTCAATTTAAAATCATTGTTTTTGAGGCTACTTTTGTAGATTGTTAGAGAACTTAAGTAAATAGTCATCTTATAAATACTCAAGTTCTTTAATTGTAGTCATGGTAAGTACTGATGTAATTAATTACAGGGATAAGATTTACTCAGTCTCTTGTATATGTTTTCAGAGTTGAGTTTAAAACAAGTAACTAGAAACATAGTTTGTCTATTCAGATATACATGGACTGTGCTCATACTTCAGAGATCTACATAATATGGCATTTAAAATGTTGATCTTAAAGCTTATTATATCAGACAGACTCCAAGATCCTAGCAGTGACCCAAGGTCTCCACTTGGATTATGGCAATACTGACCACAGGGCAAGATGCCTCCAATGCAATGTCTGTTGCCAGGACCTGTCCCAGACCGTGGACAAGCAGCAGGACACTATTGAATTGATTCCACCCATTTTGCCTAGACAAAGTAAGATCAGTCTTCCTGTGTACCTCTTCTACGAAAGAAACTCTCCCTTATGGGCCTGATAGCTGAAGTAGAGTGATGCTGTTCTGATACTTGTGCCTCCAACACTATGGAGACCTGGATATAATTGGAAGATGCTTGGTATGCACTCAGATATGATTTATCCTTTTCAGATCTCTGATAGCATTGATGCCTAGGCTAGCTATAACTTTGTTAGCTTGTCAGCATCAGACAAACAGATCCTTCTGCAAGGCTATAGCCAGCTTGTTAGCTTATTTTTAAGAATATGTTTTAAGATATATAAAGGCCTAAGGATATGAAAGATTATAAGCTTTGAAGATCTCAGAAAATGATTTATGATATAAATGCAAGTTGTAAAGAGACAAATGATTTAGATTATGAGAAATGTTTTGGATTGCTCTCCCCTTCTATTATATTAGCAGTTTAGAGCTTAACATTTAATAGAGTTCTGATAAGCTGATAGAGCAATGAGTACTTACTGTTCAATAACAAGCCCAAGCTCAACATTTTAGATTTATTTTGGTCAACTAAATGTAAATTTAAAAGTGCTTCTCATCAGGCCAAAAAAATCTCTGTCCAATTTATACCTGGCTCTCTGGAAAGAGGAAAGTGCACATGCTTTTTAACCCAAATCTGTAGCTCTTGGTAGGACTCAAAGATATGAGTCTACTTTTGCTGTTTTACAGATAAATCATCACCCAATTTGTCTATGATGTGGATTTTGGTACAGATTGGTAATACTAATGTGTCTAAATCTTTTATATCCTTTTGTAAGATAGTTTGAGTAGACCTCAGAGGATTAAAAGACTCATAAACCTGGATCTGCTTCACAGAATCAGAAGAATTCTAGGTATGTACAATTTAAAATTTCCCCACTTGTCTATTCCTAAGGATGGTATATTTTTTCTCTCCTGGTCTCAGGACTCCTGGTCATCCCAATTACTAAGAATGTGTGCCTAAGAATTCTAAATAAGTTCATAAATTTGAACTTCTGTTCCTAGTTTAAATTTGTCTCAACAGTTTTCTACTTGGTTGGCAGACATCTCCAAGTTTAAGTTGCTGACTACACTGATCTGGACAACTATGAGCTCTGGACTTGCTAAAAGCTGATGTGGACCAGCCCAGCCAATATTCCCTGTCTCTACAGCTGGGTCAGACAGCTGCATGCTTCTGACAGATGCCCCATTGTCCAGCCTTTGACTAGCCTTTCAGCTTTTTTGGGGCTGTGACAATGTTGCCCCCAAATGTCAGCTCAAAGCTGTTCCAGATAAGACTATGTTGTCCCATGTTCCCCACCCAAAATAGGTTGTAATACTGGATGAAAAGGAAACTCCCTGGCATAGGGGCAAGATGGCTTATTGGAATATCAGGAATATAGGTTGAGAATTGTCAATTGATATATTTATTAACTGAAATGTTTCTGCAGTAAAATAAGACACTTGACCTTCTTTGTGTAGAACCAAAGAGTTTTATATAAGATTATAATCTGGTTATAGATTAAAGATCAGAACTACAAGGACTCAAGAATTATGATAGATACAGATGTCACTGCCCTAGAAAAATCTGTTAGCTAATGGTTCTTAGGTTGCAATACCCTTGAACCCCTGGACAGGTAGGACTCATGATTGAGTCCTGTTATTGGTACTTGTGAAGAGGGTGATCTGGGGGCCACAAAACAGCTTGACCCCACAGCTACCATGACAGGCTTAGAGGCCTAGACACAGCTTCTGGCAGGCAACCCCTGGACCCCAGAAAAGCCCTGAGCTGATCCCACCCAGCAGGGCCTGCATCTAAGAGGAAATAGTTGACATTCCAAACATCCCCTATACCCCTAGACAAATGTCAGGCAATCAGGGTCCTGAAACCTGGAAATCCCCTCACCCCAACCTCTGCTATGATAAAAAACACATGCTGCCTGGACTCTGAAGTCTCTGCTCTCACTGCTGCATTTGGACAGACAAAGAGACCAAGCCCTGGTGTTGGTTTTAAATAAGTGGTGTGACAGTGCAATGTTATTCATTAAGCAGTGCTGTTACCATGTGAGAAAGGTTACAAGGCACAACAAAATCTGTTATCAGAGCTTTATTTGGAGAGACAGAAGAGAACATGGCCAGACCTGTTGGAGAGACACATGCAGAGAAGGAAGAGAGGGGGAAGAGGAGAAAGCAGAAGAAAGGGGAGGAGTCTGTGACCTTATTTTTAAGGATTTCTCTGCACATGTGCATGTAGGCTTATGGAGCTATGCCACACATGTGCAGATTGTGTGACCATGCAGCACATGAATGATGTAAGACATAAGGACCCTTATTTGGCTACTGAACTGCACATGTATGTTCATGCAACTAGAGGAGTGGCAGAATCCTAACATTCCAGGATTTTTGCTTATTATAAAAAGGTGGGTAAACAGGAATAGGGGCATCTTTTCTCCCAAAAAAACTGCTTCCAGCTGTCTTGATGGACATTGGTTGACTCTTGCAGGGGTAGGAAAGGGGGCTTCTGAGGTTGTTAGGTATCCTGGGATGGTAGGCTGTTGTCTGTTGCCTTGGAGTTGTCAATCTTTCTTGGCTTGGGACTCTGGCTGCTTGAGTCTGAGAGAGTGCTAGTAAGACAGAGAAAAGCTTAGAAAAAAGAATTTTTTTATTGTTTTTGTTGGGGGGAGACCCCAAGGTGAGAGTGTATCCTGGGACCAGGAAAGTTTAAGTTGCCCTTAACCAAAGCAGATCCAACCTGTCCAGATGGATTCAAGCTGTTTTCTGGAGTGTAGAAAAAGATTTCAAACATATTAAGAAGCAGCCATGAGAAAATTAAAATCTTGGGCTGGTGACTATGACATTGTAGTATTTAGTACTCTGCTTACATTGGTTAGTATACACACACACACACACACACACACACACACACACACATATATATATATATATATATATATATATATATATATAGAGAGAGAGAGAGAGAGAGAGAGAGAGAGAGATTTGGGATATGCTTTTAATTTGTACCTGAGATAAGCCTTATCAGAGACAGACTATTTTAAGGCACCAGTTTCCTTTATTGGTTTAGCATCCTGGAGACACAGGTGGTCAATTGCTGAGAGCATTTAACAGTAATAGATTGTTATATTAAAGTCTGTTTTCTGCAGAGCCCAGACACTTTTGGTTTTGGGGGTGTAAAAACCTTTGGACTGTTACTGTTCCTTAACACCTGGGTATATACTTGATGGTCCTTGGACTCCAGATCTATGGTGATCCTGTAACAATTAGCCGAGTAGTTAATTAGAAGAGGAAACCAGGAAGAGAAAAGCTTGTGGGGTGAGACCTCATTCTTCTGCAATTGGTGACAAAGCAGTGGATCCTGATGTCCTCTGGAACTTGAGAGAGAGCAGGTCCCTGTCTGTATCACTGTACATGAGGAGGAGAAGCTCTTCTGACTAGTCTGGTGTGAGGCACATGGAGGAAGCAAATGAAATAAAGCTCCTACCTTAGCTGAAAAATCTCTTCCCATTAGGTGCCCCTGAAAGCATAATTAATTAGTGGGGTCTGGTGAGGTGGGTAAGGCTGTCCCCCTACCCTGACAATAGAGAATGAGAGAGATGGGACCCCCAAATTCCCTCACGACAGAGTAAGTGGCTCAGTGTCCAACCAGAAGGAAATGGATCACCCCATGCTGCATCCTGGGTTCCCTGTGAGCCCTTGGAAAAGCCTAGGAAGTCTAGTGGAGGTCTTTTTTTGATGTTCCCATGCCACAAGGTACATGAGGGTAGTCAGCTGACCAGTTATCTCTCTAGATGGCACTCTGAACAAGGCTTAATTGATGGCCAAAGGCTCAGCGCATGCACTAGCCCATGTGGCCTTTTTTAGCACACATTTAAAACAGGGACCTAGAAGCCCGTATGCAGCTGCTTGGATAGTGTGTGCCAGCATTTGTCAATTCTGTTCATGGGCTTTTTCATGTCTCCCATGGTACCTTAAATGCCACAGCTGAGACTTCTGCCTGTGGGGTCAGGAGCCCTCTCTCCAGATGCTTAAGCTTAGCCCTGATGTTGGGAAGCTCTGGGAGACAAGAGACAGATTTTATTCCATATCTTGAATTACTTTTTTTTTGATAGTTTGCTGGTGTGAGGACAGCTTTAGGGAGACCCACCAGGAGTTAGATTGTAAACTGATCTCTGGCTAGAGAGCCATCTGGATTATTATAATCCCAATGTGGATACTGATCATAAACTTATTTGCACACATCCTAGCCGGCTTCCAGACCTGTCTGTGCTTCTCAGGGCAGCTGTGAATGGGTGGCAGTAAGAGCAAAAGTGGGAGCCAGAGTCAGGCAGGAGCGGCCCAACCAGTACCTGAGAACACAGTGGAGGTCAGATAAGCAGAGATTCTTTGGAGTCAGAGATTCCTCAGATTCAGGGATGTTCATGGGCAGGAGAGAAAGAATTAGAAAGGGAGGGCTCAGAACTTAGGTAAAAGTGTGGGGATAAGGTAACTCTTTTCATTTGCCCATTCGCTGGCAAAAGTTAGATAATTCCCATGAAATATTGGGGTTCAAGCAGCTGTTATGTAGCCATATTTATGTAAAATAGGGATATTTAAGGCATTTATCAGAGGAGGAGTGGGACCAAGGGGAGGAAGCCTCTATGTCACATGACTGCAGCCGAGTGATAAAATAGTTAAAAATTAAAATAACAAATGGTTCCAAGACTGCCATCTCAGGCATTCCCAAGAATAGGTAAAGATCTGTGTACTGGCATAAATTATCAGCCCAAATTACCCCAAACTTCATCAAGGGAAGGTTAAGGGCTGGGAGCATATGTACTAGAGGACCTCCTGGGAGTACAACAACATTCAATGCTTTGTCAAGAGAGAATTATAAATGAAGACTCCATAGGAATAGGAAGAAGCAAAGTGCTAGAGAGGTCCCCAGAAATCCACAAAGATACCTCCACAATAGACTACTTACTGACAATGGTCGAGAGAAAGCCCAAACTGACCTACTCTGGTGATAGGATGGCCAAACACCCTAACTGTCTTGCTATAAATCTCATCCAATGACTGATGGAAGTAGATGCAGAGAGCCATCGCCAGGCCCCAGGTGGAGCTCCAGGAATCCAATCAGCGGGAAAGAGGAGAGATTGTGTAAGCGAGAATTGTTGAGACCAAGATTGGAAAAAGCTCAGGGACAAATAGCCAAACTAGTGGAAATGCATGAACTATGAACAAACAGCTGAGAAGCCCCCAACTGGATCAGGCCCTCTGGATAAGTGAGATAGTTGATTAGCTTGAACTGTTTGGGAGGCCTCCAGGCAGTGGGACCGGGACCTGTCCTTAGTGCATGAGCTGGCTGTTTGAAACCTGAGGCTTATGCAGGGACACTTTGCTCAGCCTGGGAGGCGGGGACTGGACCTGCCTGGACTGAATCTACCAGGTTGAGCTGAATCCCCAGGGGAGTCGTTGCCCTGGAGGAGATGGGAGTTGGGGGTGGGCTGGGGGGAGGGCAGGAGGAGGGAGGACAGGGGAATCTGTGGCTGATATGTAAAAATAAATCAAATTATAAAATAAATAAATAAATAAATAAATAAATAAATAAATAAATAAACCAATAAAAAAGAGAGAGAGAGAATGAGTAGTGGTACACAGCCCAAAGACCCCCCAGGGGTCCGATTTGAGAAATATATCTCAGGCAACAGTCATGGGAAATGGTGCAGGATCGGAAAGGGAAAACTCACCAACCTGGGCAGCCAGTGTGTTGTGTGTAGCAGTCCCAGTGGCTGGGCAAATGAACAAAGCAGGCAGCTGTAGATCCAAGAAACATTGGTATAGGGTCCCGGAGGCAGAGCGCTGGGAAGGCCTATCTGAGTCACGGCAACAAAAGGTGGTTTTAAATGAGGATGTGGCACAATGTTATTCATTAAGCAGTGCTGTAACTGTGCCAGAAAGGTCACAAAGCATGACAAAATCCATTATCAGAGCTTTATTAGGAGGAGGGGGGGACAGAAGAGAGCATGGCCAGGCCTGTGGAGAGACACATGCAAAGAAGGGAGAGAGGGGGAAGAAGGAGAGAGCAGAAGAGAGGGGAGGAATCTGTGACTGTCTTTTCAAGGATTTACCTGCAGATGTGCATGTGGGCTTACGGAGTTATGCCATGCATGCACAGACTGTGTGACCATGCAGCACATGAATGACATAAGGCCTTTTGATTGGCTACTGAACTTCACATGTGCAGTTGTGCAGCTGGAGGAGTGGCAGAATCCTAACACCTGGAGCTTGAAATTAAAGGCTCTTTGCTTTTTACACATGGATTCGGTCTCCCTGGTGGTCTTTTGGGGGTCCCCGTGATCTGGGCATAACACTTGTATTCACAGAAGATCACAAGGGCAGGAATGTTTCACACAGAAAGCTGAGAGTTGATGTTGTTAACGACCTGGGGATCTTTTGCTATCTATAAAGCCAGACCTCACCCAAATCCCTTAGAATGATTATACTAGGCTCTCCCTCCCTAGAACTTTATCTTTAGCTTCCACTTAAAAGAATTCATCTTTAGGGGAGATAGCCTGCTGATCTCTATGCAATGTCAGTCAGAGACAACACAATATTCTATGCCCTTAACCTATAGAACCCATCTTAATGGTAACATATACTTTGCAAAGGAATTTCCATGTAGTCATGCCTTAAGCTTTATTGTGCACCTGCAATTGGAATGATTGTTGCCTGTAAACTTTTTTCCAAATTCTACTATGTTTAAATATGAGTAAAATAAACCTGTTGGTATCAGATTCTCTAGAAGTTTGATCTAGACTTTATAAGTCAGGCTGAACTCAGTTTGCATTCTCAACCCTTTGTGTTTCATTTCACGGCATTTTCAGGGATCCATGCAATTGGTGCCTAAATGTGGAGGACAGTACCCCCAGAGAAATAAGAAACAGTTTTGTTTGTTTTGGGTTTTGTTTTTCTTTTAATAGAAATTAGGGGTTAGGGAAACTCAGGCCTCTCACTGAAAAGGTTTTATTACCTTAACTAAGAGAATGGTGTAGCTAGAGTTTCTCTCCAGCTCCCACAAGCCCCAGCAGTCCCACAGCCCACTTATAAAATAAACACACAGACTCTTACATTATTTAAACTGTTTGGCCTAATGGCTCAGGCTTCTAGCTATCTAGTTCTTACATTTTAAATTAACCATTTCTATAAATCTACCTTGCCACACGGCTCGTGGCTTACCAGTATCTTACATGTTGGTACTCATGGCTGCGGCTGGCAGTGTCTCCTGAAAAAGCCTTCCTGTTCCCTGAATTCTCTTCTCTGCTTGTCCCACCTATACTTCCTGCCTGGCTACTGGCCAATCAGCATTTTATTTATACAGAACTATATCCACAGCAGAATGGTATTAACATGGGTTCTCAGTGCTTTGTAACAAAGCATTTTGCACAGTTATGAAAATGTTTGTTAAGATCCAGAAAAACAAAATATTCAGAGCTACAGCTCTGCAACTTTATACTCATAGGAACCAACATAAAGAGAGACCGTGCAAAGGGAGATAAAATCCTAGTCAATTATTTAAAAAACAAAGTAAAAAGAATACAGAGAGACACCATTTTCTGCTAGACACACCTTGGCAGGTCTTTGAAGGGTTGGCAGAATGAACTCTGCAGATACTTGTAATTCAGGCTAGCCACATGCTTTCAGGGCTTGCCCTCCTGCAAGATCTGACTGAAAATCAGAGCTCTCTGGTTCCTCACTGACCAACTGCCCAGGCCTCCCCATCACAGAGCAGCAAGACCTGAATTCGTAAGAAAGGCAAGCAAGGCCTTGCCACCAGAGCATGAGCTAACTTGGCTGTCTTAGAGCTTCGTTTTTTTTGTTTGTTTGTTTGCTATTGTTTGTTTTCCTTCACAGTTGGAATGGTTCAGTATAGACTGATCAATAGTCCCTTCATGGGGAAAAATTGTAAGAAGCCCAACTTCTAATATAGGAACAATTGTAACTAGGACAATAGGTACTTAAACCTAATTATATTATACATTTGCCTCTCCTGCTCATCAAATCAAGAATTAAATGAATGCTTAGCTATCATGGCAAATAGACTAAAAGAGAAAAAAATAAAATTTAAAATTTGGGGCTATAACATTTATGTACACTCTTATCTGCCTGTCACTACTGAGAGTTTGGTTCTGCTCTATAAGTTGCTTTCTGGAGACACTTGGATAAATTTTATAAGAAGTGTAATGCCTGAAACAGAACCAGTTAATGGCTTATTAAATAAGCTGCTGCTTAAGTAGAAGTTCATAGATTAATTCTTTACATCTTTATCAATTACTTGTCCTTCCTCTTCATCTCCTACTGGAATTATATATCAACAAGACAATGGTATATTATTATTCTATGCAATGACTTGTAACTACTTATTTACAAGAGAATATATACTTAACAATGATAGGGAGGACACATCTTAAATAAATTACTGAAAAGAGCCTATGGAAATTACTGAGTCACTAAATAAAATTCAGGTTGATTATTTGTTCCACATTGGTAATAATTTACAGGTTGCATTAACATGTTACATGGGTACTATAGATAGTTATTATCACCTTTTAAGATTTTTAAAAAAGATACCACATGGGTACTTCTAAGATTACATCTAAATCCTATAGTTATTACTTGTAATGCTTTTATAGATGCTTCTTCAAAAAGAAATGCAGTGTAAGTTTTATATACAAATTCTACTTGCTCCACAAAAAGACTGTATTCATCCTTAATTTTAAATTTCAACAATCTAAACTCACCATAATCAATCAACTTTTATTACATCATTCTCAGCCATTGAATATTTTAACTGACTCTGCTATTCATTTAATTTTGGGTGACAGTTTATTGGGTGGATGAAGGAAGAATCAGAGTCTTCTAGTCATGATAGATAGCTTTAAAACCTCTGTTTGCACATGCTTCCCCAAAATTGGAATTCTGAGAGAAGATTGAGGCTCAACATTAACTGACCTCATGTGTAAATTAGCACATGAGAGAGATGAACTGAGAGTGGAAACTGACCAAACTTGAGAGAAAAGGAATGCTGTAGAAAGATTGTGAATCTAGAAGGGGTATACTGGAAGGAAAAATTTGGAATGATGCCAAGGATGGGGGCTAATAAACAGAAAATTGGAATGGATTGGACATGAGTAGAAGAAAGTAACAGAAATGAAAAAAAAAAAGTTTTAGTGCACTCCTTCAGTTGAGTTTCCTTGTTAAATAAATAAATAAATTAATTAAATCTGATTGAAACATGACAGCATTACTGAACTGCTGGTACCTCTGTCTGTAGAAAACACTTATAGTGTGTATTCTAATTGGTCTTAATAATAAAAGCCTGGAGTCAGATACTGTGGTAAATGCTGAAAGACCAGAGAAGTAAAGGAGCAGCCAAAGTCACCTCTTAATCTTCACGACTCCTCATACTGAAAAGTGGGTAAGCTCCTGTCTGCACTCACATTATATTCCTCTCTCCACTCAGCCATATCACTTCCTGTCTTCTGTCTATATAGACCTCTTGACCTCTATGGTTAACTAATGGCTAGCTCCACCCTCTGATCTTCAGGCAATCTTTATTTGTTAGAGCACAAACAAAATATCACATTTCCCCATTTTTGTCTAAAATAAAAAAGGGTATAACTAATATAAAAAATTATATACAATAAGTACATTAACTATAAACAATATATACAGGCAATAAATACATCGACAATGTTTAGTCCATAAACATTTGACAAACTCAGAGAAAATAATCTGTTATCTAGTCTATCTTGATGAGTCCTGTAACACAAATTTCTGAATGGTCTTATTAAAAAAAAATCCAGAGCCAGATATTGGGTGAAAGCTGAAAAATCAGAGAAGCAGAACAAGACACAACCAACCTTACCTTGCCAGATCCTCAGCCAATACTGTTTCCATGAATCCTCAGACTGAACACCTTGGATTCCTCATTACCCCTGAGGGTCTCAGTTGAACAGATGCTTAGTTCCTGTCTTATATACCTTTGTTATATACCTGTCTTATGTATGCCTTATATACTGTTCTCCACTGAGCCATGTCAGTTCCTGGGATTAAAGGCATGTCTGCTTTCCAAGCAAAGGCATGAGATCTCAAGTGCTGGGATTAAAGGTATGTGCCACCCCTGCCTGGCTGTTTCCAATGTGGCTCTGAAGTCACAGAGATGCAGATGGATCTCTACCTCCCAAGTGATAGGATTACATGTGTGTGCCACCACTGTACAGCCTCTATGTCTAATCTAGTGGCTGGCTCTGTCCTCTGATTCCTAGATAAATTTATTAGGGTACACAATATGTTGGGGTACACAATATATCACCACAGAGTCCAAAAGGTTGTACCTAATTCACTTTATTCTAACTTGCATTACCCAAACTATCTTTTAATAGCTCTCAACTCTGTACATTTTACAACTCTTTAGTGAATTTCTTTTCTGAATCTGGTAACAAGGAAATCTATACCTGTAAGTATAAAGTCTTCAACTCCGTCAGAGACCTGAGAAGGAAAAAATATTACTGAGTAAACAGGAATTGCAAACAAGCGGCTTCCAAAAAATGTGAGAAATGACAGACACCACTAATTATTGGAATAATGGAAATATCAATCACTATCTATAATTTTTTTTACTCATTAAATAAAACATATATATTGTGCTTTGTTCTCTCATTTTCCATTATGAACATATGCTGTGGATATCGCTCTGTATAAATAAACACTGATTGGCCAGTAGTCAGACAGGAAGTATAGGCAGGACTAACAGAGGAGAATTAAGGGAACAGGAAGGCAGAGGGGGACACTGCCTACAGCTGCTGCCAGGACAAGGAAGATGTAAGGTACCAATAAGCCATGAGCCACGTGGCAAAGTATAGATTAATAGAAATGGGCTAAATATAAGAGTAAGAGCTAGACAATGATAGGCCTGAGATAATGGCCAAGCAGTTTAAATAATGTAAAAATCTGTGTGTTTATTTTATAAGTGGGCTCCGGGACTGGTGGGACTTGGAGGGAGCTGGAGAGAAATTCCCCAGCTACAAACATAGAACTTCACTGTCAAAGTCTACTAAACAATATTTCAGTACAAACATTATATTTGTATATGCAAATTATTTTTATTCCAATAATATTTTAGCAAAATCAAAACTTTACTGAGTAAGGTAGCCTACATTGTCATGCATAATGTAAACATTTCCCATGTCTTAAAATATTTCAAAAATTACTTGCCATTACTACATACCATTTAAATGATTAGAACTAAGCACTTGGTTTTTATTGATTGTGTATATCAGTTATAAAATGCCTATTAGATTTCTTTTAGATTGTACCTATAGATAGAAAGTGCACATTTGGGTGTATGATAGAAAGGGAAGTAAAAGCAAACATTGAAACTTCTATCAACAGGCGCATACTTTTCCATGTTTTAGGACATAAGATGAAACCTAATCTGTGGATAATTCTGCATCTTATTTTATCTTTAAAAATCCTCTTCTAAAACATCAATACTCCTACATAGGCAAAAATAATTAAAAACTTTATGAAGATTTTTTTTTTGAGACAAGATTTCACTCTATAGTCCAGGTTGCCCTGAAATTTAATAGGTAGATCAGGCTATCTTTGACAGAAAAACAATACTTCTGCCTTAGCCTCCAAAATGAAGGGATTACAAAAACTAAGAAAATATGAGAAGAAATGAGTCAGGGAAGTGTCAAGTCCATATTTTGAATTATATATTTTAGTGTCATTGCTCTTGTTTATCATCATTTTTAACCCATTTGGAATAAAAAAAAGATAATATGCTAGGGCCCAAACGCGATTATGTATACATAGAAATGATTTGTAATCAGTAATGTTTTCTATTTATTTTGCAGTGTTAGTAATCAAACTCATGGCTTTATATGTTAAGTGTTCTACCACTGAATTATGGTCCCAATCCATAGGAATCATTAGCCTTGGCAATAGCTTAGTGCATCTAGTAATATAAACAATTTGTTTGAGTTTCATCCTCATTTTTAATGTTGAGTTTTGAATTCGAAATATCCCCTAGAAGTATTTGAACACTTGGTTCCCAGTTATTGGTGCTCTTTGAGACAAAATGGAACTTTTAGGAGGTTGAATCTTTTTGGAAAAAGTATTGCACTGGGGCCAGGCTTTGGCAGTTTATAGCCTTGCTCAACTTCCTTTTTACTCTCTCGGTTTCTTTTGTCTCCCCTGCCATTATGGACTCTGATTCTGAAGCTCTAAACAAAAACAAGCCCTTCTATAAGTCTCTTTTGGTTATGGTATTTCATCACAGCAACAGAAAAGTAGCAAATGCAATGGTATGTTTTGTGACTTGTAACTTTAAGTGTTGGGATGAAAGAAGAATAAAACTATATTCCTCTCCCACCTATGACAGTAGATAGTAATGTTACAAATCTTAACCATCATTGATTCATATACTATAGAATAAATATTTGGAAAGTTCTTTCCTCCCAAGTTTGGCTGAAAAGTTGTACCTGCTCTCTAGAAAAGTAGAAATATAAAAAATAATCTTATGATGTCCAATGTAACAGTCATCATTGCTACTGTAAGTGTACACATGCTTGTTGAGAGAACCTCAGAAATGAACTTATATAATTTCTGTTGTGGAATATTGCTTTAGGTGGGCAAAACTGTGTTACATTTGTTTATGCTGCATTTGTTCAACGATGTGAAGATATTTTACCTTTGCTTAGGCTGCACTTATTTAATGATGTAAGGATGTGTTGCTTTGCCTGCCTAAGGCACATGACTGTTCTAATAAAAAGTTGAGCAGCCAATAGTTAGGCAGTAGAGGAATAGACAGGGCTAGTGGGCAGAGTGAATAAGTAGGAGGAGAATTCTGGGCTTGGGAAGTGGAATAGAGGTCAAGGAAAAAGAGAGGGAAATTCCTGGGTCCAGGCAGTCAGGTAGCCACCACACAGCTAGACACAGAGTAAGACATACAGAATGAAAGAAAGGTAAAAAGCCCCAAGGTAAATCATAGATGAAGAGAAACATGTTAAATTAAGTTATAAGAGCTAGTAGGACAAGTACAAAATAAGGCTGAGCATTCATAACTAATAAGTCTCCATGTCATGATATAGGAGTTGGTTGGTGATCCAAAAGAAAGCTGTCTACACAATTCCCTATATGAAATGTCAAGAAATGATAGTCCCTACTAACATGTTCAGGCTTTAGGAAATGAATTCATTTTGCAAGCCAATTAAATAACTTGAAATCCTTAGGTGTTTCTACGTTGATTTTGTTTAGCTTTAAAAAAAATCAATTAGTACACTATTTCTGTGTGAAAAATCAAACCTAAGTGCAGAAGAAATTTAGGCCATCCCTCTACCATGAAACACATTTTGTCATCTCTCAAAATCTAAGTAGTAATCTCATAATACTTATTACAAAAAGTCAAATGATTTAACTATCAGGTTATACTTGTTCACTTTTAGACTGTATAATTTGACTTATTGCCATATTATAGTTCAATTTTAGTGGTTGGATTCAATTTAGATTCACTTTTGTATCTTTTCTGATATATTGAAAAGCTGGTTTTCACAGTAATAATCATTTTTGAAGACCCATTCATTCCTTTTTATGTAATTGTAACAGGTAAGAATTCTGGAAGGGCTAACATTACGTAACTGTTTGTTTCTTTAATTCTGCTGTTTGCCTCAGAGAATGAATTAGCACAGTATAAATAAAGGCATAATAAGAGGCACTTCCAAGTTTTAGACTTTATAAATCCTGGATTGTAGCAAGTCATAAAATGTATATGGGGACATGTAGGACAAAAGGAGAGCATGAGGAAAACTTGGATAAGACATTATGATGTGATAGTACTACTGTCTTAAAGTAGAACAAGGAACTGATTTGGTTTAGTCAGGTGGTGATGCCAAGCAAAACTAAGAAACTGTGATTGAAATTTCATTGATCCTGAAATGTATTTTTTATTAGAATTATCTCAAAATTTAAAACACCATGTATGATAAACAAGTTAGTTTAAGGTTTAGATGTGACTCATAAGCTGCTACTAAGTTCCCTCTATTTTGAGAAGACTAGTATAACAAAGTATCAGCAAATCTTGTTCCAAGATTATTACTACACCTGAGAACAATGAAATCCTGTTGTGCCAAGGAGCTATGCTATAGAGAATACATCTGTGACCTCTGTATTCAAATAGTTTTGCTACAGGTCTAAACAAACACCTGCATGGATAAATGATAACCAAAGCCTTTCTTCTATATATTTTAAAAAAATACAAGTGGAACATGTATGAAACTGATAAAAGGGACAGTTTTTGTGGAAAACAACAAATTTTATTATGATTACCAGAAAAAAATAGATCATATAATTGTCTTTAGCCTTAAGCTAATAATTATGAGTATACCCACTGGAATTTTCAGCACTTGGTGATTGATTTCTATCCAAATGTGCAAAAAAAGAATAAGAAACATGGTAAATGTGAATCATTTACATACATTGAAACATGTGAATCTGAACTCTCAAAATGTGAACAGAGAAAAGGTGTGGAGGTACACACTTGTTAAGTAGTTGGACCCCATCTCAAGTGGAACAGAAAGAAAATCAAACTGTCCATTAATTCTTTTTGAAGGAGCATCATATCTATTGTTACTATTCCCTATTAGACCACTATTTATACAAACTATAGAAATTTCCAAGCTGAACATCATGTTCCTTCATTTATATTATGAATATCCAGTCTTTTTAGTCTTGTCATATTGTGAAAGAATTCCACAAAATGACTTTGTTTCTAATTTTGTTTATTGCTTTAAAAAATGTGTTCTTGATCATTTAGCTCATCTTTTTAGGCTTTTTTTTATTTCTAAGTTTTTATTTTTGCAGTGCCTTTGGGCATCTTTCTCTTAGTGATCTCTTGTAGTTTCTATTTTATAAGTATTTTGCTTTGGTTACAGTGATATTTTAATTCATTTTTAATGATATCTGAGTACTTTTTGTAAGGGTAAGAGATAGAGAAGATATTTTATTATGTTCCAGCCCATAATCTTGAAATTAGAAATCTCCACATCTTCCACTAATTTTGAAGAAGTTTTAAGTCAGCAAATAAAATTAACTCAATTGTATGATATTTTTATTACTTTATTATATTTTAAATAATATATAATATACATTATATATTTTGTTATGAATCCCTGGGAAGTTCCCATACGAAAGGGTAGTCAGGAAACCAACACAAGCTGGATTCAATGAGTTTAAGGAAAAAGAAGAAAACTCCAAGTTGTGTGAGAAGGTAACTGAAAGTGGAAATGGTACAATGTGAGAGGACTGTGGGGAAGGGGAAGAACATGGTTAAACTACATTGCATAAAATGTGCAAATAATTAATAGAAATAATACAATTTATCTACATGAGTGAATGTTAGGAATACATTATTTAGTCAGATTGAAATATCAATGTATTTACTGTTTCTCTAGTACATTTAAAACATTGGCAGATTTATCCTTTGTGTGTAAACTCTGTCTTGATGGCTAATAAATTTTTATTATAAAATAGCTCAATATTTGCAATTATATTTAATACTTAGTATGATATCAAGGCTTTATCGTATTTCTCAGGGCAAAGATTATTAACATGACAACATGTGAACCTGTAGTCTTCACGAACAGTAGAATAAAAATTTCTATAGGATCAAATTATAGGACAATACTTTCCTAATTAAAGGTTTCTAAATTAAGACCCAAAGATAAGGAAAGGTTTACCAGCTAGACAATAAGGCACAGAGAGAAATCAATTCAAATCTTCAAGCACAATTGAGTATTATGTGTTATAAAATGTTCATGTTTTGCTTTTACTTATAATTTTCTCTTTGGTTTTTTGAGACAGGGTTTCTCTGTGTAGCTTTGCGCCTTTCCTGGGACTCACTTGGTAGCCCAGGCTGGCCTCGAACTTACAGAGATCCGTCTGGCTCTGCCTCCCGAGTGCTGGAATTAAAGGTGTGCGATAATTTTCTCATAGAATTTGTCCTTTCTCCATTTGCTGAGACCCTTAGCCTATAAAACTCAAATTATTTCCAGTGGGATACATGTATTTTTAAATGACTGTTTTTTTTATTTATTTAATATGTTGATTGTAGTAGGCATTCCTGGTAAATCTAACAACTGAATTAGAAATAAGGTTGATAAAATTCAGAGCAATTGGAAAAAAACCTATTACATTTATTCTGATAGACTTTAGATCAGAAAACCAGAGTATGAAAACATATCATACACAATTAGTTTGTCTCCTGCTTTGGATCAGTATATTTAATTTGTGTGTGTTTATCTTTACTGACTTATTTACTTTACATCCTGTTTGCAGTTTCTCCTTCCTCCTCTCCTCTTAGTCCCTTACCCCACCTCCCCTCTACTTCCCCCACCTCCATTCACTTCTCCATTTCTATTCAGAAAAAGGCAGGCCCCCAATAGAAATCAACCAAACATGACATATCAATTTACAATAAGACTAGGCACCTCCCCTCATAGTAAGGCTGGACTAGGAAACCAAGTAGAAAGAAAAGCTCCCAAAGGCAGGCAAAAGAGTCAGAGACAGCCCCTGCTCCCACTCTTAGGAGTCACACAGAAGACTAAGATACATAACTGTCACATGTATGTAGAAGACCTAAGTCAGTCCCATACGGGCTCCTTGGTTTGTCAGTTCAGTACCTGTGAGTTCCTATGAGCCCAGATTAGTTGATTCTGTTTTTTTTTTTTTTTATGGTGTCCTTGACTGCTCTACTGCTCTGTCTCCTACAATCATTCCTCCCTGTCTTCAGCAGAATTCCCTGAGCTCAGCCTAACGTTTGACTGTAAGTCTCTGCATCTGTTTCCACAAATTACTGGATGAACTATCTCTGATGACAATTTGGCTAGACACCAATCTATGAGTATAGCACAATATCGTTAGGCATTATTACATTGACATTTTTCTTCCAGTTATGTTTTGTACTATCTAGGCCTCTGGGCCATCTAGCCTCTGGGTTCTTGTGCTCCAGGCAGTGTAAGGGGTGGGCTATCTCTTGTGGCATAGGTCTCAGACTGGAGCAGTCATTGGTTAGCCCCTCCCACAATCTCTGTGTCACACTTGGCCCAGGACATCCCATAGGCCAGACAGACTGTAGGATGAAGGTTAAATAGCTGGGTTGGTGTCCCAATCCCTCCACTGGTAGTCATGCCTGGTCACAAGAGGTGGCTATTTCAGGCTACAGATCACTTTTTTGCTAGGAGTCTTAGCTGTGGTCATCCTTGTAGATTCCTGGAAATTTGCCTTGCACCAGGTTTCTACCTAGCCCTAAAATGACCCTCTTTGTACTTGGGTCTTTCTGTACTCTTCCCCCCACCCTACCTCCACCTGATCCTCATGTTCCCATCTGACTTGCCCCCAGTACACTCACATAATTTCTTCTATTTCCCCTTCCCAGGGAGATCTGAGTGACCCCTAGAGCTCTTCTTGTTACTGGCCTCTATGAATCTGTAGATTTTCATATGGTAATTATTCACTTTACAGCTAATATCCACTTATAAGTGAGTATATACAATGTTGGTTTTTCTGAGTCTGGGTTACCTCAGTCAGGATGATGATTTTTCTAGTTCCATCCATTTGCTTTTGAATTTGATGATGTTATTTTATTTTCAGCTGAGTAATACTCCATTGTGTAAATGTACCACATCTTCTTTATCAGTTCTTCAATTGAGGGACATAGAGGTTGTTTCCAGGTTCTGGCTGTTATAAATAATGCTGCTATGAGCATAGCTGAGCAAGTACCCTTGGGCTATGATTGAGCTTCCTTTGGGTATATGCCCAAGAGTGGTATGGCTGGATCCTGAAGTAGATCAATTCCTAATTTTCTGAGAAACTGCCATGTTGATTTCCAAAGTGGTTGTGCAAGTTTGCACTCCCATCAGCAATGGAGGAGTGTTTCTTTAACTCTACATCCTCTCTAGCATGAGCTGTCACATTTGATTTTAGTCTTAGCCATTCTGACAGGTATAAGGTAGACTCTGAAAGCAGTTTTGATTTTCATTTCCCTGATGGCTAAGTGTGTTGAACATTTATTTAAGTATTTCTCAGCCATTTGAGATTCTTCTGTCAAGAATTCTCTATTTATAACTGTACCTCATTTTGATTAAGAATTTTTTATTCATTTTACATACCAATCACATACTTAATTGGATTATTTGGTGTTTTTAATGTCTCGTTTCCTGAATTCTTTATATATTTTAGAAAATAGAACTCTGTCAGATGTGGTTTTGGTGAAGATATATTCCTGTTCTGTAGGCTGCAGTTTCATCCTTTTGTCAATGTCTTTTGCTTTACAGAAAGTTTTCAGTTTCATGAGGTCCCATTTATTAGTGGTCAAACTTAGTGGTTGTTTATGTTCTACTCAGGAAGGTGTCTTCTGTCACAATGCATTCAAAGATACTCCCCACTTTCTGTTCTATCAGGTTCAGTGTATCTGGATTTATGTTGTGGTCTTTGATACACTTGAACTTGACTTTTGTGTGGGGTGATAGATATGGATCTATTTTCATTCCTCTACATGCAGGCATTCAGTTAGACCATAACTATTTTTTTATGATTCTTTTTCCTATTGTATAATTTTGGCTTCCTTGTTGAAAATCAGGTGTCCATAGGTGTGTGGATTTAAGACTGTGTCTTTGATTCAATTCCACTGATTCTCCTGTCTGTTTAAATGTCAATACCATGCAGTTTTTATGACTATAGCTCTGTAGTAGAGATTGAAATCTGCAATGGAGATACCTCCAGAAGTTATTTTATTGTTCAGGATTGTATTAGTTATCCTTGTTTTTTTTTATTTTTCCATGTGAAGTAGAATATTGTTCTTTCAGGTTCTTAAAGGATTGTGTTGGAATTTTAATGGGGATTGTATTGAACCTGTAGATTGCTTTTGGTAAGATGGCCAAATTTGACTATGTTAATCCTGCCAGTTCATGAGCATAGGAGATCTTTCCATCTTCTCATATCTTTTCCAAATTCTTTCTTCAAGGATTAGAAGTTCTTGTCATACAAGTCTTTCATTTGCTTGGTGAGAGTTACCCCAAGATACTTTATAACATTTTTAGCTATTGTAAAGGGTGTTGTTTTCCTGATTTCTTTATCAGCCCATTTATCATTTGTATACTGGAGGGCTACTGATTTTTTTAAATTAATCTTGTATGCAGCCACTTCACTAAAGGTATTTATCAGTTGTAGGAGTTCTATGATATATTTTTGAGTTGTTTTATGTATACAATTTTATCACTTGCAAATAATGCTACTTTGTCTTCGTCCTTTCTAATTTGTGTCTACTTGATCTCCTTTATGTGTTTTATTGCTCTTGCTAGAACCTCAAGTACTAGATTAAATAAAAATGGAGAGAGTGGACAGCTTTTTCTTGTTCCTGTTTTAGTGGAATTGCTTTGACTTTCTCTCTGTTTAATTTGATGTTGGCTGTCAGCTTGCTGTATATTGCTTTTATTATGTTTAGGTATGTCACTTGAATCACTGAGCTCTCCAAGACTTTTTGTCAAGAATGGGTATTGGATTTTGTCAAAAGCCTTTTCAGTATCTTATTTTATGATCATGTCATTTATTTCTTTCAGTCTGTTTATATGGTGGATTACATTGATAGATTTTCACATGTTGAATCATACCTGCATCTCTGGAATGAAGCCTACTGATCATGGTAGATTATTTTTGAAGTGTTCTTGGATTCTGTTTTAAGGTATTTTATTGAGTATTTTTACATCTATGTTCATGAGGAAGATTGGTCTGTAATTCTCTATTTTTGTTGAGTCTTTGTGTGGTATGGGTATCAGGGTGACTGTGGCCCCGGGATTTTTTTGGTTGGGAGAATTTTAATGAGTGCTTCTATTTCCTTGGGGGTTATGAGTCTATTGAAATTGTTGTTGCTGGAGAATTTCTCTCCAGCTCCAGCCACCAAGTCCCGCCAGTCCCAGAGCCCACTTATAAAATAAACACACAGACTCTTACATTATTTAAACTGCTTGGCCATTAGCTCAGGCCTGTTATTGTCTAGCTCTTACTCTTATATTTAGCCCATTTCTATTAATCTTTACTTTGCCACATGGCTCATGGCTTACTGGTACCTTACATCTTCCTTGTCCTGATGGCGGCTGGCAGTGTCTCCTCCACCCAGCTTCCTGTTCTCTCAATTCTCCTCTCTGTTAGTCCCGCCTATACTTCCTGCCTGGCCACTGACCAATCAGTGATTTATTTGTTGACCAATCAACAACACATTTGACATACAGACCATCCCACAGCAATTGTTTATCTGGTCTTGATCTAAATGGTATCTATTGGGAAAATTATCCATTTCATTTAGGTTTTTCTATTTTGTGAAGTACAGGTTTTTGAAGTATGACCAATGATTCTTAGGACTTCTTCCGTGTCTGTTGTTATGTTCCCCTTTTCAATTCTGATTTTGTTAATGTGGATATTCTCTCTCTGCCTATTTGTTAGTTTGGATAAGAGTTTGGCTATCTTGATTTTTCTCAAAGACACAAGTAATTGTTTGTTGGTTTTTTATATTGTTCTCTTAGTCTATCTGGGTGACCTGTCCACTGGTGAGTGCATGTTGGGGAATATTATTTTAAAGTGTGTTACTTTTGTTTATGTTGCATATGTTTAACTCTGTGAAGCTGTGATACTTAGCCTGTCTAAAACACCTGATGGTCTAATAAAGAACTGAATGGCCAACAGCAAGGCAGGAGAAAGTGTAGGCAGGGCTGACAGGCAGAGAGAATAGATAGAAGGATAAATCTGGGAAGAGAAAGAGTAAGCCAAGGAAGGAGAAGAGGACACTAGGGGCCAGCCACCTATCCAGCCACAGAGTAAGAGTTAAAGTAAGATATACAGAAGTTAAAATAGGTAAGAGCCCAAAGGCAAAAGACAGATGGGATAATTTAATGTTAATAAAAGCTGGCAAGAAACAAGCCAAGCTAAGGATGGGCCTTTATAATTAAGAATAAGCTTCAGTGTGTGATATATTTGGGAGCTGGGTGGCAGTCCACCCACAAAAAGGAGCAACACCAAACAACAATAAGAGTAGGGTGTTGAAATCTCTCCCTTTTAATGTACTGGTTTTGATGTGTGATATAGCTTTAGTTATGTTTCTTTTACAAATGTGGGTGCCCTTGCTTTTGGGGCATAGGTGTTCAGAACTGAGACATCATCTTCATGTATTTTTCCTTTGTGTATGAAATGGCCTTCTCCATCTCTCTTGATTAATTTTGGTTTGAAGTCTATTTTGTTATATACTAGGACAGCTATACCAGCTTGCTTCTTAGGACAATTTGATAGGAAAATCTTTTTCAACCCTTTACTCTGAGGTAATGTCTATCTTTAATGCTGAGATGTGTTTCTTGTATGCAGCAGAATGATGGATTCTAGTTTTGTATCCATTCCACTAGCCTGTGTCTTTTTATTGCAGAATTGAATCTATTTCTATAGAGAGATATTAATGACCAATGATTGTTAATTCCTGTTATTTTGTTGTTGTAGGTGGCAGTGTGTGTGTGTGTGTGTGTGTGTGTGTGTGTGTGTGTGTGTGTATGTGTGTGTTTGCCTGTGTGTTTCCCTTCATTTGGTTTTGCTGGTATGAAATTATCTATTGTCTGTATTTTTGTAGGTGTAGTTAACTGGTGTTAGAGTTTTCATTAGAGTACAATCTGTAGGGTTGAGTTTGTGGATAGATATAGTTTAAATTTGACTTTTTCCATGAAATATCTTGTTTTCTCCATCTATGGTAATTGACAGCCTTGCTGAGTATAGTAGTCAGGGCTGGCATCTGTGGTCTCTCAGATTCTGCAAGACATCAGTACAGGCCCTTGTGGATTTTAGGGTCTCTGTTGAGAAGTAGGGTGTGATTCTAATCGGCCTGCCTTTATATATTAACTGAACTTCTACCCTTGCTGCTTTTAATATTCTTTCTCTGTTCTGTATGTTTACTGTTTTAATTATTATGTGATGTGAGGACTTTCTTTTCTGATCTAATCTGCTGTTCTGTAAGCTTCTTGTACCTTTATAGGCATGTCCTTCCTTAGGTTAAGGGAATTTTTTGCTATGATTTTGTTAAATATATTTTCTGGGTTTTTGAGCTGAGATTCCTCTTCTATTCCTATTATTCTTTGTCTTAGTCTTTTCATTGTATCCTAGATTACCTGGATATTTTGTGTTAGGAGGTTTTTTTTTTTTTTTTTTAGCTCAAACATTCTCTCTTCTATTTCTTGAATTCTATTGGAGATGGTTGCATCTATTTTTTCTGTTGACTTATTCAGATTTCATATTTCCTGAATTCCCTCAGTTTGTGTTTTCCTTATTGCTTCTATTTCAATTTTCATGTCTTGAATAGTTTCTTTCACCTGCTTGTTTTTTTCTCGGCATTCTTTAAGAGATTTTTTGATTTCCACCTATTATTCGATTGTTGTCTCCTTGATTTCTTGAAGAGAGTTTTTCATATCCTCATTAAAGACCTCTATCATTATTATAAAGTTGGTTTTCAGATTCTTTTACTTTTGCTTCCACTCTGTTGGAATGTTCAGGACTTGCTGTAGTGGGATGGCTTGGTTCTTTTTTTTTTTTTCTTTAGTCAGACCCTTTGGAACTTTATTAATTTGAGCTGCCTCATATCTTAAGTATTGTCACTACTTCGATTAATTCTCACACCTTGAGTTCAGCCTTGCCTACACAGAATAAAACAAAAGACATCATTTCTTCTAGACATACTTGCGATTGTCATGCATCAGACCTAGGCTGAACAAAGCAGACACAGCCAGAGCAAAACCCAAATCTAAAACATGTGGAAAGCAGCAGTATAGAAACAGTAGTCACGCACTTGGTTCTAATGGTGATGTATTACCCCAGCTGTTGTTGGTTTTGATCTTACACTTATGTTTAGGCATCTGTATTTGGAGTAATTATAGGTCTAGGTGCCAATTTCTGGATTTGTCTTTGTTGGATGGCTGTTTTCTTTTTCAGTTTCTCTTTGCTGTCTGGTCTTCTGGACTCCATCAGTGGTTGTCAAATACAGGGTCTCTTTCTGCATTGGGGGCTGGACTTTTGATGTCCTGGATGGCCTCTTGTCCAGCAAGGAGTTCCTGCCCAAGTTTGGATCTGAAGTTCTGACTATGTATGTGCATGGCCTCTGTTCTGGCAGGGGGTCCTCTGGGATTCAGATGTTGAACTGGCTTCTGGTGGGGTAAGAAGCTTTTGCCTGATTTTCACAGAGTTGGCCTGATCTCTAGGGTTCAGGATGCTGGTATGGCTTCTGGGAATCAGTATTCTGGCCTGGCCTATGATGGGGTGGAAGGCTTCTTACGTAGGTTGACCAGTACATTTAAATATTTTGTTATTTATGCAAAATATTTTTAGCTAAATGAGCCTTGAAACCATGTTTTATTTCTATAAAATGAAGTTAAAATGTGTGGTATGCCTATCCTTATGTTCCATAGCTTAATAATTTAATACCTTAAATAGTATTGACATAAAACTTAGCACATTTAACTCCCCTTGAGACAATGTTGTATTTTATTCAATTTGGCAAGGCAAATAAAATTTTAGTATGGTTAAAACTTTCATTGTTGTCCCAAACTTATAGGGCCGGAAAGATAAATGAGTGGGTGAAGTATTTGCTGCACAAGCATAAGGGTCTGAATTCAGATCCCACCACTTAAATACAAAGTGAGTGTGGGAGTGAACATCAGCAACTCCAGTGCTTAATGGAGGAATTGAGACAATCAGATTTCTGGAATTCATAAATTGCACGTTCTATAAAATGAGAAGACCCTATGTAAAAAAAGAGAGCAATATATATATATATATATATATATATATATATATATATATATATATATATATATATAAATGTCAGCATCTGGCCTCTACACACACACACACATACACACACACACACACACACAGAGTTTCTTGATTATGGACTCACAATAAAATATTCAGTTTATCTACAGTTTTACAATGCAAACAAAGCTATAAGTACACATGTAAGCAGCACACACTTGATTAAGAATAAATATAGATATTTATTATTCTTTTCATCTTTCTATTCTATAAATTTACTTTTTTATCTTCTAAGTTTGATCATTATTCATGGTGTCTAAAGCCACTGTGAATGACTAATGAAAAATAATATCATTACTGTAAAAAAATGTACAAGTCTTTAGTGTTGCTATTCCCTAAGTTGTAACTTTAATAAATGACTCCATAGCTGGCTTTGCTATATTCTACCTGACTTCTGTGCACCTCAAGAGGACATTGCTTACTCTGCAATACTTGTGTGAGCATTACAGTATAAGATTCTGTGATGTTCACTGAGTCTTAAAATGGTATTCTCTTCAGCTTATATCACAAGTCCCAGATGGCTTGACTTAATTCAATTTCACAGCTACCTTTTTAAGAGAGTATATTAAAGCTAAAGAATCCTTCAATAGAATCAGTGAGCAATGAAGTTCACAAATAGAACCACACCACTTTAGTTGCCAATTATATTTCCTCATGAATGAGTTTTTCAGTTGCAGCCAAATTTAAAATTAAAAAGATCTTGTGGTCCCCATGACCTTCACAAGAAGCCTAAGCATTCCTCATTTCAAGAAAAGGAGATAGTGGTTATATGTATATACATATATTACAAATCAATATACAATGTTCTAAATAAGGACACTTGTTAAGATTATAGTCTGAAGCCATTTTTTACAAATCTTTGTCAGCTATTATTTATTTCTGAAATTTCATTGCATTTTTCTTTCTGAAACAGTCTTTGAAACTTGGAGTTACACATCTATGCAGAGTTGCTGTAATATCATTTTTACAGGGGTGCTGGTATTTCTGCTTCTGATTAAAATTCATGCTTTCCTTAAATAGCATGAAATATACTTCTCTAGACCTCTTTGGCCTTGGTCAGGAATGTGTAACCACTAAAACTTTTTCAGCCTGGAAACCGGTAATTAGGCACAGCTTGAAAAGCCAATCAAACTCAGTGCATTCTTGCTCACAGGGAGAGCCTGGTGATTGCCATTGCAGTGAAGTAATATCACATGTGGCTCTGTGGTGTTTGCACAGCTCTCATTATAATCAAACAGAAAAAATAATTAGTAGGTAGAGCTCATGGATTTAATTTGCAAAATCTGTTGAGCAGGAAACATTCTCAACTAAATGCTGAGGATGGTAGCCTGGTAATAAAACATAACAGCCTGGAATTCTAACTCAATCAATACAAGATGTCAGTTAGATTTCTAGAGTTTTCCCTACTACTTAATGGTAGCTGTATTTTCTTTTTATTTCTTCTATCTTCTCTCTTTTTTTTTTTTTTTCGAGACAGGGTTTCTCTGTGTAGCTTTGCGCCTTTCCTGGAACTCACTTGGTAGTCCAGGCTGGCCTTGAACTCACAGAGATCCGCCTGGCTCTGCCTCCCGAGTGCTAGGATTAAAGGCGTGTGCCACCACCGCCCGGCCTTATCTTCTCTTTTTACCAAGATTCTTTGTGTCCTTCAGCATATCCATTTAACTTGATTACATGCATTTTACTTACTATCTTTTCATATTTTGCCTCAAATGAAATATTTTTTTAAATTGAAAGAAATTGCATGTTAAATTTTACTAAGCCATCAATTTTCTCCACATGCATATTAATATGATCATCTACTTATATTCGTATGTATACTTATCATACTATGAATGACATTATCACTGTAGAATATAAGCTTTATAAACAGCTTAATTTTAAGATAATGTCCATATTGATACAGTTAAAACTAAAATTAAACATGGAAATATTACTAAATTTACTCTCCATAATTTGTAAAAAGTGCAACTGTAAGTACCCAGTGATCTTTACCTACTGTTTGAGACCAACTAAATTTCACATGTACTGCTTGAACACTTTGTTAATGGGCTACAAAGGTAAAAATATGCATAACTATAGCATAAAATATAATGAATGGCAAATTCTACATGTACTATGTGGTATTAACATTCATAAAGTATTGAATTAATATTCAGATAGGGTAATGAAAAAATTTCTAAGTAGAGTTGTGCTTAAAATGAATTTTGAAAGATTAAATGGCAATTGACATGTAGAATTAGAAAGGAGCATTTCATAACAAGGTAAAGGCTTGAAGGAATAAAAGCACAGTTGTAGATCAATTTCTAAATGATCTTATTAAATAAAAAACACAGAGCCAGAAATTGGGGTTAAAGACTGAGAGAGATCAGAAGAATAGGAACAGCCATAGCTAAGCTTACCTCACCAACTCTGCAGCTTCCAAATGTGAGTTACTTCCTGTCTACCCACACCTATATGCCTTGCTTTTCTGCCATCTGATTTGCTCTCTCTGTCTAGCTATAACACTTCCTCTTCCTGCCCAGCTCTGTCACTTCCTGTCTGTCTGTACAGACCTCTAGACACCCATGGTTAACTAGTATTGGAATTTAAGGTGTCTGCCACCACACGTGACTGTTTCCAGTGTGGCCTTGAACTCACAGAGATCCAGACAGATCCCTGCCAGCCAAGTGATAGGATTAAAAGTATGTACTACCATTGCCTGACTTTATGTTTACTTATAACAGCTTGCTTTTTCCTCTGATCTCCAGGTAAGCTTTATTAATTAAAGCACAAATAAAATATCACCACATTTCCCTTTTTTGCCTAATAAAAATAAAAATAAATAAAAAATTATAACTAATATAAGAAAAACTATATACAAGTACAATAACTATACATAAAATATACAAGCAATAAATACATCAACAATATCTGGTCCATTTGCATTTGACTAATTCAGTGAAAATATTCCCTTATTTAACCTATTTTGGTGGTTCCAAAATGTACCTAATTCAATTTCTATTCTAACATATTACCAACAGAAAACTACCTTATGATATCTTTCAAACTTACACACTTAACACATCTTAGTGAGTTTCTTCTCTGAATTTCTTAACAAGGAAAACTGTAATTATAACTATCTAATATTCAACTCCCTCAGAGACCCAAGAAGGAAATATTACCTAGTAAAACAGAAAGTTCAAACAAGTGACTTCCAAAATAATGTGAGTTATGACAGAAACAGCCAGCTTCCTGGACAGTCACCTGAGGTTTCCCTACAGTGTTGGGGCATCATCTTCGGACTACAGGCTTAACATATTTGACAGACTCATTTGTAAAGCAGGATGTAAGCAAGGCCTAAAGCTCGACCCCACATTCGGTGCAAGTATTCCATTTACCAGATAAACTTGAATTCCACAAGTGTCATGTCATGATTCAGGGTTTTAAATTCTGGAAATTTCTGGTGTTTTTAGAATTCAGCTTCCTATTCTTCTCAGCTTGTGGGTGGCTTCATCTACTTTATTAAATGCCAGTCTACCATTGAGAGGCCAGACTCTGTCAGCCTAGTTACTCCTCCAAGAATAACTATTCAAGCTACTCTTCCACTGCACACCAGGAGCCATTTACCTCTGCCTGCTCAGCTGCCTTCGAAAGAAGGGGCTCTGTACCTTTTCTGGATTGCAAAGCCACTTCAGCGATGGTGCCATATTGTTCTAGCCTCAGAGGATGCCTGTTGCCAAAGCTGCAACTACATTTGTCTTGGAAAGGATCAGTAGTCCTTTATTTTGTGTCCTGCTTGTCCATTTTGGACAGTACAGTGTCAGAAGTCAATGTGAGGGCACTTTCTTGCCCAGTGGCTAACTTTTGCCACAGTGAAAGTAACTCCATGTGAAGGTCCTTCAATGCCTATATCTTCTCTGAAGTAGATTATGGATATTTGTCTTTGTTTAGATTGTGGTTACCAATTGTTACTGGTCATAGCCATTCTCTTTCTAAAAGAGGAAAGGGGGATACGATATAGAAATATAGGATATAGATATGATAGGATAAAAGGGTAGATTATTGAATCTACTTTTAAAGAGCAACAACTAGCTTAAAATGCTTTACATTGCTATGGATTTTAGTTTATTGATGACAATTTAAAGTTAATTTTGTTATACCGTATGTGTATTTCTACTCTTGTTTAAAGTATTTTGTTTGTGCAACTCATTTGAAATTGTAGTGTACAGTTGAGAAATACAGATTAATAATTAGTCATCTATGATAATCAAACTTATGTTAGTTTTCTAGGTATACATAGATATATTTCAATTAGGTAGGTAATCTTCAAACACTTCAAAGACCTACAGAATATGGCATTTAAAATGTTTTAAAAATTTAGACTTTCCTGGACAATAAGACATGTCTGCTCCTGGCAGGACTAATTTACTTTAAAGAGGAAGATTGGCGTCAAAGACACTCCATATGGAGTTATCTTCTTCTTGGCAAAAATAGCCATTTGAGCAAGAAACTTTTCTTGCCTGGACTATAGTGGGTAGCCATTCCAGCTTTGATCTGGAAGTTCCAACCCCTATTGAGGCTTCGGTAACTGTCATGACTACAAGGCGGGGGCCAAGAGAGGACCCTGGAGACCCGAGATCTGGATGGGCAAGCTCTCTCTGTTCCTGGACCCTGGATGGTGGAGGTTGACTGAGCAGAGCTCCAGAGAACACCGCTGGACTGCAATACACTTTCCCAGACCCTGCGAACTGCCTATCCCTTCATTTGTAAGTTACGCCACTAACAAACTTTCCTTTTAAATACGTGGAGTGGCCTTAATAATTTCACCAATATCTGGCACTCATGTGGGGCAAATTCCAAAGGCCTGGGTGGCTCCTGCCCTCAGCTTCCTCCCCGGCTGGCCGGCATTGAAGCTGCAGGTTATCACCTGCAGAGTTCCATAAAACCAGGAAAAAACCTACACGGTTCCATTCCCTGCAATCTACCTATCCCTTCATTTGTAAGTTACAGCACTAATAAACTTTCCTTTTAACTACGTGGAGTGGCCTTAATAATTTCACCAATACTGGACTGCTTGACAAAATGTTGTATCGACTGGACATGCAGGACCCATAGGAAGGTGAGCACTGAACTTTGCGAGGTGAGATGGTCCTTCAAATTCCTACTTTGCAGAGAAGACTGAAGATATTCTACAGGACACAGAGAGAAGCGACTGAGAGACTCTAGACCTATAGGCTGAAGATAGATACCCCAATGTTGCAGAGGAACTTTGGATGACTGTCCAGGCATTCAGCTGTCTTTGTTATTTCCAGAATTTTGGAAGTTGCTTACAATATCTTTCCTATTTATTTAGGTAATATTATATCCTTCTGAGGCCTTTGATGTAGTTGAAGACTAGATAGTTATAATTTTCCTTAGTTATGATAAAAATAAATTAGATATGAAATTTTAGAATCACAAATACAGGAAAGATAGAATATTTTCTTTAATTTTGCCAAATACAAATAGACTAGATATTATAACTGTAATTCTTGCTTGATAACTATTTATTATATATAATTTTACTATGTTAAAGTTAAAACCTCCCTTTTTAATTAGACAGAGAAAGGGAAGTACTGGGTGATGACTTTCTATACGCTCTGTATATGTATTGCTTTAATTGGTTGATAAATAAAACACTGATTGGCTAGTAGCCAGGCAGGAAGTATAGGTGGGGTGAGCAGACAAGGAGAATTCTGGAAAGAGGAGGGGATGAATCAGGAGTTGCCAGCAAGACACAGAGGAAGCAAGGCGACAAGGCGGAACTGAGAAAAGGTACCAAGCCAAGTGGCTAAACATAAATAAGAATTATGGGTTAAATTATGTGTAAGAGCTAGTCAATAATAAGCCTGAGCTAATGACTAAGTAGTTATAATTAATATAAGCTTCTGAGTGATTATTTTATAAGTGGGCCACAGGATTGTAGGGGCAGGGCAGGACATAGAAAAACTTCCAGCTACACATATGAATTATCCGCAATATCATGTGACATGTTTGATAAGAAATGGATTGTTAAAAGTACATCAGGGACAATTTTTTTGTGGTATTTGGATGCTAGAGTTAGAAGTATATAAATATTGAGAGTGATATGGAGAAGTAAGAATTCAGTTATGATGGATAAATATTTTCAAAGTGCATTTCCAGCCAACTAATCAACATGTAGTAGGCAGAATTGACTGAATTAAATTTCAAATGAAGTTGCTAAAGAAAAAAAAAAAACTAAAGCATTTGCAGTAAGCCAGAAGATGATGATCATGTGAAAGAGTATTTATAATAGGACTTGGAGGAGGAATCTACATTTGTAAAATGTTAAGGTGATAGAAAATATAGGACTTAAAATGGCTGTAGAAAATGGAGAATAATTATTTTAAGGTTTTAGGTTAGAGTTAGTAGGAAAAGAGTGGAGCTATAGCAAAACTTGTTAGAGGGGAATCTAAGGGATAGTTTAAGGTAGTAACAGAGTAACTTCTGGTCTCAACAAGTATTATGCTTACATATATTGTACTTCTACTATCAAAACTATAGCTGAAAGCAGTTAACCACCATGAAGAACCATAAATGTAGCCAGGCCTGGAGGCCTAGGCCCTAAATTTATTTGGGAGGCTGATGGGAGTGTTGGAAGTTCAATGGGTTCTTATGTTGAAAGGGAGTTTAAGACCAACATGAGAAAATTACCAAGATCATGTCTCCAAATAAATGAAAAACAAAACAAACAATAAAATCTAGACCAACTGAGAATGTAGCTCAGTGATCATGTGCTTGTCTTGCATGTGTGACAGCCTGAGTTCAAACCACTAATAAGAAAAAAAAAACAATAAGAATGAAATAACACACCTAAGGATGGAAACAAGTTCCTGTACATGATTGAATAACTTACTGAAAATTTGGTAGTTTGTAGCCTCAGTTCTGCCAAGAAAATGAATTTAATTAGAGATAGAGAAGGTTCTCCACTAAAGCTGAATGCTGAATTCCTGGAAACACACTTTATTCTTTGACAGTGTTGATTTTAATGGCATGCCTAGCTAGATTTATATTTAACCACATGTAATGAAATTTCTTAAGGCTTCATTATCTGATAGAAAGATGACTCATACTAGCAAGTCACTTAGAGTTAGAAGGCAGATAAAATGCAACCAGGACAATGCATTTAAAGGAGCAGCATATGGAGTCTACTCTTAGCTTTAACTTCTATCAACCCCCTTTTTTATATGTGACAATGTACAATTTTTTTTTTAATTTTTATTTTGCAATACAATTAAGTTCTACATACAGGCACAGATTCCCTTGTTCTCCCCCCTCCCGCCCACCTCACCTTCTGTGCTCATTGCATGAGTCGGCTGTTTGAAACCTGGGGCCTATGCAGGGTCGCTTGGCTCGGCCTGGGAGGAGGGGACTGGACCTACCTGGACTGAGTCCACCAGGTTGATCTCAGTCTGTGGGGAAGGCTTTGCCCTGGAGGAGATTGGAATGGGGGGCGGGCTGGGGGGACAATGTACAATTTTTATTAGACCTTCCTGAGCCTCATTTTATTCATCTATACAATGAGAATAACATTGATCGCTACTTCATGTAGGGTGTTGTAACAATTATAATTAGAGAAACATGTATATAAAACATCAGGTACATGACTGTAAGTTCAAGTACTATGTATCTCCTATTCTGTACAGATCTTACATTCTGAAAATCAAGAAGCTGAATGGATCAGTTTTCCCAGTTATGCAACATACAGAAAAGCTTAGTCAACAAAATCTTCATGAGAAACTTCCTGTAACACTGTATGCTGTGACCTAGGATAAAGTTGTCCATGCCTCTATGTAAATGGACAAGCAGTATTGTTTACTGAACATTCAATACATGCCAACTACTGTTTTAATAAATCTGTGATTTGAGTCAATGTCATAGCAATCTTGACAGATAAAGTTGATGTACCAGATGAGTAAGCAGAAGCACATTTTATTAAAATTTGAGCTTGATGCCGGGTGGCGGTGGCTCATGGCTTTAATTCCAGCACTCAGGAGGCAGAGCTAGGCAGATCTCTGTGAGTTTGAGCCCAACCTGGTCTAGAGAGTGAGATCCAGGACAGGCACCAAAACTACACAGAGAAACCCCGTCTCAAAAAAACAAAGAAACCAAAAAAACAAAACAAAACAAAACAAAACAAAACAAAACAAAAAACAAACCTGGGCTTGAATTTTAAACTTAACAACAGTATGACTCCAGAGCCAATGCTCTTAATTACTAAATTTGCAGTATTTGTCAGAAAGGATATGTGAAACCCACCCATAAAATATTAAAGGATATGTCTAACCATTTGAAAAGAGCAATTGCTTTAATATATTCAGCAAAAAAATGTAGCTTGACACCAGATGCTTTTATTATATATGCTTTATCTATTTATCACACCAAAGCATTTATAAACATTAACTTAAATCATATTAACTTGAAAGTACAGTGCAAATTCATGCATAAAATGACTATTTATCTGAAACTTCAGTTTATTAAACTGCTTTGCAAGCCTAATAATTCAATACTTCTTGAACTTCTCATTAAAATGCACGATCTATTTACTTTGAAGAAGACCTAAGAAGATCTTACTAAATCCCCTTGCACAAAGAGGCATTCTTTAGATAACTTGAAGGAATGGTGTTTTCACGGTGTTGTACATGTTCTTGCAACAGCTTATATTCAATCTCAAGCAATTTCAGTTTCTAACGGTGAACTATAATAACCACATTTCTTTAAAAACCCAAAATAGTCTAACCCAGCAATTACTCAGAATTAGGGTTTTATTGAAATGCTAAATCTTTGAATCTGCATCAAAAGTACCCAAGAATAGAATGAAGAAAGTGAAAAAAGTGCTAACTCAGCTTACCATTACCAAGAGAAGATTTCTTTGGTTTTTGTCATACATCCTGTAAAATTGTGGATGTGGGTTCATTTAGAACTGTAGAGTGTTATCAAATTTCATTTTTTTCAAATGTGCTCATGTATAAAAAAATCTAGGCTGCATGCATAATACTGCTTTCCCTTACTTGTGCTTTCAGCTTGCTCTGGTTTGCAACTTCAAGGGAGAAAATAAAGCCATTGTGAGATTGTTTGTTGACTTTTAATTTTTATCATTAATTATCATTTCTGTAATATATCAATAATGTAGGCTAATTAAATATACGATGGTGCTAAGTAGTGTTTTAAAAACAGTGATATTTAGATGTTTAAATTGAGAATCTGTTGTTATTAATAAGACTGAACACTGGATGGCAGTCCTCCCTAATACTAAAAAGAGGTGAAGGCTATTGATAGGAAGCACTGACTCCAAATAATACCCTAGGCAGCCTGAGTGTCTTGTGAAGTTTAACAGCTAAAAAGTCAGCAAAGAACTTCGAACAAAGCTGGTGAGAGAATCAGAATGTTAAAAATAGTGAGCTTGCCTAGTATTATCATGAATATGTGAAATTTGCTTTTCAGTTGACTTGACAATGTTGTACACCAGATTCAGTTTCAGAAGTTTTATTCTTAAATGTTCAATCTTAAACCACAAATTAGATGTGCCTTATTTATTCCCATGTGTACTTAATTCAGTCTTAGCTGAAGATACAGCCAGTATCATTATACAGCAGTGGATTTCAACCTTCCTAATGCTGTGACTCTTTAATACAGTTTCTCATGTTGTAGTGATCCCAACCATAAAATTATTTTCGTTGCTACTTCATAACTGTAACTTTGCTACTGTTATGAATCGTGATGTAAATATCTGTTTACCAATGGTCTCAGGTGATCCCTGTGAAAGGGTTATTCACCTCCCAATGGGGCCATAACCCACAGGTTGAGAACCACTGTTAATGACTGAGGTGAATTTTCCTCAAGGAGAAAACTATAATTTATACTATATAGTTTTTACATAAAACTTGTATACTTTATTCTGTATCAGTTTTAAGATAGGATCTTATTGGGTAGCCCAGGCTGGCCACTATAGATCCCTCTTCTCACAAGTAATGAGATGACAGGTGTGGTAACCACATGTGGCCTTTTATAAATTCAATGTTTAAAAATAAAATACCTTCACCATTATTCATGTGATATATATATATATATATATATATATATATATATATATATATATATATATATATATATATATAAAGTCTATAGTATATATCGGGTTTAATATAACTATCTCCTTTATCACATATCATTGTTACATGGTGAAAGTATTCAAGAACCTTCTAGATTTTTGAAATACACAGTACAGAATTGTTATCTACAATCACCTTTTTGTCCCATATCACACCAGAGCTTTTTATGACTATTTAAATATAACTTCTGTATGAACTGATAAACTTATCCATTTCTCCCTAGACTTCCCATGTGGTGGTAGCCATTACTCCAGTCCAAATTTCTATAAGCTTAACTTTATTACATTTCACAAGTGAATGAGATCAGGTACTGTTTTATGTGCCTGGCTTAGTGTTTCTAACATAATGTGTTCCATGTTTATTCCTGTTAGTACAGCTGGCAAGATTCTGTCATCTATCCGCAAGGCTGAATATTGTTTTGTTATCCATATACACTAAATTTTCTTCAGCCACTCATGTGCTGATGGCACCTTGAATATTATAAAAGTGTCACAATGAATATGAGTGAGATAGATATCGCTGTAATAAAGTGAGCTCACTTAATTTGGACATAAAAATTCTGAACATCACTAATCACCATGAAAATGCTAATCAAAAATTCAGTTATGTACAACCTTAGTCTGGTAAGAAAAGTTTATATGATAATAGTCAAACAAACAGGAGCTATTGAGAATGTAGAGAAAAGAACCTGTGGAGCTGTGGGAGGGAATGTAATTTAGCACTGATAGTATAGAAAACAATTTTGAAAATGCTTAAAAACTTAAAAATCCAGATATTAAGTATGTTTTTTATCCTCAAAAAGTAACCCTGATAGTATTTATGCTTTCTTACTTTAAACTTTAGAGCCAGATTCACTCAAATGGCTAAAGGTGATTTTTATGTTCAGAAGGAATATCTTGCTTTTTACATAATGTGAATGTTTCAAACATGCCTATATTTGCTCACTGTACACTGTACTTATTGTATGGATGATTGGAATGTAATTGACCTGATTTTGAATCCCTGTTCTGCAACTAACCAAGAAAGATCAATTAAGGAAAACTAATCTTTCTAGGTCAGATATTCCTCAACTGTTAATGGAGTTACACACTACACTTTCTTAGATTCGATGTAAATTTGAAGTGAAAAGTTTCATGTAAAGTGCATCAGATGACCATATGAGCCCAAGAAATATTAGTTATTACTGTTGTTATTGCCCTTATTAACTTCACAAAATTTTATTCATTTTTCCTTAATATTTTGTTAGGTGATGATGTAGACAAATAGTTGTTTGAAATTATTTGTAATGATTTCAATTCTAAAATTATATTAGATTAATGTAAAATCAATAATTTGAAAAGTATGTTCTATATTCTACATTTAACAGTCTTCAGGCCTATCTATATAGTTGTAAATATACATTCTACAACATAGAAAAACTTTGATGTACCCTAAAAGAAATGACATCTAGTGGCAAAAAGCTACCTATTGTATAATGGTGTAGTGAGAAATATCCCAAGAGGGCAAACACAGATATGAAAAACAGATTAGCAACTGTCAGGGGTAAGAGATAGCATATTGCACTGTATGTGATTACTAACTTGGTACAGTGTTTCTTTAGGAGGTATCAAAATATTTTAGAACTACATAGTAAGAAAGGTTCCTTAAGGGTTTAAAAAAAGAGCACAGAACTGTAGAATGCTCAAAATGAGACCAATAAAGACAAAGTATACTAGAGGAAGAACTGATTTTGGAGATATTTTTATTTTCATGTGAAACAAAGAAACAAAAAAATTGCTTTTTTGTTTCTTTGTTTCTTTTTGTATCTGTAATTCTGGATAATTTTGGATAGTTAAGAAGAGCTAATTTGTGGAGATTCCATCCTATAGCAGCCACATAGTTCCAAGGCAAAAATTAATCAGTGAAGTATGAATTTCTCAAGAGAAAAGGCACCAGAGTAGGGGTACTTTTCCTGTTTTTCCAGCATCCAGGAAATTTACATATTGAGTAAGCTTGGGCTAACCAGTTGGAAATAGCAGACTATTGTGTTGTTACTAATATCCTTAAATATTTTAGCACATTAACATTTCTTTTTAATTCAGCATGTTTCTAGAAGCTCAAATGCCTATAAGGAATAATGGGATAGCCAATCAGAGCACAAGTTCTAAGACAATGTAAATCTAGAAAATGGCTAATTTCTGATTGTTATTAACCATTTGGGCAACACATCATTGTTTACTGCATATGCTCTATATTAATTATTTGTTTCAAAGTAACTCACAATTCAGTTTTAAAGCAACACACTGTACTAAATGGTACTATTTATAAGAGAGGTACTCGGTTTAATGATACACACTGCAAATGAGAAAGCACATACAAACACACATTTTCTCAGTTTCCATGAAACCTCAGCTGGGAAAATGTTTCCTAATTCACTCTGATTGCTGGAAGATTGTCTTTCTTGTAGTTGTGGAGGGTCTTAGCTTTTTCTTGCTGTCAGTTTGAGGCAATGATAATTCTGAAGTGAATTTTGCTCAAGTCTTCTAAAATTGTGATTCTTCAATCTAGCAAAAGTGGAAAACTGTGTTTGCTGGCAAGACAGAATCGTGTCAAATCAGTGATATCAGCCCACTGATTTTGCTATCTTCTCTAGATGTCAAACATGTTGCAGGTATTGCCATACCTTACTCCAGCTTGTTACCTAAGACAGACACTTGTATGAATTTGTTACCATTCTGAAGGCTGGGTACTCTGTGGTTAAAGTGCATACATCTGGTAAAAGCCTTGTTACTGTGCCACCACATGCCAAAAAGCAAAGGAAGTATGTGAGAGAGGAAGAAAGAGTAAGAAAGGGCAAAGTTCGCACTTGTGTGTCTATACATGTATGCAATCATCATGAGGGTATGTATACTTGTGCACATGTGGAGGTCAGAGACCAACACTGTGGTATCCTCCTTTATCATTTTACACTATTTTAACTGAACTCAGAGATCACTGGCCAGATAGATGAGCTGGAAAAGTGGTTTGGGGGATACTCCTGTCTCTGTCCACCTGTGTACCAGGGCTATACACCACCATGCCTGGCTCTGTATATGTGAGCTGAAGACCTAAATTAGAAACTTTAGGTTTGTACAACAAAGCCATATCCTTTGCCAATGAGATTACTTTTATAAACAACACACTTGAGATAATAGCAATTATAAACCAGTTTTTGGGAGAACAATCCATGTAAGAGAACAGAACCCTCATGAATAAATCACTTGTTAAAAGCATTACTTACCAACATGGTTTCATTGATGATTAAATTTTCCACATGAGATCATTAAGGGGTACATTAAAAACTATATCACTTCAGCACTCAAAGGAGATATGATCACATAAAAATCTCAATTTGGCAAACAAAGATTGTGAAGCCTGAATCTGCTTGCCTAAATCTGGTGAGTTTTTCATGGAATTTTAATGATTACTTTGGGAAGCATTTATTGAATTATCATAAAACTTTATATTCGTGAAGAGGGTAGACACAGTTTTTTATGTGTGCCTTTTCAACTTCTTCACCATAGAAAACTAGTCCATGAGAACTTTTTGAAATTCTGTCCATGTTTTTTCTTTATCTTAACAATCACAAGTTAATTCTGGCTCTGTCTTCAGCTTTGCCCAGACCTTTATTGGAATGCAGAGTCTATTTTGAGGATGTGCAACTTAAGCAAGGTGTAGGAATATGCCCAGAGGAAAACAAGAATGATTAAAGGGACAGAAAGTAAATTCTGCAAGAAAAAGTAGGAAGATTCTAGTTACTTATTTCAACAGAGAGGATGTTAACAAAATGGTAAGATTATTAATAATATTCCCTTATGTGTTGAGTTACTTTTTTCTTTTATACTTTGATGGGAAAGCTATTAAATCCCAAGTATTGGATTTAAATTTTGTCAGCATGGCGTGTTTGGTTCTTTCTATCAGGAGAAATGACAAATGTTTCATAGGTACTATACATATCTCAATGCCTCTTTAGGTTGTTTTTAGGTATACTTCTTGTGATAAGAAGGAAAAAGACTTAAGAGCATCTATTTTTAAAATTACTTTTTGATTGATATACACTCATTGCATCATGCAACAAATGCAAATTGAGATTTTCTTTCATTAAATTCATTTTAAAATGTTATAAAACCATGGGAATTGTACATATTTATGAAGTATTATGTGATGCTTCAACATACATACACATTAGATAATGTTTGAAACACCTTAAATTTATACATTTCCTCAGGATTTATTATTTGTGGTAAAACTTTCACAAATATTCAAAGTATTTTGAATAAAAAGTACATTATTGTAATCTGTACTCACTATATTGTGTGAATGCACATCATAATTTTTCTGTGTAACTACAATTCTGTCCCCACTGATTAATCTTCCCTACCCTCCCTCTTCTTGATGTTCTAAAGTCTCTTGTATGCATTGTTCTACTGTAAACTTTTATGATATCAGCATTTTTTCTATCTTCCACTTGATGAGTAACGCCACATATTACTTCTCTTTCTGTGACTGACTTACGTCACTTAACATAATGATCTCTATTTCTATCCATGCTGTCACAAATGACAGGATGTAGTTCTTTTTATGGTTGAATTAGTAATCTATTGTGTGATGATTGTGTGAAAAGAACATGTATTAAAATCTGTATTAAAAGAAAATCGAGCTCTTTTTAACATTCCAAAAATAAGCACAGCTTTATTAAAATTCTTTGCTTGTTCAGAGTCTGAATTATTGGTGTATATTTGTATTATCTTCAGAATCTTGTGTTAGAGGAAGAGCCATACATGTAAGTAGAATTATCATGAAAAGTGGTATCCAAAATGAATCATTTTGAATAGTGAAAAATTAAATTAATCATAAATATAGGATAACATTGCAGAAACTAGACCTTTCACAGACAAACTGAAACACATGTTCATTAAGACTAAAAGCAGTGACAAGCAACAATTAAAAGAATGAATGGGGTTTAATTGTTCATTATTTTCTGGTCCCTAGAAAGCTAGAGAATATGGAGATTTTGAGTAGATTTCATGTTCTAAAGTATCACTATACTCATAGCATCTAAATTAGTCTAAATTAGTACAAAATAACAATGGTGAAAATTTGATGTGAGTTAGCATTTTTCTAGGTGGTTTCTGATGACTGATGTACTTAAACATGCATGGTGATGCAAATCTGTAATGCCACCTGAAAGGACAAAGCGGATGCCATAACAGGCTGCTCAGTCTTCACTCAAAGATCAGGCCTCAATTTCAGTTTCCTGAGACGTAAGCAAGCAGTTTCTGGGAGGGCCACGAACAAAAGACATAGTCCCTGCACTAGCTCCCTTTCTGCACGGACAATGACTGCTCAAAGTTCAGCCAGTTGTTTACTGTCTGGGACCCCTCACCTATTTAGAGCTATGTGCGTGAGTGAAGGACAGAGCCTGGACCACCGAGCCAGCCCCCATGGCAGTCAGTATGTGCTAGACCAGCCAGCCTCCATGGCAGCTCAAGGACAGAGCCTGGGACTTGTCCCAGACAGCCCCCAAAATGATAATTGTGACTTCTCTGATACAATTGATATTTAGCTAAGAATTTTTGAAAGACATAGAATTGCTACATAAATGAAAATTTCTGAATCATGGAAAAAATCCTGGAATTTCTTATCCCTAAAAACTATACTTCTGTTTGTGGGCTAAGAGAAACTACAGCCAGCTTAATATATAATCCTAGATGTTGAGGTACATTTTTATTTGTTCAGGACAAAATGAGAATATATATTAAATTTTTCATCAAGCAAACATGAAACAAAAAGCAGTTTCTTTTTCCACCCAGCAAGCACTCATTTCCAGTTTATTACCATTTGTTGTAATTAAATATTATAAATATGATGGGATGACTTTTTCAGATGCTGGTGTATAAAGCTATGGTACATTTTTAATTCTTATAAGATTTTCTTTTTCTCTTGATTTTTATAATAAAGTATTTTCTCAAAATGATAGAAATGTTAAAGGCATGGTTAAGATGTTTCCTACAAAGTTTAGTGGATTTTTATGAAAGAGCCCTTGAATAGGAAATTATTTGGGTCTTTGGAAAGCTTCAGTTATTCACTATGGTAAAATGCACTTTCAAGGGTTATATATTATTATTTTGTGGTTTATTATAATCTTTATTGGTTGCAGTAAACTGACAGAAGATTTGGTGTCCTATTGGGGATTAATATGCACATATATGGAAATGATATTGCAGTTTATGTGAGATTAGACTAAATTATGAGCATAATCTATGTAATATTAATTTGTCCCCATCAGTGGTTCTGAAAAAATTTAGTTATTTTAAATATTATTGCGTTCCTACTCTGGATGATTTATATGCGCTTAAGCTATGCATCTTTAACTAATGAATGTTTATTATGAGTATGTGTAAATGTGAGTAAAATGCTTTTAGGAAATTAATGTATTAGAAGTGTAAGAACCAGAGAATATATGACATATAGAATGTATAAAATCAGCTCATAAACTGAATTATAGTCGTATAACCTGTAGGATATTATAAACCAGTGATAGCTTTTCAAGTTATACTTAGAAAATATCCTCTTTAAAACAACACGGAGGAAAAGAGTTCATTGTAATCCTGCTAACTATGACATCTACTCACATTTAATAGCATAGAGACTTCTGGGATATATCAATTCAGAGGTTTGCAAACAATTTCACATAGAGAGCTAATGTGTTTTGTGCCATACTTTTTCAGTTCTCCTCTGATATTTGTAATATTTACATTCAATATGCAATTAGTTCTGTGCTCTCATGAAATAAAGCTAAATATAACACATCCTAATCTTGTAGAAGAAAAATTGTATGAGCCAATACAAAATTCTTTTTCTGTGTATGAATAAAAATACATAGGTTTTTATGGATAAAATCAGGCAATGAAAACGTGAGATATGAACATTTCTGTAATGCACATTAAGGTTAAGATGTCAGATTGTTCTGATACAAACCAAGAGGAAAGAAATGAATTTGCCAATATTAAAAATAATGGTGTATACTAATTTTAAACTTGATATTTTACCAAGTAAATGACACGAATTGACAATGAAAACAATCAAAGGAGAACGTGATGTTATAAAAATTAATGTTCTTTTAGTTAACAGTAAATCTTACCATGTAAAAGCTTGAGAGGAATTCTAGAGGAAAAGTTTGTTGTGATATTTTCACTCTGTTTGAAAAGTGGAAATTGGGATGATCTACCCACTCTGCATTTCTTCTTGCTTAAGGGTTAGGTACAAAATTCAAACTAAGAAAGTTAATTTTTGGGTAGACATGTAGCCATCTACCTTAGCATAAATGGAGTTCTGCATTCAATAATAAGCACCTCAAAAAAGGAAGTAAGTAAGAGAGGGAGGAAGGAAGGAAGGAAGGAAAGAAGAAAGGAAGGAAAAAAGGAAGGAAAAAAAGAAGGGAATAATATTAAATGTTATGAAAAAAAATAGTAAAAATAGATGCTGCTAGGAAAATAACTAAAATGTAACAGGATCAATAAGTTGCAGAAAATTGAAAGTGGATTATTCAGGATAAAGATTGCAATTGTGAGACCAAACCAACAGAATTTTCATATCTGCGTTAGGTGGAATCTTAGAATCAGTGGGTAACTATAGTAGTGCCTATAAAAGTAACCAGCAACCTACGGTATCCTCATATGTACCTTGGATTACAAGGTAGAGGGTCATCATATGAATCAACATTCCTCAAAAAAGCCAGATCAATAGAACATTAATATATATTTGGCTCATGTATTTACAAAGGCTGGAAGACCCAACTTCTGCCAGGTAACACAGCAGATTGGAGACTGGATACCCAGGAAAGACAATAGAAAAGTTTTATTTTTTCTTTAAAAATATATATTACACAAAATAATTTTTCTATAATACATTCTGATCATTGTTTCCCCTCCCTCAACTTCTCCCAGGTCCTTCTCACGTCCTAACCTACTCAAATTCACACTCTTTCTTTCTTTAGAAAACAGACAAAAAATCCCCAAAAAAACAATAAAAAACAAAATGTTTTATTTTTAATATTGTCTGCAATAGATGCAGGAAGGGTTCTTTGTACATAAGTAGCCTGAGTTCAGAGTTCAGCCAAATAGAAAATCTCTTGCTCTGGGAAAGCAGAATATGACTATTATTATGTAGGACAATCTAATTCTCCCAAATTCACTTATATAAGTGTTAATTTAATCCTAAAAATCCTCACATACCATCTAGAATAAGACACTGGATAACCCAAAAATCAAGAAATATTGATCGTCACAGTAAGGAAAATGAAGACAGCATTGTTTTTAAAAATAAGTGCCTGCTTGTTTCTGAGACCTTAGATTTGATATAACATGTGTTTTTTCCACTCTAATCTGAGAACCACACTAGGCTCCCTCCTAAAACTCATATGAGCTATGGTTAGAGCCTTTAAAGATCAAAAATGGACTTTTCACTTGAAAAGCAGTAATAAATCTTATTTGTGGAATTTTAAGAGTTGGAATAAGCCTGATGAGGCACAAAGATTTAATGTAATGTAATGCAGAACTCCAAAATTTGCTTCTTTAGCAGCTTTCCAAAGTCTGTTGCTAATGCAATTTTGCTGGTATCATTATGGCTTGCTGGAAATGCTTGATTTAACTATGAGGGATTTTTCCTAGTTCTTTTCTATGCTTCCCCTTTGGCTATGTGTGAGATTTTCTTCAACTGTAGGATTACAACATTTCAGCTTGACTTAGAGTGAATATGACACATTAATAAAATCATTTTATTGCTTTGTTCATTGCTTCACTTATGCAATTGAGGTAGTGTGTATATGCTATAGGGATGTAAATAAACCATTATATTAGTAATATTTTCTCAATAGAAGCATTAACTTAAAATATTATGATCATATTCAATTTTATTATTAGAAATAGAATTTTAATAATTCTAAAAATAAAATTCGGCATTCTTATTCCTGACTATAGATACAATGTGACCAACTAGCCTCCTAACAATATGCCTTTTCAAGCATTATGAAATGTATCCTCTCTCAGTATAAAGCAAAAAGAAACTTAGTTCCTTAAATTTATCCTTGTCAAAAATTTTATCATTGCAACAAGGAATGTAACTCCTATAGAACATTGGTACTGACAAGTGGGGCAGTTGTGATAAACATGAATGTGTGGGTTTTGGGCTTGTGGAAATTGTTTGCAGGACAAATGAGGTAGAGTTTGGAATTTAGGGCTAGAAAAGCCATTGAATGCTTTTCATTTTTCTGGTGGAGGACTGGAAGACTAGAAGTTTCAGAGAAATACAAGCTGAAGAGGCAAGATTTCAGAGGGCAACCAAGAATCTATGAGAAATTGGTTAGAGGACATTCAGACTGTATTTTGGCAAAGAATATGATTTTGCTACATTCTACCCATCTCTCAAATTAAACAAGGCTGGATTTAAGAGTAAGAAGCTAATGTATTTGGCAGAGGAAATTTCAAGGCAAGTAGCAATAATTCCATGACATGGTTATTATTCACCACTCTTAAGCAAATCCATAGTAAATAGTGAACAAGGAATGGGACAGAAAGTATGTATATAATCAGAGATTTATCAATGAAAATAACTCAAACAAGTTGAAAACTGCAGCCAATGCCTGTACTGACAAAGAAGTTACAATTGTAAAGTTGTGTTTTACAGAAGCTGTGTATAGTACTGCTACATAGGAAAGTGCCTTTATAGCAAGACCCCACCCATCAAAGATTCTAAACTGTCAAAATGCAAACTCATCTGAAAGGAAAGATTCCATGCACTTGGAAAGCAATTGTCTAAGAAAGCTTATCCATAGGATCAGTTCACAGAAGCTGCTGCACCTTTCTGGCCAAGGAAGCCAGGCTCCATACCAAGCTAACAGGAGAATTTAGCAGCATCATGTATGTAACACTGCTTTCATAAATGTGAAAGATACAATATTGAGGGACTCATGGACACTTGATCCTCAGTTTCAGAGATTTGCTAAGTCCAGTAAATGTATTTCATGGTCGGAGTCCCTTTAAAAGGCCCTGAGATGCCTCTGAATGAACTGTAAAGATGATATCAAACTTACAGTGGAGATGGAAGAATGTGTAGCTGCTAGAACCACGAGGAAAGCTGCATTCATGGAGCACAGGAACTTAAGAGAGTAACTGTGTACACTACAGAAAGTATGACTAAAGATGCAGGGTTACCTAAGCACATTATAGCACAAATAATTCCACCAGGATATTAAACACAGAGCTGCTGCATTAGATGTTAGCCCTGTATGATTTCAATCTCACTGTAGTGCTCAAAGATAAGAAATTTCGTTGACTCTCAGAGACTTGAGACTTTTCAAAAGTATTGGACCAGCTAATGACAATGGAGTCTCCAGAACTTGGAATGAATGAATGTATGAATTTTGCATTATGAAATGAAGTGGATGGTCACCAAGGATGGAAATTTATGGTTTGAATGTGAAATGGCCCCCATAGTCTCATGTGTTTGAATACTTGGTTACTGGCACTGTTTGGGGGGTGGTGTGGGTCCTTTGGGAGTTGGAGGCCTTCTGGAAAAAGTGGGTCACTGTGGCTGGGTTTTGTAACATGACCCACTTTTTTATTTATTTTCTGTTTCTTAACAGAAGATGCAATGTGATCAGTTGGCCTCCCCCTCCTGCTAAGATTAAATAAATCCACTCAAAATTATAGAGCATTTCCTTTCTTTAAAATGCAGTTTTTTCTTTATTGCAAGCTTTGCATTCTTTGTTTAGATTTTAAACCTTTTGTTTATTAATCATGCAAAGAATATTATAAATATTAAAACCGTAATTAATTCCATTGCCTTTTAGGGTTGAATAAACTTTTTGTTCCCAAATTAGATATCTACTTAATAATTAAATAAAATGAATAAATATATTGAAGTTTTAACACACACTGTTTGAGTCTAAATTACTATTTTTAGTAGTTCAGGAGAATGAAACAACTTGTTTAATATCTTAAATGGATCCCAACTGATGCAGAATTTAATACATAAAAATTCTTGGCTAATTTTTGGCATAAAAATTATTGGAGTAACCAACATATTTTTTATTAGATTTAAGAGTCACTTCATGATATGAATCCCATACCTGACACTCAAGAACCTAATACTAGAGAGATCACAGTCCTAGGAGAAAACCTAGTACTATTATTCTTGTAAAGGAATAAAGTGACTCCTAATGACATACTGCTATACCCATAGAGTAGTGTCTCACTCAATTTACATTAGAGAAGCCTCTTTGTACATTATATTAGAATTAACACAGAGACACAACTGTACAATGTGCAGAATGAAAGACTTTGGAGCACTCTGACCTAAGTAGAATATTTTCATCAACTTGCCCCACCCCTGTCCCCAAAGATTGGGGATCTATGGGAAAGAGCTTCCAGAAAGATTGTTAGAGTCAGAGTTTGTGGATGACTCCAAGGAAAAGTGTCTTCCAGATACGACAGTATTGCTATATACATATGAACCTACAGAGATGTGACTAAATGGGGCCATAGGACTGAGAAGGTGAAGTGCACATGAAGCTCTCTGCAATTTATACCCACTAGCAAAGGAAAATCATTTTTCTCCAATTAAGTTTATTGGGTATATCAACTAAACTTCAGAGTGGGTTTCATGCCCAGCAGTAGTTGGCTGACACAAAACAAATTTGATGGTATTTGCTTTCATTTTGCATTGTGTTTAGCATTTTTGTCATATTTGTCTTTTGTTTGTTTTGATTTTCATTTTTATGTTTTGTGTTTCTTATTTTCATTTGTGTATATGTGTTTGTTTATTTTTATTTGAAAGAAAGAGGTTAAAAAAGCAAATTGTGTGAGTGAGAGTGCTGGAGCAAGTGGAAGCATTTGAGTGGGGAAATACATAATCAAAGTATATTGTATGAACAACTTTTTCAATTACTCAAAACAGAAAAATTAAAGGATGATAAAATTGAAAAAAAATCAGATGGGTAGGAAAGGGGGTTAGACTCTGGAATTGTTGGGAGACGGATGGAGACAATGTTCAAAACACATTTTCATGAAACTCAAAGAAATAATAAAAAGAATTCAATATAAAATTATTCTAGGCTAGGTACACCAGTTTTCTTTTCAGTGAGTTAATTCCTGTGGAATTTAGCTTATTTTTCTGATTGTGGATTTTTATAAATTAAGTCAACTTTATTCAATTTCTCTTTTGTGTGAATTCACTTCTTTTTCTTTCTGGTACACTATCATATAGTATAAAACCAAAAGGATAAAACCACTACACTCTTGGTCTTCCCAAACTCTAGAACTTCAGCAGAAAATAAAACTTCATTTATTATAAATGATATCATATCAGATAATCTGTTGCAGCAACGGAACAAAACTAAAGTAATAATTGCTGTGGTTTTGTTTCAAAGTGAAATATAGGTAAACATTAAACTATGTGAAAGTTATCAGGCAATAGTTTGAAAAACAATATACTAAAAGTGAATAAATTTTTCTAATACCACCATTATAAAATTACATTTATAAAATTATTTTCATAACTTCAGGGTATTTATCATTCATATTGTAGTGGTTTTAATGAGAAATAGCCTTCATAAGCTCATGTATTTGAATTCTTGGACCCCAGTTGCTGATTCTGTTTGAGGAGATTACATAACATTTAGGAGGTGGGGGCTTGCTAGAAGATGTATGTCACTGGGTTTAAGCTTGGAGAGTTTCTAAACTCACCATAGTTTCAGTTCAGTTCTCTGATAATTGCTTGTGGATGGGAATGTGATCTATTAGCTTCATTCTCAGGCAGCCTGCTGCAATGCTTCCTCTCTTATGAAATTTCCCTCTAGAAACATAAACCATAATTAATTTTCCTTTTATAAGTTGACTTGGCCATGGTGTTTTATTACAGAAACCAGAAGTAACTAACACAATTATGTTCAACATCTAGAGAGGTTTTAAATAGCATTGGAACATTATCTCAGGAATGATCATCAATTGAAATGTATTTTTGGTATGTGAAATGGTTAACCAGACTTAGCATTTTTTACTGTGTTGTCATAAATGAAAAAGACGGGGAAGCTATTACAACCTGGATTATGTTCCCCAGAATATACTAAAGTTTAGATGTTCTTACATATTTTCCATTTTAGAATCAGATTTTGAATAAAGTTATATAAATTTCCCCTCATATCATCCTTTAATATCTCTGTAAAAGTGCTTGCTATCCAATCTTCGATGATTAAAATATACATGAAAAATATAAAATGTTTCATTTTAATTTTTGTCCTTTAAAAATGAGTGTGTATACAAGATACTCAGATCTCTTTTCCTCAAGGAACTGTAAAAAAGAATAAAACAAATGTAAAACTGATAGATGGAAATAATAAAATGTTAGCATAAAATAATAAAATAGGAACTAGAATATAAATTGTCTACAGAATAGAGTTGACTTTTCAAGAAAGATCAACAAAATTAGTAAATCCTTAGCCAGACTAAAAAAGAAAATATTCCTATAAAGTCAGAGATGAATAAGGTGTCCTTTGATATATTAGAAACACAAATGATCATTGGAGACATCTGTGAACAAATATATGCCAAAACATTCTTGACAACCTAAAAATAATTGACAAATTGGTAGACACTCACACCTTACCAAAACGATTTCTAAAGAAATAGAAATCTGGCTGGGTTCATAAGATGGCTCTGAAAGTGAAGATATCTGATTACCTGACTTTGCCCCTGGGACCCATATACTGGAAAGAGAAGATGAATTACTTTAAGCTGTCCGCTGATATCCACTTGTGTACTATGGTGCACAAACACACACAAAAGGGGGGGGGACTAAATTAATACATAAAAATGTTAAAAAATTAAAAACTTGAAGGATCAGTAATGAATCATCATATTCAAGCAGTAATAAATTGTTTCCCTATTAAAGAAAAACATGGGACTGTTGAATTATAAAGTTACATTATTATAAATTATAAGGTCATTTTAAGAAATGACTTTAATTGTTCTTAGGTTATTCTAACATATTTAAAATGACTGGTGGTTTCAACTCAAACCCCTTGATGAATATAAACTGAAAGATCTTCAACAAAATTCTGACACTCAAACCCAATAACATATTAACAATATTAGTATTGTGAGGAAAGACCTCACTAATAGAGATCTTGCCTAATATGCACAGCCACAAAAGATTAATTCAAAACATGCAGAAAGACATTTGACAAAAATCAGCTTTTATTTAGATAAAAATGTTGAACAATGTAGAAGGAATGTATCTGCATATAATTAAGACAGGATAAAACAATTCATACTGAATGTGATGGTTAATCTTTGTTGTTAACTTGACATGCTCTCTCTGGGCAGAGAGAATTGGAGTATTGTATCCATCAGATTGTACTGTGGTTACATTTTTAGGCGCATCTTCTTGTTTAATGATTAAATGTGGCAGGAACCAGACCAGTGTCAGTGATACCAAACTTGGGTAGGTAGTTCTGGGATACATAAGAATGCATGCTTTGTAAACCATGAGAGCAGGCCAATAAACAGTTTCCCTCCAGGGTCTCTGCTTCCTGTCTCCAGGACCCTGCTTGCATTCCTGCCTGGGCTTTAAGCCAAATAAACCTCTTCCTCCCAACATCTTGCTTGCTCATTGTTCAATCACAGCAACAAATCCAAACTTAATATGCTGACTGAGGAAAAGCTGGAGATTTCCTCCTGAGAAATGGAAAACAACTTTGATTTTCAAGTTTGTTCATCAGAGTCCTCCAAATTCTAATCTAATACTCTAAGAGAATTAGAATTGGAAAGGTTAAATTGTCACTTTGTATAGATAACATGGTTTTTAATCTCTCTTTTTTTTTTTTTCAAGACAGGGTTTCTCTGTGTAGCTTTGCGCCTCTCCTGGAACTCACTTGGTAGCCCAAGCTGGCCTCGAACTCACAGAGATCCGCCTGGCTCTGCCTCCCGAGTGCTGGGATTAAAGGCGTGCGCCACCACCGCCCGGCGATAACATGGTTTTATACATAGAAAACACAAATCCTCCATCACAAAACTAAAAAAAAAAATCTAATAGTTTCAGAAAACTCCAAGACACTGGGTGAACATTCAAAAATCCTTAGTTACTAAGTCAGCTGAAAAGGAAGTCAAGAAAGTAATTTATTTCCAATGCATACAAAAAAATCAGAAAGTACACTTTAAAAAGGCAGGAAATGACATCTACAATAAAAATTATAAAACGTTGATAAAAAATTGACAAACACATGAAGAAATGGAAATACATGCCCATGTTTAAAGATTAGAACAATCAGTACTGTAAAATAACCCTGATACTCACAGCAATCTATAGGTTAAGCACAATCCTTGTCAGGATTCAAATGCCATTCATTGAAGAAATTTTTTAAAAAAGTACGTTTCCAAGGGAAACACCCAAACTCCTAAGTAGGCCAAACTTTTTTAAAAATTATTTTTATTTTATGTATTTTGGTGTTTTACAGGTGCATATGCATGTTCAACACATGTGAACAGTGCCTGCAGAGACCAGAAGAGGGTAATGGATTCTCTAGAACTGGAGTTATAGATGGTTATTAGATATAATGTGCTCACTTGGATGAAAACCTGGATCTCCTGCAAGAACAAGTGCTTTTAATTGCTGAGCAATCTCTCAATTCTGACTCAACTTTCTTAAGCAAAATAAGGTAGGAGATGATACAGTGCCTGAGTTCAAATTATAGAGCATTGATAAATTAATTAAATCAGCCTTCTATTGATACAATGAGAAATAAAATTCACAGACTAGAATAGAGAACACACACACACACAAAAAAAACCACATTCAACTGATCTTAAACTGGTTCAAGTAAAACTTGATATATGATGTAAAAGAATGGAAGTAGAAACCTACCTCTCACCATATAGAAAATTCAATTCATTGATTAAAGACCTGAAGTAGGAAACTACTAAATCAAAATATACATGAAATGTTTTATTCTTTTGGAAGAGTAAAGAATTTTCTTAATAAGACCTCAAAAGTAATGGAAACAAAGGCAAACACAGGCAAGTAAGATTATCATAAACTGAAAATTTCTGCACAGTAAACAGAACTCAGAGACAAACTACCAAATAGAATTAAATATTTGCAGCCTGGTCTATAGAGAGAGATCCAGAACAGGCATCAAAACTACATGGAGAAACTCTGTCTCAAAACAACAACAACAACGATACAATTAAAATTGAGGAATATTGGGATTGTGTTGGTCGGTGGCAAAAGTGCTTTCTACATAAGTGTGGGACCTGAGTTTGGATTCTCAACACTTGCATACAAATCCAGGTGTAACTGCAAGCATCTTTCAATCTGGTACTGATTAACAGAGACAGGTAGGTCATTGGACCTTGCTGAAAAGCCATTTTAGTAGATCAGTGAAGCCTTAGTTCAGTGAGAGACCCTGTCACACACACTCACATAGAGCAACCCCCTACACACACACACACCTTAAAATATAATTTGTTTTTACAACAATGTGAATCAAACTGGAGATTGAATGAAATAAGATATGCATAGAAATAAAATTACCCCATAACCTCACTCATAGATTAAATCTTAAAATGTTGATGTTCAGCCGGGCGGTGGTGGCGCACGCCTTTAATCCCAGCACTCGGGAGGCAGAGCCAGGCGAATATCTGTGAGTTCGAGGCCAGCCTGGGACAAGTGAGTTCCAGGAAAGGCGCAAAGCTACATAGAGAAACCCTGTCTCGAAAAACCAAAAAAAAAAAAAAAAAAAAAGTTGATGTTCTAAAAATTGGGAATAGAAAGCTAGATGTCAGAGGCTAGAAAAAGTAATGAATAAGGCAGTAGGAGGAATTTTTGTTACTTAGCATTAAATACATAGAAATATAGTCATCTAGTGTTCTACTGCACAGTAGTACAAATATAGAAAACAATAATGTGTGATATGTTTTAAACTATAATAAAAAAAACTTTAAATCTTTCTACCATATGAAAAATAAATTGGTTAGAGCTGGGGAGATGGCTCACTGTGAAAGCATGAGAACCCAAATTTGAATCCTCAACACTCAAGTAAGAAAACAAGCATGGGTATGTGCATTCTTGTAACCTCTGTGTTAGGGAATGAAATAAGATATGCATAGAAATACAATTACCTCATAACCCCACTCATAGACTAAATCTTAAAATGTTGCTGTTCTAAAAATTGGGAATAGAATAATAGATGCCATAGGAGGCACAGGGGATTCTGGGGCTTATTGAATGCCATCCTGATTTGAGGTTTAGTAAGAGACTTTGTGTCAAGGTTGAGAGTGATACAATAGGTTTCATTACATCATCCTCTAGACTCTGAGCATGTTCAGGAGTGTGTGCTTGTGCCACAGCCACATCTATCATATATAAACCACATAGCTATACCACCCCCACCAGTTTCAAAGAAAACAATTAGTTGGAAAGCTGTAAGTACTTTCCATGGTTTTAAAAATACAATGCATACATGTACCATAACATCCTTTGTGCCTGATATATATAATAACATATCAGTTAAAATTTTTAAAATGATAAAGTTATGGTAAGACTGGTTTCAAAATATTGACTTTGGCAGAATTACATGTTTCTCCTTATGTTTCTACATATTTATGTATTTCCAAAGGATTATTATTTAATCAGATGTTCTTCATGACCTAGTTAAAGGTGTCTCACTGAAGATACTACAGAGGATCGGACAGCACTGGTTTAATTTTAGTTTATACTCAGATATGTGTATGAGTCCTTCTGCCACTCACAAGTACATTAGATCTCTGTGTCTCTGTCTCTCTATCTGTTAGATGTAAATATTTATCAATCCTGTCTTACTTTATCTCCACCACATTGGGAAGAAAGAGAAAGAGCAAGAAGGGAGGTATCGTGGACTGTTTAGAATCTTCCCAAAATTAGAGGGCACAGGCCTTTTGCAAAGAAAACAGATTATAGCCCTTGTTTTACTACACAAGCAACCTGGGAAAGAAAAACTTAAGAGTATTGTTTTATTCAAGTTATTTTGAGTTGATTGCTCAAATAAAAGCATACCAAATCTTGTGTGATAATTTTGTGAAAGGAATGTTCTTAATTGAATACAATTACATAGGATATGAGAAAAGCTTGCTTTTAGCAATAATCATATTATGTGACAGACTTACAGTAGTTTTTACATGGCATGCTGTTAGAATATTCCTCTGTATGGCACTGTAGTTAAGTTTAGCTTATGAAGTATAAGAGGATTATTGTCATATATATTTATATTGCAATTTCCCCAGGTAACTCTATAATTAGTAGGTCAGCAAGGTAAGCTGTGAACATTGCTGAGTGCCTAGAAACCATTTATGAATGTTTATTCACAGCTACTTGAGTTCCTATTAAAGTCTAATTGGAACCAAAAGTTTTGATTGAATGAGAGAGGTGCAAAATTCCACTTAGCTATTGTAAGAAAATGCAATCAGGGAATCTTGCTTTCCTTTTATTTCCTATTGATAAATAATTTGTAATATATATATATATATATATATATATATATATATATATATATATTACATCTATCTATCTATCTATCTACATATATATATATATATAATACAACCTCATGTGTTGGTATATGTAGGTGTTACAGAGTAACTACAATCAAGAAAACACATACATCATTTTCTTTCTTAATTTTGTAGGATGAATATTTTAAATTTTATATATTTTAATCCACTATATTCATTGAACCATTCAATAGATTCCAAAATTATTCCTTGTACCTAACTGGTCTTGTATTTTTTACAAAAGCCACTACACTGCCCACCTGAATTTGATAACCAATGTTTTATTAAGACTATATGAGTTTAATTTTTAAAGGTACTTGCTGTGGAACAATCTTTTTGTACCCTATGAATGTGTATTATTATCATTGTTAATAATAAAGCTGAGTGGCTGGTAGCCAGGCAGGAAGTATGGGTGTGACAACCAATCTAAGGAGGGGAAAGAAGGATGGAGTCAAGAGAGATGCCAGCCAGCCACTGAACAAGGAGGACTTGTGAAAATGAGGTAATAATCCATGAGCCATGTAGCAAAGCACAAATAAAAATATGGGTTAATTTAAGTGTAAGAGTTAGTTAGTAGTAAGTCTGAGCTACTGGATGAGCCTTTGTGTGGTAATTTGGGAAGCAGCTGCTGGGTATTTGGAAGTTGCTGGTTGGACAGAAACTACTGCCTACAGGCACTTGTAATTATAAGATCATCTTTGGATATTTACCGGGCAGCATACACTTGTGTGAATTTTTTTTCTGTTTTCTCATGCTAAAAAATTCTCTGGGCCCAGCAAGACTACTCAGTAAGCAATGGTGCTTGCTACCATTCCTGTTGATATGAACTTGATACCTGGGATTCACATGGTCCAGGAAAACTATGGACATTTTTTGTGGGTTTTGCTCTGACCTTCAATGTTATACACACTCCCATAAAAATTCAAACATAAGCACACATACATAATAAATAAATGAATAAATCAATAAATAAATGTAAAAAGATCTTCTGTAAATAAGAGCAGCAGGAAATTATGGTAGATAGAAGGAAATAAGGATTATTTTAGACTAAATGGATAATTGAGAACCACCTAAGTGTAGGAGAATTAGTGAAAGAGAAAAGATTACCCAGTATGGCTAAAAATGAAAGAATATTTGAAATGTTCTGACAACAAAAATCATAACTACTTGAGGTAATGGATTTGTTAATTATTTTGAGTCAATCTTTGTCCATTGTACTCAACAATCATAAGACAAGAACTGTTTATTGTTTTAAATAGCAGTTGTATACTCAAAGTAAAAAGGAAAAAAATGAAGGGCTATTTCAGCAACCTTATTTGGATCATTATAATCATACATTTAGTAAATATACATTAGACGTTGTATTATATTATGGGATATTTGTACACTGTGTGAAAATGTATTGTTGTGATTGCTGTAATAAAAAGCTGAATAGCTAATAGCTAGGAAGAGGATAGGTAGGACTTCCAGGGATAGAGTGGACTCTGAAAAGAAGGGTGGAATCACCAGCCAGAGGGAGAGGAAACAAGAGGTGTAAGACAGAAGAGAGGTAATGCCACATGATAGAACATAGATTAATATATATATGGATTAATTTAAGTTATAAGAGCTGGTTGAGACAAGCCTAAGCTATAGGTATAGCTTTCATAATTACTCAGAAGTCTCTGTGTCATTATTTGGGAGCTGGCTAGCAGGACAGGTAAAGACTCATTACAGTGTTATGCTGAATATTTCCCCTCCCTAAAGATTTCCATGGTCTAACCCCAAGAATTTGTGAAGAAAATCACATGACAAGATTAAATGCACCTTGAACAAATGATTAAGTAAATGTAAATTAAGTAGTTTTTACATCAGGAGATTATGGTTAATAGCAGAGACCCAATTACAATAAAAAAAAATCCTCATGAGCAGAAGGCAGAATAATCAGGCCCAGAAGAAAAGGTTTTTATCAACCATCTTAGGGTTCAGGATTATATTAACTGTGTTAGGGTGTCTATTGCAGTGAAAAAACATTATGACCAAAAAGCAAATTGGAGAGAAAAGGGACTATTTGGCTTTCCACTTCTGCATTGCTGCTCATCACTGAAGGAAATCAGGACATGAACTCAAACACTACAGTATACTAGAGGCAGGGGCTGATGTAGAGGCTATGGACGAGAACTGCTTACTGGTTTGCACCCCATTGCTTTCTCAGCCTATCTTCTTAGAACTCAGTACCAGCAGCCCATGGACAGCACCACCAACTATGGACTGGGCCCTCCCCCATTGATCACTAAATGAGAAAATGCCTTATAGCTGGATCTCATGGAGGTATTTCCTCAACTGCTACTCCTTTCTCTCTGATGACTCTAGCCTGTGTCAAGTTGACATATTAAACTAGCCAGTACAACTGACCCCTTATCAACTCGACACACAAACATATCACTATTAAGTCATATCCCTTGCTTTCTTATTCATCCCCAAGATCTCACATTAAAGTAAATTATTTTAAAAGTATCACAATCTTTATAAATTCAGCATTTAAATTTTCATTCTTTTTAAAATATCCAATCTCTTCTAAAAGATCTAGTTGAAGGCTCCTTTATAAATCAAAATTAAATACCTTCTTCATGAGGAAAGAACCAGGCACTGTCACAAACAGACATAAGTAAACACACAGAGGCTTATATTAATTACAACTGCATGGCCATGGCTCAAGCCTTTGTAAACTAGCTTTTATATCTTAAATTAGCCCATAAATATTAACCTATATATCACCATATGTTCTATGGATTTACCTGCATCCCATTACATGTTGCTCCTTGGTGGCTGGATGGAGTCTCCCTTGGCCTTCTTCCTGTTTCTCCCTTTGAATTTTCTGTCTGCCTCTAAGCTGCTTTGTCAGCTTTATTTATCAATCAATCAGAGCAACACATATTTGCAGCATACAGAAAGGCATTCCTCTATTATTTCCCCTTTTCTATCTAAACAAAAGGAAGGTTTCAACATTAACCTATTAAAATTACATATAACAAAACAGTTATCAAACAAGACTACAGTTATAATATCTAGTCTATTTGTATTTTGTAAAATTAAAGAAAATATTTTATTTATCCTGTATTTGTGAGTCTAAGGTTTCATATCTAACATCTCTTATCATAAACAAGGAAAACCATAATAATAACTATCTAGTCTTCAACTACATCAAAGACCCCAGAAAGATATAATAGTACCTAAGTAAACAAGAAGAGCATTGCAAGCATCTTCCAAAAATCTAGAATGACAGAGACAGCTACCTGCCTGGACAGTCATCCAAAATTTCTCTGTAACATTGGGGCATCCATCTTCAGCTCATAGGCCTAGTCTCTCAGTTTTTTATTTTTATTTTTATTTTTATTTTTATTTTTGTGTGTCCTGTAGAATGTCTGGCAGTTTCTTCTCTGAAGGAAGAACCTGAAGGACCATCTCACCTTGCAAATTTCAGTGGTCACCTTCCTATGGGTCCTGCATGTCCAATTGATACACCATTTGTCAAGCAGTCCAGGCAAGAACAGTTTCTTGACCAAATATCTATTTTTGCCAAGAAGAAGATAAACTCCATATGAACTGCCTTTGATGTCCATCTCTCTCTTTGAAATAAATCAGTGCTGCCAGAAGCAGACATGTCTTACTGTCCAGAAAGCTACATTTTTAAAACATTTGAAATGGCATGTTCTGTAGGTCCTTGAAGTGTTTGAAGATTACCTACCTAATTGAAATATATCTATGTATACCTAGAAATCTTAACATGACTATAAGTTTGACTATCATAGAAGACTAATTATTAATCTGTATTTCTTAATTAACCATTACAATTTAAATGAGTTACATAAACATAATACCTTAAATGAGAGTAAAAATACACATACAGTATAACAAAAATTAACTTTAAATTTGTATCAATAAACTAAAATCTATACCAATGTAAAACATTCTCTTTAAAAGTAGATTCAATAATCTACCCTTTCATCCTATCATATCTATATCCTATCCCCCTTTTTCTTTAGAAAGATATTGACTATGGCCAATAACAATTTCTAACCAATCTCTAAACAAAGACAAATATCCATAATCCATTTTTTGGAAAAGTGAGTGTAGTATTCTAGGCTACTTCCTGCTGATAGGGGACACTGGTAGTCTGATGGGGATACTGAGAAAATTCGAGATAATGGTCAAGTCCTGAGAAGACCAACTATAACCTTTGTTGATAGGTACCATCTGTTAAGGTTCAGGAGGTCTTGCTTGATCAAAACTGATCCATCTTAACCTGGAACAAATCCATAGATTCTTTCTTCCTGTAGAAACAAAAACAGAGCCTCTTTTCCAAATCAACATATCCTTAGATCCAAATTTTGACATCAAAATACCTTTAAAATATACATATTGGAGTGGAGTGGTGGTGGCACACACCTTTAATCCCAGCACTGGGGAGGCAGAGTCAGGCAGATCTCTGTGAGGTCAAGGCCAGCCTAGGCTACAGAGTGAGTTTCAGGAAAGGCACTAATGCTATGCAGAGAAACCTTGTCTCAAAAAACCATATATATATATAGTTTTACCTGAGCAGCCTTTACAATAAAATGTTTTTCTGCAGTTAAAAATATCAAAGACAACACAATCCAGATTCTTTGTGTAATATCCATCTTTACATGGCTTATTTTTCATATTACCTTTACTTTCTCTTTAAAGAATTTTTATTTTAAAACTATTTCTTTATATAACGGTCTATATTCATTTTCTTCTCTCTTCCAAGCCTACATACATTTTTACACACATTGTAAACCATTTAAAGTAATATTCCATCTGAATCTGCCTTATTGTGAATCTATTGCTTTAAACTGCAGTGGCTAGGACTGAAATGGCAGCTTTGGCTACTGGCTCCACCCACCTCAGCATCCCAACATGGTATAACTACCTTTACTGCCAGCTGTGGGAACCATGCTCACTGCTGACTCTGGTAAGCACTGGGTCTTTTCTTCCATCCAGCAGTGTGTAGCCCAAAAACCTCTTTTTTTTTTTTTTTGTACTAGCAAAAGCTAAATCTATCACACAGTATACTGTGTGGCTTGCAGATGCCACTGTGTATAGTGGCAGGAATCCACCATGCTGCACTCAAGCCCATATGCCACTGACAACCCACCATACTCTAGCTTACGGCTTGCCTGTGAGACACAGCAAGGAAGCTGTTTTTAGCTCCATTTTAGAATCTTTTTTTTTTTTTTTAAGCTTTCTCAGGTTTTAGGTGGAAACTCTTGCCGCACATTTTGGTGCCATTTGTAGCTGAAGTTTTCCTGTGTCCCAGCCGGCCAGCCAGCAGCTGGGACAAATCTCTCTCACCTGCCAGTCCCACAGCCACACAGACATAAGTAAACATGCAGAGGCGTCCTATTACATGTTGCTCCTTGGGTGGCTGGTTGGCATCTCCCTCAGTCTTTTTTTTTTTTTAATTATAACATTGGGCGCCAATTGTAAATGAATTTCTAAGCAGTCTTATTAAATAAAATACATGGAGCCAAATATAGGGGTGAAAGCCTTAGAGATCAGGAAACTAGGTATAGCCACGAGCCAACCTTACCTCACCACGCCATAGCTTCCAAAGTGCCACAACTTCCTGTCTACCCAGGCTTTTATTGCTTTGCTGTTCTGCCCTCTCATTGGCTCTTAGCCCGTTTACCTCACTTCCTTGTCACAGCCTGTCTGTACAGACCTCCAAGTCTCTATGGTTGGTACTGGTACTAAAAGCATGTGTCATGACACTTGGCTCTTTTCCCTAGTGTGGACTTGAACACAGAGAGATCCTGCCTGCCAAGTGATCTGATTAAGGGTGTGTGATACCACTGCCTGACTTTTATGTTTACTTAAAATGGCTCCCTATTTCCTCTGATCTCCAGACAAACTTTATTTATTAACATACAAATAAAATATCACCACATTTCAGCACAAATAAAATATCGCCACAGAAACCTCTGTGAGCTTCCACAGGATTTGATGGATAAAAATGAATAAATAAATGAATAAAATGATAAGATGGTAGGGATGTAGGGGTGGATCCTGGAGGAGTTGGGGGTATAAATATAATAAAAACACACTATATCAAAATTAACAATGAATTAATTACAATATTATTAAAAAGAAAAAGATCATGATTAAAACTCACCAAGTCTATAAATCATAAATTGCAAATTTGTGCAACTTGTAAGTATGTTTGATGCTAAAGCCAACATTTCCCACCACATCACACTGTCTTAAATTGTCTCAAAGTTTGTGGAGACTAGAATGTATATTAAGTCCCTGATAATGAAAAATTACCTGTTAAAATTAAGTTTTATAAACACTATTTTACTAAACTCATATAAAATAATTTCAGTGGAAGTAGATATGTTTATCTTTTCATAGATTAGTCCAATAGATAGAACTTCTGAGGTTGAAGGAAATTTCCATATCACAAAGGGAGTATGGGACAAAGACTAGGATTCCTATCAAGAAATATTTGGTATCCCATTTTCTGAATCATGCAACTAAACACACGCTTACAGAATAACCCTGTCTTTTCTGTTTTCTTGTTAACAGTGAAGAGTAAGGGATACATGACTTAATTTGCTATGCTTAGGAAACATGAACAAGTGCAGAAAAAGATAGAAAAGAATCTTTGCTTTTTTTTGGTTACTTTTTTTGGTTTTTGGTTTTTCAAGACAGAGTTTTTCTGAGTAACAGTCCTGGCTTTTCTGGAACTCCCTTTGTAGACCAAGTTGGCCTCAAACTCGTAGAAATACACCTACCTGTCTCTGGGATTAAAGACATGCACCACCCCCTCCCAGCCTAAAATCCGTGGGTTTTTTAAAATATTTTCCACGTAATCAGTATTTTTTCCAAAATAAAGACTTCTATTTGACCAAATTGGAATAAAAATGGCTGTATAAATTAGGATGGTAGGGCAGATATGAGTTTTATGCATACAGAAACATCAGGAACATTATTCTCTCATCATCTCAGGGAAGAGCAAAATGAATACTGTAGTAGAGATATATTGAAGGCTCCCCTCATTGTACATGGTCAAAAATAACTGTGCTTCACATTCTATTAACAGGAGACTCATTTGAGACAAAAAACTCTTCTTATAAAATGCAAATTGAGTATTGTTCCTCATTCATACCTTAATCCATTTTAATACCTGGCTGAAGCCTTTGTAGCTCTGAAAAAATAAAATCTCTAACTGGGTTGGAGATAAGTCATTTCTATAGTGTAAAAATACAAAGGGTATGCCCAGAAGAATTAGAGGACAGGTGGAATGACATACCACAGTTTTGTTTACTTTGCAGTATAAGCAATCTATATGCCTTTGAAGCAATGGTATAGTTTGAAGAAAAATGAATTACAAATTAAGGAGAAATGGGTTCTTTGAACAAGGTTTTTTTTTTTCAGGAAGTGCCATCACAGACCCCAAGAACTGTAAGACGTTTGTTGAATTACAGTGGGAGTCATGGTCAATTGGGTAGTCACTGTTCTGCAACATAGATATCACAGGAAATTGCAAGATGCTAGAGGAAACAAGGCCTGAGAGGCTCCTTTCAGTGTCTTTTGGGCTGTTCTGTGGAACCTCTGTAAGAATGCATAGATACTGAAATATTAGACCTCACACTTTTAGGAGAAATGAGAAATTTCTGTTTTATGGTCCTGACAAGTATGTCTAGAAAAAAAGTTGACTAAAATATGCATGTACATCTCCTCCCATAAGATTAGTGCATCATGAGAAAATTTTTCATCTGAGCTTTTTCTAATTATTTCTTTTTTTGAGAACATAATATAATTACATCATTTTCCTTTCCCTTTTCTCCGTCCAAATGCTCCCATATCTCCCCCTTGCTCTCTCTCAAAGTTATGGCCTCTTTGTTCACTAATTGCTTTTGCACACATGTATATGTATGCATGCATACATATGTACATAATACATGCATATATATATATATATATATTCCTATATATAATCTGCTTGGTCTGTGTGCTACTTGTATTTTGTTTTCCTGGCTATCCTTTGATATTGGACAGCCAGTTGGTGTGATTTTCCCTTGGGAAGATTGTTTCTCCTGCTCTCAGCCTTCCATAGTTACATGTAGTACTTTGTGCACAGCTGAAGCGTCATGGGCTTCACTGATCACTGTTAACATGTTTACCTCTGTCATCCTTTTTCAGGTCTTGTTTTTGGATCCATGTTGTTGAGACTTCATGGGTATAGATTTCTTGTCATTTCAAGGATACGCAGTTTTACAACAGACTCCCTGTTCCTCTTACAATCAGAATCTTAAATCTTTCTGTCCCTTCTTGAATGATCCCTAAGTATTTGCTACAAGAGTTGTGTTGTAGATATATCTATTGGGACTGTGCTCCTGAGTTTTGTAATATAAGTGGGCAAATATAGAGAATACAATCTATTAAATGAGCAGTGAAATGCTGAAAACCATGATGAGCATTATTATTTACCCTGTGTGGGGAGTGAACAGAGTTCCATCAGTGAAAATAAGCTTTGTATATTACATAAAAATTGATTAGTATGCATTGGTTTAGAGGTCACAGATAAACAAAGAATGCAGTAGAACAAATACAAATGTGAGCATTCTTACAAAGTATGTGCATAAGTGCCAAGAAATTAATATGTCTAGATTAGAGGAAGTATTTCTATGACGATCTTTTTAAAGACAGAGAGGCAGATATGATAGGATCAGAAAGCTTTGAGCATCAAGTTGTGGATTTTGTAATGGTTACTATTTGATATGTCCTTAAACCAGGATGAAGGAATGGTGTGACACTATCTGAGATGCACAGAAGCTTGAATTAATCCAATGGGTGGAAAATCGATTACTGTGACAAATGCAGATTATGCAGATATTTTCTGAGAGACTGAAAAGAAATAGATATTCAAGGAATTAAAAATGGTGATTTCTCTTAGTTTAGGAGGAAGAGATGAAATTTATAAAACAAAAACAACTATACTATGAATCTGGGGGCGGAGGGATAAAGCAATGCCATTACAAAGAATGAAGAAATTAAGTGAGGTTCTTTCCTGTTGAGAGCTACAGATGCATTGTTCTACTTACAAAAGATAACAAAGGTAATGTGATTATTTGAGCCACAGGACACAAAGGAACTAAGAGGGTAGAAAATTAAAACTTGAAATGGGGATCTGAGGATGGTACTGAGAAGAGGGATGCTGAGAGAATAGACTCAATCATGTTCTCTCACTTCATTAATTTACATTTGGTTAACAGTTAAATTTGAAGTGACTTTTTTGCATGTTGTGGATATATTATTTGATACTATTTTATTATGTTAATTTACAAAAGAGTGAAGTAACTTTCTAAATCATAGGGGAAAGATTGCTCTGAATGTTATGATGATGCAGGAGGTAATGTACATAAATCTCTCAGGCCATGAATCTACCCATTCGGTTACTAAAGAGAGATTTGAGTGAAAATTCCTTACTGAGTATATAAAATTAGAATGGTATCAATATAAAAATGGACTGTTTCACTTACACTTATTTTTAAAATTGTAAATAACTTTGACTATTTGTGTTTTATCATACATTACTCACTCAACTCTGTAGGCATTACTAAAGTTTAAAGTTACTTAGCAATATAAAATAAACTCATCCCTTGACCTGTAGAATCAACTCTTCTGTTGCTCAGCAGGATACCCATATTGTTAGCATATGGACCTTTTAATCACCATCTCCAACATGCTGGAATACAACTTGTGTAAGAGATGTTGGTTTCCTCGGGTAATGAATGGTAAAACAGTCACAGTGGGAGTTTTATTTTGCTTAGAATTTTTGTTCACAGCACTGGTCTTATTCTCTTCATTAATTAGCAACATTTAACATTCCACAAACATCTGTGGCAATGCTAGCTGTTCTTGAAATCACTCTGTTTGGAACATAGGAAAGCATTCTCTATTTTGAAGTGGGTCATCATAGCTCTTTCAAGGCACTATAGAGAAAAAGAGTCATTTATATAAATAAATAAATACTAATGAATAAAACCTTTACACGTTTAAAACATTTAGCTATCATTAGTAATAACATATTTTTGCAATAATTCAGGTATCATCTTTAAAGCTTATTTTTGTACATTGATTTGAAAATATGATAATGATCAACATGTCTCAAGGAATTTAGTATTTCCTTGACATTATTTTCATAGCTAGTTGAGAATTTCCATTCTTCATAATTTATGTGATCTTAACTTGAAATGAAAAATATAATAATGTCACCTTCTGAATCCACATAATCATGAAGTCCTCTCCTTTTTAAACTCATGGAAAATTGGTTGAACTCTTGCTTTTTCTAAACAGTACATTTTATACTATATTTGTAAAAAAAAACATGGCTTGATTATATATATATATATATCTGGAGAGAGAGAGAGAGAGAGAGAGAGAGAGAGAGAGAGAGAGAGAGAGAGAGAAAGAGAGAGAGAGAGAGAATACAAGAATACAATTACTAGAATAGTCTCTGAAAGAACTTCAGGAGTAGTAGATTGGTGCGTTTAGGTTTTCTATGTATAGTGAAGTCAATTCACACAGATACAATAAAAAGTAAATAAATTTACTATTACACTTTGCCTTTTCCTTGCCCATTAACAACTGGTGACAGTTACATAGATCAAAAATACTAATGTAACCACTTGAAATCAACAACTTAAGGTTACTAAAGTGTATTTGGGTTCATAGTTACACTGATTTTGGATTATTTAGACCATTTACATAGTTTCTGGACAGGGTTTAAGCAGAATATGAGAAAGTAATGGCACAAAGAGCAACATTGCTAATCTCATGGTGGCCAGGAGATGAGAAAAACTTACAATTTCCCCAGGCATGCCCCAGTGACCCATGAGACTCTACCTCCTAATAATGGCATTATATTATTGTGAATTATTGGAGCAATAATCAAGTAATTAGGACAGAACCATCAGGATACAATTACTTCCCTAAACTTAGCAACCCAACCCCTAATATATGAGGCTTCTAAGGAGATTGTAGATTCAATCCATGGTAGTCAGTGTGTTTCATAGTCCATATTATCATCACAAAATTGGACATAACTAAAATATTTTCTGGTTTTTTTTTTTTTTTTTGCTTAGCATTACAGAAAAGTTTATTTATTTAGTGTAGGGCTGGTGAATGCAAAAGTTAATATAAGACAGTGCACACACGTTGTCATTGATTTTCTTGAGACCATATAAATAAGACTAAGTTGCTGTGGATGATTAATTGATAAATAAAACACCGATTGGCCAGTAGCCAGGCAGCAAGTATAAGCGGGACTATCAGAGAGGAGAATTGAGAGAACAGGAAGGCAGAGTGGAAGAGATGCCAGCCTGCCATCCAGTAACATCATGTAAATGCAGCAGGTAAAGCCACGGAATATGTGGTGACATATAGATTAACAGAAATGGGCTGAGTATAAGAGTAAGAACTAGACAGTGGTATGCCTGAGCTAATGGCCGAGCAGTTTAAATAATATAAGCGTCTATATGTTTATTTTATAAGTGGGCTATGGGACTGCTGGGTCTTGGCAGGATCCGGAGAGAAAAACTCTAACTACATTAAGTAGTAACACATGTTTTAGAGGCATTGAATATTATCCAGTTCTTTTTATAACATGATAGACTCACTCTGCCTCCTTGAATGAAATAAATATAACTTACTATAACTTAATGATTTTTCATTTAGTAAAAAATGCTGTGCAGTAAGGGCACCAAATATATGTTTTTGCTTTTCTTGTTTTCTGAATTTTATGGAACACACAATAAAAGCCCTGAAATTGAGTTAGTAATTCACAACTATTATTTCCTTACCCAAAAGTATTTCCATAAGAAATATTGTGTATGTCATTTTGACATGACAAACATTCTCATTGTATTAAATAATTCATTGCTCAAACACTGCATAAATTAAAAGTAGGCTTTCTCTTTAATAATATTTTCCCTGAATAAATTTATTCATAAATTTTATTTATAAAAATAAAATAAATTTTATGGGAAAAAGAACATTAAGAAAGGAAAGAATGAAGAAGAATGGAATAGGAAAGGATCTTCATTTTTAAAGCAGTTTTTGAAATGCAGCCATTTGTTCATTTAATGAAAATTACAAATGAATTTTTAAACTGAAATGGTAGCCAATAATTAAGTATAAATTTGGATTTAATGATCAAAGGTCAAACTACTTGATTTTGCAGTGGAAGTAGTTATTTTTCCAAATATTACACAACTTTTGATGCATAGTATAACTACTTACAAAATGAATGTTTATAGTCAAACAATGGTGTAAGGCTTTCCCATGATCTTTACTGCATTACCTAGTAGATATACTTTCAGAGTAATATTTCACTTTATGTAAGGTAAATTCTGTACCAGGCTTTTTCTTTTGGAATACTACCCATATCCCACATCATGACATGGAGTCTTCTTATTAGTTATGAATGTTCAGCCTAGCTTAGACTAATTTTTGGCTAGCTCTTTTAACTATTATTAACCTGTCTTTCTTTATCTACCTTTTTCCTTGGGGCTTTTTACCTTCTTTCTGTATATCTTATTTTCACTGATTCTCATATCTGCTGGCTGGAGACTGCCTCGCTGGCCCTGAGCATCTCCCTCATTCTTTCCTCCTCCTTCTTCTCTGGTTCCTTTTCTCTCTAGCCTAGATTTCTCTTCATATTTATTCTCTCTGCCTGCCAGCCTCGCCTATCCCTCTTCTCCCTAGCTATTGGCTATTCAGCTCTTTATTAGACCAATCAGTTGCCTTAGGCAAGCAAGTTGAAAAAATGCAACACATCTTTATATAATTAAACAAATGCAGCATAAACAAAAGTAACACACTTTTACACATTAAAGTAATATTCCAGAGCATAAACAAATGTAACACATCTTTGCCCAGTTAAGATAATATTACACAACAAAATTCTTCTCATTTAAAGCTACAATTATAGGCTCTTTTTAGTGGTAGAAAGACCATAGCATTGTATCTATGATAATGGTAATGGTATCCTACCTCATCACTTATTTCTGTACTTTTGTACTCATGAATAATTACATAGTATGGTATCATAAGAGATGTATATTGACAATGAGTATATATATGCAAAAAGATAATAAAATATTTCATTATGACTATAAGTAAGAACATAAGTAATGACAATATTGATAAAAATAGTGACCATGAAAATAAACTATAGCTGAAATAAAATGGAAGATTTGAGGAGGAAAGATGTAATAAAGAGAAAATTTGAACTATAATATTCTTTCATAGATAGAGGGGAGTTAAGAGAATTTCCTAAAGTTTGCAAACAAAAATAAATGTTTATTATGAATTGCAAGTTAAATACTAGAAGAAATGCAGGTAATACTACAAATATTAAGAATGCCAACAGAGAGGATAAAGATATGAGAATAGTGGTATTGATGTAATTACCTTCTTTTATAGTGAACAGAGTGTATCAAGGAGTAATTATATATACTATAGCACAAAGGTAAATAATAAAGTATATTAAAGCCATAATAGATGAAAATGGCTTCATTAGTGAATTAATAGGTATGTGTATTTGTTTACCATTAAAACACAATCTGTGTTGTATCATTTTGAATCAAGCATTTATTACATTAACAAAAATAAAAATAAAATGAAAGTGGGTATAGTGCTAATTTGTACTTAAATAAAACTGTGCTGTGGTCTGGGATGTAGCTCAATTGCTATAACACTTAACTACTATGCATGAAACCTATGTACAATCTATAGCCCCAGTACCATATATGGTGAGCTTCTGTGGAGCACAACTATAACTTCAGGATTCTGGAAGTTGGAGCAAGAGGATTAAAAGTTCAAGGTAACCCTCATCTACACAGCAACATTGAGGACAACCTTGGTTACATGAGATCCTGTTTTGAAAAAAATTGTGCCATAACTAGGACTCAATCTACTAAGGCTCAGGCTGATAATATTATGTCTACTTGCTTTAAGTACCAGTATCAGCCTGCAGATACACCAAATATGATACATACAATGAATATTATTTTGAGCCACCACAGCCACTAAATCAGTACTTCATTTGCTATGGTGTTGATAGAGCAATTTACATTGGGTTATAATATTACAACAAAGATCTAGTTAACAGTTAACATTTATTTCAGTCTTTTAATTTGTCAGTACAATTATTTGCCTTTTTACTCACAAGACATTTAATCTGTAGACCAACGTTTTAAAAAATTTATTTTTATCTGTGTCTGTGTGGGGATATGAATACTTGAGTCTAGATGCCTGTAGAAGTCATAAGAAGGCATCAGATCTCTCGAAGCTAGAGTTAGTTGTAGTTGTTCATGGGCTCATGGCAAACTCAGGTTTTGTCTTTTGCCCTTCTCCCACTTGCAAAGCTGTAGCATACATTCCTAAACCTAGCCACCAAGGTCTACTTGGCAATGATCTCCTCCTGAGACTGACCACCAAGGTCAAGCTTTCAAAGTATTTAAGTACAGCAGTCAAAAGCTTCCTTCAGTCTACCCTAACTAACATGCCCAATCAAAACAAACCAATTCTTTCTACCATGAGGATTCTAGAGGCAATGATTTATTCCTCCAGGGCAAATATCCCATTACTTTCTCCTTCATTCCTTTCCCTTCTCACTCATCCTCTGTCTCCTTTCTTTGTCTCTCTTTTTAAAAAAATTATTTTATTTAATTAATATTTTTCATCTATTTTACAGACCTGCAAGTTTCCCATCCCTCCTTCCCTCCCATTCCCTCCCCTTGACTCTCTTCTACCCCCTCCCCATCCACTCCTCCATTGTCTCCATTCAGAAAGGGGCAGGCCTCCCATGGGCTTGAACAAAGCATGGCACATCAAGTTGATGTAGGATCCAGCTCCTCCCCCTGCATCAAGGCTGGGTAAGGTAATCCAACATGGAAAACAGGTTCCCAAAAGCCAGCTAAGCAACAGGGACAGGTTCTGATCTCACTGCTTGAAGCCTTACAAAGATACCAAGCTACACAACTGTCACACACATGCAAAGGGCCTACAAATGTCCCATGAAAGCTCCATAATTGTTAGTCCAGAGTCCATGTGCTCCCATGAGCTCAGGTAAAATGTCTCTGTGGGTTCCCTTGTCATGACTTTGACCCTCTTGGTTCATACAATCCCTCCTCTTGCTGTGGGATGTCATTCTCATTCTTTATGCTGTGAATATGTGTTGCTCTGATTGGTCAATAAATAAAAGCTGATTGGCCAGTAGCCACGTAGGAAGTATAGGCAGGGTAAGTAGATGAGGAGAATTTTGGGAAGAAAGGCAGAGTTATGAGTTGCCAGCCACACACAGAGGAAGCAAGATGACAAGGCAGACTGAGAAAAGGTACCAAGTCATGTGGCTAAACATAAATAAGAATAATGGGTTAATTTAAGTATAAAAGCTAGTCTATAATAAGCCTGAGCTAATGGCTGAGCAGTTATAAATAATATTAAGCCAATGTGTGATTGTTTTATAAAAGTCTACGGGACCACAGGGCCTGGTGGGGCTGGAGAAGCCTTCCAACTACATCTTCTCTTTCTTGAAGAGGATACCCAGAGGCTGGGTGGTGGTGGGGTACATCTTTAATCCCAGCACTCGGGAGTCAGTGCTAGGTGGATCTCTGTGAGTTTGAGGCCAGCCTGGTCTACAGAGCAAGATCCAGGACAGGAACCGAAACTACACAGAGAAAGCTTCTCTCAAAAAACTGAAAAAATAAAAAGAGGACTCCCAGAGCTCGACCCAGTGCTGGGCAGTCTTTGTCTGCATCTGCTTCCACCAGTTACTGGATAAAGGCTTTCTGATCACAATTAGGGTAGCCCTAATATGATTACAAATAGATGGCCAGTTCAGTTACCCTCTCCACTATTGGTAGAAGTCTTATATGGGGTCATCCTTGTTGAATTTTGGGAGTTTCCCTGGGTCCAGGTTTCTCTCTAATCCCCAAGTGTCCCCCTTCAAGACATCTCTTTTTGTTAATTTCCTCCTCCACCCTATCTCCAACTGGCCTCTTTTGACCAGTCTTTCCAACACTCTCCCTCAAGTTTCCATCCCCCATAACCCCACAACCCCCACTTTACCCAGGAGATCTCTTATATTTCCCCTTCTCAAGGAAATCCGTGCATTCCTTTTTGGGTTCCTTTGATATCGGGCCTCTCAGTGGTTGTGGATTGTAGGGTTGGTTAACCTGTACTTTACTCCTAATAGCCACTTATATGTGAGTACATACCATGTTTGTCTTTCTGGGTTTGTTTACCTCACTCAGAATTATTTTTTGTAGTTCCATCTATTTGCCCGCAAATTGAATTACATCATTTTTTTTTACAGCTAAGTAATATTCCATTGTGTAAATGCACCACATTCTCTTTATGTGTTCTTCAGTTGAGGGGCATATATGTGTTTTCCAGGTTCTGCCTATTTTGAATAATGCTGCTACGGGCATAGTTGAGCAACTGTCCTTGTGGTATATGCCCAGGATTTTTATAGCTGGGTCTTGAGGTAGACAGATTCCCAAAAATTGTTAAATGTAATCCACCATATAACCTAACTGAAAGAAAAAAGCCACATGATCATTTCATTAGATGCTGAAAGAGTCATTGACAAAATCCAACAGCACTTCATGATAAAGGTCTTGGAATGATCAGGGATAAAAGAAAAATACCTAAATACAATAAAAGAAATATATATCAAGCCAACAGCCGACATCAAATTAAATGGAGAGAAACTCAAAGCAATTCCACTAAAATCATGAACAAGACAAGGCTGTCCACTCTCTCCATATCTATTCAATATAGTACTTGAAGTTCTAGCTAGAACAATAAAAAAAAAGAGAGAGATCAAGGGGATACAATTTGGAAAGGAAGAAGTCAAACATTCCCTATTTGAAGATGATATGATTTTATACATAAGTGATCCCAAAAATTCTACCAGAGAACTCCTACAGCTGATAAATATCTTCAGTAATATGGTGAAACACAAGATTTACTGAACAAAAATCAGTATCCTGCTAGGATAAATAAGCTGCTTTAGCCTACAGCAATGCAGTTTAGAAGCAGGCAGGAAATCCAAGGAGAGACGCAGAAATGAGAAAGGTATAGTCTGGGGAGACGCCAGCCTGCTGCCCAAGGAACAACATGCCAGCAGACTGGTAAGCCACAGAACACATAGCAAAACCTAGAATAAAAGAAATTAATTTAAGATATAAGAGCTAGCTAGCAAGATGCCAGCCATAGATCATACAGTTTGTAAATAATATTAAGCCTCTGAGTGATTATTTTATAAGCAGCTTCAGGACCATGGGCCCAGGTGAGACCAGAGAAAACTTCCCACTACATTTGGAACCCAGATGATGTGGCAAGAATTTCCACCCAAAACCTGAGAAAAATTTCAAAAGCAATTCCAAAATAGAGCTATAACAGCTTCCTAGTTCTGTCTCTCAGGCAAGCTGTGGTGTGTGGTCTTGAGCTACAATATGGTGGATTTGCAGCATTTGAGCATTACCTACAGCATGGTGGATTCTTGACATGGTACACAGAGGTGTCTCCAAACCATGCAGCACACTGCATGGTGGATTTAGCCTTTACTCATACAGGAAAAAAAAAGGTTTATGAGCCAGCTGCATGCTACTTGTTGGCAGCATGGACCACAAAGCTGGCAGGGTAAGTGTGGTTCTCCTGGGTACCTCCACTGTGTTGGGAAGCTAAAATGGGCAAAGTCAGCAGTCAGGGCTGCCACTTCAGTCTTAGCCATACTTCAGTTTGCAATGATCAGAAAAGGATTATCAATACACAAAAGACAGATTCAGATAGAATAATCCTCTAAATGATTCACATTATATCTAAAAATGTATGTAGGCTTGAAGGAGAGAAGAAAATAAGGATAGACAGTTATATAAAGAAATAGTTTTAAAAAATAAAGTCTTTAAAGAGACAATAGAAATAATATAATAAGACACATAAAGATGGAAATCACACAGATAGTCTTGATTATATTGTCTATGGGATTTTTAACTGTAGAAAGACATTTGATCTTAAAGACTGCTAAGTTAAATATATATATTATCTTGACTTCAAAATTTGTATCTAAGGGTAAGTTGCTTTGGAAAAGAGGTTCTTCTTTTGTTTCCATAGAAGATGAAAACCTGTGGATTGGTTCCAGGCTAATATGATTTGATCAGCCAAGATCCCCTGAAAGGTCTCTGATGACACTATGGCCCAGATGATCCAACATCCAAAATCAACCTCAAAGCAACTGGCTGAGATGATCCATCTTCATAGACTTCTACAGCCAAGATTTAACTATAATTCTTAATTTTCTCAAGATCCCCATAAGATTATCAGTGCTCCCAATCAGCAGGAAGTAGTAAGAGAAGCAATACCCAAATTCCAAAAATATGGTTTATAAATGTTTATTTTTATTTAAATGGGGTTAATTATAATGTCAATATCTTTCTAAAAGAAAAAAAGGGATATGATAAATTTATAAGATAAAAGGGTAGGTTATTGAATCTACTTTTAAAGAGCAATAATTTGTTTAAAATGTTTACATTGCTACAGATTTTAGTTTATTGATACAAATTTAAATTTATTTTGTTATACTGTATGTATATTTCTACTCTTGCTTAAGATATTATGTTTATGCAGTTCATTTAAAATTGTAATGTATCATCAAGAAATACAGATTAATAGTTAATTGTCTGTAATAAACATAGTCACGTTAGTTAAGTTTTATAGGTATACATCAATATAGTTTAATTAGGTAGATAATCTTCAAAAACTTCAAAGACCTACAGAATATGGCATTTAAGGTGTTCTAAAAACTTAGGTTTTCTGTACAGTGAGACTTGTCTGTTCCTGGCAACACTAACTTATTTCAAAGAAGGTGATGGGCATCAAAGAAATTCCATGTGGAATTTGCTTTTCTTATGGCAAAAAGCCATTTGGTCAAGAAACTGTTCTTGCCTGGACTGCTTGACAAAATGTTGTATCGAATGGACATGCAGGACCCATGGAAAACTGACCACTAAATTTTACCAAAACAAGGCAAGCTGGTCATTCAGGTTACAGCTTTAGAGAGGAGGCTGTCAGATAATCTACAGGATATAGGTAGAAGCAACTAAAAAACTCTAGACCTATAGGCTAAAGGTGGATATCCCAACATTGCAGAGTAACTTTGGGTGACTGTCCAGGCAACCAGCTGTCTTTGTCATTTCCAGAACTTTGGAAATTGCTTACAAAGCACTTCCTATTTACTTAGGTAATATTATATCCTTTTGGGGTCTTTGATGTAGCTGAAGCTAGATAGTTATAATTTTCCTTGGTTATTACAAATATAAATTAAATATGAAACTTTCAACTCACAAATATAGGATAGATGATAAAATATTTTCTTTAATTTTGCCAAATACAAATATACTAGATATTGTAACTGTAATTATTGCTTGATAACTGTTTGTTATATATAACTTTACTATATTGAAGCTAAAACCTTCCTTTTTGATTATATAGAAAATGGAAAGTGCTGGAGGACGTCTTTCTGTATGCTGTGAATATATGTTGTTTCCATTGGTCAATAAATAAGCTGCTTTGGCCTACGACAAATCAGCTTAGAGGCAGGTGAGAAATCCAAGGAGAGAGACAGGAAAGGTGGAGTCTGGAGAGAAACCAGTCTGCTGCCCAAGGAACTATGTGCCAACAGACTGGTAAGCAAAGGAACATGTGGCAAAACATAGATTAATAGAAATGGGTTAATTTAAGATATAAGAGCTAGTTAGCAAGAGGCCTGCCATAGACCATACAGTTTGTAAACAATAATAAACCTCTGTGTGTTTACTTGGGACCAAGCAGCTTTGGTGCACTGGTGGGAGAGATTCATATTGACAACAGGGCCAGGCAAGACTGGAAAAACTTCTAGCTACAATAGCCCTCCTATATGCAAATGATAAATGGGCTGAGAAGGAAGTCATAGAAACAACACCTTTTATGGTAGCCACAAATAATGTAATGTATCTTGGGATACCTCTAACAAAACAAGTGAAAGAACTGTATGACAAGAACTTGAAGTCTTTGAAGAAAGAAATTGAAGAAGAGATCAGAAAATTGAAAGATCTCCCATGTTCATGGATAGGTAGGATTAACACAGTAAAAATGGCATTCTTACCAAAAGCAATCTACAGATTCAGTGCAATCTCCATCAAAATCTCAACACAATTCGTCACAGACCTTGAAAAATACTCTACTTCATAAGGAAAAATGAAAAACCTGGGATAGCTAAAACAATCTTGTACAGCAAATGAACTTCTGGAGGTATTACCATCCCTGACTTCAAGCTCAATGATAGAGCTATAATAATAAAAACAGCTTGGTACTGGTACAAAAACTGACATGTGGATCAATGGAATTCTAACAAAGACCCTAACATAAATCCATACACCTATGAACACCTGATATTTGACAAAGAAGCCAGAACTGTACAATGAAAAAAAAAGAAAGTATCTTCAATAAATGGTGTTGGCATAACTGGATGTCAGCAAGTAGAAGAATGCAAATAGATCCATATCTATCAGCATGCACAAAACTCAAATACAAGTGGATCAAAGACCTCAGCATAAATATAGTTACACTGAACCTGATAGAAGAGAAAGTGGGAAGTAGCCTTGAATGCATTGACACAGGAGATTACTTCCTGAACATACCAATCACTGAGATAGGCAATTAATAAATGGAACCTTCTGAAACTAAAAAGCTTCTATAAGGTAAAGGTTACTTTGACAGTAAGACAAAACAGCAGCCTACAAAATGGGAAAAGATCTTCACCAACCACACATCTAACAGAAGGCTGATCTCCAAAACATATAAAAACTTCCGGAAGCTAGACATCAAAATACCAAATAATCCAATTAAAAATAGGTACACATTTAAACAGAGAAATCTCAACTAAAGAAAATCAAATGGCCATAATACACTTAATGAATTGTTCAAAAACCTTAGTCACCAGGGAAATAAAAATTAAAATGACTCTGAGATACCATTTTACATCTGTCAGAATTGATAATAACAAAAACAGTGATGACAGCTTATGTGGGAGAGGAGTGGAATAAGGGGATCACTTATCCACTGCTGGTGAGAGTGTAAACTGGTACAGCCATGTTAGAAATCAATATGGTGGTTTGTCAGAAAAATCAGAGTCAATCTACTTTTCTTTGTCTCTTATAACCTGTCCTTTGTCACTCTGGGGAAAAAATAAATATCTTCTGTGCTGAGAACTTGATCTTAGTGTATCCTGTGGTGATTCCAGTCTTTTTAGTTGTGGCCTGTTGGATATAAGTGCTAGGAACTGAACTCTAGTGCTCTGGAAGAGCAGCAAGTATTCTTAGTCACTAAGCCGTCTCTCCAGCCATATTTTGATAATACTTTAAGGCTAATATTTTACAAAAGAAACAAGCCTGTCTACTGAACCAGTTGTCATTCTGAATCCCTATGAAATTATCTCTACATTTTAGAATTTATTTTATGCTTAATATCTTGAAAATCATTTTTTTTAATATGAACAATTTTCTGAGATTTCTCCCTTAGCATCCTAGGCTTGAAGCCAGATGTACAGATAATTCATTATTAGCAGATATCCTTCCCTTTTACTAGGGATGCTATAAACTAACTTCTATTTGCCAAACTATGTGCATCATGTGGCAAAGTGCCTGTGCCATTAGTGTATTGAAGCCCTCCATAGGGGAAAAATGTAAGAATATATGCAGTATACAGCTATAGAGGAATCTCTGGCCATGAGCAGCTGGTGTACACTAAAGATAATAATCATGCTGAGATTTTTGTAAGGAAAGTGTAATTTCCACAAGTGTGTTGTGTTAGGTTGGTCCTAGTTACTCCAAATACTCCAAGAGACACAGTGGGATGAGAATTGTGGGCTCTTACATTCAGCAATTGCCATTGTGATCCTTGCTATATTCAGCATAGAGTGACTGACTGTACTACTTGTTAAAAAGATTTTTTATTTGATGAAAATTATTTCTCTTCTCTTGAAAGTCACCTTCTGTAGATAGGAATGAATTCATCAATGAAATACATAGAAAGGAAAAAATATTTGGACTGCTAAGGTGTTGGTGGTACATGTTCTTTAATCGCACCATTTGGGAGGCAGAGGCAGTTGGATCTGTGATTTAGAGGCCAGCCTCGTCTACAGAGTAAGTTCCAGGACATCCAGGGCTACACAGAGAAACCCTGTCTTAAAAACAAATAACAACAACTGTTATGAGAATTTTGTCTCTGTTGTGATGCGAACTCCAATGGAATATAGTGTTTGGCTTGAGAGACTGGGTTCACATTCATCTGGCAGAAATGCATTGTAAAGATCACTGGTGGACTCAGGACAAGAGAAAGAAAGGCTCTCAGAAGAGGATGAGGCCTGGCTAAGGGCTTGTGCAGTTTCAAGCTGTAAAGTAGACAGTGACGGTGTGTGTTGCAGTCACTTGAGATTATTGCAAGTTTTTATCTTTAGTATTTATCCCCAAGTTTTAATTTATAATAGTTAGTAAAAGAAATTACTATAAACAACAAAAAGATCTGCACTGAGTTGACAATACACTAGAAGGCCTCCTAAGGCCACCTATACTCATAGATAAATGTTTTGAAAATGATTTTATCATCAAAAGTGATCTGCAGGCTTAATGTAATTACCATCAAAATTCAAAAGATATTTACTGTAGAACTTAAAAATTAACACTTTTAAAATGTATAAAAATTTAAAAGGCACAAAATAGTCACAGCAATTCAAACAGAAAGAACAATGCTGAACATGACAAATTCCCTGATCTCTAATTGTACTACTTTGCCATGGTGGTGAAAACAATATGTTATTGGCACAAAACAGACATGTAGGAACAATTGACTAGAGAACAGAGACATAAAGGTACACAGCTATGGTCACCTAAAATATTGGTGATTATCTATTAAGCACATATAGGAAAAAGCATAGCCTCTTTAGCAAATAGTACTAGAAAAACTGGATTCTTACACAAAGAATGAATTAGACCTGTACCTGTCATCTGACACAAAAATCAGGTCAAAATGTAAGATGTGCAACTCTGAAACAAGGAAAACCACAAGAAAAAATTCAATATGTAAACACAAGTACTCTTTGAAAAGAACTCTATAGCTCCATAAATAAAGAATTAACAAATGAGATTACAGCAAATTAAATGATTTCTCCACAGATTAAGAAACAATCAGTTCAAGAAGTAGCCTAAAAATGGGAGAAAACCTTGATAACTATTTATCTGATGGGATTAATATTTAGAATATAAAAAGAATTTCATAAAATTTAATCTCCAAATATAAATCCAATCAATAAGTAGGTAAATGAACATAGTTCTTAAAAGAAGAAAATCAGACAGCCAATAAATGTTTGAAAAACATCTCACATCCTTAACCATCAGGGACTTGCCAATTAAAATAGCTTTAAAACTCTGCCTTAGTCTAGTCACGGTAACTATCATGAAGAAAACAAATGTCGAGAAGCATTGTCTAGCATACATTACAAGAGTAACCTTTCTCATTGTTGATGGAATAGAAACCTATAATCTATAATGTCACTATGGAAACTAGTATAGGATTTTCTCAAAAAGTTAAAAATAGAACCACTATATGAAGAAGCTGTGCTATGTCTGAGTATATATATATTTCTAAGTCAGAACACCACAAAGATACTTGTGCATCCATGTTTCTTGATTCACTATTCACAATGGATAATAAATTGAACCTACCAATATGTCTGTCAACAGATGAACAGATACAGTAATTTGATACTTATGCACAACGTGATTTTATTTGGACATAAAATAAAATAATAATGCGTTACAGGAAGATATAATTGGATATCATCATATTAAGCTAAATAGACTACATTATGAAGATGAATATATAAATATATGACAAGCAGAACATTTTTAGAGGAGGAAGGGAACCAGAGAAAGAAAAACAGAAGATGTTAGGGGGGTTGAATATGAAAAACTGATAATGAAGTTAACCAATATTTATACAAATTTGCAGATAAATGTAATTCTCCTCCCTTATCAAGGAAGCTTCTTTTTGCAATAGATCATGACTGTTACAGAAAACCACAACCAATCAAAATGTAGTTGTGGTACCCAGTCCTATATGATACATCTACAACACAACTCCTGTACCTAAAGCTCAGGATCATTGCAGAAGATGGGGTGGAAAGATTGTAAGAGTCAGAGGAACAGTAAAGTAGCTGTGAATCTGTGTCTTCTATGAATATCAGTATACACAATGTCTTACCAACATGACTGCCCAAACATTAGCTGAACAAGGATTACTCAAATAAGCATGCTAGCATGGAAACAGAAAACTTCACTAGGTCACAATTTCAGACAAAGAACTGCAGGCAACTAAGGAATGCTAAGAGTGGGAGAAACAGCCTTCCACAGAGAAAAGCACACTAATTGGTTATCTAAAACCAAATGGTCAGCCCTGAAGACACACATATAGGCAGCATTATATAGATTGATAGAGTTGTATTTATGAATTTAGGAGTATATATGTAATATATATGTGTAACAGCAATTAAAAAAAGAGGTTATGAATCATAAAAAAGCAAGGAGGTAGAGTGAGGGATGGCTTGGAGGGAGGAAAGGGAAAGGTGAAATGATGTAATTACATTATAGTCTCGAAAAATAAAAAAAAAAAACTAAAAAGCTTCCCACTTTGAAGTACTGAAGTATTTTATTATAGTAGTTATAGTAGACACGATGAACTAAGCATTCTGCAAGTATTTTGATACTAACAGATTCTGCTACCATTTTATTCTCTTATTTTTTTTATTAATGAAAGGCACCCTCTCAGTAGGGGGTTGGCCAAAGGAAGAAAATCTGTGTTGCCTACTTACAAAACAAACACATGTGTTTATCCATGTGTGACATTGACAAATCTACCACTACCTCGGTTAGTCAGCAACCTCACTTCCTTTTTGTAATCCATTACTGAGCTTATCAGACAAAGGCATGTATTTTAAGAATTTGAAAATTATTGAAACATTTGATAGCATCCACAGTCCAAGATTAATTCACATAATAACCAATTATTATTAAACACATCATTAACTATTGTATTTCAATATTTTTTTAATTCCATGTAAAATTATTATGCAAAGCAAATTTTGAGAATGCTTTCTCTAATTTACACATTGTTAAATTGAGGATCTGAAAACCCATCTCTTTTTTTTCCAGTGATGCCTAGGTGAGCATAGATATTTTGCCTTTTTAATAATTAACCATATGATACCTGTCTTCCTACTCTATTGAATACTAAGTAGTAAGGTTTTCAGTTGTAGTGTATAAACTACAGACATAAGTATTAATTGTTCAAATTTGGATCTCTCCTGTGGCTAATTTCCTCTTTTCCATAGTAACCTGTGGTAATGTCCACTAACTGTAAAACTATGGTATTAGAAAATAGTTTATATCCTTCTTGGCAGTGTCTTTATAAAGCCAGAGGTGGTAGATGGCACAAACAACATCAACCATAAAACGAAACAAAAACAGTGGTTAATAGGCACAGCAAGAAAGATGCACATATAAACTCAACTGTGACATGTTGCAGAAGACCTGTCAAACTCCTGCCAGATAACACTCTAACCAAGAGAGGAGGCAGTGAGCATAAAATCTCATCACAAGCTGAAGATCTACTGGCATTTGAAGATACTCAGAGAAGGAGTATCAGTTTTCCTTAATGATGTGGTAGCTGATATATTGACCACACACCAGGGCAGAAACCACTCCCAAGAGCAGTTACATAACACATATTGGACTCAATAGTTTTTACAAAAAGATGGAGACTTGAGGTTTATTCAATAGGAAGGTCAAAAATAAAGAATATGTGCTAGGTGGTGGTGGCACACGCCTTTGATCCCAGCACATGGGAGGCAGAGACAGGCAGATCTCTGTGAGGCCAGGCTGGTCTACAGAGCGAGATCCAGTACAGGCACCAAAACTACATGGAGAAACTCTGTCTTGAAAAAACAAACAAACAACAAACAAACAAATAAATAAATGATATGAATTATAATAATATAACATTATGCAGAAAATTTATCACTGTTTCAAAAAAGAAACCTTGTAGTTTAAATGTTTAAACATTTTCATATCCTACATAGCATATTTAGTATTTTATGGGAACTCTATCTCAGTAGTACTATTGTAATAGTACTAAGATAATTCTATCTCAATAGTAGAGAAAGTGGATCTGGCATGAGCTGGGAGGTGAAAGGTGAATATCTTCAAAATATATTGTACAAAATCCTCAAAAAATTAATAAAAATGCCATGTAAAAACAGAATATTCTAAGGAATAAAGAGTAATTCATCTTATTACTGATTCAGGGAATAGAATCCATGTATGTTTTCCCAGACTACGATACACAATCTTTTTCATATGGGAAAGTCTGTCCTTTGGATCTGAATTTTCCATGTATATTACAAACTCTTGGATTTGTAATGGCAGGTATATCTAAGCCTGGCAGATCATATGGTGGCCTCAATTATTTGCTTAAAACCAATGGGATGAATCTCTGTTTACTAAATAAATTTTGTCTGATCCTTGTGTTTATATCAGTAAATCACTTGTAAATTATCAGTTTTCTGACACTTTTAATAGGCATATTGTTTTATAAACGTACATTTGAAAAGAACATACAAATCTATAGAAAAGGAACAGTATCAATAGCTGAAGGAACTTCTTTATGTATATGGCTATATTCTTTTACAAATTGAAATAATTCTTTTGCTCAATATGTTATTATTTATTCACTTACTTTTTACTCTTTAAAACTTATTGAGGGGGCAGAGAGATAGCTCACTAGTTAAAAACAATTGCTACTCTTCCTGTGGACTTGGGTTCTAGTCTCAGCACCCACATAGCAGCTCACAACCATCTGTAACTCCAATTTCAAGAAATCCAATGTTATCTCTGGCATCCACTGGCACCAGGCATTCATGTGGTACACAGATGTACATGTAGGTAAAACACTCATATACATAAAAGTTTTTTTTCAGAAATTTGACCTATTTTGTCTTGTTTGGTATTACTATAAGCTTACAGTGATTGTAAAAACAAAATTTCATTGTTTAATTGATAGAATTCATTTTCTTCATAGAAAACTAATCAATTTTTGTCCTAATCTTGATGAACTGTGTCAAAAATAAAGTATATAAATTATAATAATATAACATTGTTCAGAAAATTCATCACCATTTCAAAAAAATCTTTGTAGTTTATATGTTTAAACATTTTCACAACCCATATAGCATATTTAGTATTTTATTTATATTGTGTCTTAATAAATTAGTGAAGAATTAGCATTTGTTTACCTTATTAAATAATATCTCTGCCTTTTTTTTTTTTTTTTTTTTTTGGTTTTTCGAGACAGGGTTTCTCTGTGTAGCTTTGCGCCTCCCTGGAACTCACTTGGTAGCCCAGGCTGGCCTCGAACTCACAGAGATCCGCCTGGCTCTGCCTCCCGAGTGCTGGGATTAAAGGCGTGCGCCACCACCGCCCGGCAATATCTCTGCCTTTTAAACACAATTTGTAATGAACAATCATCTTAAATACTAATCACTTTTCTTTTCTTTATCTGAAAACACTACCATACGTTTTGCCTAGATGGTTCAGGGATTAGAAGACCCAATTGTTAACAAGACACAGCTATAAATATATTTTTTGTTCATGAACATATCAACTTAAATGGATTGTACTGAGAAACAGTTTTTAACTTATTTCAGTTACGTTTATTCATATAGAAATCACTAATTAATCATTACTTTCAAGTTCATATAAGTGTTTTGGCACATTGCTACCATAAAGATCAGGATATAACATATAATTTTGTAAATATATTTGAGTGAAAGAAATATAGATAACAAAGAAAATTGTATCACCCTGCTTTTAACAAATTATTCACAAATAGTCTTAGACAATGTCCTTCTGAAAAACACTGTGCTTCAAACATGAAAATACATGTGGCAACATGAGGGAGAGGGAGAAGGTTAAAGGAGATAACAATAAGCAGTAATGTATGTGGACAGAGATAAAATATTGCATGTCTTCTCTCATATGCAAAATCTAGATGTAACTGCGTATGATTACTTTAATTCGTGGCATGAAAGCAGAAAGGGACCAAAAAGAGAGAGAAGGAACAAATATAAAGTGAAGGGATGGGGCAACAGTGGTAATGGAAGAAGAAAGATATCTTGTCTTCTCTGATATGAAAATAATTGTTTATATATATGCATATATATATATATGAATGAAATTAGAAGTGAGGCTTCTTTGTTTACCTGACTAACATTACAGTTGGTGAAAACTCTACCTATGTTCAGAAATAATTTTCAATGGCAAAGTAATGTATTACTTGCTAATATCAAAGAGTGTATATACTCTCATGTATATGTTAGACAGGGTATTTTTTTAAAATCGTAATCTTGTTGAAGTAAGAGTGTCTCTTGGAGTGGAAGATAATAAAACTAGTATTTAGCCTTCAGAATAATAAATTATATTTTACAGAGAGGGCGATTAGAGACCATTCTATACGTTTTTCTGCTGATTTGAATTGATACTTGTTTCCAGAATAGATGTCCTTTCAGTTTTCCGTTATAACACCCACTTAGCTTTAGAATGAATAAGAGACTCAAGTGACTTTCCAATTAACAACAAAGTAGTTTCATAGTGTATGTTAATAAGTAGTGGGTTTTTTTATAAACTTCTATTTTTCTTAGACCAGTGGTTTTATTCTTTCTCTTTGAAGGATACATGATACAAGACAGTTCTTTGCATATAAACAGTGCTTGACTCTCTAGTAAGTAATTCCTAACTTTGTCCTGTGGGCTGATCCGTGTTTCACAGAATGAGGCATTGCATGGCAACTATTACAACTACTTAAAACATTCATGGTGTTACTGAGTATTTGAACAGTGTCAAAACAAACAGTACATAAATACTTCCCTTTTTCTTGGAAGATATATAAATATTTCTTGAAATATTAAAGTACCAGAGAACAGTCAACTCATTAATAGAGAGACATGGAAATGAAATGCACCATTTACTTAATCATGCAATAAAATTTTTCATGTATTTTCCTCTTAATGTCTATTGTTGTTGATTGTTTTTTACTTTTTGGTTTTGTGAGGACCGCCACCCAGTTCCCAAATATATCACCCACAGATTTATTTTATTTTTATTTATGAATGCCCAGCCTTAGCTTAGCTTGCTTCTTGTCAGCTTTTCTTAACTTAAATTATCCAGTCTACTTTTTGCCTCTAGGCTTTTACCTTTCTCCATTTCTGTATATCTTTTCTTTCCTTCTTACTCTGTGTCTGGCTGTGTAACTGGGTTGCTGAGTGCCTGGCCGCTGAAGTCCTCCTTCCTCTTTCATTTCATGATCTCTTCTCTCCCTAGATCTCTCCTATTTATTTTTTCTGACTGTCAGCCCCTCCCATCCTTTCTCCTGCCATTCAGCTCTTTACTCAAATAATTAGGTGTTTTAGATAGGCAAAGTAACAAATGCAACTTAAAAGAATGCAACACATCTTTGTACCATTAAACAAATGTAACAGATCTAAAAATAACATTCTATAACAGTCTAGTTTTGGTATGAAACCAAAAACATACTATAGTAACTATGAGAATTCTAATTCAATGCACTACATGTAGCATTGCCACCCAATTCTTGCCTCAAAAATTACTGAGTATGTTCAGCTTAGCTGAAAATCTAATGGAATAATGATAGTACACAAAGGAAGATACTATTCAGATGGTAGAATAATCGGATCCAATATGGACAACTTGTTTCTTAAGTTTGGTCATCAAAATTGTCTTCTCTGAGCGTTTTTATGAAACTTTCTTTGATAAATTTTGTAGCTACTGCTCTTTATATTTCTATTCATAGGAGTTCAGTTTAAATGATTGCTGCTTCTGCTTGCAATTTCATTTGTGTGCTTACTTTTGCTCATTTGAATCTTTGAACATCTGGGAGAGATAATTTTTTTAAATCCTATAATCATTTGCCTTTATTACAACACTCTAAGTCAATTAATCTCACCCAGAGTGTAGAAAAGGTTGCTTGAAGGAGAGAAATGTAAAATAGTCACAATTAAAATGCCTATGTCTTCCTTCTTTGGTAGGTAGGCAACTGTGAATTTATTTTTGTGGTATTTTATTTGCTATTATAAAATACCCTGTACCGTACTCTTCATGGCTCGTTCCCAGAAACCTGACTAGGGGTGGTACAGTATGAAGAACAGATATGCAGATATATGTACAGAAAAGTTGGGGTCAGATGGGCTGTTATGGAGCCATACCTATAGCACAACAACCTGGAACCTCAGCACTTTTGTTGTGTGAAGCACAATGGGAGGATTTAGCTAGTCTTGGTAGGAGGTCTCTCCAGTCAAACAGCTGTAAACATCTTGGTGGAAGAAGCTATAGGTGCTAGTTTTTGCAAACACTGGACAATTGTTCATAAACATTCCAGTAATTGCATGCAAGTGATCAACATTTGCACTAAGAGCAGAGGAAGGTTTTCCTAATCCTGATCCTGACCCATATGGGGAAGGCTGTGCCATTTCTATGGATCTGAGGCATTGGATCTTTAACATAGCTGTGCCCCTGTCAAAAAAAAACGCATTAACTCAGAACTTCATCCACTCTTACACATTCTCTCAAAGCTTGCTCAACTTACACAAAGCATAACAAAAGCAACTTGAGTAAGATGGTTTGTTTTGGCTTATAATTCAAGTATATAAATCATCTTGAAAGGGCAGAGGAAGCTTGAGGCAACTGGTCATATTCACACAAAGACATTGTGAAATTTTGATTCCTTCAGTCATAAATGGGATATCTCTATCACACCCTCCGTTCAATGCTTAGAGTTATATGAGGAAGAGGAGCCAGAAAGATTTTAAGAGTCTGAATGGTGTAACTTCAAGGAAACAGCATTTCCCAGACACAACAAGGAAGATATATATATGAACTAACAAACACTGTGAAAGCATACAATTCTCAAACCAGACAAAAATCTCAGCAAGGAAGATGTGAAGTACCATCCCCAGGCCAAGAAATAAAAGGCAGTTTGGATTGCTTCTGGGTAAGGGAAAGTCAGATTTCTTCAGTGGACTATATAAATGCTTGCTGGCACAAGGGCATCTTGGCAGCCAGGAGCCAAGAAATACCATAAAGTCACACCATACAATAAACTCTACACAAGTGATTCATTGAGGGAGAGACACCGAATGGAGGGTGCTTCTGACCAGGAACCTCAGAGGGCTGGACAGAGGAGAGGGCTTTTATAGGTTTTTGGAGCATGCACAGTGAGCTAGTGGAAAAGTACAACTCTGCCAGAAGTATTGTTTGGTGGTTAACTTTGCAACATGGTTTAGTTTCTAATGCTGAGTCACCGTTATGAGGATTTTCATGTCTCAGGGCTCAGTGGCAAGTTAGGGGCAGGGTAATTTTCCACTGGCTTGTTACCCTACATACAGACTAACAGTGTGTGTTATCTTTTGTAAAGTTGATACAAACCTAGAAAAATCTACAAAGAGGGAATCTTAGTTGAGAAAATTCTTCTGTTGGACATTTTTGAGCCAAAAATTACTTTGATGGGGGGTAGTTTAATGAGGGAGGTACCACCCTAGGGACAGTGATCTTGCACAAGAAGGTATTGAGCAAACCATAGAAAGGAAGCCATTAAGCAGTACTCCTCCATTGTGTCTGCTTTATTTCCTGTCTCCAAATTCTACCTAGAGTTCATGTCCTGACTGAAGGGTTTCTGGACTGCTTGAGTATTGTGAGTATGGCTCCGGCAGGCCTTGCCCTTCTTCCATTCCCTCTCCCTTGCTAAAAACCTTTAGATTACATTCTTAAGCTAGCCACCATGGTCTATTCCATTATTTGGCCACTTCCTCCTTCTGAGCCCTACTACTAAGGTCCAGCTATTGAAGTTTGAAGTCCAGCATTTACAAGCCCCCTTTGACTCACCTAGTTAAAAAGTTCAATTAAAATTAAACACCTCATTCTAACACAGGATTTTCCATTTTACCTGTATAAACTGTCCGCTTCCTTTTCTTGCTTGTCCCCTATTTTCTCTACTACCACATATTAGCCCATTCTATCCAGACCTCTGGTGATTTTTAGTGGCACTCTTACCCTGCGAGGAAAAGTCGCAAAAATGACAGAATCCACTAACGAGTTTTATTAAGACAAGGAGGAAAGGATAGATGTGATCAGGCCTGCTGAAAGGACACATGTGTGAAAGGGGGTGGGGGAACATGGGAGCTATCTTTTAAAGGCCAAGTCACACTTGCGCACACAGGCCCATGTGGCTATTCCACTAATGCGCATAGATCACATGGCAATGTCCACATGATTACACAACCACGCAGCCATGGGGTCATGGGTCACTCAGGACGTATGACAGGGAAATGACTAAGTGGAAATAACTAAGTGTCCCACCCATGGGCGCGTGGTTGGAATTCCTATCATCCCAGACTCTTTGTTTTTATAAAAGATGGTGGATGAGTGGGTATGGGGCGTCGTTTCTCCCCAAAACTGCTTCCAGCTGACTTGGCGGGGCATTGGTTGGCTCTTGAGGGGAATAGAGAGGGGAGCTTCTGAAGTTCTGGGATGATGGGCTGTCTGTTGTTCATTGCTCTGGAGTTGTCCATCCTTTATGGCTGGGAAATTTTTGGCTGACAGGATACTGGTGACCCAGAAAAAGCTTAGAGAAGAAGAGTTATTATTTTATTTTATTTGGAGTGTTCCCAGACCAGGGGAGTTGGCACTTATCTGAAGTAGATACAGCCTGTCCAGATGGATTTAAGCTGGTTTCTGGAGCTTGTGAAAAATATTGAACATGTTAAGAAGCAGCCATGAGAAAATTAGTGATCATTGTGGTGTTTATTACTCTCCTTAATTTTTACCTGAGAAAAGCTTTATTAGAGGTAGTTTATTTAAGGTATCTGTTTCCTTTATTAGTTTCACATTCAGGAAACACAGGTGATCAATTGCTGAGAGGATTCAACAGTGATAGACTGTTACATTAGAGTCTGTTTTTGCAGAGCCCAGACATTTTTGAGTCTGGGAGTGTAAATACCTTTTGATTATTACTGTTTTTTTTCCTTACCACCTGGATATTTTTGATGGTCCTTTTGCCTAGAGCTCTGTGTGGCCCTAATTAGGAAAGGAAGAGCTTATGGAATGATACCTCGTTCGTCTAGAATTGGTGACAAGGCAATGGATCCTGATGTCCTCTGGAGCTTGAGAGAATAGGGCCCTGTCTGTGTCTCTGTATATGAAGAGAGATTTTTCTGGGATGGAGGTGAGATGAAAGGTTTTAGATGAGACAGGTGGACCCTGTGGGGAAAGACCTTGTGTTCAGCAGCTGTGGAGGTCACACGAATTACCTTGAAGAGTCCCTGGCACTTAGAAGAATGGGGTGAAGGGCACTGTCCTGGAGGGGAAAGAAGAACCTGATCCCCTATGTGGATTGGGGGTGGGAAGGACTGTCACATGACTGAGGTAAGGAATGGTCTGCAAAGTTCCACAGGGTAGACCTTAGGTGGCATAACAGGGGAGTTAATAGGCTATCTGGGACCGCTGAAGGGTTCGATAGAAGATCTGGTGTTAGAACTGGCCTCCCATACATATCCATAAATGGATAAATTGAAAGAGGCTTTTTAGGAAGAGCCCTGAGCATGAAAAGAGCTAGAGGCAATAATCTTACCCAGTCAAGGTGAAGTTCCTGTGACATCTTAATAAGAATAGATTGCTGTGGGATGTATGGCAAATGTGTTGCTGATTAATCAATAAAACACTGATTGGCCGTTGGCTAGGCAGGAAGTATAGGCGGGGCAAGGAGGAGAATAAAGCTGGGAAGTGGAAGGCTGAGTCAGAGAGACACTGCCAGCCGCCACCATGACAAGCTGCATGTGAAGATCCTGGTAAGCCATGTGGCAAGGTATAGATTTATAGAAATGGATTAATTTAAGCTGTAAGAACAGTTAGCAAGAAGCCTGCCACGGCCATACAGTTTGTAAGCAATATAAGTCTCTGTGTTTACTTGGTCGGGTCTGAGCGGCTGTGGGACTGGCGGGTGACAGAGATTTGCCCTGACTGTGGGCCAGGCAGGAAAACTCTAGCTACAATAGATTTTAAAGACCGGTTGGTACACTCCACCTTTCCTGAGGGCTGAGGATGGCATGGGACATGAAAATGCCAAAGAATGTTAAGAGCCTTAGCTAGTGTCTGAGAGATCTGGGAGGTGAAGTCCGGACCATTGTCAGACTGAAAGGAAGCAAGAATCCCAAACTGAGGAATAATTTCTCGGAGAAGAAGATCTGCAACTGTCTGAGCTTGCTTATTAGAAACCGGGTATGCCTCCACCCAATTTGAAAACGAGTCCACCATCACCAGGGGATATGTAATTTTCCTGATGGTGGGCATATGGGTAAAATTAAGTTGCCATTTAGTCCCTGGAAGGGAATCTCTAGCCTGGTGGGTGGGAAAAGGCTGACTTCTGTACTTGGTATTGGGATCTGTTTTTTGGCAAATCTCACAAGAGGCAGTAATAGTTCTTAAGAACGATAAGCCTTCAGAGGTGGGCTGCAGGTGGGGTTTTATGAATTGAAACATTGCAAGATTATTAGGGTGAAAGAATTTGCCTAGTGTCAGGGGTTCTCTGTGAGGGTGTGAGCTGCACTGTATGATTTCCTTTGGTGAATGGGGTGAGACTTAGCCCTGGAGGGCCGCTGTCCTGGCTGCCTGGTCAGCCTGGTTGTTTCCCTTAGAGATGATGGAGCTATCAGTCTGATGAGCCCAGCAGTGGACAATTCCTATAGCCTTGGGGAGGTGGGAAGACATTAGCATGGCCATTATTTGGCCTGAGTTAGATATGGATTCCCTTTTGCTGTGAGGAGGCCATGCTCCCTCCAAATAGCAGCATGGGACAGGAGGATATGAAAAGCATATTTGGAGTCTGTGTAAACATTTAGAGATTTTCCATGTGCCAATTGGAAGGCACAGGTGAGAGCTATCAGCTCAGCCTTTTGGTTATTGGTGTGTTCAAGTAATGCCTGTGCTTCTATTACCTCAGTATCTAACACTATGGCATAGCCCACTTACAGGTCCTTTCATGTAAAAAAAAAGCTGCCATCTGTGTACCAGGTATAAGTAGCCTGAGGTAATGTGCCCTCCTGTATGTGTGAAGGGTGAGGTAACAGTTCCTCCAAGGTTTCAGTGCAGGAATGAGAAGAATAGTTAGCATTAGGTTGAAGGAGGAGGCTTGAAATATTAAGGAATGGATGGGTCTGGAAAGTAAGTGTGGCATCTACTAGTAGTGCCACCTGGAGAGAAAGAACCTGGGAAGGAGAAAAAGTTTGTAAGCCTTTATAAGTTAAGAGATAGGACAGGTTATGGGAGAGAAGGCAGTAATAGGTGACCCAAAGTTTAGCTTCTTTGATTCCTGAATAAGGAGCTCAGTAGCTGCTAAGGCACGGATACAAGGTGCCCATCCCTGACTGGTAAGGTCTAGCTTCTTTGACAGATATGCTACAGATGCAAAGGAGGGTCCCAGCTGATGCCCTAGAGTTCCCAGGGAAAATCCCTCCTTCTCTGCTACATAGAGGGAGAAGGGACAGGTTAGGTCCAGGAGGTAAAGTGCTGGGGCCTGGAGAAGAGCCTGTTGGAGCTTCTGGAAAGGTTTAGTAACAGGATGAAGGAGGAAATCATGTGGGAAACTGTGGTGGTATTGTGTTCCCCAAAATATTGTGCACCCTAATAAACTTATCTGGGGTCAGACAGAACAGCCACAATATTAAACATGAGGATAGGTAGTGGTAGCATACGCCTTTAATCCTAGCATTCCTGAGGCAGAAATCCATCTGTTCAAGGATAGAGCCAAGCATGGTGACTCACGCCTTTAATCCCAGAAAGTGAGCCTTTAATCCCAGGGAGTGATGGTAGATAGCAGAAAGGTTTATAAGGCGTGAAGACCAGAAACTAGAAGCTTTTTGGCCTGGTTAAGCTTTTAGCTTTCGAGCAGCAGTTCAGCTAAGAGCCATTGGGATGAGGACACAGAAGCTTCCAGTCTGAGGAAACAAGATCAGCTGAGGAACTGGCAAGGTGAGCAGGCTGTGGCTTGTTCTGCTTCTCTGATCATCCAGCATTCACCACAATACCTGGCCTGAGGTTTGATTTTATTAATAAAAACTTTTAAGGTTCGTGCTACAGGAAACCCTGAGCCATCTCGTATAAGGGGTGAGCAAGGAGAGAAAAAGGTGGAACCTACAACCGTAGGAAGCCAGCTATTCCTAGGAAAGACAGAATCTCCTGTTTAGTAGAAGGGACTGTAAGAGACTGGATTAGATGCTTTTATCTACAGTAACAGCCTTGTGGGTTGGAGTAATGGTTAGACTCAAATAGGTGACCTGGGGAGTGGACAGCTGAACTTTAGAAGGGGATACCCTGTAACTTCAGCTGGATAAGAAATTTAGGAGCACAGAAGTGTTAGTTTGGCTAACCTGTAAGGATGGGCTACAGAGTAAAATGTCATCTACATACTGTATTAGTTTAGAGCCAGGGAGAGACAGAGAAAGCAGGTCAGAGGCCAGAGCCTGACCAAATAGGTGTGGACTGTGTCTGAATCCTTGTGGCAGAACAGTCCATGTCAGCTGTGTGGACCGGTGAGTGTCAGGGTCAGTCCAGGTGAAGGCAAAGATATTTGGAGACTTAGGACTGAGAGGAATAGGAAAGAAGTCATCCTTGTGATCTAGAACTGAGAAGTAAGAGGTTCCTGAAGGGATAGTGGACAGGAGAGTATAAAAGTTAGGCCCTATCAGATGGAGGGGGACCACTGCAGAATCGATGAGCCGGAGGTCTTGAACCAGGCGATAGGTTCCACTAGACTTTTTAACTGCAAGTATGGGGGTGTTAAAAGGCGAAGAGATTGGGCGGAGCAGCTTTTTCCTGAGAAGGTCAGATATGATAGGCTTAAGTCCTCTTAGGCTCTGGAGTGAGAGAGGGTACTGAGCTTGGGTGATATATCTGGTAGGGTCTTGTAACTAGATAGTAATAGCCTTATGGTGCCTAGCCATAGAAAGGTTCTGGGTGTCCTAGACTTCTGGGTCTACCTGAGAGGCTAGAAAGGGAAAGGAAATGTTAGAGTCAATGAGGTGCATGGCTAGCAGAAGAAGAGGAGATGCTGGCAAGTCTGGGGTGAGGCAAATGTGGGGAGCAAAAGAAATGGACACTCCTACCTTAGCTATAAAACCCCTTCCCATTAGAGGCACAGGGCAGGTTGGCACCACTAAGAATGTGTGTGCAAGAGGAATGCTTCTGAAAATACAATTAAGTGGTGGGCTCTAGTGAGTTAGATAAGGCTGTCCCCCAACCCTGACAATAGGAAGACGAGAAGGAGAAGTAGGCCCCCAAAACTCTTTCAGGACAGAATTGATTAGCTATGGTGTCCAGAAAGAAGAAGATGGGGCACCCAGATATTATTATCGCTACCCTGGGTTCCCTGTGTGAGATGGGAGTGGCTGGAGCAGGACCTGGGCAGTGTCAGTCATCGCTGAAAGCCAAGCCTAGAAGTCAGCTGGAGAGTGTTCTTCATCTGGCGTTCCAATGCTAAGTGCATTAGGACAGTCAGTTGACCAGTGACCCTTTTGGCAACATTTTGGGCAAGGCCCTATCGGTGCCCCCCATAAGGCGGTGGTGCAAGCCCGGGCCTAATGGCCATCTTTCCGCACTTGAAACAGGGACATGGTGGCTTTCGGGGATCCAGACAGATAGCATGGGCTAGCATCTGGAAGTTTATTTTTTGGGCTTTTTCATCTCTTCCATGGTACACCTTGAATGCCACTGCTAACACTTGTGCCTGTGGGGTCAGAGGGCCTTTCTCTAAGCGTTTAAGTTTTGTCCTTATGTCGAGAAAGCTCTGTGAGACAAAGTGGGTCATAAGGAGCTGCCTGCCCTCTGGGATTTCTGGATCTAGGCTAGCAAATTGAAGGAGGGTCTTACTGAGCCGTTCTAAGAAATGAGATGGATTTTCATCCTTATATTTAGTTTTTCATAGTTTACTGGTTTTAGGGCAGCCTTATGGAGGCCTGCCAGAGGCAGGTAATAAACCTATCCCTAGCTAGAGACCTGCCCTGGGTGTTATAATCCCAATGTGGGTCCTGATCAGGAACTGCCTCAGCCCCTGGAGGGTTGGGAGTTAGTTTGGTGAACCTTATCTGCATATGTCCTCGCCTGCTCCTAAACCCACCTGTGCTCCTCAGGAAGTAGATTATTAGCAAATCAAGTATCATATATATGTTATGAAAGGTGAGACTATAAGATTGAGTAGTATATTGAAACTGTTTAATAAAGGAAGCAGAATTAGATATATAAGAACCAAGTTTCTTTTCTATCTGAGAGAGTTCTGTGAGAGAGAATGGGACATGGACCTTAATCAGTCCATCTACCCTGGCCACCTCTCACAAATGGGAGAATGGTTGGCAGGTTTGAATGGCTGGGGTCAGACCCTTTAGCAATCCGAAAGCGGGTAGTAGGAGGAGTAAAGTGTGGCGCCAGAGCCGGGCCTTTGGAAACAGCTGCTGTTGAAGAGGATAAGGAAGCCAGAAGAGGAGCCAAAGGAACAAGTGCCCTGGGAGCCGGGGTGGGAGCAGAAAGTCGGATAGGCAGAGGTTTGTTTGCAGGATCTAGTGCCAGTGATTCTGGAGTCAAGGAATCATCCGATTCAGGCATAGCTAAGAGCATATGGGCAGGAGAGAAAGAATCCAGGAGACTGTTTAGAACTTAGATAGAAAAAGGCGATGATATAGGGCAACTCTTTCCATTTGCTTGTTTGCTGGCAGAAATTAGATAATTCCCATAAAATATCAGGCTCAGCGGCCATTTTTGTTATTTTCTAAGGCATATTTGGGCCATCTCTTAGTACAGAGATGGACAAGCTTAGGGATATTTAAGAAAGGCATTAAACTGAGAGGTTTTAAAACTTCAAGAAGGCAACCTAGGGGAGAGGTGGGACTGATTGGATTGGAAGTCTTATTTCTCATGTCTGCAGCAGAGAGGCAAAAAAACAAAAACAAAACAAAACAAAAAAAAAACAAACATGATCCCAAGCCAAAGCCCCAGGTGTCCCTAAGGCCACAGATGGATCTGTACCAGGCACAAACTGTCAGATGACTCATCAGACGTAAGGCAGGGGCCTAAGGTGTGTGAAGGCAAGGACTCCCCCGGAGTCTGATAGCACTTACTGCTTTATCAAGCCAGATGTGGCTATTCCACGCATGTGCATAGATCACGTGGTCATGTCTGTGTGATTACACAACCACATAGCTACGGGGTCATGGGTCACACAGGACATATGACCCAGAAATGACTAGGCAGAAATGCCTAAGTGTCCTGCAGGGCATGCATGACCATGGGGACATGGTTGGAATTCCTCTCAACCTCCCCTTGTTCTCCTCCGAAAAATTATACCTGCAAGGTCATTTGCTACTATATTCTGCCTGAGTCAGAAAGCAAGCATTTTAACTTTTTTTCCCCAGCTTAATAAAAGTTCTCCCTGTGAAACCAGTTGTTTGAGTGTGGATTGTGTCCAGTCTGAGGTCTGGGAGGGAACCCCACTGTTTGTGGGTCCCCTTCTCTGATTTCTGTTTATGATGCAATTTAATCAGTCTATGTAAGCATAAATAAACTCCTTCCAATTTTTTTTTTTTTTTGGTCATGGTCTTTATCAGAGGATTAGAAACCATACTAAGACAGAAATTAGTTACCAGGTTCATGGGTAGTTGCTTTAACAGACTTGACCATGTGTTTTTCTGAAAGGATTGTAAAGTATTTTGGACCTTTGATCTGGAAAAGTAGTTGAGAGTTCGTAGCTTAATAAGTTTTTGTAGCAACTTAGAAAGTAATGCCAAGAGCTGTACGGTTGAATCTTAATTGAGAAATTCCTTCTAAGTACTGGTCTGTAGGCAAGTTTGTGGAACATTTTTTTTTTATGTTTGATTTTGGAGGGAACAGCCCACTGGCAAAGTTCCAACCTTAGGAAAGTTGTTTTGTGGTATATAGGAATGGAAATAGAGCAAACTCAGGAAAACAAGCCAGTAAGCAGAATTCCTACATGGTCTCTGCTTTAGTTACTGCCCCTGAGGTTCTACCTTGAGTTCCTGCCCTGAATTTCCTTTATGATGGATTGTGATAAGAGCACATAAGCTGAAATAAATCCTTTCCTCAAGTTGCTTTTGGTTATGCTCTTTCTCACAATGGAGTCCTTAGTAGGACACTAGGTGTACTAATTGCTTTCTAGGGCAGGCTCTATGTTCAGGAGTAGTCTGTCAGCCCACACAAATTGGACTCCATAATTTTTTGTGGGGTGGATAGCGAGATTGGGGAGAACTGGATGAGAAAAGATGACAAGGGGATAGAAAAATAGCAATATATATTGTACAAAATTCTCAGAAAATAAATTAAGATATTTAAAAAGGATGAGTAAGAAGAAAATAAAAATAGCACTTAGGTAAAAATCTTCAAGAACGGAATTTTAAGTTGAAAAATATAAAAAAAATTTATCATAATTATGTTAGATAGTGAATACAAAAGATTGCTAATATTCTTTTTTAACATATATTTAATATGCAATAGTATCACTTAATCCTTTCCTATATATATTTTGTGGCATATGAGAAGATTCTAGATTTATAATAGCTTTATCTGTATTCTTAGTATGTAAGATTCACATTTACTCTCTTCAACTAGAAATAGCAAAGGGTAATATAGAAATCATGCAAATTCTTCTGCTGGACATGTGACTACAACTATTCAGAAAATGATATTTTGATATCAGCAGAAATCTATGTGCTTCTTTTTTTTTTTTTTTTTTTTGGTTTTTTCGAGACAGGGTTTCTCTGTGTAGCTTTGTGCCTCTCCTGGAACTCACTTGGTAGCCCAGGCTGGCCTCGAACTCACAGAGATCCACCTGGCTCTGCCTCCTGAGTGCTGGGATTAAAGGCGTGCGCCACCACCGCCCGGCAATGCTTCATTATTTTTAATAAGTATATAACATTACTTTTAATTTAGTTGCAAATACTCACAGAGTATATGATAAAGTTAAGGATGATCTATGACTCTGTCTCACTGATGAAAAAGTGATGAACTAAAGTCAAGTCCTATGTTTTGATACAAATTTTGCATGAGCATATAATTTAAGGAAACATACTCAATATTTTCTTTGCCTTGGAAATAATGACATTAGTTAGTGAAGTTTGATTTCCATAACTGTGATAAAATATCCAAGAAGAACAGAGAAAAAAAGCTTATTTTTTGTTTATTTTTTTGTTTGTGCATTTGGTTGTTGGTTGGTTCATAGTTTGGGAAGTTTCAGTCCATGGTCATACGACTCCATTATTTTGGGGCCAGCAGTAAGGCAGACCTTCATGTAAGGTACCACTTCACTGAGGCCAAGAATAAAACAGCAGGTTAAAACAGAGCCTAAGACAGCATGTACCCAAATAGAGCATGCTCCTAGGTACCTACAACCTCTAAAAAGGCACCACTTCCTAAAGATTACATCATTAACATCATCAAATTATAAACCCATCAAAAGAATAATCTATTGATGATATATGAATTTCTGTGACTTCATCAATATTTAAAATTTTCTCCTGTAAGCACTATAGGATTGAGGAACAAGCCTTGAACATATGAGCTTTTGGAGACAAATTTCTCATTCAAATCATGACAGTAACATATTGTAGATTTGTAAGGTAATAGTCATCAAAACCTCATCACTTTCATTTATATTTACTACTTGAACATAAAATATTCTCTTTGAGAAAATATGTGAACATTACAAGTATTTTTTTTTTCGAGACAGGGTTTCTCTGGGTAGCTTTGCGCCTTTCCTGGAACTCACTTGGTAGCCCAGGCTGGCCTCGAACTCACAGAGATCCGCCTGGCTCTGCCTCCTGAGTGCTGGGATTAAAGGCGTGCACCACCAGCGCCCGGCTATTTTTTTTTTTTAAGAGGGAGCCACTAGATTACTAAAAACTCTTGTTGTACTAATATTTTCTCAACACCCAACATTTTTTTCTTTAAAAGATACAGGTTTAAGATATAAATCAATTAGCCTATTCATATGGTGGGTTACATTTATTGATTTAAGTATGTTGAACCATCCCTGTGTCTGTAGTATGAAGCCTGCTTGATTGTAGTGGGTGTTGTTTTTGATGTGTTCTTGGATTCAGTTTACAAGTATTTTATTGAGAATTTTTGCATTTACGTTCATAAAAGAATTGTTTAATTGTCTTTCATTGTTGAGTCTTTATGTGGTTTAGGAGTCAGGGTAGCTGTGACCTTGTAAAAAACAATTGGGCAATGTTCCTTCTGTTTCTTTTACATGGAATATTTTGAGGAAAACTGGCATTAATATTCTCTGAAAGTCTGGTAGAATTCTAAGCTAAAAGCAGCTGCTCTGATATTTTTTGGAGGAGGGGTTCAGAGACTTAATTACTGATTCTGTTTCACTGGGAGCTATGTTTTTTAAATTGCTTATCTGATTTGATTGATCTTTGGTAGGTGGTATATATTAAGAAAATTATTCATTTCTTTTAGTTAGAGTAGAGGTTTTTTTAATTTTTATTTTTTTATATAATTTGATTTAATATTGCACGGATTCCCCTGTCCTCCCTCCTCCCACCCCCCCTTTCCCCCCAGCCCACTGCTCAGCCTGGGAGGAGAGGACTGGACCTGCCTGGACTGAATCTACCAGGTTGAGCTGAATCCCCAGGGGAGTCTTTGGCCTAGAATAGAGGTTTTAAAGTATGCCCTTATGATTCTTTCACTCAGTAATGAGTTGTTCAGTTTCCATTGTTTCTGTTGTTGATATTCAGCATTAATCCATGGTGGTCAGATAGGTTGCAGTATGTTATTTCAAATTTCTAGTATCAGTTGAGACTTAACTCTGGGTCCAAAGTATGTGATCAACTTTGGAGAAAGTTCCATGAGGTACTGAGAAGAAGGTATATTCTTTTGTGCTTTAGTGCAATGTTCTATAAAATACTTGCTATGTTCATTTGGTTTATGATATCAATTAGATCCATCATTTCTTTGTTTAGTTTTGTCTGGATGAAATATCTATTGGCAATAGTAGGGTACTGAAGTACCCATTATCACTATTTGTGGATCAATATTTTATCTAAAATATAGTATTATTTCTTTTATGGACTTGGGTGCACTTGTGTATGATACATAGATATTAAGAATTGCAATAATTAAGAATTGCAATAATCTATTGGTAGATTTTTCCTTTAATAAGTATTTAGGGTTCGTCTAATAGGTCTCATTTTATATGTTAATAGATCTTTTGCCCTTGAAGCTTTTAATATTCTCTCTTTGATCTCTACATTTAGTGTTTTGATTATTATGTGCCATGGGAATTTCTTTGCTGGTCCAGTATATGTGATGGTCTCTTTGTTTCTCATACCTGGATAGGAACCTCTTTCTTTAGGTTAGTGAAATTTTCTTCTATGATTTTGTTGAAAATATTTTCTGTGCCTTTGACTTAGGTTTCTTAATATTCCTTTATTCCTATTATTCTTAGAGTTGGTTGTCTTTTGTATAGTGCTTCAGATTTCCTGGATGTTTGTACTTAGATTTTTTTTTTATATGTAACATTTTCTTTGACTGAGGTATACTTTTCTTCTGTCTTGTCTTCATTACCTGAAATTTTTTTCTTCCATCTCTTTACTCATTTGGTGAGGCTGAGGCTCACTTCTGAGGTTTCTGTTTAGTTCCTAAATATGTCATATTCTATTTTCCTTCACTTTCCTTTATTGTTTCTATTTCCACTTTCACATCTTAAACTATTTCTTTTTCTTTTTTTTAATGAGTTACCCATTTTATTTTATTTACATACAAAATCTAATACTAACATCTCTTAAGTGGTTGAGAATAACGTTAAAATGTTTAAAATTGTGAAAAAACATTCAATGAAAAGTATTAAGTACTTATTTTCATTCAACTTTTTATTAAGAAAATATTTATGTAAAATGACAGTGAACATGACTACTAGAAAACCCATACTTTAAACAAGATAAACTACAACAAGAAGAGGGACATGTATAAATATTTCAGTAATAAGAAACGTTAAATGTAGAATCCCAAAATATCAATGTTAAAATGAAAAGAATGGTATTATTAGCTGTTTATGTGAAATACCAAAATATCATACTAAAGTTGCTTTTCAAGTATAAGATAAATTTGTAAGATATTCTTCACTCCTATTAAGAAGAGAGATTATGTCTAATCTTTAGCCAATTAAAGAAACAATACATTAATGGTTTGAGAATATACTCAAGGAAATCAAGGTTATCTGGAATCTATAAGGTGATTTTTGAATACATTCTTTTCATTTTTTAAACTTCCTTAACTTACTTTTTTAGATTAAAAGAATTCATAACAACCAGAAGCAGCCAAAAAATATTATAGTATGAAGGAACCTAATAGCAATATGAGGAAAATGAGATAATAAGTGTATTCAATGTTGTTTGTGTTTTCATGGATGTCATTAATGGATTCATTCACATCCTCTTTAACTTTGTTGTATATATTCATAATAGTTATTTTTGAAGTTCTTATCTTATGTTTCAGCTATATTGCTATTCTCAGGGTCTACTGTTGTGGGTTGCAGGGCTCTAGTGAAGACCTATTGTCTTATCTGTTACTGATTGTGTTTTCACACTGGCATCTAAGCATTTGGTTTGAGGACCTAATTCTAGGTTCTGATATCTGGTTTTATGTTTGTTTTTTATTGGTTGAGTATACCATTAGTTTATGTTTGTTGCTCTTTCTGGTTCTTAGGAGAGTGTGGTAGCTGTGAGTTGCTTAGGATGGAAAGCTTTTGAGAGCCTGCCAGGTGTGGGTAGTGGAAGTTCTGAATACAATGTGTTCCTAAGTATTTGGAGCTGACACTTCGGGATGGGGATGGGCTAGAAGTGAGTTGGGGGTTCCAAAGGAAGGGATAAGCAGGGTGTGCCATCAGGATCTGAGTAGTCACTTGGGAATGTGGGCAGAAAGGGAGGAGTGGGCACAGCAGGTGTTCTGCTGAAGAGCTGGGGATGAGGCTGGGTCATTGTATTTGTAGTAAGAGAAGGAGAGTGTATATTGCCTACCTAATTCCCTGGCTGGCATGTCATATGGTTTCCCAGGGAATTATAGTAAAATTTGTACTCCAATAGTACAAACTATCTATCTATCTATCTATCTATCTATCTATCTATCTATCTATCTATCTATCAATCATCTATCTGTGTGCGTATGTGTACAACTTGCTCCGTCTATTTAATGTTAGTGGTGTATATATGATTTCGTGGCTGACTATTTGGCATTTGGTAGATTTTTTCTTCTATTCTTAGTGTCACTTAGTTCCCTGTAGTTCTTCATCTAGGGTTGTAATTTCATGAGCTTTTCCCCTTTCATGTTAGCATGTCTATTATTACTTCACTATTTCAGTTCTTATTTAGACAGTCTTAGTATTGTGGTTGCTTCCTTGCCATTTCTAGTAGACACAATCTCACAGTAAACTCCATGTTCCTCTGGCTCTTACCATTTTTCTTCCCATACTTCCATGATATTCCTAGAGACTTAGCTGCAGAAGTTATGTTATAGATATTTCCACTGGGGCCAGGCAACCTATGATCTGCATTTTGATTAGTTGTGTTTTTCAGTAATCATTTCCATGTGTTGCAGAGATGCAAATAGCAGGATATGAGTGATATAAAGGGAGAAATGGAAAAAAAGTGGTCTTCAAGTGAGGAAGGAAGTTAATAAAAAGCAGAAGAAGAGAAGATGTTGGAAATAGCATTACAGGTTTCAAAAAGCTGCAAGGAATCATTATTATTGTTTGTTTTATATCTCACTGAAGACACACATTTAAGCTTGTTTCATGTAATATTCTTATTCATGGTGCCTTCACTTGTGGATATGTCAGAAAGAATGTGCATTTACATCCCATCAGTCAGAAAATCAGAATGATTGGATTAAGATTACTTCCCCACTAAAAGTAAGGATGGCAAAATTCAATAGATATATTTATTTCTTTATCTAAAATATATTTTTACTTTTTAATGAATAATATATATTGTGGTGGTATTGTGTTCCCCAAAATATTGTGCACCGTAATAAACTTATCTGGGGTCAGAGAATGGAACAGCCTCTAGATATAAAGGCCAGAAAATAGTGGCACACACACCTTTAATCCTAGCATTCTAGAGGCAGAGATCCACCTGGATCTCTGTGAGTTCAAGGCCACACTGGAAACAGCTAGGCATGGTGGCTTATGCCTTTAATCCCAGGAACTGATGGCAGAAAGCAGAAAGGTATTTAAGGTGTGAAGATGAGGAACTAGATGCTGGTTAAGCTTTTAGGCTTTTGAGCAGCAGTTTAGCTGAGACACATTCTGGATGAGGACTCAGAGGCTTCCAATCTGGGGAAACAGGATCAGCTGAGGAATTGGCAAGGTGAGGTGGCTGTGGCTTGTTCTGCTTCTCTGATCATTCAGCATTTACCCCAATACCTGGCTCCAGGTTTGTTTTTATTAATAAGACCCTTTAGGATTCATGCTACAATATAGCTTATAAAACATGTAAAGGTCTTAAATGGAAAAAATATTTGTGTCTGATACTTAAGTCAATCATCTGGTGATTAAACTGCTCTTGATTTACTCTTATCTATATTCTTAGCTTTATTTATCCTGTGACTTTATGCTACTCTAAATATTATGATAACAAATGTACCTTGTAGGCTGGTAATATGGCTAATTTAGATTGTAATTCTGTCAATCATTTGCTGAATACATGGTAAGAATTCATTTGTGAATCAATTGGAAGTTTGACTTCCTAAATCAACCATTTAGAAATTATATTCCTTTCATATGAAGCCTTGGCTTTGTGGGAATAAATTCTAAGAGAATCAAGAGAATGAAAATAGCTATGATTAGTTGATTTCAGTACTAGAATCTATAATGTTGTTTGATAAATGAACAATTTTGTTTCAGCCATATGACTTATAATTATTTCATAGGTCTAATTTCTTACATTTCTATAACACTCTACTTAATCAACAAATTATGTAAGATAAAGCATTCTGAGCGTAAATTTGCATTATAGTGTAGAACAAATAAATAACGTATAAAATAAAACCTTTCTGTCACAAAAATACTGTATTTCTTTATGCTATCAAACTAAAAATGTTGTAATAACTTATGCGATAGTATTTATAGATATTCATCAGTGAAATTATATCTATAGTAAGACACATGAAAATAATAACACAGACTTTATTAACATACTGAGGTCCCAATAAGGGCCTACAAACTTCACTTTTATAAATATCAGAACATTTATATAAGTAAGCATACTTATTTTTAAAAGCATGTGTAAAGCACACATATATCTAGCTCTTTACAGAAAACCAACTGTGTTTCAAAATCAAAGGTATGTACAATTTTACAACAAGTTTAAGTCCTCAAGAATGCTTTACTGCCAACAACTCTGATTAAAATGTCAAGTGTTAAATGAGTGTAATCAGTCTTGATTTTTTTTCCTTTCTTATACTTGATTTGTATTTGGCTGAAGGCAATCATTGTGTATGTGTATGCATTTGTCTCCACCACTGGTTATTTTTCTGCTAGAAAAAAAAATAAGCTTTCAATTCCCAAATTCTACCCAAATGTCACCACATGAACAAAGGAATTTCCAAATAAGAAAGTTAAGCATTTTTTTCCTGTTACTGGTAATTATTCTTGGAATAATCTTCTAATCAGTCATGCTTTATAGGTCTTCTGGAGAGTATTTGTTTTTAAATGCAAAACACTAGGAACCACTCCATGTCCCTATTCCTGATTCAATTGATCTGAAGCAAGGCCTATGTGAAGTCATTTCTAAGAAGATATTCAGTTGATTCTATGCATGTTGTATTCGACTAAAGATTCCTAGTATGATTTTATAATTATGGCCTAGGACAAGGAAAAATATAAAGTTGACTGTCTGTACAACAGATATGCATCCCCTTTATTCATTATATAGGATACTGTGACAAGTACAACAAGGTTTTCACACACTTGATTTCCAGTAAATGAAATAAGTTAAGTTCCATTAGTAACCATGGCTTATATTCCCTGAGTATCCTGTTAAATATTTTATCGTATTTCTTATTAAACATATCATGATTATGAAAGAAAAAATGTTTTGTGTATGTTAGAATAGGACCACTCACTACTTGATAATATTGTTTTGTATAAACTATATACATTGAGTTGTGATTATTTCAATAGTTTCAAAATAACTCAACAAGTACAAACTGAAGTGTGTATGCTTTCATAAATGAGGAAAGAAGCTGTATATTTAAAAAGATTCTGAGCTGAACATAAATCTAGTACATGTATAGCTGAGTAAACTGGAAAATAAATTTTAATCTTGTTTATTTTTCTTGTTATGGGCCTCTGTGAGCATATTGTTCTAATTAAAGTGCCAATGATATGTGGAGAATTTATGAAAAATGTAAATGTATGCAGCTGCTCATGAGTATATATGTTACATATTAAAGTATTCAATATGCCAAATGTAGTGTACATATACATAAATAATTTATATGCTACCAAGATAAATACTGATTAGTGTCTTATGCAATGTCCTTGGTAATAGTGAGGTAGGCAAAATAATTTGCTCCATATAGTACAGTCATGTAAAAGTATATTTTTAGTACATAGCATTTAGCATTTATATTTTTCTTAGTGTGATACAAAACATTTCATCTATAAAAGATTATTACTATTTAGAAGCTTTTTTCAGTTAAATAATGTAAGTCCAACTCAGAAAATATTTAGTAAATGTCAATATTTACTATACTGTGAAAGTTACAGTAGATATATGAAACAAGGACATCCCTCAGAGAATGTATATTAATACCTATGGCACTACTGAAATGTATATGCCTAAAATTGATAGTTGAAGCCATGAGGTTAGATTAAATCAATTAAAGGTAAAATGTGGATGCTATTTGTCATGAAAAGGCAACTGAAGATAAATTAATGAGTGAGAAGGATAAAAAGAAAATACAAGGACCCACCACACAGCTCAATTACAGTACATGTATTCTATTAAGTTCTTTCTAAGTTAGATTCAGAACAGTGTATTTTGTTACTGGTATCATTATTTATTGAAGATTTTATATGTGCCATGTTCTGTTGTAAATACTTCACATGCACTAATGAAGTCACTTGTTTTTTTATGACAAATGTATTAGGTAGGCTGTACTTTGCCTGTAGGGAAACATATTCACAGTTAGTGAATGCCAGTTAGCATTTTCATGTGAATCTAAACAATCAGGTACAAACGCTTATGGACCTCACAGACTTCTGACATACTAATTTTTGTATTCTTCAATTGCTAAAATTATGACTTATATATAGTGTGTACTTAATGATGTGTGTTTAATTATGAAGCAAAAATGAGAAATAGAGGTTTCAGAAACTGAAGACATAAATTGGAAATCATTAAGGAAGAAACAAATATATATATGAAAAATAGAAATATTCGAAAAGTGCCAATGAATATATTTTCTTTGACTTAGAGGTATTCTGAAAACTTAAAAATATACCGTTGAGTTGAAAATATCATAAGCCAAAATGCAATTGATACCCATTATTTATAGAAAGTCATATAGCTCAGAAACACAACAGACTATTTAATTAGTTGTCTCCCCTTTTCCAATCAGATGGATGGCTGGAAACTGAAGCTCTGTGCTGTTGCACAGCATCACCACAGAATACTGTCCTTATACTTCGGTAGCTTAGAAAAATTTCAAAAGCTTACAGGTAGCAAATTAAACCACAGTGAGATGAAGATCATCTATACAAATCTGAAGCTAAGGACATCTTAGTAAAAATCACTTAAGAAAACACAAAATAAGATACAAATGCTATTTTTCTATCTCAAGTAAATCATGTGAAAAATACTTGAATAGCTAGCTCAAAGCAGTAATCAGTCATGATTAGTATTTACTTGAGTTTCCTTCTGGAATAGAGGACTAAACAAAAATATAAGATTGGAAAGTTTGTGGGACATATGACATAGCTCTTTAAAGCAATGCATTTGTTAATGTTTTATTTTTGCCCAGTTCTTAAAAGTTATTATTATACATATTTTCTATTAATACCAACAATGACATTCATTTACCACCCTTTTATCTTAAACGCATTTGTTCCAAATCTACTACTAAGAGACACTGTGTAGAGTTGGACTATATCATATAAATATCAACCTTAAAAATTAGAAAATCATTTAACTTGCATACCTTCTCCCAATCTATATTAGAAATATGTTATAAAACTTTAGATTCTCCAGTTTGCTTTCATCCAACTGCAATTTTTTCAAACAAGTTTAGCATTCTGCTTTATAAAGCTTTAAAAATGGAAGCATGGTTCATTTTTCCTTTCCAGTCCTTAGAGTACACACACACACATGCACACACACACACACACACAAACACACACAAACACACATGCACTCACCTGTGCACGCATGCACGCACGCATGCACACACATTCTCATTCGTTTAGAATAATCTGTACAAATACTAAGTTGTTGATATCATCTATCCTAATATGTATTCACCTTTCTGATCCCTCAATTGTGTCATGTGTGTTCATTTATAATACAGAAAGTTACTTTGTGTTATTTATTAATTAATTCATTCATTTATTAAGTTGTATTTATTGAGTGTTTATCAATTTTCAAGTATCTGTAGCAAAGCAATGAATAAACTGGTGAGTCAAGCACCTTCATGGGTCTTAGATTTGTGTTATAGAAAAACAGATGGTATGTATATAACATGTCAACTCGTGGTGAATGCCAAAAACAGTGCTGGTTTAAATGAGAAAGTCAGAAAATAGATATGTGGAAATGAAAAGACTGAACAAGAAAGCTTATTGGGAATAGTGATAAAATATGTAATTTGTAAAGTAGTAAACATGCTTGGTATATTTTAAGAAGAGAAAATAAGTTAAAAAAAAAGCAGTATATATGAGTGTAGCTAGAGTTTTCCTGCCTGGCCCACAGTCAGGACAAATCTCTATCACCTGCCAGTCCCACAGCCGCTCAGACCCGACCAAGTAAACACAGAGACTTATATTGGTTACAAACTGTATGGCCGTGGCAGGCTTCTTGCTAACTGTTCTTATATCTTAAATTAATCCATTTCTATAAATCTATACCTTGTCACATGGCTCGTGGCTTACTGGCATCTTCACATGCTGCTTGTCATGGTGGTGGCTGACAGTGTCTCTCTCTCATCCTTCCACTTCCCAGCTTTATTCTCCTCCTTGTCTCGCCTATACTTCCTCCTGCCTGACTACTGGCCAATCAGTGTTTTATTTACTAACCAATCAGAGCAACACATTTGCCATACAGAACATCCCACAGCATATGAGAACCAGAACACACAATAACTTTGAAAAAGAAGAGAAGAATTATAGATATCTGTAATCATTCTGCTGTAGAATGTCTAGTTTCTATTAAGAGACAAAAGTACAAGTGGAAAATTTAGAGTGGAGAATTCAAGGATGCATTTAAGAATTGCCAAATTTGAGATCCCTATTTATCACCATAGTTAGAAATTCTACGTAGAACTAAAGAAAAATCAATATTTAAAAAGAAATCTATAAGTTGCCACATGGCTCGTGGCTTACCAGTATCTTAACATCTTCTCATGGCGCAGCTGGCAGCCTCTCTCTGATTAATAGAAATGGGTTAATTTAAGATATAATAACAGTTAGCAAGAAGCCTGCCATGGTCATACAGTTTATAAGTAAAAAAAAAAAAAAGAAAAGAAAAAGAAATCTATATTACAGGGGTAGGAAGACACAAAAAAGCAATGTGTATCTTTCTACCATAGATGAAATGACACAGAAGTAAAACATAGGGGTGCTGGAGAGATGGCTCAGTGGTTGAGAGCTCATATAACTGCCCTGGGTGAGCAAAGCTCAAATCCCAACATCTAGACCAGGAGGTTCACAACCACACATAACTCTGGGAATCAAATACCCTGTTCTGCCCTCTGGAGGTATTCATACACATGTGGCACATATACATGTTCATCATTTGAGCACATGGACATATGTACACACACACATACACACACACACAAATAATAAAGAATAAATTTATTTAAAAAAAGTAAAAGTAGACAAAGAAAAGATCAATTTCTCAACCCTAGGGTACTCCAATATTTGTAAATTGTGATAGATGTACAGTCTGGTAAAGAAGCTAAAATCCACTAAGCAGTACATTTGGAATTATCAAATTATCCTTAGCAAAAATATAGATATTAATAAAGCTGTAAAATGTTTTCTAATTCTGATATTTTAGGATGTGCTGAATTGTTTTCTTTAGAGAAAAGCAACTTTGGCAACCCAGCTTTCCAAACCTAGCCATCATGAGGTTTACTGGGCCTGCTTATCCTTCTGACAGGCCTGATTCAGAAAAGTGTAATTATTTCTTCTGGAACTTTTTCCTCTTTTTTTTGTGTGTGTATAATATAATCACATCATTTCCCCCTTCTTTTTCTTCCCTCCATATCCTCCCATGTACCTTGATCTTTCTTTTTCTCTATTTTTCAGACCCTGGTCAGGACATAAGTGTGTCTTTAAATTCCCTAATCAATGCTGCAGGCTTCCTTACTTTTTCTAAAGCTGCCCTCCCTTTTGTGTATCTGCCTGCCTCCAGATAGCTGACCTCCATGCTGCTTTATCTGAGACAGCATGGCTTTTGTTCCTTCTGCTCTCCATTCTCCTATCCCTCCCAGGCAGCTGCAAGATTTACACCTTGCCAGCCCTAGGATTTTCCTTTTGAAACTCTGGTAAATTGTTCTCAAGTTTCAAAGAAAAATAAAGGAAAGCTGCTTTGGTACAGATTTTTACAGAGTTGTCTAAGATACAGTATGGTGAATTATAACTTTAAAAAAGTACCAATTGATTATCTGATCCTGAAAAGAGTGATATTTCATAGAAATATTTTATCTGGTTTTATACAACATGTAGAATATGGGTTTATCTAGATTTGCTTAGAATTACCAATGATAACAGTGTCCAGGATAAAAAGGAAATAAGATGACAATCTGAACCTCAGTTGAAAGGATAAATAAAATGATCAGTGTAGACAACATGAAAGTCAACAGCTTCATAGAAATAGAAGCCTGAAAAGCTTGTTTTGAGTGGAGTCAATGAGACTATTCAAGGATATAAGTGGCACATATAGAAAATTCATTCTGTAAGTTTTGACATAAGGGGAGCTGAGAAATATTATTAAAACTAGTTGAATGGGGTGTAGGGTGCACAGACATATGGTCAGGTAAAACATGCATACACATAAAATAAAATAAAATGAAACAAAACCAATAAAAAAATCATTCAGATTTTATAAGCAAAAGTGGCTGAAGGTTTTAATAATGTAGATTCAAGGCTGGGGCACATAGATAGCAGAATTTGAAGCTAGCCTAGGTTACATAGTAACACTTTTTATTAACTAACCAAGCAAGCAAACAAACTAACAAAAACCTTTAAAATAAGAAATCCACAACTGTTCAAAATACAGAGAATGAGTGGATGTGGAACATTCAACTTAAAGAGATACCTCTACAACACAACTTCTATATCTACAGTGCAGGGAACACTGTAGAAGAAGAGGCACATAGATTGCATGAGCCAAAGATCCAGGATTCTTCTTGATAGTATGTTTTAGACAAGAAAGGCAAGTGATGACACCCATGGAATCACAATAATACATTTGATTAAGCAAGATAAGGACAAGGACACCAGTTGACTTGTCAACAAGGATAGGGGAAATTTCACAAGGCCCAACCCTCTAGGTAAAGAACTATATGTAATCAGTGGCTTCTCTAAGAGCACGAATTAGTTTTCTTTAGGGACAAGTCTTCTATTAGGTTATCCAGTTCACAATTGGTCAAACCTAAAAGAACATGTGAGCAACACTGAATGGACTCAGTAGGTTGTGTATAGTATATTTATGTGTATTTAACAATTAAATGATCATGACCTCTTATCCTGTAATTGAGAGGGAATATGGAGAATGGGGAAAGTTTAAGAATGAGAGGTGAAAATAAAATAAATATAGGACTTGTGCATGAATTTTTTAAAAAAGATTTTTTGTATGGAATTTTTTAAAAATGTAAAAAGGGCCCAAATAAAAACAACAACATCGAAACAAAAACAAAAATTATTGTATTGTAAAGCAACTCGGAGATGATAAAATAGGAAAAATATTTAGAAGAGAATACACATAAGGGCGATAGAATAAAAATGTATACCTTGTGCCTGGTACTGCGTTTTTATTGGGAGGTTATACCTTTGATTATGGGAAGGCAAATGCCCAGAACTATTTTTAGTCAAATTTACTATTGTTTACACCAAGATACAAAGATTATAAAGCTCTTCTGAGTCAAAAAAGTAAAGACAGTATAGAATCTCATGAGAAAGACCAGTCCAGTTTTCCTCTTTGAAATTTAGCTGATCTCTCCTAGAATAATATAGATTGTTGCACTGAAGTTTGAAAAATTGCATTGTTCATATATTTTCCTTTATTATAATCAACAAAATCAGAACCATCAAAAATATGAAACAGGGGAAGAATATGTAGCTAAAAATTAAAAATTAAAAAACATTAAAAATAAAAATAAGTATGTATATATAAACACAGAGAGTAATTATTTAACAGCATATGGAGGCAGTTTAAGTATTAAAAGGAAAAATAAGTCATCAAAAGAACAAAATCCAGACAACTTTAATGAGTTGAGAAGTAGCAACTATTGTTTTTTTCTTTATTTTTTTCTAAAATTCAGTCAAAACTATTAGTAGAAGTATATTTCACAGAATGAGTGTAGTCATATATTATTCTGCATTAACAACTACTCTTAATTACTTGAACATTTTGGGTGCACTACATTAACACATCATAAGTACTTGCTGTGCATCTTTGTGACATAAATGGTGTAAAGATATAGACATTTGATTGGGAAGTTACCTAACATGAACCCTCTGGTAGTGGACTAAATGACATCTAAGTGAATCTACCAGTGAGAGACCTAAAACAGAAAGCTATAGAACAATGTTGAACCTGGAGGTAAAGCAGTGTTTGAAATGCCTTGGGAAGAATGTGTCATGGGATTTGAGTAACTCATTATTTGTGTAAATTCACAGTCTATGTTGCTAGAAAGCATATGTGCATAAAATATGCATAATTGATTGTTTTCCTTTGACTATATTTAATCACTTCACCAATTTTGAAGTGGTAGCAAAATCATTGCCAGGACTAATTATTGTCATGCTAAAGAACAAAGACCCAGACTACACTACATTCTGTTTTCCTAATCAAGCGACATTGTTTTCCACATGACCCAATGCAATCAGTAAGCTGATTGACTTGTATTTAATTACAGTGTCGCACACTTTTTCTCAGTACATATGCTGAACCTTGGGTAAAATATTGTATGTGCTGTCTAAGGGAAGGTTTATTGTAGAGTCATTAACTGCATTTTCAAGTTACAGCATTATCAGCCTTGAGAGAATAGCTCTTATATACATTTTTGTGCTATTTTCTTTGCTTGGTTATGTTCAAAGAAACAATTTATGTAGGTATGTAATTTAATATGTCCCTTAAGGTATTCTGCTGATTTACAGATAAAGAGCATGTGGTGTTATTGTGTTCCCCAAAATACTGTGCACCCTAATAAACTTATCTGGCATCAGAGAAGAGAACAGCCACTAGATATAGAGGGCAGAAAATGGTAGCACACACACCTTTAATCATACCATTACAGAGGCAGAGATCCATCTGGATCTCTGTGAGTTCAAAGCCACACTGGAAACAGCCAGGCATGGTAACAAGAGCCTTTAATCCCAGGAAGTGAGGGCGGGAAGCAGAAAGGTATATAAGACGTGAGGACCAGGAACTAGAGCTGGTTAAGCTTTTAGATTTTGAGCAACAGTTCAGCTGAGATTCATTCTGGATGAGGAGTCAGAGGTTTCCAGTCTGAGGAAACAGGATCAGCTGAGGAATTGGCAAAGTGAGGTGGCTGTGGATTGTTATGCTTCTCTGATCTTCAAGCTTTAACCCAATACCTGGCTCCAGGTTTGTTTTTATTAATAAGACCTTTTAAGATTCGTGCTACAAGATCAAGTTTGAGAAATGTAGAGAAACTTCTTGAGAGGAACAGTGGTCTGGAAAACTTAGATCTGAGGAGTGAAGCCTAAGCAGCAGGTCAAGGTGATGTCCCCCTCCCTGTCACTGTATGTTCATAGAGTTTTGATACATCGGATATCTACCATTAGTCCTGCATAATGGAAATTTTCTGTGATCAAATCAGTATCAAAATGGCCAACTCAGTAGTCTCAAATTCTGAGTAGGACAAGAAATTTTAAAACCAGGATCCCCTACTTGCTGTTAATAAGTTATATATATATATATTTGGGTCAGAAATTAAATTTTTTCAAATATTTAAAACACAATGGTGATTGTTGAGACATTGGTATTATTTGAAAAATCTCAAGAGTAAAAGAAACACTGAAAAGGGTTTGGTTTGGTTGGGTATTGTCTATAAATTTATCTTGCCTTGTCATCATCCTGAAGCCATTCCTAAAAATAAACCTTAATGCTGTACTCACAACCAAGATGTAAGCAGTTTAGCCTCCATTCCTGGTGAGGATAGAAAATTATCCACTCTTCCCTGAACTGCCTTTCAGCCTGAATCCTATCATAAAACCATATTACCAAAAAGCTTCTAGGAATAGAAACAAAAATAACAACTCTCCTTTACTTTCTCTTTGCCATTTAATAACTTCCCTTCCTCCATCACATGAACTTCCTTCAGGAAACTGTAAAAATCACACCAATAAATAGATCTGTGCCACCCTGAAGAACAGTGTCATGTTTTTCTTGCACCTGGGCTGTTAAAGATAAGAGACATACAACAGATTTTTGACATAATACATTTTAAAAGTTCTCTGTTTTCTCCTTCTATTCTACAAATTTTAGTGAAGGTAATTTGTACTTGAAAAGTAATTTGCAATTGCTGCAATGAGTATCTAATTGCTACCCCTGGCCTGTTTATAAATAAGAAAATAAAGTTCAACTCTAAAAATGCCTTTGCTATGCAAATATATGACACTTCTTATCAATTTTAGTGGTTACAGAAACATTACACAATCTAATTAATGTATTATACATCTTTTGTATGTCTGTAGGCTATAGCACTTTTCAGTGTTCTATTTTATTTTCCCCAAAATATATCACAAAATATGTAGTACTGGTATTTAAACTGTGACTATCAGTGAAGATTGTTGTTCATATTTACAACAAATGTAATGTAGCTTTACTGACAAATTGACACCATTTATTTTCATTCATGGCTCCATCTAGAAACCTTGTGAGGAAAATTACATTGCCCATTATAGCACTACTTAGCATTTTCACAGAGAAAGGAGAATTACCACTAATTAGAGTTTCAGGGTAGAATTGAATAATGTCCTCAATAAAATGTAATATTACACATTGAAGAATAGCTAAAAAGAGAGTTTTTTACAAAAATTTGAATACTTATGAGTACCATAGTTGGCTGAAATTTTATAATCAATTAATAAAGGATTAGTTTGGAATCTTTATGTTAAAAAAATTCACAGTTAAAGTGTGCTTATGATCTGAAGTCAAGATTCTTAATTCATCATGGTGATGCAGGCCTGTAATTCAAGCACTTAGGAGGCTGTTCATGTATGGAGACAAATAAAGTCAAGGTCAGTCATGTTACATATTGAGAACTGGCTTCAAAAATAAGAAAAGAAAAAATTACAAAAAGAAAGGAAAAACTCAAAACTCTCTATTAAATTGTATTTTATTTCAAAGTCAATGCTAATTGTATTTAGTCAGTTTTGAAATCCAACATCTTTTTCATATTTGACACATGTTTATAACTTTGTCTCTGTTTTCTCTGTGTTAGGCATGTTCCACTATATAATTGATATGATGAAAAACTTCCCTTATGGATGTTTGTCTTTTTTTAGGTTGTTGGTTACAAATTATTATTGGTCATAGTCAATCTCTTTCTAAAAGAAGAAAGGGAGATATGATATAGAAATATAGGATAAATATTTTACATTGCTATAGATTTTAGTTTATTGATACAAATTTAAAGTTAATTTTGTTATACTGTATGTATATTTCTACTCCCATTTAAGGTATTATGTTTATGTAACTCATTTACATTGTAATGGATAACTAAGAAATACAGATTAATAGTTAATCATCTATGATAATCAAACTTGTAGTCATGTTAGTTAAGTTTTCTAGATATACATAGATATAATTCAGTTAGGTAGGTAATCTTCAAACACTTCAAAGACCTACAGAATATGGCATTTAAAATGTTTTAAAAACTTAGACTTTCTGGACAATGAGACACATCTGCTTCTGGCAGCACTGATTTACTTCAGAGAGAAGGATGGGCGTCGAAGACACTCCATATAGAATTTATCTTCTTCTTGGCAAAAATAGCCATTTGGGCAAGAAACTGTTCTTGCCTGGACTGCTTGACAAAAAGTTGCATCTACTGGACATGCAGGACCCATAGAAAAGTGATCACTGAACTATGCAAGGTGAGATGGTCCTTCAGGTTCCTGCTTTACAGAAAAGACTACCAGATATTCTACAGGACACAGAGAGAAGCAACTGAGAGACTCCTGGCTTGTAGGCTGAAGAATATATGCCCCAACATTGCAGAAGAACTTTGGGTAACTGTCCAGGTATCCAGCTGTCTCTGTCATTCTAGATTTTTGGAAGTTACTTATGATGCATTTCCTGTTTACTTAGGTAATATTATATACTTATGAGGTCTTTGATGTAGTTGAAGACTAGATAGTTTTAATTATGGTTTTCCTTGTTTATGATTAAAGATAAATTAGATATGAAACCTTAGACTCACAAATATAGGATAGAATATTTTCTTTAATTTTACAAAATACAAATAGGCTAGATATTGTAACTGTAATTCTTGCTTGATAACTTTTTGTTACATGTAATTTTAATAGGTAAAATTTAGAACATTCCTTTTGTTTAGACAGAAAAGGGGAAGTAATGGGAGAATGTCTTTCTGTACACTGCGAATATGTGTTACTCTGATTGGTTGATAAATAAAGCCATTTGGCCTATGGCAAGGTAGCTTAGAGGCAGGCAGGAAACTCAAAGAGAATTCTGGAAAGAGGAGTCAGGAGACGCCGCCCTGCTGTCCAGGGAGCAGCATGGAATGGCACACAGGTAAAGCCATGGAACATGTGGCAACATATAGATTAACAGAAATGGGTTGAGTTTAAATGTAAGAGCTAGTCAGGTGTAGACCTGAGCTAATGGCTGAGCAGTTTTAATTAATATAAGCCTCTGTGTGTTTACTTGGATTAGAGAAGCTGTGGACCAGGCAGGACATAGAAAAACTTCAGCTATACACGGACAGATTTCCATTTGTGACATGCTTGGTCTTGAATAATGAGCAGCAAAAAGATCAGTCTGAACCCATAACTCAAGAATATACTTCATTTTCCATCCTCTAAAAATGAATGCAGACTGTAGACCAAATATAACTCCACATAAATTATGGTATTTGGATTACAATTTATATTTTATAATCATGTCAGGTGTAATTATTTCTTTGTCTTTTATAGTTTTACTGATATATATTTTATATATCATCATAATTCACAGGTTTAAAATGTACAGTTTAGTGGTCTTTGGTATGTTCACTACTTGTACAGTATTTATAATTTAATTTTAGAACATGTTTATAATCCCATATGGAAACCCCATATTTATTATCACAATCCCATGTCCATTTCCTCCACTAATCTTAACTTCAGCCAAGCATCCACTAATAAATTTTGGTTAACAGGAATTTGTCTAATCTGGACAAAGTTATGTAAATAGAATCACAAAATATGTGGTTTTCTGTTAACTGAATTTCTTCACACAGTCTCATATTTTCATAGTTTTTCAAGTTGCAACATTTATTACTACCTTACACTTTTTATTGTGAATAGTATTAAATTCTGTAAATAGTAGTACATTTTGCTGTCCATGATTTAGCTAGTATACATTCATTTTCTTCCCATTGTTTGGAATTTATGAATAGTAGGTTATCAACATTGATGTACAATGTTTTTTTCTTTTATATGTTCCTACTTTTGAAAATTTTATACAAAGCATTTTCACCATACCTTCCCCTCCTCCAACTCCTCCCAAATTCCCCTCCCCATCAAATACATTTTTCCTCTTAAAAAACAAAACTTGAAACACACACATGCACATGCACACACAAATGCACACACACATACACATACACATATACATACAAACAAGGAGATCAATGTGTGTTGGCTAACTTCCTGAATACGAGGCTTGCTCTACAATGTAGTTGATATATCCAGTGTCACTCCATTAAAAAAACCTATTTATCCTCCTAGCAGATATCAATTTATCAATTGTGAATAGCTTTCTGGATAGAGATTGGAATTTTTGTCTGCTTCTCATCCTCTCTTCTAGGATTTTCTGTTGTTTGAACTTGTGTAAATATAGTGTATACTGTCTCATTCTCCTTGAGTTTATATGTGTATCCACTCTGTTGTATCTGGCATACTTTGTTTACATGAAGTCAGCCACCACTTTTGGCTCTTACAATCTTTCCTCACTGTCTTCCTCATTCATTACTGAGTTTTAGGGAAGGTTTGTGATAATGACATTCAATTTAGGGATGATCACTCTGAAGTTTCTTATACTCAGAACATGGCCCAGTAATGAGTCTTTGTTTAATTGCTATCTTCTGCAAGAGCTTCTCTGATGACCACTGAGCATGGTTTTGATCTATAGTTATACCAATGTGTAAAAAGGGACATTTTATTGCTATATTCATTTAGTAGGGTTAGCAGTGTAGGTGAAGTTTTCCTGTGTCTTGCCTGACCCACAGTCAGGACAAATCTCTCTCACCCACCAGTCCTGGCCCACAATCAGGACAAATCTTTTACTTGCCAGTCCTACAGTGGCTTGGATGCTCAGACCCAAGTAAACACACAGAGACTTATATTAATCAAAACTGCTTAGCCATTAGCTCAGTTTTCCTATTGACTAGCTCTTACACTTAAACTTAGCCTGTTTTTGTTAACCTATATTAACCTATATGTCTCCTTGGCTTTACCTGTGTGCCATTACATGCTGCTCCCTGCAGGGCTGGCTGATGTCTCTTCACTCAGCCTTCCTCTTCCCAGAACTCTCTTTATCTGCTTATCCTGCCTATACTTCCTGCCTGGCTACTGGCCAATCAGCATTTTATTAAACCAGTGTACAAAAGCATTATCCCACAGCATTTCCCCTTTTCTGTTTAATTAAAAAGGAAGGTTTTAAATTTAATATATTAAAATTATGTATAACAAACAGTTATCAAGCAAGAATTACAGTTAAAATATCTAGTCTATTTGTATTTGGAAAAAATTAAAGAAGACATTCTCTATCCTATATTTGTGAATCTAAAGTTTTATGTCTAATTTATCTTTTATCATAACCAAGGAAAATTATAACTATCTATTCTTCACCTGCATCAAAGACCTCAGAAGAATGTAATATTACCTAAGTAACAGGAAGAACATTGTAAGCAACTTCCAAAAATCTAGAATGACAGAGACAGCTGGCTGCCTGGACAGTCTCCCAAAGATCTTCTGCAAGTTGGGGCACCCATCTTCAGCCCACAGGCCTAGAGTCTCTCAGTCACTTCTTTCTGTGTTCTGAAACATCCAAAATATGGACCACCACATTATGAAGGGACATCATCATGCCACATGTCACTTTTGCAGAATTCAAGACGTTCAAAAACCTGCTTTTGGATTACAATGCTCTTCCTGTTTACTTAGGTAATTTTTTCCATCGTACAGTTTTGGCTTCTTTTTCTAAACCAGGTGTTTATGGGTGTGCAGATTAATGTCAGGGTCTTCAATTTGATTCCATTGGTCCACATGCCAGTTTTTGTGCCAGTACAAGCAGTTTTATTACTATAACTCTATAGTAGAGCTTGAGGTCAGGGATCCTGATGACTCTAGAGTTTGTTTTATTGTATAGGATTCTTTTAGCTATCCTGGGCTTTTTGTTTTTCCATATAAAGTTAAATATTGTTCTTTCCAAGTCTGTGAAGAATTGTGTTGGGATATTCATGGGGATTGCATTGAATCTGTAGATTGCTTTTGGTAAGATTGCCATTTTTACTATGTTAATCCTACCTATACATGAGCGTGGGAGCTCTTTCCATTTTCTGATATCTTCTTCAATTTATTTCCTCAGAGACTTAAAGTTCTTGTCATACAGTTCTTTCACTTGCTTAGTTAGATTTACCCCAAGGTATTTTATATTATTTGTGGCTATTTTAAAGGGTGATGTTTCTGTGATTTCTTTCTCGGCCCATTTATCATTTGTATATAGGAGGGCTATTGATTTTTTCTTTTTAGTTAATCTTGTATCCTGCCAAATTACTGAAGGAGTTTATCAGCTGTAGGCATTCTTCCTTTCCAATTTCTATCCGCTTGATCTCCTTTTGCTGTCTTATTGCTCAAGCTAGAACTTCAAGTACTATACTGAATAAATATGGGAAGAGTGAACAGCCTTGTCTTGTTCCTGATTTTAGTAGAATCACTCTGAGTTTCTCTCCATTTAATTTGATGTTGGCTGTCAGATTGTTGTAAATTGCCCTTGTTATGTTTAGGTATGTTTCTTGTACTCCTGCTCTCTCTGGGACCTTTATCATGAAGAAGTGTGGGATTTTGTCAAAGGCTTTTTTAGTATCTAATGGGATGATCATGGGTTGTTTTTTCTTTCAGTTTGTTTATATGGTATATTACAGAGACAGATTTTCATATATTGAACCATCCTTGCATCCCTGGGATAAAGCCTACTTGATCATGATGGATAATTTTTTGATGTGCTCCTTGATTCAGTTAGCCAGTATTTTATTGAATATTTTTGCATCAATGTTCATGAGGGAAAATGGTCTGTAATTCTCTTTGTTTGTTGTACTTTGTATGGTTTGGATATCAGGGTAACTGTAACCTCATAAAAAGTTTGGTAATGTTCCTTCTGTTTCTATTGTGTGCAACAATTTGAAGAGTATTGATATTAGCTCTTCTTTGAAATTCTGGTAAAATTCTGTGCTTGAAACCATCTGGTCCTAGGCTTTTTGGTTAGGAGACTTTTAATGACTGTTTCCATTTCCTTAGGAGTTATTGGTCTACTTAAATAGTTTATCTGATCTTGACTTAACCTTTATATGTAGAAGCTATCCATAAAATTGTCCATTTCTTTCAGATTTTCCAATTTTGTGGAGTATAGATTTTTGAAGTATGATCTGATGATTCTCTGGATTTCCTCATTGTCTGTTTTTATGTATCCCTTTTCATTTCTGATTTTGTTAATTTGGATGCTCTCTCTCTGCTTTCTTGTTAATTTGGATAATGACTTGTCTATCTTGTTGATTTTCTCAAAGAACCAACTCTTTGTTTCATTGATTCTTTGTGTTATTCTATTTGTTTCTATTTCATTGATTTCAGCTTTCAATTCGATTATTTCCTGGCATCTATTCCTCCTGGGTAAGTTTGTTTCTTTTCCTCTAGAGCTTTCAGATGTCCTGTAAAGTCATTTAGTGTGAGATTTCTCCATCTTCTTTATGTGGGCTATGAATTTTCCTCTTAGCACTGCTTTCACTGTGTCCCATAAGTTTGGGTATTTTGTACATTCCTTTTCATTGAATTCTATAAAATCTTTAATTTCTTTATTTCTACCTTGACCTACTGGTGATTCATTTTGGCACTGTTCAGATTCCATGTGATTGTAGGCTTTCTGTAATTTTTTTTATTGAAATCTAACTTTAATCTATGGTGGTCCACTAAAATAAAGGATGTTATTCCAATTATTTTGTAGCTGTTGAGATTTTCTTTGTGACCGAGCATGTAGTCTATTTTAGAGAAGGTTCCATTGGTGCTGAGAAGGTATATTCTTTTGTGTTAGGGTGGAATGTTGTATAGATATCTACAAAATCCATTTGAGTCATAATACCTGTTAGTTCCCTTACTTCTCTATTAATTTTCTTTCTGGCATACCTGTCCATTGGTGAGAGTGGGTTGTTGAAGTCTCCTACTACTAGTGTTTGGGGTTTTATGTGCAATTTAAACTTTAGTAATTTTTTTTTTTTTTTTTTTACAAATGAGGTGTGGGTGCCCTTGTATTTGGGGCATAAATGCTCAGAATTGAGACTTCATCTTGATGGATTTTCCCTTTGATAAATATGTAATGTCCTTCCTGATGTCTTTTGATTGATTTTAGTTTGAAATCTATTTTGCTGGATATTAGGATAGTTACACCAGCTTGTTTCTTGGAAAGTCTTTTCCTAGACTTTTTCTCTGAGGTAGTGTCTGTCTTTGAAGTTGACATATGTTTATTTTATACAGCAGAAGAATGGATCCTGTTTTCATATCCATTCTGTTAGCCTGTGCTTCTTTATAGGTGAATTGAGACCATTGATATTAATGGATGTTAATGACCAGTGATTATTAATTCCTGTTATTTAGTGTGTGTGTACTTCTTTGGCATTTGTTGGTGTGGCATTATCTATTGCCTGTGTTTTCACGGATTTATATACCTTCCTTAGGTTGGATTTTTTTCCTTCTAGTGCTTTCTTTAGGGGTGGATTTGTGGATAAGTATTGTTTAAATCTGATTTTATCATGGTATATTTGTTTACTCTTTATATGGCTGCTGGGGATGTCTTTCTGTATTCTGTGAATGTATTGCTCTGATTGATTGATAAATAAAACACTGATTGGCCAGTAGCTAGGCAGGAAATATAGTATAGGCAGGATAAGGAGAGAGGAGAATGCTTAGAATTGGAAGGCTGAGTCAAAATATGCTGCCAGCCTCCGCTGCCATGAGAAGTAAGATGTAACGTACAGGTACGGCACAAGCCACATGGCAACTTATAGATTAATAAAAATGGGTTAATTTTAGATATAAAATCTAGATAACAAGAAGCCTGCCATGGCCATTCAGTTTATAAGTAATAAGTCTCTGTGTGTTTACTTGGGTCTGAGTGGCTGTGGGCCCTGGTAGGACTGGAGAAATCTCATGCTATATATGGCAATTGAGTGTTTTGCTGGACATCATAGTCTGGGTTGGCCTCCATGGTCTCGTAGTGTCTGTATAACATCTGTCCAGGATGTTCTGTCATTCAGAGTCTCCATTGAGCAATCAGGTATTATTTTGGTGGGTCTGCCTTTATATGTTACTTGGCCTTTTTCCTTTGCAGCTCTTAATATTTTTCTTTATTCTGTATGTTTAGTGGTTATTAGTTTTTGTGGTGAGAGGATTTTTTTGGACCCAGTCTATTTGGTGTTCTGTAAGCTTAGTGTATTTTCATAATAATTTCCTTTTTTAGGTTGGTAAAGTTTTCTTCTATGATTTTGTTGACTATATATTCTTTTCTTTTGGGTTGGTATTCTTTTCCTTCTTCTAGTCCTATTATTCTTAGGTTTGGTCTTTTCATGGTGTCCCAGATTTCCTGGATGTTTTGCGTTATGATTTTGTTGGCTTTAGTGTTTTCTTTTACTTGTGAATCTATTTCCTCTATTGTATCTTCAATGCCAGAGATTCTCTCTTCCATCTTTTGCATTCTGTTGGTTATGCTTGCATCTGTAGTTCCTGTTCATTTACTCAGATTTTCCATTTCCAGCACTCCAATCTTGAGCTGTTTTCTTCACCTGTTTAATTGCTTTTTCTTGACTTTCTTTATGGAATTTATTGATTTCTTCCAATTTTTTGTTTGTCTTTTCCTGGATTTCTTTAAGGAATTTTTTCATTTCCTCTTTAAAGGCCTCTATCATCTTCTTAACATCATTTTTAAGGTAATTTATTCTGCTTCTTCTGCGTGGGGATGTTCAGGTCTTGGTGATATAGTACCACTATGTTCTGATGGTGCCATATTGTTCTTTATGTTGTTAACTGTATTTTTGCACTAGTATGTAGCTAGAGTTTTCCTGCCTGGCCCACAGTCAGGACAAATCTCTCTCACCCGCAAGTCCCACAGCTGCTCAAACCCAACCAAGTAAACACAGAGACTTATATTGCTTACAAACTGTATGGCCATGGCAGGCTTCTTGCTAACTGTTCTTATATCTTAAATTAATCCATTTCTATAAATCTATACCTTGTCACATGGCTTGTGGCTTACCAGCATCTTCACATGCTGTTTGTCATGGCAGAAGCTGGCAGTGTCTCTCTGCCTCAGCCTTCCACTTCCCAGGATTCTCTTCTCTGCTTGTCCTGCCTATACTTCCTGCCTGGCCACTGGCCAGTCAGTGTTTTATTTATACAGAATGATATCCACAGCACTAGTATCTACCCATCTCTTTCTCTACTTGGTTCAAGCAGTATCTGTGTCTGAGGTAGCCTCTCTTGTTCCAGTTGATACTCTTGGTCCAATAGGAGCTCTTGGTCCAATTGGGGCTCCTGTTCCAATTAGTGTTGATGGTCTCTGTGTTTAAGGGAGCAGCTCTTAGTCCAATTGGCACTGGTTCTTTCTGTCTCTGGGAGCAGCTGATATCTTAGAGGTTGGATGGGTTTGGGAAGAGTATGGTTTGTAGGTTACAGGGTCTGGTGGGGGATGGTGGTAGTCTGACCTTCCTGCAGGATACCTGCCTGCTGGCCTGAAGTTGGAACTGCAATGGGTGGTGCTGTGTGGGCACTGGGTTGTGCCCTTGGGCCCAAAGCCTAGAGTATTCAGGTATTCGGCTATGAGAACAAACACTCACCTCTTAGTCCAATTGGTGCTGATGGGTCAATAGAATGGCTTTTCAGATCAACTGCCACATGTTCCATGACCATATTCATTGACTAGAACTGCTGAAGCTATAAGAAAATCAATAACTTAGTTTTCAACTGGAATTGAAGTCAGGATACCATGCCAAACTAATACCCCAAGACATATTTAAGATATCCTTTACTGTAAGAACAATTTTATACAAAAGTATATAATTGATCAACCAATTTCACAAATCTCAATGGATGGTGTCTGGAAGTATGAAAGAAAGAAAATAACATTTCTTTCAAAGAACATAGAAGTTATAAATAGTCTTCAGAATAAGGCATATTAACGAAAATCTTGATAATTAAAAAAAGATTATTAGAAAATAGTAAAATTCAACCATGAATTTCCACAAGACTGAATCTTAAGATAAAGTTAGCTGGTCTATGATCTTACAAATTAGCATAGTAGGAAGCAAAAATTAAAATAACCACTAAAAACTAGGAAAAAAAATTTCCATACAATAATACATTATCAACAAGCTAACTCTGGATCTGTAGTTCTCATTGCTAAATAAAACATGAATAACAAAGGCAACAGGAGACTGCCCAAAATCATTACTCCAATACTAATATGCTCCAATTAAAGCAACTTACATGATATATATGATAATGATTTCAAAATTGCAATAATAATTATGATCAAGGAATTCATAGAAAATATGAATAAATGCCAGAATAAATACCACACAAACACAGTTGACTGAAATAATTGAAATATTTCCAGATGTGAAAAAGGATTTAATAAAGAGAATTTCTGAAAAGACAAAATGAAATAAGTCTCAAAATGAAAAATTCAGTATTTTAAACAGATAATCCATAGGGAAGTCTTAACAATTGTTTGAATCAAGTGGTAGATAGACTATATCAAATAACAAAATGGGATTACCCTCAATGTTGTTCATAACTAGCAACTTTCTGTACAACCAAGAATAGTGACAGTACAAACCAAATGCAGCATAAAGAAGGAAGAAAATATTTGTAAATTGTATGCAAGTTGGATATTATTATATAAAGTAAAAACTCCTGTAAGTCATTACAAATAGCTAATTTAAAAATGACCAAAGTGGATATGGTGATATTTACCTTTTATCAATGTACTCTGTTGAAAAAGCAGCATAATAATTAGTTCAAAATCATTCCAGACTACATAAATAGATACTGCCTCAAAAAAGATCAAGGAAATATACAAAGAAGCAGTCTACTAATACAAATGTTCAGATGTTTCTGATTCAACCATTCTTTCTTTTCATGTAATGAAAATAATAAGATTCAAATTATTTTATGAATTCCTGTAGCATTGTTCTGTACTTTGAGACAGGGCTAAGTAAATAGTATATAAAAGTCATTACAGAATATATCACATCATATAGAAAAGGCAATTAAAAGAGAATTGAGGAAAATACTGTGTTAACTGCTTTATCTTTGCCATATATTTTATTTTTTAACTTTATAAAAACAAGTTTAAAGTGAAACATTATATGACTCACAAAATACCAAACCAAGAACCTAACACAGAATGGAATTACATTAATTTGTCATAATAAGTAATTAAATCAATAAAATCAACAGAGAGGAATTTAGTTACACAGGAGGCTTGTTTTCTACTGATCCAGTCAGCCTTCTTCCCTTGATCTGATAGTGCCTTTGAAAGATAATTGTTTTTATTATCTTTTGTAATAAAATATTCTTACCCACAGCAACATGGAGGGGAAAGAAGTTATTTGGATTAAATGTTTTGATCATATTTCATCATCCAGGGAAGCTAAAACAGGAACTCCAGACAGGCCAAGCACCTTGAGGCAGAAACAAAAGCAGACACTGTGGAAGACTGAGGCTTACTTGCTTGCTTTCCATGGCTTGCCCAGAGTGCTTTCTTTATTATTAAACAAAACATTAATTTATTTATTTAGTTAATTTTATATGTATTCATGTGTGCCTGAGTATAGGTATGTGTACATGTTTGTGGAGGAGACTGTGAAGGTCAGAGGATGGATCGTATACCCTGGAAGCATAGTTACAGAGAGTTGTGAGCCACCGAGTACATGCTGGGGACTGTGCCTGGTTCTTCTGGAGGACCAGAAAGTGCTATTAACTGATAACCACCTCTCCATCCCCATGTTTGACTTCTTATACAACCCAGAAATACCTGCTCAGGGATATCTCTGCATTGTCCATAGTGAACTGAGCCTTAGCACACTAATCACTAACTGAAAAAGTGAGCCACATAGCCTTTTCCTACAGGCAAATCTTTTGGAAGCATTTTCTCAGTTGAGGATCCCTCTTTCCACATGAATCTAGCTTATGTCAGGTTGACACAAATCTAACCAACACAAGGGTCTATGTTTTCCTTTTAATAGAAGTAAAAAATTAAGTTTACTTGAACATAGTGCATTATGTCCATCTCAATAGCCAATTATTGAGTGGAAATTATTTAAATAAATAACTTTTCTGTATCATAAAATCAAACAGAAATACAGGTTGTGTGTTCTAAGGGATTACTCCACTCCTTGTTCTATTCCCTCAACTTCTTTCTGACCCTCACTACCATACCCTCTTCCCAAATTCATGTTTTCTTCATCTCTTTAAAAAATATAACTCCTGAGTAATATTCCATTGTGTATATGTGCCACATTTTGTTTATCCATTCTTTGGTTGAGGGGCATCTAGGTTGTTTTCAGGTTCTGGCTATTTTGAATAATTATACTATGAACATTGTTGAACATGTGTCCTTGTGATATCATTGAGCATTCCTTGGGTATATGGCCAAGAGTGGTACAGCTGGGTCTTGAGGTAGATGGATTCCCAATTTTCTGAGAAACTACCATACTGATTTCCAAAGTGGCTGTACAAGTTTACACTCTCACCAACAGTGGAAGTGTTCCCTTAGCTCTGCATCCTGTCCAACATAAACTCTCATCTCAGCAGTAAAAAACAATGACACCATGAAAATAGCAGGCAAATGGATAGAAAAAAAATATCATCCTGAGTGAGGTAACCCAGACTCAGAAGGACAAACATGGTATGTACTCACTCATAAGAGGATACTAGATGTAAAGCAAAGGATAACCAGACTACAACCCACATCTCCAGAGAAGAAAGTTAACAAGGAGAACCCTAAGAGGAATGCATGGATCACCCTGGGAAGGGGAAATAGATGAGAGCTCCATTAACAAACTGGGGATGAGGGGGGCATTGGAGGGTATGGGATGAGGGATGAGAACATAAGGGACAGAGTGGGAAAATGATGAAAGAGATATCATGATAAATGAAGACATCATGGGAATAAGGAGAAACAGTGCTGTAGGATGGTCTGTATGTCAAATGTGTTGCTCTGATTGGTTAAAAAAATAAAACACTGATTGGCCAGTAGCCAGGCAGGAGGAAGTATAGGCGGGACAAGGAGAAGAATTCTGGGAAGTATAAGGCTGAGTCAGAGAGACACTGCCAGCTTCCGCCATGACAAGCAGCATGTGAAGATGCCGGTAAGCCACGAGCCACGTGGCAAGGTATAGATTTATAGAAATGGATTAATTTAAGATATAAGAACAGTTAGCAAGAAGCCTGCCATGGCCATACAGTTTGTAACCAATATAAGTCTCTGTGTTTACTTGGTTGGGTCTGAGAGGCTGTGGGACTGGTGCGTGTCAGAGATTTGTCCTGACTGTGGGCCAGGCAGGAAAACTCTAGCTACAAAACAGGGTGCTAGGGAAGTTATCAGGAATCCACAAGGATGACCCTACCTTAGACTACTAGCAATAGTGGAGAAGGTGTCTGAACTGTCCTACTCCCATAATCAGTTTGGTGAATACCCTAATGGTCATCATAGAGCCTTCATCTAGTAAATGATGGAAGCAGATGCAGAGATCCACAGCCAAGCACCAGGCTGAGCCCCAGGAGTCCAGCTGAAGAGAGAGAAGAGGTATTCTATGAACAAGGGGCATCAAGATCATGATGAGGAAATATACAGAGACAACCAAACCAAACTAGTGGGAACTCATGAACTGTGGACCAATAGCTGTAGAGCCTCCGTGGGACTGGACTAGGCCCTCTAGATAGGCGAGACAGTTGTTTAGCTTGACCAGCTTAAGGGGCCCCTGGCAGTGGGATCAGAATCCATCCCTGGTGCATGAGCTGGGTTATTGGAGCCCAGTGCCTATGGTAGGATACCTTACACAACCTTGGTTCAGGAGGAGGACCTTGGACCTGCCTCAACTGAATGTACCAGGCTCTGCTGACTCTCCATGGGAGTTCTTGCCTTTGGGGAGGTGGGAATGGGGATGGGTTGAGAGGGGAAGGCAGGGGGAAGGAGGAGGGAGGAGAGGGGCATCTGTGGTTGGTATGTAAATTGAACAGAAAATTTCTTAATACTAAAAAATATGTAACTCATTGAGTCCAATTAGTGATGCCAGTATGTAATTGGGATTTGAATGGTATCTGCTGGAACTTAGGCAGCCTATAATAGGCCACATGGATGAGAAAAACTGACATTATTTCCCACAGAGGCCATTTACTTTCAATAATTCTGCTTGGAGTGAGACTATATGCACCCCTTCTTGCTCTATGCTGGAGTGTTAACCGGCATGCTAATTTTGCAGGTCTTGTGTAGGCAATTGCAGTTGCTTAGCATTTGCATGTGCAATGGCCCTGCCATTCCAAAAGACACTGTTTTGTCCCAATCTTCCTCAATGTCTGCTGCTTAAAATCTTTCCACCCCTCCCTTTTCTATGTTACCTGAACCTCGAGGCAGTGTGACATAGATGTCCCATCTGTTGCTGAACACTCCACTGAGATTTATTCTCTGAACTTTGATTCATTGTGAGTATCTGTATTAGACATCACCCTCTCCATGAAGATACTTCTCTGATGAGGAGTAAAGTTACACTAATCTATAGATACAAGGATACTGATTTATAAGTCAGCTTGCTGATATATTCCTTTGGCCAATATAAAAGTACTAGAGCCTATTGTTTCCCTAGTGATCTTTTTTTGGCAATATTTACATACATTTTCTCCTATGGAATGAGACTTAAATGCAATGCAAATAGGAAGATCTTAGTTACTTACATATCATCCATGCTACTATGGCATCCCTAGGCACATTTTGATAACCTGTTCATGGTTATAGCTTGCAGGATTTAAAGTTTGGTAGAACTATTGATGTCTTTTCTCATCAAGATGCTTGCAAAGCATCTTCTGTTCCTAAAAAAGCTAACCAGCAAAGATGAATATTTCAGATCAGTATAAGATTATTATGTCCATACCACGTGTTTTAATTGTATGTTGTCTTCAGAATTAGAGTCATACCATAATGGTTTAGTGGGTAAATTTGATCAATGGTAAAAACCTGTATTGTTTTGGTAGTCTTTTGGGTGCCCATGATCAATGACTAGACAGAGATATCCCATCCATGGCACTGGGGTTTTTGTTTGATTACTTGTGGCTTTTCAGAACAAGAAAATTTTTACTTTGTGTAGGGTAACTCCAATGAAACCTTTTTCTATATACTTTTTTTAAGAAGCTTAAAAAATTGCATGTTTCCATATGGCTTTTTCAAACACACTTAGTGTTAGCTATCCTTTCTTCTGTCCCTCCTCTGCCTTACCCTTCCATTTCCTTATGATTTCTTTAAGTGATATTATCACAAAAATACAACATGTTTACGTTCTTACACAAAATAAAAACAAAGCTTCCTAAACAACTTATATTACTCAACTAATTGGAGTGTAATAAAGCAATAGCCAGTTGATTGACTAAGGTAAATCAATGTGCACCTGAATTTTATTTTCAGATATAACGATATTGACCCATTTGGTGCCTTTATCATCTGGTACAATATGTATCACTTAGGTCAGCTTTGTCTTTCAAGGAACATTTGCTAATATATACATGCATTGTGTGTGGAGTGGTGGTGGTAGTGGTGGTGGTGATGGTCATGTGTGTGTGTGTGTGTGTGTGTGTGTGATGTATGCACACATGTGGCAGTGGTTACACATCTCTATATCCATATAGGCCAGGAGCAGTTTCCAGTGTCCTGATCCATCATTCTCACACAGGTTTTTTCACTGAACCTGGAGCTAGGTTACTGACAAGAAAGTGACACTCCTCCACTTGCCTCTGCTTTCAGGCGAGAATTGCTGTGCTGAGGTTTTAGGTGTGAGAGGAGGAATTGAATTCAAGTCTTCAGGCTTGCAGAGCAAGTATTCTCAGCCCACTGAGCCAACTTTCCAGCACTCAGAAAACATTTTTGACTATAAAAAGAAGGTTAGCATAGTAACTTTTTATCGGTAATTATAGTACACAAGCAGTTGAGAAAATGGACCTTGAATTTGAGGCTAGCCTAACAAATCTAGCAAGACATGATATAGAGAGGAGAGGGAAGATGTGGGGATAGAGAATATTATAGTGAATTTAGTTAATAGAGGAGCCAGAGATTATGCTTACAACATCTTAATTAAAATAATTTTATAGTTAAGTTATTTGTTTTATAAGTAGTTACTATCTTGTTTACTATAACAATTATAACAAGCATAAGCTGGTGCTAAGTAGTGAACATTTACTTTGGATCTTAAAGATTTGAGTCTTTCTACAACCATCTTATTTATCATGAAGGAAAATGTGTCTATATCATAACTCTTGCTCAGTGTGTTATCAAGTTTCATATTGAAGAGACACTAGACTGAGCTATGGTGACCAGTATTACAAACTGTGCCTGCATTTTCTGGAGAATTAGATTCTTTTGGGACAGGGTCTCATTGTGTATCATCATTGACCTGAAACTTGCTATATAGACTAGGCTGGTCTTGAACTTGTAAGTATCCTCCACCAGCCTCTTCTTCCCAAGTGCTGGGATTAAAGGCCTGTGCTAACAGGCCCGGCTGAAACCTTCTTTTCTAAGACTGAATCCTTGATTTATCTACCCAGGGGGCATACAAAATTGCATGTTTCTCATCTCTCTTCCCACTCCCTCTCCTGCTGTTCCTCTTAGTCATCCTTTTCTGCTCCACATATTTCTAGGAGAGATGTTTCTACTTTTGACAATGAATCATGGCTTCAAGTAGTGTTTCGTTATTAACACACAAAAATATAAATAGCTTTAAGAACTCAGGAGTCTGCTACTTTCAGCATCCATTTGCTAAGTAACTTCAAGGAAAGTGGTTGAAAACTCATGAAAATTATACCTACCAGAAATGTAATTGTAGCTCATTTTGCTAAAATAATTATGGCAAATCTTTTTAACAGTTTTATTAGACAGAATTAAAATACTTATTGCTAAATTCATTTTATCACATAACTTGGAACTTAAAATTGTGTCTAGATAAGCAAACATTCTGTGGAATAATTGTGTGCTTTAAGAAATATAACTATATTTTATAACTGCCTTCATATAAGCAGCAATAGTCATTTTCCACTCTATGTTAACTGTAGGAAATGCTAAAGCATTTTCTGCCACTGTCTTGTTGCTTCAGAAACTTTTCCCCAGAGCTTTAAAAAAAGAATGTTATCACAGTAATTGGATAGTCTGTGACAACATGTTATAATTTCTTTATTAATTATGATTCTTAATGTAGAGAAAATGAAATCTCAGTGTGTTTGAATTCAGTTGCACTGCCAAAGGTAATTACTCCTCAAGAGATGCCAAACTTGGGATGTGCTGGGAGTATGAAAAGAACAACTGCTGACTTTAGTATCTTATTTTCCAGTGAGTTAACATTTTTCATGTAATTAGCCCCAGTGTGTTCCTTTTAGATTAACAGATCAACAAATAATATGTTATGTTTTAAAAGAAACAAACAACAGGAAAGTGGGAATGTAACAAGGAGCACATTTAAAGGGCATGGACTCATTAGAACAAAAATATTTAAACAATAGTTGCGGCTTAACCTTTACAAAAGTATATTTACCTTTGTATTCACTACCAAAAATAAGTAGAGCAGCAAGCTTAATATTGTAGCTTGATATTTGTTTAAACAACTTAGTGACATGTTAATAAAATATAACTTTGGATTATTTTTAAGATTATATTTCACGCATGAGACTACTGTACTATTTGTACTTCTTATAATAAATAATACACTTTACGCTGAGATAATATTCTAAATACCACACAAGGGGCTTCTAAAACATTTATTACTTTCACCTTAATTTTAAATATACAACCCTACTAATTATTGTAAGAAGGTAATAAGTCATTATTATCCATTTGCAGTGAGATATGTGCTTGGAGTTCATCAGTCAACCCAGAGAAGTAGAAGGTCCTTGGTACTTGTCTTACCTAGCTAGCAGCTGGGGCTGGCTGCCTGAGCACTTTTCAGTTAATCTTAGGTTGAAAAGTTACAGCAATTGACTATATGGTTAAGCTCACACCTCAGGCAGGACTGGGTAGAGGAATCTTGAGCCCCAGCAGGTTGAGGAATTTGGGGTAGGGACTATAGTAAATAGACTGGAAAGAATATTAATATGAGTAAATCAGAAAATGGGGTATCAAAATTTGGGGAAGGGAAATACAATTAGGAATATAAAATCCACTGCTTTCCACCAAATTGTTGTGCCAGCCATTTTTGCTTTTTGTGCCCCCAGGCTGAAGTCCATCTTCTGCAGAACTGAAAATAAATTGGTCTCACTTTCACTACTTAGAATCACCGGTATTCTTATTAGGAATTGAGAATCACTATTTCTCAAAAATATTAAATGACATTGTGAGAAACCTACATACTTTAGGATTAATACTGTATAGCCTTGCACAAAAATAATTAAACCAATTCAGCACTTAACAAAATCATTATAAATTTTGTTTACAATCACTAATAATATACATCCATGAATTGACATGAATTTTTACAGATGTTTACTGTAATCTGAACATGAAATATCTCCTTCCAAAGGGCTAATGTGTTAATGGCTCCCATCCGGTAGCAGTACTAAGAAGTGGTTGAACCATGAAAGCACTATGTTCATCAGTATATCCACTTGTTACTGAGTCCAAAACTCAATGACCTATTAGAAAGTAGGGCCTTGGTGATGGCCATAGGTAACTGGGCTATGTGCTGTTAGAAAGACATGTCTTATTCCCGGATCCTTTGTATTTCCCTGCTTCCTGGCTTCCATGAAGTGAAAAACTTTGCTGTACCATCCCTTGACAACCTTTGTAACCTGGTTCAACTGAGGCCCAAAATAATAAATGCTATATATATATATATATGTGTGTGTGTGTGTGTGTGTGTGTGTGTGTGTGTGTGTAGATGTAACCAACCATCCTTTTAAATAAGAAACACAGAACCAATGCAAAGAAGAAAACCAAGAGGTCAGAGCTAAGAGCTAAAACCTTACCCTTCCTCCTGCAGTGGTCCGACCTCTCCGAACCAGAGCTACTTTATGTGTTAAAGTCTTTACATAGAGTTTCTGTTCTGCCTTCTCATTGGTTGTAAACCCAACCACATGAATGCCTCGTCACGGCCTGTCTGTATAGGCCTCCAGGTTCTCTATGATTGGTATTGAGATTAAAGGCATGTGTATCCAATAATGGCTGTATCCCTGAACACACAGAGACTTACCTAGCTCTGCCTACCAAGTGCTGGGATTACAAGCATACACCACCACTGCCCTGCTTTCCTATGGCTTGCTAATAGCTCTGACCCCAGACAACTTTATTTATTAACATACAAATAACATTTTAATACAAATAAAATATCACCATGTGTGTGTGTATGTGTGTGTGTGTGTGTGTGTGTGTGTGTGTGTGTGGAGAGAGAGAGAGAGAGAGAGAGAGAAAGAGAGAGAGAGAGAGAGAGAGAGAGAGAGAGAGAGACCCCAGAAACTATAAGCTAAAATAAAACTTCCCTCCTTTAATTTGGTTTTGCTATATTATTTTCACATAGCAATGGAAACCTGTAACAAAAAAGTACTCTTATAATGAATCCATTCAATAAATACATTTTAGGATTTTACTATTAGAGGAAAAATGTACCTTGTGCTAAAATTATACTTCACTTAATTGACTGGCATGTTCCCCAACACAATTTCAACTTTAATAATAGTAATAAAAATAACAGATTAAGGCAGCTGACATTAGTTATTAAACATGAAACTATAAAGCATATTTATATGAGGTATGTTTCATTGATACAAATTTGGAATAGATGTAACATAGGAAGCCACAGTTGAGTTGAGAGTTAAACTGATGACTAATGTCAAATGATTAAATGATGAGAATATTTATATCAGTCTCCTAATAATAATACTCTTATGTCTTTATGAGGCTTTCCACTTTTCCTGGTCTGAAGTTCTGTGACCTTTATAGATACAACATCCATTGTCATTGATGTCATCATTTTTGCATTCTCCATTCCATGGCCTAGAAAGACTTACGAAATAATTTTTCCTATATGTACTCATTTATCAGAAACTGTATGCATGCTTAATGATTCTTGAGCTGGGAGATCCAAACTTTTATGAAAGCAAAACAGTGGTATTCTGATAGATGTTTAACTAAAATGGCATCCAGACTTACAAATTCCTGATTTCTATTGTTCTCTGATTTCTGTAGTAGAAATGGTACTTCAATAGCTAATTCTATGCTTTAAATATGTCACTGATTACTGAAAACTGAGTTTGGAGAAAAGAGTATGATTGGCTCTCAATAATCAGTATTCTGGCTCAAGCAAAGTATTGGAATAAAGGAATGACTATTTCAGGTATTCCATCAATGGTAGTACCAAATGGCAATCTCATGTCAGCCTAATAAGCTGTTGACTTAATTTTGTAACTGTACTCTTTTCATTTAAGCTCTTATCACAGTTTAAGATAATTTGTAGTTGGTGTTGTTTTACTCTTTTTGGCTCTTTACTCTTTTAGGGAGCCTGCCACCCAACTCCCAAATAAAAACACATGGAGACTTTTTCTTACTTACAAATGCTCAGACTTAACTTGGCTTCTTTCAAGCCAGCTTTCCTTAAATTATCCTATCTATTTTTTGCCTCTGGGATTTTATCTTTCTCTATTTCTGTATACCTTTCTGTACTTCTTACTCTGCAGCTTGCTGTGTAGCTGGGTGGCTGGTCCCTGATGTCCTCCTCCTTTTCTTGCTTCTTGAACTCTTCCTCCCAGATTTCTCCGACTATTTATTCTCTTTGCCTTCCAGCAATGCCTATCCTTTCTCCTGCCTTGCTTTGGGCCATTCATCCCTTTATTAGACCAATCAGGTATTTTAGACAGGTAAAGTAACACAAGTTCTCAGAGTTAAACAAATGCAACATAAAAGAATGCAATACATCTTTGCATCATTAAGTAAATGTTCCACAGCATAAACAAATGTAGCACATCTTAAAGAAATATTCCAACAATCATACCCAGAGAGGCCTGCCCCTAGGTCCCATTCCTGGGCCCCAGCCATTCACGAGGAAGACCTGCCCAACTTGGCCCCAGTGGCTAGCCAGTGGGCAGGGCTCCTGTGGAAAGGTTCCCCTTATACAAGACCCCCCAGCATACTCTGCAATCTATACACCCTGCCCCCACACCCATCTACCTGAGACCCCCAACACTTCCTAAGGCTTGGAGACCAATCCTCAGCTCCCATCTGACCCAGAGATCTCCCATCCAGCCTAGAGAGCTCCCACCTGGCCCATAGAGCTTTCATCTGGCCCAGAGAAAGAGAGAGCTCTCATTGGACAAAGAGTCATCATTGGACCAAGAGTAAACTCAGGAGACTGGGAATCTGCCAGCCCTGATCAGACCAAGAGTGGCTCTCTGAGAAGTAGAATCTGCCACCTCTCATTGCACCGAGAGGCTTCCTGAAATGCAGAATCTGTCAGCTCTGACTGGACCAAGAGCCCTGATAAGACCAAGAATGAATCCGTGAGTCACAGAATCAACTAGCTTGGGTTGACCCAAGAGCAGCTTGCTGAGACACACAAGCTACCTGCTCCAATCAGACCAAGAGCTAATATTAGACCCAGAAGGGCCCCCAGAGACACAGACACAACAAGCACAGAGTGGACCAACAGCAACTCACTCAGACACAGGCACCTCTTATACCTATTAGATGAGGAGATGGGCAGACATCAAGGCAGAAGTACATACAACAACATAAAGAGCAATACAGCATCACCATAACCTAGCCCTCTTCCAACAGCAAGACCTGTACATCACAAGGTAGAAGAAGCAGAAGAAAACAACCTTAAGAATAACAACATGAGGATGCTAGAGGCCTTTCAAGAAAAAATTAAAAATAAAACTGAGGAAAAGATGAACAAAAAAAGTGGAGGGAATCAATAAAAAAATGAGAAAAAGTCAAACAAAAAATAGGAAGAAATCTATAAAGAACTAGAGAAAAAGATAAATAAAAAAGTGGAAGAAAGCAATAAAACCCTTAAAGAAAATCATGAAAAAGCAATGAAACAGGTGAGGGAAACAGTTCAAGACCTGAAAAGGGAAATAGAAACAATGAAGAAGACACAAACAGAGGAATGCTGGAAATAGAAAATCTGAATAAATGACAGGAAATACAGAGGAAAGAATAACCCACAGAATACAAGAGGTGGAAGAGAGGATCTCTGGTATAGAGGATAAAATAGAGGAATTGGATTCATCAGTCAAAGAAAATACCAAAGCCAAAAAAGTCGTAACACAATATGTCCATGAAATTTGGGACACCATGAAAAGACCAAACCTACAAATAATAGGGATAGAGGAAGGAGAAGAATACCAACTCAAAGGCACAGAAAATATATTTTAAAAGATCATAGAAGAAAACTTTCCCAACATAAAGAAGAAAATGCCTATGATGATACAAGAAGCCTATAGAACACCAAACAGATTAGACCCCCCAAAAAAAACTCCCCTTGACACATAATAATTAAACAACTAAACGTACAGAATAAAGAAAGAATATTAAGAGCAGCAAAAGAAAAAGGCCAAGTGACTTATAAAGGCAAACCCATCAGAATAACACCCAATTTCTCAATGGAGACTTTGAAAGTGAGAAGGACCTGGACAGATCTAATACAGATGCTAAGAGACCATGGATGCCAGCCTAGACTAATATACCCAGCAAAATTTTCAATCATCATAGACGGAGTGAACAAGACATTCTAAGACAAAACCAGATTTAAACAATACTTATCCACAAACCCAGCCCTACTGAAAGTACTAGAAGGAAAATTCCAGATACACCTACAAAACCACAGGCAATAGATAACACCACAGCAGTAAACCCCAACAAAGAGAAGTACACACATACTTCCAGCAAAGGATAACAGGAGTAAGCAGTCACTGATCATTAATATCCCTTAATGTCAATTAAGACACAGGCTAACAGAATGAATACAAAAGCAGGACCCATCTTTCTGCTGCATACAAGAAACACACCTCATATTCAAAGATAGACACTCCCTAAGAATAAAAGGCTGGGAACAGTCTTTCCAATCAAATGGTCTTAAGAAGTAAGCTGGTGTAGCCATCCTAATATCCAGCAAAATAGACTTCAAACTAAAATCAATCAAAAGAGATCAAGAAGGGCATTACATAATAATCACAGGAAAGATCCACCAAGGTGAATTTTCATTTCTGAACATTTATGCCCCAAACACAAGGCACCCACATATGTAAAAGAAACATTATTAAAGCTTAAATCACATATAAAACTCCACACATTAATAGTGGGAGACTTCAATACCCCACTTTTACCACTGGACAGATCTGCCAAATCGAAACTTAACAGAGAAATAAAGGAGTGAACTGATGTAATGTCTCAAATGGACTTAATCGATATCTATAGAACATTCCATCCAAAGAAAAAAGAATATACCTTCTTCTCAGCACCCCATCGAACCTTCTATAAAATCAACTGTATACTTGGCCACAAACAAATCTCAACAGATATAAAACAATTGGAATAACCTCCTGCATTCTATCAGACAATCATGTTAGATTTCAAAAAAAAACAAAAACTACAGAAAGCCTACAATCTCATGGAAACTGAATAATGCTCAACTGAATCAGCACGAGGTCAAGGAAGAAATAAAGAAAGAAATTAAAGACTTCCTAGAGAGCAATGAAAATGAATACACCACATACCAAACTATGAAAGCAGTGCTAAGAGGAAAATTCATAACACTAAATGCCCACATAAAGAAGTTGGAGAAATCTCACACTAGTGACTTAACAGCACACCTGAAAGCTCTAGAACAAGAAGAATCAAAATCACTCAGGAGAAATAGATGCCAGGAAATAATCAAATTGAGAGCTGAAATCAATAAAATAGAAACAGAGAGAACAATACAAAGAATCAATGAAACACAGAGTTGGTTCTTTGGGAAAATCAACAAAATAGAAAAGCCCTTATCCAAACTAACCAAAAGGCAGAGAGAGAGCATCCAAATTAGCAAAATCAGAAATGGAAAGGGAGACATAACGACTAACACTGAGGAAATCCAGAGAATCATCAGATCATACTTCAAAAACCTCTACCCCACAAAACTGGAAAATCTAAAAGAAATGGATAATTTTCTGGATAGGTACCACATACCTAAGTTAAATCAAGACCAGAAAAAAATATTTAAAAAAGTCCAATAACCCCTAAGGAAATAGAATCAGTCATTAAAATTCTCCCAACCAAAAAAAAATTAAAAAAAAAAAAAAACAGGACCAGATGGTTTCAGCGCAGAATTCTACCAGATCTTCAAAGAAGCGTTAAAGTCAATACTCTTTAAATTGTTCCACACAGTAGAAACAGAAGGAACATTACCAAACTCCTTCTATGAGGCTACAATTGCCCTGATTTCAAAGTCAAACAAGGATGCAACAAAGAAAGACAACTACAGACCAATCTCCCTCATGAACACTGATGCAAAAATACTCAATAAAATCCTGGCAAACAGACTCCAAGAACACATCAAAACAATTATCCACCATGATCAAGTAGGTTTCATCCCAGGGATGTAAGGGTGGTTCAACATACAAAAGTCTGTCCATGTAATACACCATATAAACAAATTGAAAGGAAAAAAACACATGATCATCTCACTAGATGCTGAAAAGTCATTTGACAAAATGCAACACCCCTTCATGATAAAGGTCTTGGAGAGATCAGGAATACAGAGAACATACTTAAACATAATATAGGCAATTTACAGAAAGCTAACAGCCAACATCAAAGTAAATGGGGAGAAACTCAAAGCGATTCCACTAAAATCAGGAACAACACAAGGCTGTCCACTCTCCCCATACTTATTCAACACAATACTTGAAGTTCTACTCAGAGCAATAAGACAACATGCGGAGATCAAGGGGATACAAATTGGAAAGGAAGGGGTCAAGCTTTTGCAGATGACATGATAGTATATATGAGGGACTCCAAAAATTTGACCAAGGAACTGATACAGCTTATAAACACCTTCAGCAACATAGCAGGATACAAGATCAACTCAAAAAAATCAGTAGCCCTCCTATACACAATTGACAAACAGACTGAGAAGGAAATTAGAGATACATTACCCTTTACAATAGCCACAAATAATATAAAATATCTTGGGGTAACTCTAACTAAGCAAGCGAAGGACCTGTATGACAAGAACTTTAAGTCCCTGAAAAAAGAAATTAAAGAAGATGTCAGAAATTGGAAAGAGCTCCCATGCTCATGGATAGGTAGGATTAACATAGTAAAAATGGCAATCATACCAAAAGCAATTTATAGATTCAATGCAATCCCCATCAAAATCCCAACACAATTCTTCACAGACTTAGAAAGAACAATACTCAACTTCATATGGAAAAAAAAAAACACGATAGCCAAAAGTATCCTATACAATAAAACAACCTCTGGAAGCATCATGATCCCTGACCTCAAGCTCTACTATAGAGCTACAGTAATAAAAATAGCTTGGGACTGGCAGAAAAACTGACATGTGGACCAATGGAATTGAATTGAAGACCCTGACATTAATCCACACACCTATGAACATATAATTTTCGACAATGAAGCCAAAACTGTACAACAGAAAAAAAAACTGTACACCATTCAACAAATGGTGCTGGCATAACTGGATGTCAACATGTGGAAGGCTGCAAAGAGATCTATATCTGTCACCATGCATAAAACTTAAGTCCAAGTGGATCAAAGACCTCAACATAAATCCAGTTACTCTGAACCTGATAGAAGAGAAAGTAGTAAGTAGTCTTGAACACATTGGCACTGGAGATCACTTCCTAAATATAACACCAGTAGCACAGACACTGAGAGAAGCAATTAATCAATGGGACCTCTTGAAATTGAGAAGCTTTTGTAGAGCAAAGGACACGGTCAACAAGACAAAGCAACAGCCTACAGAATGGGAAAAGATCTTCACCAATGCCACATCTGACAGAGAGCTGATATCCAGAATATATAAAGTACTCTAGAAATTAGACATCAAAATGCCCAACAGTCCAATCAAGAAATGAGCTGTAGAGCTAAACAGAGAATTCTCAACAGAGGAAGCTCAGTGGCTGAAAGACATTAAAGGAATTGCTCAACATCCCTAATCATTGGGGAAATGCAAATCAAAACGCCTCTGAGATACCACCTTACACCTGTCAGGATGGCTAAGATCAAAAACACTAAAGACAGCTTATGCTGGAGAGGATGTGGAGCAAGGGGAACATTCCTCCACTGTTGGTGGGAATGCAAGCTTGTACAGCCACTTTGGAAATCAATGTGATGCTTTCTTAGAAAATTGGGAATCCATCTCCCCCAAGACCCAGCTATACCTCTCTTGGGCATATACCCAAGGAATGCTCAATCATACCACAATGGCACACATGCTCAGCTATGTGCATAGCAGCATTGTTTGTAAAAGCCAGAACCTAGATGCCCTTCAACTGAAGAATGATTAAATAAAATGTGGTACATATACACAATGGAGTACTATTCAGCAGAGAAAAACAATGACATCATGAGGTTTGCAGGCAAATGGATGTATTTAGAAAAAATCATCCTGAGTGAGGTAACCCAGACTCAGAAAGACAAACATGGTATGTACTCACTTATAGGTGGATACTAGATGTAAAGCAAAGGACGACCAGACTGCTACTCACAATTCCAGGTAGGCTACCTAGTAAAGAGGACCCTAAGAAAGACACAGGGATCGCCCAACGACAGAGAAATGTATGAGATCTACATGAGCAAACTGGATGTGAGGGGGGTAATGAAAGGCAAGGGTCAAGGGGAAAGAGAGCTTAGGGGAGTGGGAGATCCCAGCTGGATCAAGGACAGAAAGGGAAAACAAGGAAAGACATACCATGATAAATGAAGACCCATGGGAATAGGAAGAATCAAAGTGCTACAGAGGTCCCTAGTAATCCACAAAGATACCTCCACAATAGACTACTGGCAATGGTCATGAGAAAGCCCAGACTGACCTACTCTGGTGATCAGATGGCCGAACTCACTGTCATGATAGAACTCTCTTCCAGTGACTGATGGAAGCAGATCCACAGCCAAGCTCCAGGTGGAGGCCCAAGAGTCCAGTCAGTGAGAGAGAGGAGGAATTATATGAGCAAGAGATATAGCCAAACTAATGGAAACACATGAACTATGAACCAATAGCTGAGGAGTCCTCATGGAACTGGATCAGGCCCTCTGGATAAGTGAGACAGTTGATTAGCTTGAACTATTTAAGATGCCCCCAGGCAATGGAACAGGGACCTGTCCTTAGTGCATGAGCTACCTTTTTGGAACCTAGGGCCTATGTTGGGACACTTTGCTCAGCTTAGGTGAAGGGAGGAGTGGACTGGACCTGCCTCAACTGAATCTACCAGGCTAAACTGAATCCCCAGGGGAGTCTCTGCCTTGGAGGAGGTGGGAATGGGGGTGGACTGGGGGGAGGCCTGGGGGTGGGATGGGAGGAGGGAGGACAGGGGAAGCCATGACTGATATGTAAAATTAAATTAATTATAAAATTAAAAAATAAAAAAGAAATATTCCACAACAATAATTTCATGTAAATCTGTTTGGAGATAAAATTTTTTTCATTCATAGTACATTATGTGTTCCTGTTCCATGCCTGTGAAGTCAATTAAATAATCATTTACCATATTGAACTTGCATTGGTTTTCTTTAGAACATGTGTAATAATTTTTCTCACAAATCATAAATTGTTTCTCAACAACATTCTTGAACTTTATTTTGTTTTTTCAAGTTTTACTATTTCCCACATCATTTACTACCAATTCTATAAAGTTCATGAGTTTTGTTTCAAATTTATTATTAGTCTTAGGCAATATATCAGTATATTCTACAAATCTGTTCTTCAGATTCTCAAGTTTCTTCTTTTTTGTATGTGTTTAGGGAATGCATCTGTATGAAAGGATGTGCCTTCACATGTATATACAGAAGCCTAGAGGCCAAAGAACAGCTTCAGGTTTCATTCCTCAGTACTCCTGCTTTGTTCTTTGAGAGAGAAATTCTCAGTAGCTTATGGCTCCGTAACTAGGTCTGTGCCTTAGGGCTGGGATTACAAGGATATGTCACCACATCTTTAAGCTTTCATATCTTTAAAATATGATAATAGCTACATTAGGAGGTCCTTGTTAGAATAAAATAATACACACACACACAAACACATATTTTCAGGAATAATAAGAGAACTGAATGAATTGTAACCATTATTAGTAGTCATAGCAGCATATTATAAGGCCAACTATTATATTTAATTAATAAATATAAATGTATACCATATTACTATTCAAAACATAAAAGACACTGAATGTAATAGAGAATATCATAGTTCCAGATATTTGGGAACCTGAGGGAAGAGAACACCTTCAGAACAAGTATTTTATGTAGCTTGAGTAATGCACCAAAATTGTGCCTCAAAACCCAAACCAGATCACAGGGATTGGTGGAATTTTCAGCGTGGGTCAAGAGCCCCTACATGATGTGGGATATTTTTGGGGTCCCAGGTTTGGGTAGAGCTGTGACGTGCCTGATAACCACGAATCCAATGTTTGCCTTCCAGTCTCTCTTCTGGTCTCCCTCTTCAGGTAATGACACCAGACTTCCGCTGCTGCCAGCTCCATCCCTTGTCACAAAGCTCACTTGAGCTCCATCTTCAGGCAGATGCCCTATAATCCAGCTGCCAGCTCAGCCTATCACCTCCAACCTCAACCATCCTCACTGAATATCCTTGGTCCTGTGTATCTGAAACCTCAGATTCACTCAGCCAATCCCACTGGTCACTGCTGCCTGAGTAAATGTCTAGAGCATTTTGCCGACACTACTGAAGACTGGCTGCTAGAATCTTCTAAATCTACCAAAGCCTGTTCCTGGGTCTAAAAAGCTGTCTTGGCTACAACTGACCTGGGACTACTCCTGAAACTCCATTCAACACAGAGTTGCTCCAAGACTGAATACTAATCCTCATAAAGGTGGTCAACCACAAGACACACTGGGATAACTGGAAACAGATTCAAACACACACTAAACAAAGGGAAACATGATTTCCATACTGAGAAACATTACTAAAAATCTAAGTTGAATAACCAAGACTATAAGTCTCTACTAAAAACTAATACTACAATGGTAATTTACTGTTCAATTCAAGAAAATTCAAGAAAAATCAAGGCAATGATTTAAAAATATCAGTAGTAAACATGATCAAGGAATTCAAAGAGGATACGAATAAATGTGGAAAAAGATTGGGAAAACACATAAAAACAGGTAAATGAAATAATGAAACATATTTAAGACATGAAAGTAGAATTTAATAAAGAGTATCTCTGAAGAAAAATGAAAATGAAATAAAACTTTGAATGAAATACTAAAGATTAAACAGAAAAAAAAATATTCAGAGGAAAGCCAAACTAGTAAATTGGATGAAGTAGAAGAGAAAATATCTGGTCTTGAAGACAAGGTAGAACAACTGGATCACCTAGTCAAAAAAAGAAAGAAAAGAAAAGAAAAAAAAAGGAAATTAACAACATAACAGACAAACAAACCCAGTACTAGAACAAATAACACAAACTCTGAGACATTATAAAAAGGCAAATCTATGAAGAATAGGTGAAGAAGAAGAAAAAGAGAGGCAGGTCAAAGCCACAGAAAATATCTTGAACAAAATCATAGAAGAAAACTTACCTACTCTTCCCTGTCTTTCTTGAAAATTGAACTTGGCTCCAGAAATGTGCATAAGAGGAGTATTTATTTAATATAGAATATCATTAAGATATATATTAGTATTACCATTATGTCATGGTTTGGATCTAATATGTCTCCCAATTGCTTGAATTTTGAACTCTTTGTTTTTAGCTGAGGGATTCTGGAAACTTTATGAGATTGAATTCATCATTTCAGCCATTGAAATGCACAGGACCAACATTATCCTGTATAATCTGAAAACAATAGATTGTATACTTACTCTTTCAAAACTCATTATGAAACAGTAATAATTAACTTAGCATAATAATAACACAAGGGTATATATATATATATATATATATATATATATATATGAATAGAATTGAAATATAATAGGGGCATAGATATAAATTCCTAGTGTTTAGAGTCAATAGATTTTTGACTAAGTTCCAAAGAAATTGATTCAGAAAAATAATCATTTTATCAAGTGGAACTGTGTCAGTTGAACATTTACATACAAACAGGAGTGATGTTTAACTCTTTAATTATAGTTCACAAAAATTAAAACACAGGCAGGAATATAATAGTTAAAATTATAACATTTTTCTAAGATACCAATAGCATCAATTTTTATTACGTTGGAATACCCAAATCTCTTTTTTAATTAAAAGTTTATTAGTTAGCTTGTCATTCTATATATTTTCACAGTATAGCAAATGTATTATTAATTACACATAAGTCTCTCTGTGTGTATACATACACATTTGTTAAAAGTTATTAAATGCATATATTTTATTTATATACATATATATGGATACATTTTTCTTTTCTAATATTTTTTCTCTCATTTATTACATCCTTACCACAGGGAGAGAGGAGTCTTTCATTTTGTGTTGAGCTTGGAGAACTATTTGGACATGCTGTACTGCAACCTTTAGCAGCAGGGCCTCCAACAGATAAGCCATGTTTGGTTGCTATCCCTGGGAGGCCTGCCCTTTTCTGAAGGGAAAGGAGCAGGAGTGGATCTGAGGGAAAGGCTAAGTGGGTAGGTGGGTAGGGACTGAGAGGACAGGAGGGAGGGCAAACTGTGGTAAGGATGCTCTCACCCTGCTGTCCACATGATAATTAGGTCTTGTGCTCCAATCTGTATGATGGAACCATGCTGCCAAAAGCAAATGAAGCATAATATGGTCACCTATTATGTGATATTCCAGCTGATGGCCCTGTCCCCTCACTCTGGAATAAAGTGGAGCTGTCTCACTGAAGGTGACTCACACAAGGTTATTTTCATCATAGTCCTGCTTGCCGTCTCTGCTCCCTTTGTTCTCATGTTGTGGTAGTCAACACATGACGTGCGAAAAGAAGACCCTCCCGCAAATATCAAATTACAATGACTAGGCACCTCCCCTCATATCAGGGCTGGAGGAGGCTACCCAGTAGGAGAGAACAGAGTCCCAAAAAGCAGGCAATTGAGTCAGAGACAGTTCCTTCACCCACTGTTAGCAGTCTCACAAGAACATCAAGGTACATAACCATGTATGTGAAGGGCCAGTCTCAGTCCCATACAGGCTCCCTGACTGTTGTTTCAGTCTCTGTGAGCCTATAGGAGGCCTACTTAGTTGATTCTGTGGGTTTTATTGTTATGTTCTTGAGCCTACTTGTTCCTACAATCCTTCCTTGCCTTCATTTGCAGGATTGCGTGAACTCTGCCTAATGTTTAGCTGGGGTCTCTGCATCTGGCACTATCAGTTGCTGGATGAATCCTCTCTAATGATTATTATGCCAGGAAATGGACCACAAGTTCAGCAGAGTATCACTAGGAATCATTTCATTGACTATTTTTTGCAAGTCCTGTTCAGTTCTATCCTAGGTTTCTAGGCTATCCACTCTCAGGTTCCTGGCCCTCCAGGCACTATCAGGCATGGGCTCCTTATCATAGCATGGGTCTCAAGTTGACCACTCCCACAAGTTCTGTGTCACCTTTTTGCCAGAATACTTTTCAGGGAGGACAAATTAAAGGCTGAAGGTTTTGTGGCTGTGATGGTATCCCACTCCCTCTACTGGAAGGCTTGCCTATTTACCCAAGATGGCTGCTTTAGACTCCATATCCTACATTACTAGTCTTCCATAGGGTCATCCTTATGAATTACTAGAAGTTTCCACTGCAATAGGTTCAGTCCCACAATTTCAGTTGTCTTTCCCAGTACTCTCTCCCTCCACCATCCTGCTAATCCTGTTTCCAGCCCCATCCACTCCCAGTCCACCTGAAAATCTATTCTATTTCCCCTTCCCAGGGAGATCTATGTGTCTCATCTTGAGCCATACTTGTTGCTTAGCCTCTCTGGTCTGTGAATTGGAGCATTTTTATCCTTTATTTTACAGATAATGTCAACGTATAAGTGAGTTCACACAATGTTTATCTTTCTGGGTCTGGGTTACATCACTCATCATGATTCTTTCTAGTTTCATACATTTGCCTACAAATTTCATATTTTTTAACAGTTGAATTATACTTCATTGTGTAAATGTACCACATTTTCTTTATCCATTCTTCTTTTGAGGGACATCTAGATTGTTTCCCATTTCTGGCTATTATGTATAAATCTGCTGTGAGCAAGTGTTCTTGTGGTAGCATTGAGTATTCTTTGGGTATATGCTCAAAAGTGGTACAGCTGGGCCGTGAAGTAGATTGATTCTGAATTTTCTGAAAACCTGTGTGTTGATTTCCAAAGTGGCTGTACAAGTTTCCACTCCAACCATCAATGGGGGAGTGTTCCCCTTGCTCCACATCCTTACCAGCATGAGCTGTCACTTGTGCTTTTGATGTTAGCCATTCTCATAGCTACAAGATGGGATAACAGAGACATTTTGATTTGAGTTTTCCTGATGGCTAAGGATGTTGAATGTTTACTTAAGTGTTTCTCATCCATTTGAGATTGTTCTGCTAGGAATTCTCAGTTTAGATCCATATCCAATTTTTAATTGGATTATTTTGTTTGTTGATTTCTACTTTCTGGAGTTTATATATTTTGAATATTAGCCCTCAGTGAGATGTGAAATTGGTGAAGATCTTTACCCATTCTGTAGGCTGCCATTTTGTCTTGGTGACAGTGTCCTTTGCCTTACAGAAGCTGTTCATTTTCATGAGGTCCCATGTATTAATTGTCAGTCTTAGTCCTTGTACTATTCAGTGGTTGTTACATTCAGGAAGTTGTCCCTTGTGCCAAGGCATTCAAGGATATTCCCCACTTTCTCTTCTATCAGGTTCAGGGTATCTACTATTATGTTGTGGTCTTTGATACACTAGGACTTGAGTTTTGTACAGGGTGATAGATATGAATCTGTTTGCATTCTTCTATGGGCTGATATTCAGTTAGGCCAGCATCATTTGTTGAGGAACCTTTCTTTCTTCCATTGTGTATTTCTTGCTTCTTTGTAAAAAATCCAAGGTCGCTAGATGTATAGATTTATGTCTGGGTCTTTGAATTGGTTCCTTTGATTAACCTGTCTGTTTTTATACCAATATCATGGAGTTTTTATTGTTATACCTCTGTAGTACAGCTTGAAATCAGGGATGGTGATACTTTGGAAAGTTCTTTTATTGTTCAAAATTGTTTTAGCTATCCTGGGTACATTATTTTTCCATGTGAAGTTGAGTATTGTATTTTCAAGGTCTGTAAAGAATTGTGTTGGAATCTTGAATGAGATTGCATTGAATATATAGATTACTTTTGGTAAAATGACCATTTTTAGTATGTTAATCCTACTGATCCATGGGTATGGGAGATATTCCCATCTTCTATTATCATCAATTATTTCTTCAAAGATTTGAAATTCTTATCATATATGTCCTTCCCTTGCTTGGTTAGAGTTAGACCAAGATATTTCATATTATAATCTGGCTATTGTAAATGGTACTGTGTCCCTGATTTCTTTCTCAGCCTATTTGTTGTTTGTATATAAAAGGGATGCTGATTTTTTAATCTTGTATTCTGCCACTTAGCTGAAGGTGTTTATAAGGTGTAGGAGTTCCCTGATAGAATTTTGGGACCACATATGCATACGATCATACTTTGTCTTCTTTTGCAATTTGTATCCCTTTGTTCTGTTTAGTTGTCTTATTGCTCGGGCTAGAACTTCAAGTACTATATTGAATAGCTATGGAAAGAGTGGACAGAATTGTTTAGTTCCAGATTTTAGTAGAATTGCTCTGAGTTTTTCACCATTTAATTTGATGTTGGCTGCAGGCCTGCTATAAATTACCTTTAGTATGTTAAGTTATGTTCATTATATCCCTGAGGTCTCCAAAAATTTTATCATGAATGGGTCTTGGAATTTATCAAAGGATTTTCCAGCATCTAATGAGATGATCATTATTCTTTCAGTTTGTTTATATGGAAGTTTACACTGACAGATTTTCATATGTTAAACCATCCCTGAATCTCTGGAATGAAGCCTACTTTATCATGGTGGATGACCTTTGAATGTATTCTTGGATTTAGTTTATGAGTATCATATTGAGTATTTTTTACATGAATGTTCTTGAGAGATATTGATCTGTAATTCTTTCTTTGTTGAATCTTTGTGGGGTTTGTGTATCAGGGTGACTGATCTTATAAAATGAATTTGACAATATTCCTTTGATTTCTACTTTGTGGAATAATTTGAAGACTATTGGTATTAGCTCTTCTTTGAAAATCTGGTAGAATTCTGTGCTGAAACTATCTGGCTCTGGGCTTTGTTGGGTTAGTTGGTAGACTTTTAATGACTATTTCTATTGCTTTAGGTGATATAGGTCTATATAAACTGTTTATCTGATCATCTTTTAGCTTTGGTAAGTAGTGTTAATCAAGAAAATTGTTCATCATTTTTGGATTTTCCCATTTTCTGTATTATAGTTTTTTGATGTATGACCCAACAATTCTTTGAATTTCCTTGATGTCTGTGGTTATGTCCACCATTTTGTTTCTGATTTTATTAGTTTGCATATTCTTTCTGTGTGTCTTTTAGATTGGATAAGAGTTTTTCTATCTTCTTGATTTTCTCAAAGATCCAACTCTTTGTTTCATTGATTCTATATGCTGCTATTTTTGTTTCTATTTTATTGATTTCAGCCTTCAGTTTGATTATTTCCTGCCATCTATTCCTGGGTGGTTTTTTTGTTGTTGTTTTAGAGCTTTCAGGAGCACTATTAAGTTGCTAGTAAGAGTTCTTTCAAATTTCTCTATGTAGGCACTTCATTCTCTGAACTTTCCTCTGAGCACCACTTTCATTGTGTTCCTTAAGTTTGGATATATGCATTTATTTTCACTGGATTTCAGGAAGTCTTCAATTTATTCCTTCATTTCTGCCTGGGCCCAGTAATTATTAAGTGAAGAGTTGTTCAATTTACATGAATTTGTAGGCTTTCTTTTGCCTTTGTTGTGGTTGAAATCCAGCTTTGTTCCATGGTGGTCTGGTAGGATGCAGAGGGTTATTTCAATTTTCTTATATCTGCTGAGAACTGCTTTTTGACCAAGTGTGTTGGTCAGTTTTGTAGAGTGTTCTGTGAGGTGCTAAAAAGAAGATACATTCTTTTGTATTTGGGTGAAATGTTCTGTAGATATCTGTTAGGTCCCTTTGTTTCATAAGGTCTGTTAGCTGTAGTATTTCTATCTGGTTTTTGACTGGATGATCTGTCCACTGGTGAGAATGGGATATTGAAGTCTCCCACTATCAATGTGTGAGGGTCAATGTGTGATTTAAGCTTTAATAGTGTTTCCTTTATAAACATGGATGCCCTTGTGTTACAAACTGAAAAATCGTCTTGGTTGATTTTTCCTTTGATGAGTATGGAGTGTATTTCTCTGCCTGTTTTGATTAACTTTGATTTGAAGTCTATTTTGTCAGATATTAGAATGGCTACACCAGCTTGTTTCGTAGGTCCATTTGCTTGGAAGATCTTTTTCCAACACTTTACTCTGAGATAATGTCTATCTTTCATGTTGAGGTGGGTTTCTTGTATGTAGAAGAAGGATAGATTCTGTTTTCCCCTTCATTTTGTTAGTCTGTGAGCTTTTATTGAGGAATTGAGTACATTGTTACTAAGAGATGTCAATGACCAATTATTGTTAATTACTATGTTGTTGTTGTTGTTAGTATGTTTGTGCGTTTTGCTTTTTCAGGTTTTGCGGATGTAGGATTATTTATTGGCTATATTTTTGTGGATGTAGTTAACATCTTTTTTTCCCTCTTTGTTCCTTTTTTATTTATTTTTTCTTTTTTTTCATTTTCTTCCTCTCTTTATTCTTTTTTTATTTTATTTTATAATATAATTTAATTCTACATATCAACCACAGATTCCCTTGTTCTCCCCCCTCCCCCCCCACTTCCCTTCCCCCTATCCCTCCCCCCATTCCCATCTGCTCAAGGGCAAAGACTCCCCCGAGGATTGAGATCAATCTGGTAGACTCAGTCCAGGCAGGTCCAGTCTCCTCCTCCCAGGCTGAGCCAAGCGTCCTGTCCCTGCATAAGCCCCAGGTTTCAAACAGCCAACTCATGCACTGAGCACAGGACCTGGTCCCACTGCCTGGATGCTTCCCAAACAGATCAAGCCAATCAACTGTCTCACCTATTCAAAGGGCCTGATCCAGTTGGGGGCCCCTCAGCCATTGGTTCATAGTTCATGTGTTTCCATTTGTTTGGCTATTTGTCCCTGTACTTTATCCAACCTTGGTCTCAACAATTCTCGCTCATATAAACCCTCCTCTTTCTCAACAAATGGACTCCCGGAGCTCCACCAGGGGCCTGGCCATGGATTTCTTCATCCAGTTCTCTCAGTCATTGGATGGGATTTCTACCACGACAGTTAGGGTGTTTGGCCATCCTATCACCAGAGTGACTCATTATATTTTAATTCACATATTAAATCATAGTGACATTTGTTATCTATTCCTGTGATAATTTGACATTTGTGTATCATCTACATGAAAAATATCATTCCATGGATTTTTGAGCAAATTTTCAAGTTATAGTTTTTTGAGTTTTTTGCATTTGTGTTTTGAAAGTTCATATTATCTGAAGAAGACACATGATAACTTGTCTTATTATATCTTGTCTTGTCATGTTTGGTTGTATTCTCTTGGAATCCTGCTCTTTTCTGGAGGGAAACTGAGGGGGAGTGGACTTTGGGAGAACGGAGGTGAGTGGAGCTGGAAGTAACAAATATCACTATGATTTAATATGCAAATTAAAATATAATGAGTCACCACCACACATCCACTATAATGCCTGGTTATGATTTTTTTTTTTAAAAAAAGGAGATAATGGCAAGTACTGGGCAACATTCACAAATGGTCAAAATGCAGAAAATAACTGATACTTGGGTGTCAGTTCTGGTAGACAGATATGCAACATAATTTTTGCATATCAGGATTGGGGAACATTACAAAAGAGGGGGAAGATTGATTGTAATAGTTAGAGATAAAAAGTATGTTACAAGATTGTGTTTTCTAGAAATGGTAGGAAAGCACCATCCATAACACCTTAATTTTATGGCTGCCTAAACAAGACCTAACAATGACAATAGCAATAGACATCTAAACATGCAAGGGAGAAATCTCATAGGGTCAGGGCAGCCCTACACAAAAAAACTACAGACATTTAATTACTTCCAAGAGAGGAGGAACTAGTCTCTCCTAGAGATGAACCCCTTAATTGGATTTCAAAAACTAGGTGGTAAGCCCTGAAATCATATATTCAGAAGCAACAATAAAAGTACACAGAAGTATGTTTATATTTTTATATATAAATATTATTGTTACATATATACGTATGCATAATATCAAAGAAAAAGAGGCCATGAATTTCTGAGGGTATGGAGGATAGGGAGATGAGAAGTGTTATAAGTAAGAGAAATCATGTAATAATATTTTAATTAAAAAGAATACTAAGAAATTATACATGGTAAATGAGACAGACAATTTATTTCTAGTTTCCATTAAAATAAAAAGAGGTATATTTCCTCTCAAATAGTTTATTCATGAATGGGTAAAAGTATTTATATTATTCACAAAGTATAAATAACCCAAAGCTTCATCAACATGTTAAAGAATAAGCAAATTGGTATAACTATATAAAAGAGCATAACTTAATGTAAAAAATGAATGGGATATTGACACAAACAATAGCATGGATAAAACAAAAATTTTATGAGTATGTAATGCCAAATAATAAATTATAGGTACTATGTTATGTCAATTATATGAGGAGAAGAAAACACAAAGTAATTTAAAATAAATAAAGGAGAACAATGGTGCTTTGGTAGGGAATATCAGAAAGTAGTTACTACAAAAAGTAATTTTAGATTATTACGAATATACTCACTTTATTAAGTGTAATAATCATTCCAATGGGTATATTCTTATGTCAAAATTTATCAAATTGTGTATTTAATGATATGGATGTGATTATAAATCATGAAGTTATTATATATTAAGCATATCATTACTTTATATATATATATAGCTTTGTACAAATATAACTGAAATAATAGGCATATTTAAGTTAATAGTTATTATTCTTAAATTATCAATTATATATATCAATATTTGTATGTGTAAATATATGATATACATATATATGTATGTATCTTTCATGTGGTATTTAATTACATATATGTATATGCATTTTTATACATACATGTATGTGTAGATGTAACCAACCTTCTTATTAAATAAGAAACACAGAACCAATGCAAAGAAGAAAGTCAAGAGGTCAGAGCTAAGAGCTAAAACCTTACCCTTCCTCCTGCAGTGGTCCTACCTCTCTGAACCAGAGCTACTCCTGTGTTAAAGTCTTTATATAGAGTTCCTGTTCTGCCTTTTCATTGGTTGTAAACCCAACCACATGACCGCCTCCTCACAGCCTGTCTGTATAGGCCTCCAGGTTTTCCATGATTGGTATTGAGATTAAAGGCATGTGTATCCAATAATGGCTGTATCCCTGAACACACAGAGACTTACCCAGCTCTGCCTACCAAGTGCTGGGATTACAAGTGTATGCTACCACTGCCCTGCTTTCCTATGGCTTGCTAATAGCTCTGACCCCAGGCAACTTTATTTATTAACATACAAATAACATTTTAATACAAATAAAATATCACCATATGTATGTATATGTAAGTTATGCAAAGAATGCCTAAGTATCCAAAATAGAGGAATTTTGAGCATCATTGGCTACTGTCACTACCAAGAAACTCACATAACATAGAACTGGTTAAGAATAGACTGTTTTGAAAACAGGTTGGTGTGGTTAGACTTGTGCTTATTGCAACATATGAAAATGCTACAGTTGGTGAAAAGTTGATCCAGAGAAAGGATATTTAAATAAATGTTAGCTTAATAATTCCTATAAATTTTTCTTGAAATGTTGAACTCCATCTGTTTTTTTCATGATAGGAAATAACAGAGATTAATGATCTACTATTAAAAGTATTTTGAGAGAATTGGGTGCAATTTGTGAAGCATTGAAGGCAATTCTTATGCATTATAAATTATATGGTAATTAAAAAGCATTCATAAAAATTGCCCGCTTCCTCACTAAAGAAAAAAAATGAGCAATAAACTCACAGAATTGGATTGGTAATTTATGTCCTTTTTAAAATTGTCATTTGAAGCATTTCAGTTTTGCTCATTATTAATTATATACTGTCCTAACTTGTGAAATGTGAAGTTCAGGATTGCAGCAATTGTTTAGCTTAGAGTTTTTCTAATCAAGTCATTGAAGGAGTTTTTTTTTTTTTTTCAAAGAAATCATTTCTAATCATAACTCTTAGAACACTGTAGGGTTTGAGATAAATTATAAAATATAAAATACAGGAAGATACATAAAATATGCCTTTACTGTTATCTTACTCTGTGTCAGGGAAGTTCGGCAACATCCAAACTGAGGACTTCTTCCCTCTTTTACTGTCTAGTTCTTCCTTTATTCTTTCTGAATAGTGAAAATCACTATACCCACTCACATACACACAAATAGATGAATATGCAATATGCACAATGACATCTATACTTCTAACTAATAAATGATTAGAATATATATGTATGGCAAGATAAATATTAAAGTTTCTTAACTGTGTTAGTTGCCATTAGCCAAGGTTATAAAGACAGCTGAAAGTAAAATGGCTCTCAGCATTAAATCATGTATTCTAGGTAAAGATTACATAAGACTTAATGGATATGACTGACTTGTTAGCATGGTTAATAGAAAAGAAAAGGAAAAAAATCTCATTTAGGGCTAACAAACCTTAGCAATACTTGCACTGGAAAATTTGCAAATCAAGATTTACTTTTAAATTTGAGACTATATATGTATGGAATTTTAGAAATGTTATCTTAGCAGCCATCATATGATTTTTACAGTTTTTACTTAGCATGTAAAATAGAGGACTTTGCTATGTTATCTTCATACATTTAAAATTGTGCTTTGCTGAAAACTCCAACTATCCATTTGTCCTTTTGTTGTGGGATAAACATTCTGTATACTGTAAAGATGTGTCTCTGCCTAAGATTCCTTCTGATTGGTTTAATAAAATGCTGAATGGCAAATAGCTGGGCAGGAATGAATAGGTGGATTTCTGGTGATAGAGAGAAACTCTGGGAAGAAGAAAGTTGGAGAGATGTCAGTAAGATATGGAACAAGTGGGACATACAGATTTAAGGGGAAATTATGCTTAAGAAATCCATAGGAAACAAAAAGCTTTGGTTTCCTTCAAAATTAATAAGGACCATATTTGAAAATGTTGGCTGCAGACATAAAAGAAGAAAACAAAAACAAAAACAACAACAAAAAAAACCCTACAAGACTGATGACAAATGAGCTGATCCCTTGACATGGGAACAACTCTAAGACGGGATGAGATATGATAAATCTTGCTAGCTACAGAGTCCTAATGACTTATTATAACATGCCATCCTTTCATATGACATGGATAGAGATTTATATTAAATTTTGGTTATATAGTCCAAATGGATTTACAAAGTTGACTGATGCTTTTCACTTGCTCAAACATAGAACAGTCATCTTTAGCGGATTTGTACACACTAAATATTCCATACTTGTGTCAATGCAGATATACATGTTACCTTTAAAATTATGCACGTTTTCAGAACAAAAGGATCAGACATTAAATAAAACAAGTAGCCCAGGTGATCCAGCCTCTCAGAATGCCTCTGTTGCAGTTTCCTCAAAAATCTGCATCCAGAACAAGTTCAAAGCTGCTAGCTGAAATGGTCCAGCCTTATGGATGACTCCAGCCAGGAATTCCAATAAGCCCTGTACTTTCTCATCACACAGAGATTGGACAACAGCTAGCTGTCCTAAGACTTGACCATTATCCCAATTTTCTCAGTCCCCTAGAGATTCCATCTCCCCCAGAAAACAGGAAATAAATTTAAGAACATGACGCTTATATTACCAAGAGGTAGGATGGGTTGTTTTGGTTGATTTGGTGGATTAGGAATGTTTATCATGATTTAGGGAAGTTGGTCGCAAGTCATTGTTAGTCATGGTCAGGAAGGAAACTAAGCAAAGGAGATTACACTCAGGAATCTCATCCTGAAAAGAAAAAAGAGAGAATATAGGAATGAGAGGGGAAAGAATAGATTGCTTATCTAATTAAAAAAAGCAACTACTAGTCTAAAATATTTTATATTGTATGAATATATTTATACAAATTTAATGTTATTTTTGTTAGAACATACTGTATCTATGTTTCTACTTTTTAAAGTTATTGTACTTATGCAGCTCATTTAAAAATGTAATATAATGTTCTTGTCCTTGAAATCTGTAGCAATCAAATTTGTGGTCATGTTAGAATGTTTTCAAGGTCAAACAGTGTTATATTTTAGATAGATAGGTGGTCTTCAAATACTTCAGAGACGTACAGAATATGACATTCAACATGTTTTAATAACCTAAGGCTTTTCATGACAATGAGACACATTTATTCATGGCAGCACTAATTTACTTCCAAAAAAGATTATGGGCATTGCAGAACTTCATATGGAGTCTTCATTCATTTGTGTCAAATTTAAACACTAGACAAGAAACTGCCCTTTGACTGCTGATAGTATGCTATCCAAATTGAACAGGCAGGCCACAAAAGAAGGCAACTAACCAACTTTGCAAGATAAGGTAGGACAGTCTTTCAAAAATTTCTGCTTCAAAGACAAGTCAGCCTTAAATTTGACACCTGTAGGCCAAAGATGGGTTCCCTAACATTTTTGAGGAACCTTTGTTGACTGTACAGGCAGCCAGAAGTTTCTGTCATTTCTTTAGTTTTGGAAGTTGTTTGCTCTGCACTTCCTGTTTACTCAGGTAATATTACAGCCTTCTTGGGTCTCTGATGGGGTTGAAGAATAGATAGTTACAGTTACAGTTTTCCTTGTTACCAAATTCAGAAAAAAAAACTCACAAAATTATGTAAAGTGTGTAAGGTTGAGAGACATGAAAGCTTAAATTGCTTATCTAAGAAACTATTTTAAGTTCTGAAAAATATTTTCAGAGTGGTAATAAAATTTATGGTAAAAAAGTGGTTTAGGTATAAATCTTTGGACTCATCAAGATGGGATAGATAATAGAGTACTTTCTCTGAATTTGCCAACTACTAATGAGCTGGACATTGTGAATGTAATCCTTACTTGATAATTGTTCTTATTGTATATAGTTTTACAGCATTAGAGTTAGATGCTTTCCTTTTTCTTTAGACACAAATAGGGAAATGTTATGGTATAATCTTTCTGTATACTGTAAATATGTAATTGGCTAAGATACCTTCTGATTGGATTAATAAAAAGCTGAATGGACAAAAGCTAGGCAGGAGAGAATGGGTGAGATTTCTGTGGAGAGAAAGGGACTCAGGGGAGAAAAGAGACAGAGAGAGGCCAGTGGGATGTGGATCAAGTTGGACATACAGAAGCCATGTGACAGAAAATAGATTAATAGAAAGAGGTTAATTTAAGTTATAAGAACAAGTTGGTAACAAATTTTATCTAAAGCCCAAGCTTTCATAATTAATAATACGTTTCCAAGTCAGTATTTGTGTGTTGGCCTTCCAAAGAAATTCTGATGAGAAAGTTCAACTGTTTTTTTGTTTTCCACTTGCTCCTCACCTTTTTTAACCCCTCTCCTTGCCAACTTCTTTTTCTCAAAAAGTGGCTCTTTACTTTTGAATATTTTTTAGACAGAAAATCAGATAAATCAAGGTAAATATATACACAAGTATCCTTCAACTGAGTTAATAGTTCAAGTTTCAGTAGTCTATTGATATATATATATGTATATATATATGTGTGTGTGTGTGTGTGTGTGTGTGTGTGTTCTTGAATTTCCTGTTTTCTTTTTTCCTTTTTGTTTATCATTACTGAGCAAGGCAGTCTGTGCATTCACTATTAACTGATTGTTTTTCCACTGCCAGAATAGCAATTTCATAATGCAGTGATGATTTTTTAATCATTTTAATCTATTATTTTATTTCTTGTGCCTACTACATTGACAATAACAAAAATAATCTAAGTAATATATTTTAAAATATATATTTCTTCATTAAGGAATTAATGATTGAAAAAACACTATTTTCATTATTATGTGCTGCTTGTACACACATGCTTTCTAGAATAAACATGGTAGGAAGGAATTAGTATATACCTGTCTGATTCTTTACTTGATGCTTTATATTTCTATGTAATAAGATTTCTAAATTTGGCAGAATAGACATTCTGGAATTAGTTTCCAAAGCCAACATAGCATTTCTTTTTTCATTCTATAGAATGAATCTCCATTTGGAATGAACTATAATCCAAGTGGGTGAGTACACTTATAAAGGATTTTTTCTTAATTAAATAATTTGAAGTGGGAAGACCTACTTTTAATCTGGACCTTCTGAGGTGGGTCACTAAATCTTTAATCCAGATATTTTGATGTGAGAATATCCATCTCTGTCTGTCTATCTATCTATCTATCTATCTATCTATCTATCTATCATCTATCTGTCTGTATGTCTGTATGTCTATCTAGATCTGTAGATAAATAAGTAGGTAGATTTACTTTATAAGTTCTGTTCCTGTAGAGAGCCCTGACTGATTCACTTGGATATATGTACATGTTCAATTTTCCACAGAATCAATCACATAGCATAAAAATGGAGGCAAATAACCTGTGGTATAAAAAAGGTTTTCATAAAAAAAATAGATTCATTTTAGTGCATTATTTTCTCACTTATATTTAAAAGGCTAAAAGAATCTAGCGAGCGTTGGTGGTATAGTGGTGAGCATAGCTGCCTTCCAAACATTTTCATGACAAAAAAATGCAACTAATAGCCTCTTTTGCATCTTAACACATTTTTAAAAATTTAGAAATTTTCATGAAGAACTCAAAACATTTAGAATTGTAGATATAAACATGGCTTTCTCTCTATTTTTCCTCTTTATTTCCTATAACTACATAATTGAAGATTGATAAAACATTATATATAATTATTTAATGTGAAAACCAACATACTATAGTAAATACCCCATGAATATATAGTGTTAAATTACCACCAGTGCAAGGAAAAAGAGGTAATTACAGAGACCAAGTTGTAACATAAGTATTAATGACTTGGAGTCAATTGCTAAGAATATGATGAAGTAAGTTAGCTCAGAAGACAAGAGAATTTCATACCATAGAATCTCATTTACCTAGATATTATTCATTTCTTTACCTCAGATTTAATTGTTTCTTGTTTTTATTTATTTTATTGTTTACATTGTTTTTAAACCAAAATTGTTAGATTAAGCATACACATAAGAATAAATAAAGATGAAATCCAAACAATAATATAAGAAACAAAATTGAGAACTCATAATCAAATATAATACTATATCTTTACTTAGCAGTTGTTATGACCAATATAGAATGATGAGAAGTTTTATCCAATTGCCTCATTTAGGCTAATGAAATATGTAATAATTAGTGTTGTTAATATTTTCATTAAAAAAGGGAAAGTTTGTACAGGTCATATATCTCAATAAAATGTGTCCAGATACCAAGGATGTAACTCAAACTCTGTGTCAATTTTTTGTTATATGTAGCTTATTTATATAAATTTATAAATGTGTATGCATAAGTATAAGGATATGTGTATTCTTTATAGATGATAATTAGCAGTGACCTCTTATTTGAGCCTTTGCAACATCTGAACATTGTCTTTATATTTTGATAGTGTTTAATGTATTGATTCACATTTTCCTAAAATAGAATCCTTACAATCTATTTTCCCAGTCTTTATTTTAGTTCAGTTGTAGATATATGCACTTTTACAGTTATAAAATACTTTGATTTGAATTTTGAAGCAAAGTTGTAATAAAACAGGGTTGATGTCTACCATGCATTTACCATGTATTGGCCAAAACAGGTTTTATAAATGAGTTTTAGCCATCCCAGTAGATTTGACATCAGACAAACTGGTGTATGGGCAAATTGATGCCATTTTTGGCTGCCATTTTCTTATCCATCTGACAATATACACACTTTCCTGTAGTTACAGGATGCTTATCTTCAAGTACAATTATCTTGATCTTTGTAAAATTCTATGTACTACTTAATGTTCTAAAGTAAATTAATTTTCTGCTTCAAGTAGCCAGAATGAAGTTGCTTCCTTGCAAGTGCATATTATGTGGCATATATGAATGTTTTTCAAAACCCATTTACTCCAAACCATTTAAAATCCAAGAATAGCACATTATAATACAATATTATATCACAGTTAAAAGATGCTTCTTTTTTATCTTCAGTGAATTCTAATGGAAAGTGATTAGTCCCTTCTAAGACAAAATCTTGTTGGGTGTTTTAAAATGTTATTTAACTTAAGCTATTGTTTATAAAATGAAATACCATAGTTATTTAATGTTTATTATCTATCACTGCAATTTGCAATTGCTGAAATAAAGACAACAACCAATTTAATACCACCAAACATTATATGTTTTATTAATAAATATAACCAATAATTCTCTGTTACATAAAAAAGAAATAATTTGAAAGTCAATTCCTGTGTATAAGAGGATAAATGATATTTCCTTCATGAATACAATTACTCTAACATTAGAAAACCATGTCTTCAACATTCCAACCCAAAAGCTTCAGAAAGTAACTGCTTAGTCTATTTTAATTAATAAAATACTCTAAACTTCATGTATTTGAAATCAGTTAGAAATTAATTCTAACAACTAAATTCTTCTGAAGTCTAATAACAGAGACATGTGGTGAAAGGCAATTCCATTTAAAAGGAAACTACTTCACAGACAGAAACACATGCTTGATAAAAGTGATATACTTTTATAATAGTGATAAGGATAATGGTTTCATTGGAAAAACCTGATAGAAAAACAAACAAAAAAAGAACAAATCCATTTCAGAATCCTAGGCTTCATTACTCTGATTAACATGACAACCTGATAAGCTTACCTTGGGTTTTGGGTTTATTATCTCTTTTCACAATAAGGAATAAAATAATTGATCACTTGAATAGTGCATGTTCACATAAGTGCCTACTTAGCATTTGGTATTTCAAAATAAAATAAAATATTGACAAAAGCACAAAATAATTAGGATCTAAATATTGGTTATAAGCAACATACATTCTGTAGATGACAACCCAAAAATGACCACCAAAGCTAGCATGGTGGCACATGTCTATAATTGCAGCATTTTAAGGCTAAGGCAAGAGAATCACAAATTTGAGGCTAGTCTTGAATAGGTAGTAAAGTTCTGCATCAAAAACAAACAAACAGTCCTGTTGTATCAGAAAGATACTGTTTCATCATCACCTCTGGCTGTTACTGTCTTTCTAGCTCATCTGCATAGATCTCTGAATCTTGAAGGGAGGGATTTAATGGTAACATCACATATAGGCATGAGTGCTCCAAAGTCTCTCACTCTGCACAGTGTCTAGTTGTAGATCTCTATGTTAATTACCATCTATTTCAGGAGGAAGTTTCACTGATGAATGTTGGGTGATGCAATGATCTGTTGGTATGAAAATTATTTTTAAATAAAAAACCAACAAAGAAGAAAAATATAGTGTATTATAATTTCATATACATATGTGTGTGTATGATAATAAATCTATTTCCTGTAAATCTAGTAGAGAATACCCAATAAAAGGGAAAAAAAAGAATGATAAAGCCAGAAAATAGTTTTTACATCCTTGTAGTAGCAACTAGTTCAGGATATCACTATCAATGATATTTGTTTATTTATTGAGTGAAAAACCTGTCAGGAGAAGGGGATATCATCAAAATATCTACCTTTAGATAATTTAATTAATTACAGAGGAAGGAAATTGGATATATTTTGAAAAATTGTGGCAGATAAATTATAAAGGAATATACTTATAGACTAATTTTTTGCTGTATCTAAAAACAAAAGTCAAATGCCTACTCAACTGAGTGTAAAGACTATTGCCTATAAATGGCTTCAGTGTAGTTGACATGGATATAACAGTCAGTTACTCTTCTGTAACCCTTGTATTTTTAACAATGCTTGTAGTTGTATTTTTTACTTGATTTATTATATTTCATTGAACACACCACAGGAAGCCTCAGCTGACATGTGTCAGCTATAGACTCTGTAGTGTCAAAAAGGTTTCAGTTATAGCACGTCTAAAAGGCTTAATTCTACTTTTATAGTTATGTTGACATTTGAGGAAAGAACTATAAATTATAAAGAACCCTGTTGAGATAAACACATGCTGTCTTCTAGAGTGTTAAACTGTTGGCAAGGATAACTTCAACTAAATAACCACAGCAGTTGGGCTTAGCATCAAGCATATGTGAATGTCCCTCTTCTATCCTTTCCATTGATGATTGCTTTTCAGTTGCTAAGGAAGGTTTTTCATCTTATTTCTCCTTCACAGTGTAGTAATTTGGTGACAAGTTTATGGAATTACTACCAATATCCATGCTAAAATTTGATAGTTTACTTCTTTAGTTTCATTATTAGTACTCAGTAGTTTGAAATCCAAAGTTCTTTCTTTTGAAACTAATCAAAAAGATTACTACAGTCATTTTGCTATAGATAGAAAAACCTTCATTATTATCTTTAAAACTAAATGGCCCACTTGTGTTTAGGGATATATCAGATTACTAAGACAAGGTGTCATGCCTACTTTGTAAAGAAACTACACTATCTTATGTAAAAACAAACTCTACAGTTGAAAAGTAAAGACAGAAAAATGACAAAAGAAATAAATTATTTTAAAAATATATAATATATATGTACACAATGTATTTCAAGTGTGTCATTATTATAGGTGATAGGGATCACATCTGTGTAATGTTGTTGATTACTTTTCCCTTCTAGTAGCATGAACAGAATCTTCTGGTACTATAAAAGCTAGCCGTAGGGATGAATTTTCCAGATTGGCTCAAATTTTGTTTCTTCATATCGTGTTACTCAAATCTGTGGTATCTTCAAGAGAGGCTTGTACTACCAAGTTCTGAATGGTAACCAAGAGTAATGGCAAATATCGGTAATATTTAAAATTAGATTGCTAAGTTGTGGTCTTCCATAAAGGGCTAACCTACATTATCCTACCTTCATCCTAACCTTTTAATCTTTTAACCTCCAATATTTCCTCCTCCTTTAATATCATATGTATCCTATGATTCCCTTTTTCTATTAAGGGTTCTTTCCCTCTCCCATCTCCAGTGCCTTTTTTGGCTTTCTTACCACTGCAGACACTCCAAGTTAAAAATAAAATCTAAAATTTGTAACTAGACTCCATGTGAAAGGAGAGTATTTCCCTTGATAGGCCTGAGTTAAGACACTTAACATAGTATTTTCCAATGCCATATGTTTTCCTTCTGATCAAAGCTGATTGCATCTCCTAGTTATTGTAAAAACAGCAGCAATGATCATGGCTGAGAAAATATCTCTAAGTATGCAGTCCATTGCATGCTCACAAGTGGCATAGGTGAGTCACAAGTTAGTTCTACTTTTTTATTTTTAGAAAACGCCAGTTATTTTATTCTGGATGTACCAATTTATAATCCCACCAGCAATGCCTTTTGGCATATTTCTAACATTTATTGCCATTTGTTTTCTTGATGGTAGCCATTTTTCTAGGGATGAAATATACTGTAAAGTTGCAGGGTAAAAGGAGCCCCAGAAAATTTAATGTTGGAGCTGCAGTTTGTGCTGAAAGATATAAGAAGAAATGGAATAAAAGAAACAGTATGTAGAGATTCAGATCTTCTGTAAATGATGACACTTTAGGTTCTATATTTACTATTTTGACCCTTTTTATTTGCTTCTTTTGTGTTATTGCTCAGGCTAATATAAAATAGGAGTAGAGCATTATATAAAATAGGAGTGGAGCTAGTGGACAACCTTGTCTTGTTCCTTTGTTTTAAGGGAAGTTGAGTTTTTCATATTTAATATACTGCTAGCTATACTTTTGTCATGTGCATTGTATCCATCACTGTGTTGACACAAGTTCCATGTCCTTTGAGTGTCTCAGGACTTTTAACTAGAAGAACTGTCAGGTTTTGCCAAAAATCTTTTCTGCCTCTATTGAGAAGATGATTTGTTTTCTGTGCTTGAGAATATTTTTGTAATTTATTAAATTTATTGATTTCATGTATTGAATTCTTCCTGCACGTATTAAGTAAAGCCAATATGACATGGTGAGTGATCATTATGATGTATTCTTAGATTCATTTGACATGTATTGTCTTAAAATTTTTTGCATCTGCCACACTGGCATGGAGTAGTGGCTCAAAGGTTGTAATAAATTTTTGCATAGATGTTTATCAGGAAGTAAGTCCACAATTTTATTTATTTATTTTTTTAAATTTTTCTGCATTTGGTGTCAGAATAATATAAAAAGAGTTTGAGCTGGTCGGTGGTGGTGCACTCCTTTAATTCCAGCACTCAGAGGCAGAGCCAGGCAGATCTCTGTGAGTTCAAGGTCAGCCTGGTCTACAGAGCGAGATCCAGGTCAGGCACCAAAACTACACAGAGAAACCCTGTCTCGAAAAAAAAAAAAATGAAGAGTTTGATAATGTTTCTTTATTTTCTATTTTTTGGAATAGGTTGAGATATAATGATGCTGAACCTTGTTGAAGGTCTGATGAAATCACTAGTGAATTTAGCAGGGCTTGACTTACTTTTAGTTTGGAAATTGTTATGTAGTAGTCCAATTTCCCTGGTTGCTATCAATCTGTTTAAAAGATGTATTTAATTTTTGTTTAATTTTCTTTGATTATATTTATCTAGACATGTACTCATTTCTTTTAGATTTCCTAATTTAATGGAATATATCTTTACAAAGTATGACTTAAGACTTGATGATTTTCTGAGTTTCATTGGTATCTGTTACATATTCATTTCACCTCTAATTTTATGAATTTTGGTTTTTCTCACTTCCTTTTGGTTCATCTGACTAAGAGTTTCTCTATTTTTATGTTTTCAAAGGAATGACTGTTTGTTTCATTGATTCTTTGTACTATTTGATGTTTGTTCCTTTTTCATTGATTTCTGAAATTTAAAAAATTTGTTCCCATACAACTAATTGTAATTTGGATTATTCTTTTTTCCCCAAAACCTTAAGGTGTTATTAAGTTACTTACTTGAGTTAACTTCAGTTTCTTAATACAAGCACTTAGAGCTATAAAATCCCTTCATAGAATTGCTTTCATTTTGTCCCATAGGTTTTCCTATGTTGTCTTAATTTTCATTTCATTCCAGAAATGTTTTCATTTCCTTCTCAATTTCCTTGAGGACATATTCTTTTTTCAATAGTGTGTTGTATAATTTCCATGAGATTGTGTAAGCTTTAAGATCTCTCTTGCTGTTGATTTTAAATTTACTGCATTAAGATCACATAGAATACAAGGAATTATTTTAAGTTCTTGTTGACACTTGTGTTCTATTACGAAGTTTCTTTAGTTGCTGGGGAAAATATATGTTTTCTTCAGTGTTTAAATAGAATAGTCTATAGATATCTTTTAAGTCCATTTGATCTATGTTATCATTTACATTAGGTATTTCTCCATTTGTATTTTTTATCAAGATAAGTCAATTTGTGAATAGATCTCTGATGACTCCTTTACTATTTTGTCAGGATTAATCTGCAACTTTACATCTAATAGTACTTGTTTTACAAAACTGAATATGCCTGTGTCCAGAAGATATGTATTTAGAATCACAATGTTGTCCTTTTGGATTGTTCCCTTAATCAGATGACCTAACCTTCTTTAACTTCTCTTACTGGTTTTGGTTTGAAGTGTATTTTGTTTGATATTTGAATAGTGATATCTTCTTGATTTTTACGTCAATTTGTTTAGAATACGTTTTTTCATCCTTTAATCCTAAGTTTCTGTCTCCTATGAAAAGGTGCATATCTTGGAGACAACAAATAGTTTCTGATTTCTTTTTTCAGTTTACTGGTCTGTGCCATTTTGTTGGGAAATTGATACCATTAATATAGAGTATGTAGTGGTTTGAAAGAAAACAGCCTTCAAAGGCTAATTATGAAGCGTGGTCTTGTTTTAGTAGGTGTGGTCTCAGAGGAAGTGTGTCACGATGGAGGTGGGCTTTGACGTCTCATATAAGCTCAAGATACCCCAAGTGTCTCATTCTACTTCCTGTTATCTGCATATAAAATGTATCAGCTCCTTTTCCAGCAGCTTGTCTGCCTGCATGCATGCTACCATGCTCTCTACTGTGATAATAAAGGACTAAACCTCTTAACCTGTAAGCGAGCCCCAGTGAAATGTTTTCCTTTATAAGAATCACCATGTGTATATGTACCACATTTTGTTTATCCATTCTTCAGTTGAAGGGCATCTAGGTTGTTTCCATGTTCTGTCTATTACAAACAATGCTGATATGAACATAGCTGAACAAGTGCTCTTGTGGTGTGATTGAGCATTCTGAATACTACTCAGCAGAGAAAAACAATGACATCATGAGGTTTGCAAGAAAATGGATGGATCTAGAAAAAATCATCCTGAGTGAGGTAACCCAGACTCAGAAAGACAAACATGGTATGTACTCACTCATAGGAGGATACTAGATGTGGAACAAGGATGACTGGACTGCTACTCACATCACTGGGGAGGCTTTCTGGAAAACAGGACCCCAAGAAAGACATGGGGATTGGCCAATGATGGAGAAATGGAAAAGATCTACATGGACAGCCTGGACATGAGTAGGGATAATGAAGGGCGAGGGTCAAGGGAAAGAGAGCTTGGGGGAGCGGGAGATCCCAGCTGGATCAACAACAGAGAGGGAGAACAAGGAATAGGAGACCACGGTAAATGAAGACCACATGAGAATAGGAAGAAACAAAGTGCTAGAGAGGCCCACAGAAATCCACAAAGATACCCCCACAACAGACTGCTGGCAATGGTCGAGCGACAATCCGAACTGACCTACTCTGGTGTTGGGATGGCCAAACACCCTAATTGTCATGCTAGAAACCCCATCCAACGACTGAGGAATCTGGATGCAGAGATCCATGGCTAGGCCCCAGGTGGAGCTCTGGGAGTCCAATTAGTGAGAAAGAGGAGAGTTTATATGAGTGAGAATTGTTGAGACCAAGGTTTGGATAAAGCACAGGGACAAATAGCCAAACGAATGGAAACACATGACCTATGAACCAATGGCTGAGGGGTCACCAACTGGATCAGGCCCTCTGAGTGGGTGAGACAGTTGATTGGCTTGATCTGTTAGGGAGGCATCTAGGCAGTGGGACCAGGTCCTGTGCTCATTGCATGAGTTGGCTGTTTGAAACCTGGGGCCTATGCAGGGTCGCTTGGCTCAGTCTGGGAAGAGGGGACTGGACCTGCCTGGACTGAATCTACCAGGTTGATCTCAGTCCTCAGGGGAGGCTTTGCCCTGGAGGAGGTAGGAATGGGGGGTGGGCTGGGGGAAAGGTGAGGGGGGTGGGAGGGGGGAGAACAAGGGAATCCATGGCTGATATGTAGAACTGAATTGTATTGCAAAAAAAAAAAAAAGAAAAAAAAGAAAAGAAACAAGCTGAGTCCCTTCAGTGTTTCTGTTCTTGTCACATAGTGATAATCTGACCAGCAAGCTTTCACTGTGCTCTGGTCAACATTCCAACAGCCAGCAGCTGCATTCCTGTGCTTAAGGGCTTTGTCCTGGCCAGAGGAAGGCTGCTTATGTTCAGCCTGGAGTGTACTGACTTGACTTTCTCTCAAATAGGTAATCATGCAATTTGCAAGCTCACAGGCCCATCAGGTAAGGTGAGTCTGAGATGTGTGCCATTAAGCCTCCACAAGGTGCTGGCAGAGTTGTTGACACAATGGTACCTGGCTCAATAATGGACTTTATTGGCTTCTTCCCCTCTGCCAATACTTGTGTTCATTTCCTTAATGGTGTTCCCTAAGCATTTCAGAAATAAAATTCTTGTTCTGGAAAAAAAAAAAAGAATCGCCATGGTCATGGTGTCTCTTCACAGAAACAGAAACCTTAACTAAGATAGAGTTACAATTTGAAGTTATACATTGATTTCTGGCATTTTGTTAATGTTAGATTATTTTTATTCTTCTTCCCCACTTGCTGAACTATTTTCCTAGCGTGGTTTATTTAGTATGGTCTTTTGGATCTAATGTTTTCCTTTTAAGTGTAAATGATACTTTCATGTATCTTTTATATAGCTAGCTGACTTATTGGTCATATATTCCTTTAGACTATTTTTATCATGGAAAGCTTTTATTATTCCTTCAAATATGACAAGCACATTTTCTGGCATATTAGTCTGATTAGACAGTTGTTTTCTTTCAGAAATTTAAATACATCATTCTAAATTATCCTGGGTAGTACCATTTCAGTTTTATAATCTGGTAGGCCTGCCTTTATATGTAATGTTATGCTTCTCTCTCTCCAATTTCAATGTATCAACTTTCATTGGTCTGTATATTCCATATTTTAATTATAATGTGATGAATGGACCATATTTTCTGGTTTTTATCTGTTTAGTTACCAGAATCCTTTCTTTTTCTAGATTGGTATCTCTTTTCCTAATTTTGGAAAATTTTCTTTAATGATTCATTTAAAACCTTTTTCTATCCCTGTAAAATGAAATCCTTCTCCTTCTTCTAGGCATATAACACATAGATTTGGTCTTTTCAATGAGTTTCGTATGTTTTTGTGTTTCCATGAATATTTCCTTATTATTTTATCATCATTGATGTATTTGCAATGTTCAAGTGGTACTTCTTCTATTTACTGGAGTTCAGTGTGTAGTTCAGAAAACTATTCTTCAGTCCAGGAGCTCAGAGTGACTAGAATAAGTTGTATACTATTTCCTGAGTGCAATATTAACTGAAAGAGCAACAATAGGTTCTTGGCATTACTATTATACAAAATTCATTCTAGTCAGTTATTAACAGTGGATCATTTGCCTTACAGACCTGACTTGTTGGAGGATGAACAACCAATAAGCTTATAAGTGGGAGAGAAGCAGAGTAGGTAAGAATGATTATCTATTACATCCATTTTCAAAATAATGTTATTGAGGTGGATAAAACAGCTGGGGGGCTGAAAGTTGAAATACTGCTGGAATCCACACATTTCAGAGTTTGTTAAATTTTGGAAAGTTACAACTGTAGCTGGAGTTTTCTCTCCAGGTCCTGCCAAGCACTGGTAGTCCCTTAGCCCACTTATAAAATAAACATACAGACACTTATATTATTTAAACTGCTTGGCCATTAGCTCAGGCCTATCATTGTCTAGCTCTTACTCTTATATTCAGCCCATTTCTATTAATCTATACTTTGCCACGTGGCTCGTGGCTTACTGGTACCTTACATCTTTCTTGTCCTGGCGGTGGCTTCAGGCAGTCTCCTCCTTCCCTTCCTGTTCCCTTAATTCTCCTCTCTTTTAGTCCTGCCTATACTTCCTGTCTGGCTACTGGCCAATCAGTGTTTTGTTTATTAACATATTTGTCATACAGCACTTCCCCTTTTCTTTTTTTTTTAAAGGAAGGTTTTAACTTTTACATAGTAAAGTTACAGATAACAAAACAATTATCAAGCAAGAATTACAGTTATAATATCTAGTCTATTTATAATAACTACTCTATTTGGCAAAATTAAAGAAGATATCCTATCTATTTTATATTTGTGAGTCTAAGGTTTCATATCTAACTTATCTTTTATCATAACTAAGGAAAATTATATCTAGCTTCAACTACATCAAAGACCTCAGAAGGATATACTACCTGAGAAATGGGAGAAGGATGCAAGCAACTTTTGGGAGTCTTGCAGGGTAGATAGAGACAGCTGGCAGCCTGGTGTAGGTAGAGTTTTCCTGCCTGGCCCACCGTCAGGACAAATCTCTCTCACCCACCAGTCCCACAGCCACTCAGACCCGACCAAGTAAACACAGAGACTTATATTGGTTACAAACTGTATGGCCATGGCAGGCTTCTTGCTAACTGTTCTCATATCTTAAATTAATCCATTTCTATAAATCTATATCTTGCCAAGTAGCTCATGGCTTCCCAGCATCTTCACATGCTATTTCTCATCTCATTGTGGTGGCTGGCAGTGTCTCTCTGACTCAGCCTTCCACTTCCCAGCTTTATTCTCCTCCTTGTCCCACCTATACTTCCTGCCTGGCCACTGGCCAATCAGTGATTTATTTATTGACCAATCAGCAACACACTTGACATGCAGACCATCCCACAGCAGCCTGGAGAGTCATCCAAAGTTTTCTTGTAAAGTTGGAGCATCTGTCTTCAGCCCACAGGGCTAGAGATCCCAAGATATTATAGATTAAAGAGAAGTATGACCTCTGCGAAGTAAAGTTGAATACAAAAAGCACAAAAGAGAGGGAGAAGTGTATATTAATATTAAGGGGGGGGGGGGTAGCCACCTAAACTCTTTGAAACTGAAGTCTCAGAGAAAGACATAGATGAAAAGTACTTGATGTTTGTATTTGCTGGATTTTGAGTTTATGTTGGTCCAATTATTCTTTATTCTCCCCAATTTCTTCACCTTTTGAAAGAAAATGTATATTTCATGCCATTTTCTATTGGAAGTAAAATTTTTTTTCAGGGAGACTCAATTAAAATATTACCTTGACTCTCAGGAGAAACATGGTACACTTCACTACGTAAGAGTGAAGATGCAATATAATCTGGCTACTTCCACTACCACTATCCTTTCCTCACCTATGAACAGGTCTTCTCCAACATGTTGGGATCTACCGCATTGGAATTATAAGCCAAAATAATAGCTTTCTGCTTTATTTCTTCTCTCAAAGTATTTTTTTTCACAGAAATTGCAAAGAAACTAGTACAAGCTTTTCTCTCCCAACAAGTTTTCCTGGGAAACTCTAATTCTTTATGGTCAATTGTTTCAGTAGTTTGATCAAAAAAGGGAAGTATGGAAATATTTTCCTTTATCCTTGCTCCTGTCAGTACAGTTATAGTAGATCAACACAATAAAATTTGTGTGCAAAAATTATTAACTAGCCTCATAACTATTGAGAAAAGCTACAAAGTATTTCCTCTAAAATCAGAAATGACACAGGGATATCTATTCTGTCAGCTCTTCATTAAGATAATGCTAAAACCAATGAGACAAGTGGAAGAAATTAAACTGACAAAAATAGAAAAGGAAGGAGTTAAGTAATCTATTTTGCCAACAGATTATGACCCTATAATTAAAATTACCTAAAAACAATGGTCAATTCATTCATCAGATAAATGCTTTAAGTAACATAACACGGACACAAAATGAACATAGAGAAATCAGTATTTTTCCATGCTGAATAAGAAATTAGGAAAACTGGACCTACCTGGACTGAGTCCACCAGGTTGATCTCAGTCTGTGGGGAAGGCTTTGCCCTGGAGGAGATTGGAATGGGAGGCGGGCGGGGGGGAAGGTGAGGGGGGCGGGAGGGGGGAGAACAAGGGAATCTGTGCCTGTATGTAGAACTTAATTGTATTGCAAAATAAAAATTAAAAAAAAAAAGAAATTAGGAAAACAATTCAATCACAGTAGGCTCAAGATACTATCTATAAATAAATATAACTAAAGAAATCCAATGGAGTTGAGTGCCTAGGTTCATACCCAGAGAGGCCTGCCCCTAGTTCCCATTCCTGGGCACCATCCATTCCGGGAAGACCTGCTCAACTTCTGCCCCATTGGGCAGGCTCCAGCGGGAAGGTTCCCCTTCTCCTAGACTGCCCTGCAATCTATACGCCCTGCCCCATACCCATCTGCCCAAGACCCCTGCCACTTCCTGAGACTTAGAGACCAGCTCTCAGCTCCCATCTGGCCTCAAGCTCCCATCCAGGCCAGAGGCTTCCTGAAACTTAGAATCTGTCAGCTCTGTCTGGACCAAGAGCTATGATAAGACCAAGAATGAATCCACAAGGAGATGGGCAGATGTCAAGGCAGAAGTACATACAACAAAATAAAAAGCAATACAATATCACCAGAACCCAGCCCTCCTCCAAAAGCAAGACCTGAACATCACAAAATGGAAGAAGCAGAAGAAAGCAACCTTAAGAATAACATCATGAAGATGCTAGAGACTTTCAAAGAAGAAATAAAAAAAATGAAATTGAGGAAAAGACAAACAAAAAATGGGAAGAATGCTATAAAATACTAGAGGAAAAGACAAATAAAGCAGAAGAAAACAACAAATTCCTGAAAGAAAACCAGGAAAAAGCAATGGAACAGATGAGGGAAACAGTCCAAGACCTGAAAAGGGAAATGGAAAAAATGAAGAAGACACAAACAAAGGGAATGCTGGAAATAGAATATCTGAGTAAACGAATGGGAACTTCAGATGCAAGTATAACCAACAGAATGCAAGAGATGGAAGAGCAGATCTCTGGTGTTGAGATATGGTAGAAGAAATAGATTCCTCAGTCAAAGAAAACACTAAAGCCAACAAAGTCATGACCCAAAATGTCCAGGAAATTTGGGACACCATGAAAAGACCAAACCTATGAATAATAGGGATAGAGGAAGCAGAAGAATACCAACTCAAAGGCACAGAAAATATATTCAAAAAGATCATAGAAGAAAACTTTCCCAACTTAAAGAAGGAAATGCCTATGATGATACAAGAAGCCTATAGAACACCAAACAGACTAGACCCCCCCAAAAAAGTCCCCTCTCCACATAATAAACAACTAAACATAGAGAAAAAAGAAAGAATATTAAGAGCAGCAAAGGAAAAAGGCCAAGTGACTTATAAAGGCAAACCCATTAGAATTACACCCAATTTCTCAATGGAGACTTTGAAAGCCAGAAGGACCTGGACACATGTAATGCAGACACTAAGAGACCATGGAGGCCAGCCTAGACTAATATACCCAGCAAAACTTTCAATCATCATAGATGGAGTGAACAAGACATTTCAAGACAAACCCAGATTTAAACAATACTTATCTACAAACCCAGCCCTACAGAAAGCACTAGAAGGAAAATTCCAACCTAAGGAAGTCAGGTACACCCTCGAAAACACAGGCAACAGATAACACCAGAGCAATAAACCCCAAAGAAGAGAAATACACACATACTACCACCAAAAAAATAAATAAATAAATAAAAAATAACAATGAACAATCACTGGTCATTAATATCCCTTAATATCAATGGACTTAATTCACCTATAAAAAGACACAGACTAACAGAATGGATACAAAAGCAGGACCCATCTTTCTGCTGCATAGAAGAAACATACTTCAAATTCAAAGATAGACATTACCTAAGAATAAAGGCTGGGAAAAGATTTCCAATCAAATGGTCTTAAGAAGTAAGTGGGTGTAGCCATCCTAATATCCAGCAAAATAGACTTCAAACTAAAATCAATCAAAAGAGATCAAGAAGGGCATTACATACTCATAACAGGAAAGATCCACCAAGATGAAGTTTCAATTCTCAACATTTATGCCCCAAATACAAGGGCACCCACATATGTAAAAGAAACATTATTAAAGATTAAATCACATATAAAACCCCACACATTAGTAGTGGGAGACTTCAACTCCCACTTTCACCACCTGACAGATCTGCCAAATTGAAACTTAACAGAGAAATAAAGGACATAACAAAACTGATGTTATGACTCAAATGGACATAATCAATATTTACAGAACATTCCATCCTAACAAAAAAGATTATACCTTCTTCTCAATACCCCATGGAACCTTCTCTAAAGTCGACCACGTGCTTGGTCACAAATCAAATCTCAACAGACACAAAACAATTAGAATAACCTCCTGCGTTCTATCAGACCACCATGGCTTAAAGTTAGATTTCAACAAAAACGAAAACTACAGAAAGCCTACAATCTCATGGAAACTGAATAATGCCCAATTGAATCACCAATGGGTTAAGGAAGAAATAAAGAAAGAAATTAAAGACTTCCTAGAGAGCAATGAAAATGAGTATACCACATACCCAAACTTATGAGACACTATGAAAGCAGTGCTAAGAGGAAAATTCAAAGCACTAAATGCCCACATAAAGAACTTAGAGAAATCTCACACTAGTGATTTAACAGCACCCCTGAAAACTCTAGAACAAGAAGAAGCAAAGTCACCCAGGAAGACCAGACACCATGAAATAATCAAATTGTGAGCTGAAATCAATAAAAAAGAAACAAAGAGAACAAGACAAAGAATCAATGAAACACAGAGTTGGTTCTTTGGGAAAATCAACAAGACAGACAACCCCTTATCCAAACTAACCAAAAGACACAGAGAGAGAATCCAAATTAACAAAATCAGAAATGAAAAGCAGGAGATAACACACACAATGAGGAAATCCAAAGAATCATCAGATCATACTTCAAAAACATCTATTCCACAAAGCTGGAAAATTTAAGAGAAATGGATAATTTTCTGGATAGGTACCACATAGCTAAGTTAAATCAAGTCCAGATAAACTATTTAAATAGTCCAATAACCCCTAAGGAAATAGAATCAGTCATTAAAAGTCTCCCAACAAAAATAAAAGGCCAGTACCAGATGGTTTCAGTGCAGAATTCTACCAGATCTTCAAAGAACAGTTAATACCAATACTCTTTAAATTGTTCCACACAATAGATACAGAAGGAACATTACCAAACTCCTTCTATGAGGCTACAATTACCCTGATTTCTAAACCAAACAAAGATGCAACAAAGAAAGAGAACTACAGACCAATCTCCCTCATGAACATTGATGCAAAAATACTCAATAAAATCCTAGCAAACAGACACCAAGAACACATCAAAACAATTATCCACCATGATCAAGTAGGCTTCATCCCAGGGATGCAAGGGTGGTTCAAAATATGAAAGTCCATCAATGTAATACACCATATAAACAAACTGAAAGAAAAACCACATGATCATCTTACTAGACGCTGAGAAGTCATTTGACAAAATCCAACAACTCTTCATGATAAAGGTCTTGGAGAGATCAGGAATACAAGGAACATAGCTAAACATAATATAGGCAATTAACAGCAAGCCAACAGCCAACATCAAATTAAATGGAGAGAAACTCAAAGCGATTCCACTAAATTCAGGAACAAGACAAGGCTATCCACTCTCCCCATACTTATTCAATATAGTATTTGAAATTCTAGCCAGAGCAATAAGACAACATAAGGAGATTAAGGGGATACAAATTGGAAAGAAAGGGGTCAAGATTTTGCTATTTGCAGATGACATAATAGTATATATGAGGGACCCCAATAATTCAACCAAGGAACTGATACAGCTTATAAACACCTTCAGCAACATAGCAGGATACAAGATCAACTCAAAAAAAAATCAGTATCCGTCCTATATACAATTGACAAACAGGCTGAGAAGGAAATGAGAGATACATCAACCATTACAATAGCCACAAATGATATAAAATACCTTGGGGTAACTCTAACTAAGCAAGTGAAGGACCTATATGACAAGAACTTTAAGTCCCTGAAAAAAGAAATTGAAGAAGATGTCAGAAATTGGAAAGAGCTCCCATGCTCATGGATAGGCAGGATTAACATAGCAAAAATGGCAATCTTACCAAAAGCAATCTAAAGATTCAATGCAATCCCCATCAAAATACCAACACAATTCTTCACAGACCTGGAAAGAATAATACTCAACTTCATATGGAAAAACAAAAACCCAGGATAGCCAAAAGAACTCTATACAATAAAATAACCTCTGGAGGCATCACGATCCCTGACCTCAAGCTCTACTATAGAGCTACAGTAATAAAAACAGCTTCGTACTGGCATAAAAACTGATATCTTGACCAATGGAATCGAATTGAAGACCCTGGCATTAATCTACACACCTATGAACATATGATTTTTGACAAAGAAGCCAAAAGTGTACAATGGAAAAAAAAGCATCTTCAACAAATGGTGCTCGCATAACTGGATGGCAACATGTAGAAGACTACAAATAAATCCATATCTGTCACCATGAACAAAACTTAAGTCCAAGTGGATCAAAGACCTCAACATAAATCCAGTTACTCTGAACCTGATAGAAGAGAAAGTAGGAAGTATTCTTGAATGCATTGGCATAGGAGATCACTTCCTAAATATAACACCAGTAGCACAGACACTGAGAGAAACAATCAAGCAATGGTACCTTTGGAAACTGAGAAGCCTTTGTAGAAAAAAGGACACATTCAATAAGACAAAGTGACAACCTACAGAATAGGAAAAGATCTTCACCAATGCCACATCTGACAGAGAGCTGATATCCAGAATATATAAAGTACTCTAGAAATTAGACATCAAAATGCCCAACAGTCAAATTAAGAAATGAGCTGTAGAGCTAAACAAAGAATTCTCAACAGAGGAAGCTCAAATGGCTGAAAGACATTGAAGGAATTGCTCAACATCCCTAATCATCAGGGAAATGCAAATCAAAACAACTCTGAGATACCACCTTACACCCATCAGAATGGCTAAGATCAAAAACACTGAAGACAGCTTATGCTGGAGAAGATGTGGAGCAAGGGGAACTCTCTTCCACTGTTGGTGGGAATGCAAGCTTGTACAGCCACTTTGGAAATCAATATGGCACTTTCTTAGAAAATTGGGAATCAATCTCCCCTAAGACCAGCTATACCACTCTTGGGCATATACCCAAGGAATGCTCAATCATACCACAAGGGCACACATGCTCTGCTATGTTCATATCAGCATTGTTTGTAATAGCCAGAACCTGGAAATAACCTAGATGCCCTTCAACTGAAGAATGGATAAATAAAATGTGGTACATATACACAATGGTGTACTACTCAGAAGAGAAAACAGTGACATCATGAGGTTTGCAGGCAAATGGATGGATCTAGAAAAAATCATCCTGTTTGAGGTAACCCAGACTCAGAAAGGCAAACATGGTACGTACTCACTCATAGGAGGATACTAGATGTAAAACAAAAGATGACTAGACTGCTATTCACAATTCCAGGGAGGCTACCTAGTAAAGAAGACCCTAAGAAAGACACAGGGATTGCCCAATGACAGAGAAATTGATGATATTTACATGAGCAAACAGGACATGAGTGGGGGTAATAAAGGTTTAGGGTCGAGGGAAACAGAGCTTAGTGGAGCATGAGATCCCAGCTGGATCAAGAACAGAGAGGGAGAACAAGGAAAAAGAGACCATGATAAATGAAGACCCCATGGTAATAGGAAGAAGCAAAGTGCTAGAGAGGTCCCCAGAAATCCACAAAGATACCTCCACAATAGACTACTGGCAATGGTCGAGAGAAAGCCCAAACTGACCTACTCTGGTTATAGGATGGCCAAACACCCTAATTGTCCTGCTAGAACTCTCATCCAGTGACTGATGGAAGCAGATGCAGAGATCCATCGCCAGGCCCCATGTGGAGCTTCAGGAGTCCAATTGGCGAGAAAGAGGAGGGATTGTATGAGCAAAAATTGTTGAGACCAAGCTTGGAAAAAGCATAGGAACAAATAGCCAAACTAGTGGAAACACATGAACTATGAACAAATAGCTGAGCAGCCCCCAACCGGATCAGGCTCTCTGGATAATTGAGAAAGTTGATTAGCTTGAACTATTTGGGAGGCACCCAGGTAGTGGGACAGGGACCTGTCCTTAGTTCATGCGCTGGCTGTTTGGAACCTGGGGCCTATGCAGGGACACTTTGCTCAGCCTGGGAGGAGGGTACTGGACCTGTCTGGACTGAATCTACCAGGCTGAGCTGAATCCCCAGGGGAATCCTTGTCCTGAAGGAGATGGGAATGGTGATTGGGTGGGAGGAGTGGGGGGGGGAGTGCATAGGAAGCAGGACAGGGGAATCCGTGGCTGACATGTAAAATTAAATCAAATTATCAAATTAAAAAAAAAAAGATATCCATCCTGACCCAGGAACTCAGACCCAGTGGAAGAAACATAGCCTGGATGTAGGACCTGAGCTAATTAAAGAAATACTTTATCCCTGAACCCAGAACCAAAGTAACAAACTTTGTCCCTACAATCAGAGCCAGTGAAAGAAATATGTCCTGGCCTTAGAATTAAAGACAAAAAGCTTAAAAAGGCCAGTGAATGAAACACAATTTGGCTGTGAAATCAGAGCCATCTCTGCCTCTGACCAACTGACCACTGAAACCAACCAATCACAGAGCATGAAACCAATCAATCCCTGGGCACCCTGACCCTGGAACCCAGAACAGGTGAAAGAAACACAGCCTGGATTTAGGACTTGAGCCAGTGAAATAAATGCTTTATCCTTGAACCCAGAACCAAAGAAACATGCCCTGACTCTGAGACTAGTGCCAAAAACCCCACACTTTGGGGCTGGGTGGTGGTCGTGCACGCCTGTAATCCCAGCACTGGGGAGGCAGAGGCAGGTGGATCTCAGTGAGTTCGAGGCCAGCCTGATCTACAGAGCTAGACCAGGATAGGCTCCAAAGCTACAGAGAAACCCTGTCTTGAAAAAAAAAATCCACACTTTGTCCCTAGAACCAGAGCCAGTGAAAGAAATATGCCCAGGCCTTAAAATTAGAGCCAAAAAGCTAACAAAGACCAGTGAAAGAAACACAGTTTGATTCTGAAATCACAGCCATCTCTGCCCCTGACCAACAAAAGTAACCAATCCCTGAGCAGGAAAAACTAACCAATATCTTAACAGAAAATCATCTCCTAGAAAAATTCCACCTCTAACAAATGCTATATAAACCACCCTGCCTGTCCAGTTGTCCACTGTTCTTTCCCACCCTGGTAGAAGTAGCCACTCTCCTGGACTCTTCCCTCCAAAAATTAATCTCTTTCTCAAAAGAGTCTTGGGTGATGATCTTCATTCAATTGTGCATAAAAGAAGAACCTTGCTAAGATGTCCCTTAGGGGACTGAACAGAAAAAAGAAAAAAAAAACTTGCAGAGATATTCCCTTAGGGAGGCTGAGTAAGGTGAAGCAGAACAGAAGAACCTTGCACAGAAGTCCCTTAGGGGACTATGAAAGGTGGAGGAGAAAAAGTAACAACCTTTCCCTAGAGCTAGAGGAGACTGCTACATTCTGAAGGGGCTTCCCCTTTAGTGTACTGCAGCAAAAGAAGCAACACCTTGGGCCAGAGAGAAGAAACAGAACTCTGCTGGGAAACCTTCTTAAGTGGGGGGCTGAGCAAAACTCAGCAGTAGAGGCTCCCTAGGAGAGGAACATGATTGCTATATCCTGCGGGGAGACCATCCCCCATTGCACCCCAGCTCCAGGTATAGCCTGACTTTCTGAAGAGCCATGATACATTTCCCACCAGAGCTGAGTTGTCCCATTGCAGCTCCAGCCACCAGAGCTGTCCTAGCAGCTCCAGGTATGGCCTGACTTCCCGAGCAGTCAGGATACCTTTCTCCTAGAGCTGCAACACACGCTTACAATAGCCATGGATTTGAAAGACCTAAATAAATGACAAAAGAAAAACACTGAGGAAGAGCATTCAAGGGGACACTAGAAGCTGAGAAGATTGTGATCAAAAGAACTTCTACTGTAGAGATGTTTATATTACCTGAGAGAAATTTGTAGATTCCATGCAATTCCCATAAAAATTCCAATGACATTACTCTTAGAAATATAAAATGCAATCATAAAATTCATTTAGAATCATTAAAAAATGAAAATCCAGAGTAATTTTGGATGTATAATAATAACTGATTTCAGATTTTTCTGCATAGCTATAGTAACTAAAACAAAACAACAAAACATGATTCTAGCACAAATCAGACACATAAACCAATGTAGTGCCAAAAAAAAGTTCATGCAGCTATCGATTGACGTTTTCTTCTAGACAGTTTTTGAAACTCATATTGTAGAAGAAAGACCCTATTCAACTAATGTTGCCTTGCAAACAGAATATCACACATGAAAGAATGAAACTGGATATATCTGCTACTCTGGAAATAAAAATCAATACAAAATTAATCAAAAACCTTATAAGATATGAAACTTGCAAATTCATATAATAGAAAACACTTCAAAATATAAACATCAGTAAGACAATGCTAACAGAACTCCAATAACTCAAGAATTGGATGTGAGGCCAGGCAGTGTTGGTACACGCCTTTAATCCCAGCACTTGGGAGCCAGAGCCAGGCGGATCTCTGTGAGTTTGAGGCCAGCCTGGACTACCAAGTGAGTTTCAGGAAAGGCGCAAAGCCACAGAGAAACCCTGTCTCGAAAAACCAAAAAAAAAAAAAAAAAAAAGAATTGGATGTGATTATAGCAAATTAAAAAGTTTTTACATAGCAAAGGAGATAACTGTCAGAACAAAGAGAGATAACATAGAATAACATGAAATTTTGTCTGATTTTCTATATGACAAAAGATTAATATTGAATTTACAAAAAACACAAATATTAAATACAAATATTAAATATTAAAGACTAAATTATCCAAACAAGAATGTTCATATGAATTTAACAGACAGCTTTCAGAATAAAATAGCCTATATTATGTATATGCATATAATTGTTAACCCCTCAACAATTAGGAATTTTCAAGTCACTGCACTCAGAATCATTAAGAAAGTAACCAGCAACAAATGCTGTGTTTCCAGGCACAGAAAGAAACATGATATATGCTGTCTATCAGAAGTGCATACTAGTTTTGAGTCTTTAGATATATATGTGTAAACTGGATTATAAATGTAAATTGAACCAATATTCAAGAAAGTAGTAGGGAGTGGGGAGAGACTGGACAGGTGGCTCAGTGTTTAAAAGCACATGGTGCTCTGACAGAGGACCCTAGTTCAGCTGTCAGTGTCAATACAGTGACTAATAACTTTCTATTACTTCAGTTCCAGAGGATCCATTGCCCTCTTTTTCACCTCCATGGTCATTATATTCACTTGGAGTACAGACATATGTGCTGGCAAAATGCTCATATACGAAAAAATAAAACTAAATAAATTTTAGAAAAAGAAAGAAGGGGTTCATAAAGGGATTTCAATGTATGGGAGATAAGACACCCATGGCATGAAGAAAGAAAATTTAATGATGCATTAGGAAATAAATGTGTATGTATAGATAGGAGGGCAGGGAAGAAGAGGGAGTCTAGGAAAAAAAGTAATACTAAGGACTTTTGGAAAAATCATATGAAAACCTACTTCTGTAGATGTTTCTAAATATATGTATATATTCATATATATATTTCACACACACACACACACACACACACACACACACACATATATATATATATATATATATATATATATATATATATATATATTATGGAAACAATACCTCTCCCAGACAACACAGGTTAACAAATGAAAGTGGGAAAACCAACTAACTGACATGGGAGCTTTATCTTTACTGGCCTGTTTTCATAATGCCAAAAGATATAAATTATATCACCAGGGGAGAAAAACAATCAATAGTGTTCCCCTTCTATGAACTGTAGGATCTATAATAATTACTGGCTTTTCTCAAAAGCAAAATATTGTCACAAAAGTAATGGGAAAAACCAACTAATTTCTTATTAAAATTAAGACCCATTTCACAAAACCAAACTCATGCCTGGCACCTTTACTTAAGCCAAGAACCTGTGGCTAGGTAGGTCATATGGCCTAGATGAGAATATAATTGTGTTATTCTGCTAAATTAATATAGTACTAAACTGGACCCTAAGTACTTCTCTTTATACAGATAGTTTAGGAAATCTCTCACCTCTCATCAAAAAAGCTTCTTTTTGGAATTACAATTAGTCAACATGAAGAGAACAAGGAACTGCCAAGTGTTCATCCCTAATGGAACATTGATTTCATACCTGTTCTTCTCAAGGATCAAAGGATCACTGTGGATGGGGTGAGCAAAAAATCATAAGACCCAGAAGTAGTGGATGACTGTAGTGAAACAGCATTTTCTGAAAATATCAAGAAAATTTCACACATTAACTCATAGTGGCTGTGACTACATACACAAGACTTACACAAGATCAAGTCATTCAAAACCTTGGTATGGATGGGAGTCGGGCACCAGTAGTCTCACTCTCATTGAGAAGCTACTGGCAATTGATGGCTGCAGGGGAAGGGAGAGTCAGTTTTCATCTGGGAGCTGGAGAGACTGTCTCTAGTTAATGGATCTACATCTGTACACATACTGACAACACTAAGTAGATTCAGTGGTTTAAGAAAATAGAGAGACAGGGCACCCACATTTGTAAAAGAAACATTACTAAAGCTTCAATTGCACATCAAACCCCACACACTAGTATTGAGAAACTTCAAGACTCCACTCTCACCAAGGACAGGTCTGCCTGACAGAAATTTAACAGAGAAATAAGGGAACTAAAATGGACTTAATAAGATATCTACAGAACATTCCACACTAACACAAAAGAATATACCTTCTTCTCAGCACCCCATGGAACCTTCTCTAAAATCAACCACATGCTTGGTCACAAATCAAATCTCAACAGATAAAAAAAAATGGAATAACCTCCTGTACCTTATGAGACCACCATGGCTTAAAGTTATGTTTCAACAACAAAAATTACAAAAAGCCTACAATCTCATGGAAACTGAATAATGCCCAATTGAATCACCAGTGGTTTCAAGGTAGAAATAAAGAAAGAAATTAAAGATTTCCTAGATTTCAATGAAAATGAATGTACAACATACCCAAACATATGGGACACTATGAAAGCAGTGCTAAGAGGAAAATTCATAGCACTAAATGCCCACATACAGAAGTTGGAGAAATCTCACACTAGTGACTTAACAGCACACCTGAAAGCTCTAGAACAAGAAGAAGCAAAGTCACCCAGGAGGAACAGATACCAGGAAATAATCAAATTGAGAGCTGAAATCAATAAATAGAAACAAAGAGAATAATACAAAGAATCAATGAAACACAGAGTTGGTTCTTTGAGAAAACCAACAAGATAGACAAGCCCTTATCCAAATTAACCAAATAGCAACAAGAAAGAGAGAGAGAGAGAGAGAGAGAGAGAGAGAGAGAGAGAGAGAGAGAGAACATCCAAATTAGCAAAATCAGAAATGAAAAGGAAGACATAACAACAGACAATGAGGATATCCAGAGAATCATTAGGTCATACTTCAAAAACGTGTACTCCACAGAATTGGAAAATCTGAAAGAAATGGACAATTTTCTGGATAGGTACCACATACCAAAGTTAAATCAAGACCAGATAAACAATTTAAATAGACCTATAACCCCTAAGGAAATAGAAACAGTCATTAAAAGTCTCCCAAACAAAAAAAAGCCCGAGACCTAATGGTTTCAGCACAGAACTCTACCAGATTTTCAAATAAGAGCTAATACCAATATTCTTCAAATTGTTCCAGACAATTGAAACTGAAGGAACATTACCAAACTCTTTTTATGAGGCTACAGTTACCCTGATACCCAAACCACACAACAAAGAAAGAGAATTACAGACCAATCTCCCTCATGAACACTGATGCAAAAATACTCAATAAAATACTGGCTAAACAAATCCAGGAATGTATCAAATAAAATTATCCACCATGACCAAGTAGGCTTCATCCCAGAGATGCAAGGATGGTTCAACATATAAAAATCTGTCTCTGTAATACACCATATAAACAAACTGAAAGAAAAAAAACCACATGATCATCTCATTGGATGCTGAAGAAGCCTTTGAAAAATCCAACACCCCTTCATAATAAAGGTTCTAGAGAGATCAGGGATACAACGAACACACCTAAACATAATGAAGGCAATTTACAGCAAGCCAACAGCCAAGGTCAAATTGAATGGAGAGAAACTCAAAGTGATTCCACTAAAATCAGGAACAAGACAAGGCTGTCCACTCTCCACATTTCTATTCAACGTAGTACTTGAAGTTCTAGCTAGAGCAATAAGACAACAAAAGGAGATCAAGTGGATAAAAATTGGAAAGGAAGAAGTCAAACTTTCACTATTTGCAGACTATATGATAGTATAAATAAGTGACCCCAAAAATTCTACCAGGGAATTCCTACAGCTGATAAACTCCTTTAGTAAGGTTGCAGGATACAAGATTAACTAAAAAAATGAGTATCCCTCTGTGATAGTATACACAAGTGACCCCAAACATTCTACCAGGGAACTCCTACAGCTGATAAACTCCTTCAGAAAGGTGGCAGGATACAAGATTCACTAAAAAAAAAAAAAAGAGTAACTCTCCTATATACAGATGATAAAAGGGCTAAGAAAGAAATCAGAGAAACATCACCCTTTACAATAGCCACAAACAATATAAAATACCTTTGGGTAACTCTAACTGAGCAAGTGAAGGACCTGTGTGATAAGAACTTTAAGTCTCTGAAGAAAGAAATTGAAGAAGATATCAGAAAATGAAAAGAACTCCCATGCTCATGGATAGGTAGAATTAACATAGTAAAAATGGCAATCTTACCAAAAGCAATCCCCATCAAAATCCCAACACAATTCTTCACAGACCTGTAAAGAACAATACTCAACTTTATATGGAAAAACAAAAAAACAAAAAAAAAAACCACGATAGCTAAAATAATCCTGTACAATAAAGGAACCTCTGGAAGCATCACAATCCCTGACTTCAAGCTCTACTATAGAGCTACAGTAATAAAAACAGCTTCATACTAGCATAAAAACTGACATGTGGACCAATGGAATCGAATTGAAGTCCCTGACATTAATCCACACACCTATGAACATATGATTTTTGACAAAGAAGCCAAAACTGTACCATGGAAAAAAGAAAGCATCTTCAACAAATGGTGCTGGCATAAGTGGATGTCAACATGCAGAAGATTGCAAATAAATCCATATCTGTCACCATGCACAAAACTCAAGTCCAAGTGGATCAAAGACCTCAACATAAATCCAGTTACACTGAACTTGATAGAAAAGAAAGTAGAAAGTAGTCTTGAGCGCATTGGCACAGGAGACTGCTTCCTAAATATAATACCAGTAGCACAGACACTGAGAGCAACAATTAATAAATGGGACCTCCTGAAACAGAGAAGCTTTTGTAGAGCAAAGGACACAGTAAATAAGACAAAGTGACAGCCTACAGAATGGGAAAAAAGTCACTAACCCCACATCAGACAGAGGGCTGATATCCAAAATATATAAAGAACTCAAAAAGCTAGACTTCAAAATACTGAACAATCCAAAAAAAAAAAAAATAGGCTACAGAGCTTAATGGAGAATTCTCAACAGAAGAATCTCAAATGGCTGAAAGGCATTTAAGGAATTGTTCAACATCTTTAGTCATCAGGGAAAATACAAATCAAAACGACTCTGAGAAACCGTCTTACACCTATCAGAATGGCTAAGATAAAAAACACTAAAGACAGCTTATGTTGGATAGGATGTGGAGCAAGGGGAACACTCCTCCACTCTTGGTGGGAATGCAAACTTGTACAGCCACTCTAGAAATCAGTACAGCGGTTTCTCAGAAAATTGGGAATCAGTCTTCCTCAAGACCCAGCTATACCACTCTTGGGCATATACCTAAGGAATGCTCAATCTTACCACAAGGACACATGCTCAACTACTTTCATAGCAGCATTATTTGTAATAGCCAGAACCTGGAAACAACCTAGATGTTCCTCAACTGAAGAACAGATAAAGAAAATGTGGCACATATACACAATGGAGTACTACTCAGCAGTAAAAAACAATGATATCATGAAATTTGCAGGCAAATGGATAGAAATAGAAAATATCATCCTGAGTGAGGTTATTCAGACTTAGAAGGACAAACATGGTATGTACTCACTCATAAGTGGATACTAGATGTAGGGCGAGGGATGGCCAGACTGCAATTCATGGCTCCAGAGAGGGTAGCTGACAGGGAGGAACCCTAGGAGGGACACAGGAATTGCCCAGCAAAGTAGAAGTTGATGGGATCTGCATAAGCGGGCTGAGGGTGGGGTGGTGGCAGAGGGCAAGAAAAGGGGGTAAGAACATAGGGAAATGCATGGGTTGAGCTGGAGCTGGGATGGAGTGGGAGGGCAGGGAAGGAGATACTGTGATAGATGAACACATCATGGAGTGGGAAGAGGCAGGGTGCCGGGAAAGCTTTCAGGAATCCACAGGGATGACATCACGTTGGACTGCTGGCAGTGATCAAGGGGGTGCCTGGACTGTTCTACTCTGGTGACCAGTCTAGTGAATTCCCTAACTGTCATCATAGAACCTTTATCCAGTGACTGATGGAGGCAGATGAAGGGATCTACAGCCGGGCACCAGGCTAAGCTCCTGGAATCCAGTCAATGGGAGAGAGGAGGGATTCTGCAGCCTGGGGACATCGAGATCATGATGGGAAAACATGCAGAGATGACCAGCCACACTGGTGGAGACCCATGAACTCTGGAGCAGTGGCTGTGGAGTCCCCATGGGACTGAACTAGGCCCTCTGGATATGGAAGACAGTTGCTTAGCCCAAACTGTTTGGTGGACACCCGGGCAGGGGGATTGGGATCCATCCCTGATGCATGGGCAGGCTTTTGGGAGCCAGGTGCCTGTGGGGTGACACCTTGCTCAGCCCTGGTGTGGCAGGAAGGGGCTTGGACCTGCCTAGGCTGGGTGTGCAGGGCTCTGCTGACTCCCCATGGGAGACCTTGTTTTGGAGGATGTGAGGATGGGGGGTGGCTTGGGAGGGATGGCTGGGGGTGGGAAGAGGGAGGAGGTAGGATCTGTGGGTGCTATGTAGGGTGAGTAGAAAATTTCTTAGTAAAAAAATGAAAAAAATAAAATAGAGAGCACATGAATTTAGGAGGGAATAGTCATGGTGAGATAGGAGGAAAATGGGAGGGAAGGGAATGGTGTTGAGTGTGATCATTTGCTTTTGTAAAATATTAAGATTAATAAAAACTAAAAAGAGTAAAATGAGTATCTTTGGGTTTATATTGCTGTGAAGAGACATCATTTTAACACAAATTGCTAAACAGTCTTAATAAAAAATACCTCAGAGGCAGGAATTGGGATAACTTCTAAAAGATCAGAGAAACAAAACAAGCCACAGCCAACCACACCTCACCAACTCCTCAGCAGATCCTGTTTCCGTTAATCCTCAAACTGAAAGCTTCTGAGGCCTCACTCCTGAGAGTCTTAGTTGGACTGCTGCTAAAAAGGCAAAAAGCTTAAAAGCCTCTAGTTTTTGGTCCTCACACCTTAAATACATTTCTGCTTCTTGCCATCACTTCCTGGGATTAGAGGTGTGTGTCTTTCCCAAGCAAGACATAAGATCTCAAATCCTGGGATTAAAGGTGTGTACCACCATGTCTGGCTCTGTTTCCAGTGAGGCCTTGAACTCACAGAGATCCACATGGACCTCTGGATTGCTAGG